>NC_064616.1:420755141-421381391 GCF_023898315.1 Schistocerca nitens | reverse complement strand
CCTTCTCGTTTTGCTTATAAACATTTTATTATAATTGGCAATAAAACTGAGACAGTTCCAGATTGCTTTTCTTTATAATTATTGGACGAGAAATAATATTACAAGGTATAGTAATTTAGGACAAAATATTTCCTATGATGAACTTTTGAATATATTATTATCAATAGAAAATTATGAACAAACTGATTGTGATAGAAAAGAAATAAATCTATTAATTGTTAAAAAATTAAAAATTTTGGTTGTTTTTACTCACATCCATCATCTAAAGACTAACATACCAGTCAATGTAAAAATTTTATCCAGAAGTATATCAAGAGGATATGTGCAGAATAAACACAATTAAGTTCAAATTCATTAGAGTTAACAAAGAAATGTCTAAAATCTCAAGAAATAATTAATGATTGTTTTTCATCAAAACCATCAACTAAAGACAAACATTCAGATTAATACAAAAACTATATTACAATAAGTATATAAAATGAAAAATGTGATTACAAATACAATTCTGAACACATTTAATTACAATTTAAAACATAATTTAAGCAATTGCACCCAAATTTATTTATTTCTTATGTTCATTACATATATGGAAAAGATTATTTTTTTATTTTTAGTTACGTAATCTAGATTAATTTTAAATAATATTTTTTTGTCATTTTTTATTTTTCTCATAAAATTTTCTCTCATAAAAATCGGCAAAATTGTAAGAGAAAATTGTAAGAGAAACACACTGAAGAGCCAAAACGCAGAAGTGCTGCAACATGATGTGGCATGGACTCGACTAATGTCTGAAATATTGGTGAAGGCTACTGACTTTATGAATCCTGCAACACTGCCCATAAATCCATAAGAGTACAATGGGGTAGAGATCAGTTCTGAACAGCACATCCCAAGTTTTCTCAATAATGTTCATGTCTGTGGAGTGTGGTAGCCAGCGGAAATGTTTAAACTCAGGAGAGTGTTCCTGGAGCCACTCTATAGCAATTCCGAACGTGTGGGGAGTCGCATTGTTCTGTTGGAATTGCCCAAGTCCGTCAGAATGCACAATGGACATGAATGGGTGCAGGTGATGAGACCCAATGGTTATAAACTTGTCGTCCATTAGAGTCGTATCCAGACATATTGTAAGATGGCAGATTAAATGAATGTCAATTTCGCAACTTACATCAGAGTTTTTATACATCGTAACAGGAAGGTGAATATGTCACTGAGATCCTTCAGCGAAAATGAGCAGATTTGCCTATTAAAATGTACAGTATGCAATGCAAAGGAATGACACTAAATCGACAGTATTAACACATCGAACATTAATCCTGCATTTCAATGAGCAAGAGGTGAAACAAGCTGCTGGAGCAATCGTTTCATTTGGGAGCAGATGCGAGTGGCGACGTCATGGGCCGAGTACAACGGAAAGTTCTTAAAAGCGACCCGCAGCGCAGGACAATGAACGGGCTAAGTGTCTCATCCAGGAGGGTAAGCAGCGGGCCAACAGAGTGGTAAGGGAAGAATCTTTAGAAAACTGAATTGTGGATTTCTAGACAGATACAGTAATGCAGTCGATCACGTGAACTGCACGTAATTCGCTCATGATGTTCGCATGTAACTTTTACATGTCTGGAGAGGGTACAAAAAACTAGGAAGACGAGGGATGAGTGCATGTTTTCTCATCTAATGAGAAACATAGGAGAGTTTCTACTGATAAAATCAGCAAAGGTTTTGTTTAGCTTTTATAGGACTTTCAGAGGACGAGAGCAGCAATGCAACTGACAGCTCATAGCAGCTACTGCGCGCAGAGGCATAAACTTGTTGGTTCACCAGCTTGCATCCACTGTGAACTCGAGCAGCCTTGAGTAATCTTTTGCTCAGCTTGTCACAAAAGCTAACCCTCCTCCGTAGACTTGATTGTCATCCCAGATAGTATAGAACTTAGAACCAGAATAGGATGATTCATCGCAATATTGGCCAACTTCAAGATATAGTAGTCAGAATTATTTTGAAAGGAACCTTCTGGTTAAAATTTGATATTGTTGTGTTTAGAGTTATTTCGGTTAATCAGGACGAAATGCGTTATCTTGAGAACTCTCCTAACATTGTACTGTTACAACCTATATAAATTCATGTATTTCTTTGATAATAATTATGAATTAATGTACAGTTTAAATACTGTTGTTCTCTGTCATAGAATGAGGGTCCAGTACTTACCCCAGTCATTTATTATATAGACGCTAATGCACTCACAGGGTGTTTATGCTGATGTCTGATGAAAGAGAAAAGGAGTGGATTGTCATATCATGGCATGGCGACCCTGCCAGGATGGCAATTGGTCTGCCTGAATAGCAATTAGTCAAATTAGAAAGAGTAATTAAAGCTTAGTATTGAGAAAAAAAATTGTGTCAAAGTTACTCCATATGTGTGTCTGCATAGTGGTCAGAATACTATCAATGTGTAATCCACAGAGTAGTAAAAGTTGTATTAACAAGTAACAATAAAGTTTTATGACAGCATTGTTGAGTTGGTTTGAATATCCACAAATGCTGAACAGCATCCTTAATGCATAGCATGAGAAACTGTCTGTGATTTTTTGGAGACGTGTCAGGTCATATAACTTCATGTTGACTAGAGCTCAGGCTTGTGCAAATAGAGAAAGACAGAGGTTAGTTACACGGTCTGACATGTTGGAAGGACGGAGATCATCGCAGATAGGGCAAACTGAAGATCTTGATAGGATAGAAATTGATGTACAACAAAAGGTATCGAGTGCAAGTCACGAAGCCGAACATAGTGACAATGCAGAGGGAATGGTGGCAGTTTCACGATTGGTATCACAGTCTGAGATGACGGATCTAGTGGGTCAGAAGTAAAATCAGAGAATGAGCGACTTCGGTACGAGAACCAAATGTTGTAATTCTGAATCAAACGGGACAGTTTCCTATGGAAAGAAAGTGTGTATATGCATCAGCACTATGCACAGAAGTTAGTGAGACGTCACGTGAAAGACGCGAACGGCAAAATTTACACCAAATGGTGACAGGTGACGATGATGAAGAGTCTGACAGTGTGTTTGCAATATTGAAACAATTTACTATTTTTGTCAAGCAAACAAGTGAAACGATAAGAGCAGAATTAGCAGATTAAAAAGAGAAACAAATGCCGGGGTTAGCAGACTTAAAAACCGAAACGGAGAATTAGAAACAGAAAAAATGCTGCTTTAAATGGTCTCCAATTTGAAACCAATGCTGGCTTCGAAAAAGTCCCCGAAGACAAGCAAAAGTTGCGAACGGAAGTTAATGAGCAGTTTACTGAAATCCGGAGAGGCAAGAGACTCGCGCGAACTAATTCAGTCGCTAATGGCTGATCATAGTATGATGCGTACAGACAATGGCCAGGTGCAGGATGCAGTGTCTAATATCAACCAAAGAGTTAATAATTTAGCACTTAAAGCGTCTGGTAAGGCGCAACAAATCGTGGAAGAACTCAACATCAGAAAACGTGTCACACGAGCCATTGTTGTTGTTGTTGTGGTCTTCAGTCCTGAGCCTGGTTTGATGCAGCTCTCCATGCTACTCTATCCTGTGCAAGCTCCTTCATCTCCCAGTACCTACTGCAACCTACATCCTTCTGAATCTGCTTAGTGTATTCATCTCTTGGTCTCCCTCTACGATTTTTACCCTCCACGCTGCCCTCCAATGCTAAATTTGTGATCCCTTGATGCCTCAAAACATGTCCTACCAACCGATCCCTTCTTCTAGTCAAGTTGTGCCACAAACTTCTCTTCTCCCCAATCCTATTCAATACCTCCTCATTAGTTACGTGATCTACCCACCTTATCTTCAGCATTCTTCTGTAGCACCACATTTCAAAAGCATCTATTCTCTTCTTGTCCAAACTGGTTATCGTCCATGTTTCACTTCCATACATGGCTACACTCCATACAAATACTTTCAGAAACGACTTCCTGACACTTAAGTCTATACTCGATGTTAACAAATTTCTCTTCTTCAGAAACGATTTCCTTGCCATTGCCAGTCTACATTTTATATCCTCTCTACTTCGACCATCATCAGTTATTTTGCTCCCTAAATAGCAAAACTCCTGTACTACTTTAAGTGTCTCATTTCCTAATCTAATCCCCTCAGCATCACCCAATTTAATTTGACTACATTCCATTATCCTCGTTTTGCTTTTGTTGATGTTCATCTTATATCCTCCTTTCAAGACACTGTCCATTCCGTTCAACTGCTCTTCCAAGTCCTTTGCTGTCTCTGACAGAATTACAATGTCATCGGCGAACCTCAAAGTTTTTACTTCTTCTCCATGAATTTTAATACCTACTCCTAATTTTTCTTTGGTTTCCTTTACTGCTTGCTCAATATACAGATTGAATAACATCAGGGAGAGGCTACAACCCTGTCTCACTCCTTTCCCAACCACTGCCTCCCTTTCATGCCCCTCGACTCTTATAACTGCCATCCAGTTTCTGTACAAATTGTAAATAGCCTTTCGCTCCCTGTATTTTACCCCTGCCACCTTCAGAATTTGAAAGAGAGTATTCCAGTTAACGTTGTCAAAAGCTTTCTCTAAGTCTACAAATGCTAGAAACGTAGGTTTGCCTTTTCTTAATCTGCCTCACGTGTTCCAACATTTCTACGGAATCCAAACGGATCTTCCCCGAGGTCCGCTTCTACCAGTTTTTCCATTCGTCTGTAAAGAATTCGCATTAGTATTTTGCAGCTGTGACTTATTAAACTGATAGTTCGGTAATTTTCACATCTGTCAACGCTTGCTTTCTTTGGGATTGGAATTATTATATTCTTCTTGAAGTCTGTGGGTATTTCGCCTGTCTCATACATCTTGCTCACCAGATGGTAGAGTTTTGTCATGACTGACTCTCCCAAGGCCATCAGTAGTTCTAATGGAATGTTGTCTACTCCCGGGGCCTTGCTTCGACTCAGGTCTATCAGTGCTCTGTCAAACTCTTCACGCAGTATCTTATCTCCCATTTTATCTTCATCTACATCCTCTTCCATTTCCATAATGTTGTCCTCAAGTACATCGCCCTTGTATAAACCCTCTATATAATCCTTCCACCTTTCTGCCTTCCCTTCTTTGCTTAGAACTGGGTTGCCATCTGAGCTCTTGATATTCATACAAGTGGTTCTTTTCTCTCCAAAGGTCTCTTTAATTTTCCTGTAGGCAGTATCTATCTTACCCCTAGTGAGACAAGCCTCTACATCCTTACATTTGTCCTCTAGCCATCCCTGCTTAGCCATTTTGCACTTCCTGTCGATCTCATTTTTGAGACGTTTGTATTCCTTTTTGCCTGCTTCATTTACTGCATTTTTATATTTTCTCCTTTCATCAATTAAATTCAATATTTCTTCTGTTACCCAAGGATTTCTATTAGCCCTCGTCTTTTTACCTACTTGATCCTCTGCTGCCTTCACTACTTCATCCCTCAGAGCTACCCATTCTTCTTCTACTGTATTTCTTTCCCCCATTCCTGTCAATTGTTCCCTTATGCTCTCCCTGAAACTCTCTACAACCTCCGGTTCTTTCAGTTTATCCAGGTCCCATCTCCTTAAATTCCCACCTTTTTGCAGTTTCTTCAGTTTCAATCTGCAGTTCATAACCAATAGATTGTGGTCAGAATCCACATCTGCCCCTGGAAATGTCTTACAGTTTAAAACCTGGTTCCTAAATCTCTGTCTTACCATTATATAATCTATCTGATACCTTTTAGTATCTCCAGGATTCTTCCAGGTATACAACCTTGTTTTATGATTCTTGAACCAAGTGTTAGCTATGATTAAGTTATGTTCTGTCCAAAATTCTACCAGGTGGCTTCCTCTTTGATTTCTTAGCCCCAATCCGTATTCACCTACTATATTTCCTCCTCTCCCATTTTCCTACTGTCGAATTCCAGTCACCCATGACTATTAAATTTTCGTCTCCCTTCACTACCTGAATAAATTCTTTTATCTCTTCATACATTTCTTCAGTTTCTTCGTCATTTGCAGAGCTAGTTGGCCCATAAACTTGTTAAACTTGTACTACTGTAGTAGGCATGGGCTTCGTGTCTATCTTGGCCACTATAATACATTCACTATGCTGTTTGTAGTAGCTTACCCGCACTCCTATTTTTTTTTATTCATTATTAAACCTACCCCTGCATTACCCCTATTTGATTTTGTATTTATAACCCTGTATTCAGCTGACCAGAAGTCTTGTTCCTCCTGTCACCGAACTTCACTAATTCCCACTATATCTAACTTTAACCTATCCATTTCCCTTTTTAAATTTTCTAACCTACCTGCCCGATTAAGGGATCTGTCATTCCACGCTCCGATCCATAGAATGCCACTTTTCTTTCTACTGATAACGACGTCCTCTTGAGAAGTCCCCGCCCGGAGATCCGAATGGGGGACTATTTTACCTCCGGAATATTTTACCCAAGAGGACGCCATCATCATTTAATCATACAGTAAAGCTCTGCATGTCCTCGGGAAAAATTACGGCTGTAGTTTCCCCTTCCTTTCAGCCGTTCGCAGTACCAGCACAGCAAGGCCGTTTTGATTAATGTTACAAGGCCAGATCAGTCAGTCATCCAGACTGTTGCCCCTGCAACTACTGAAAAGGCTGCTGCCCCTCTTCAGGAACAACATGTTTGTCTGGCCTCTCAACAGATACCCCTCCGTTGTGATTGCACCTACGGTACGGCCATCTGTATCGCTGAGGCACGCAAGCCTCCCCACCAATGGCAAGGTCCATGTTAAAAAGATTCGATACACGCATTGTAAATATCGTCTCGAAAAATCAGCTGCAGTATGAACAGCTTCGCACAGAACCGAAGCAGTGTGTTGAGAATCGTACATAAAGCAGCAGTGAGGCGACGAAATCGGTAGTATCATCGGTCATAGTAGTGGAAGAACAAAATCCAGAGGTAACCAAGTCAGTTATTCAATCTTCCATGGCTGTTGCTGAAACACAAAAATGTCATGAGATTCCACTTGTATGTCAACAAGAGATTGGTTAGTATTTTCCGATCCGAAATTAGAAGCAAATGGGAGGAGAACAGTCGAGGCAGGTGAGTGAAGCAGGTAATGTGCGTTCACAGCAGACAATGGTGTGAGAAGCGGTAACTGTGCCCATTCCAACAGAGCGGCAGCCGACCCTCAGAATTTACGCGAGTGACGTGTTAACAGAGCAATTTAAGGCGACACTTGTACCAAATTCTCAATTTATGAGTTACAGTACTACAGGTCATATACCGCAGGTCAATATGAGTCAAGTACAAAGAAAAAACACTGATCCTGTAAAGGGAAATTTAAACGTATCTTTCAGTCCGATACACTAGGAAAGTTTTATACATTGTTACAGGAAGATGAATATGTCACCGGTCATACTTCGGCGAAAATGAGAGCTTGGCTATTAAAATGTACAGTATGCAATGCAAAGGGATGACACTCAATCGACAGTATTAACACACCGAAGCTAAATTCTGCATGTCAGTGAGTAAGAGGTGAAACAAGCTGCTGGAGGAGACATTTCGTTTGGGAGCAGATTCAAGTGGTGACGTCACAGGCCAAGTACAACAGAAAGCTCTTAAAAGCGACCCGCGGTGCAGGACAAGGAATGGGCCAGGTGACTCAACCACGAGGGTAAGAAGCGAGCCACCGGAATGCTATGGAAAGAATCTTTAGAAATCTGCATTGGGAAATTTCCAGACAGATACAAACAAACCAATGACGCAGTCGATCATGTGAACTGCACGTGGTATGCCCATGACGTATGCATGTAACTTTTAGGCATCTGGAGGGGGCACAAAATGTCCGAACTGCTGACAGGATTAGATTAGATTAGATTAGATTAGATTAGATTAATACTAGTTCCATGGATCATGAATACGATATTTCGTAATGATGTGGAACGAGTCGAATTTTCCAATACATGACATAATTAGGTTAATTTAACAACATACTTAACTTAATATAACAACTTTATTTTATTGTGTTTTTTGTTTTTCTTTATTTTTTATTTTTATTTTTTAATTTTTTTTTATATTTTTTTGTTTTTTTTTCTTAATTTATATCTAAAAATTCCTCTATGGAGTAGAAGGAGTTGTCATTCAGAAATTCTTTTAATTTCTTCTTAAATACTTGGAAGGAGTAAAGCAAGGAGTAAAGCACCGAAATTTTGACACAGTTTGATGATAGGCTCTTCGCAGTTGGTGGAAATAGTTTCCACAAAATAAAAGGAGCGCTCCTATTGGTTAGAAAAAGCCGGGACGTAGAGCACAAAAAGACCCAGGTGGGGGACAGTTTTGCTACGAGAGACACAAGGCCGAAAATTTCGGGGACATTCGTCTGAACCAGCGTCAACTGCAGAACAGGGCGCATCACGCTCTGTACGATACAAAGGAAGTATTTTGTGTGAACACTGTGTTCACTTCAGCTGACATTCATCTAGATGTTAGCTGTAGAGTCGTTGACCTCCAACAGCAGAGAAACGAAACAGCCACATAGTTAATTGTCCTTGCGTGAACTGAGAGGGCATTGTAATATGCACGCTGCTCCATCCATGCACGTGCATATCGCCGTATTTCAAGACGAGGGATGAGTGCATGTTTTCTCACCTAACGAGAAACACAGGAGAGTTTCTCCTGATAATATCAGCAAAGGTTTTGTTTAGCTTTTATAGGACTTTCAGAGGACGAGAGCAGCCATGCAGCCGACAGCTCATTGCAGCTAAAGTAAATACCCCGTGCAGAGGTGTAAACTTACTGGTTCACCCACTTGCGTCCACTGTGAACTCGTGCAACCATGAGTAATCTTTTGCTCAGCTTGTCACAAGAACTAACCATCCTCCGTTGATTCGATTGTCATCCTAAATAGTACTGAACTTAGCATCGGAATCGGATGATTTATCGTAATATTGGCCAACTTCACGATATAGTAGTAAGAATGATTTTGTAAGAAAACTTCTGGTTAAAATTTGATATTATTGTGTTTAGAGTTATTTTAATTAATCAGGGCGAAATGCGTTATCGTGAGAACTGTCCTAACATTATACCGTTACAGCCTATGTAACTTCATGTTTTTTTATAATAATTCTGAATTAAAAAGAATTTATGGACAGCTTGAACACTGTTGTGCTCTGTCATAGAATAAGAGTCCACTACTTACCGCAGTCATTTATTCTATAGACACTAAGGCACTCACAGGGTGTTTATGCTGATGTCTGACGAAAGAGAAAAGGAGTGGAGTGTCAGAATATCAGGGACCGCATATCACTTCCACTGCACACGCCCCACACCATTACAAAGCTTCCACCAGCTTAAGCAGTCCCCAGCTGACATGCAGGGTCCATGGTTTCATGAGGTTGTCTCCATGCCTGTTCACATCCATCCGCTCGATAGAATTTTAAACGAGACTCGTCCGACCAGGCAACATGTTTCCAGTCATCAATAGTCCAGTGTTGGTGTTGAAGGGGCCAGGCGAGGCGTAAAGCTATCTGTTGTGTCGTCATCACGGGTACACGAGTGAGCCTTCAGCTCTGATAAGCCCGTATCGATAATGTTTCATTGAATGGTTTGCACACTGGCACTTGTTGGTGGCCCAGCATTGAAATCTGCAGCAATGTGCAGAAGGTTGCAATTCTGTCAATTTGAACGATTCTCTTCAGTTGTCGTGGATCTTTTGCTGGCCCCAGCGATGTCAGAGATTTGATGTTTTACCGGTTCCTGATATCCGCGGTACACTGGTGCAATAGTCATACAGGAAAATCCCGACTTCACAGCTACCTTGGAGATGCTGTGTTCCATAGCTCGTGCGCCGACTATAACATCACGTTCAGACTCACTTAAATCCTGATAGCCTGCCATTGTAGTAAATGACTCAAATGGCTCTGAGCACTATGGGACTTAACTTCTGAGGTCATCAGTCCCCTAGAACTTAGAACTACTTAAACCTAACTAACCTAAGGACATGACACACAGCCATGCCCGAGGCAGAATTCGAACCTGCGACCGTGGCAGTCGTGCGGTAGCGCCCACAACCACTCGGCCACTCTGGCCGGCCGTGCCATTGTAGTAGCGGTAACCGATCTAACAACTGCGACAAACACTTGTTGTCTTATATGGGCGTTGCCGACCGCAGTGCTGTATTCTGCCTGTTTACATATCCCTGTATTTGAATGTGCAAGCCTATACCAGTTTCTTTAGCACTTCAATGTATATACGTCTAGTAGTGGTACGAGATAGCGTCCACCATACATAAATTTGTCTGAGCTTAAGGCGGAGGCTCATATTTCTTGGCAGGCAACAGCACTAAATAATGTCGCCATAAATAACAAAGTCTCTAATTTCACTGAGAGACTTAGTAACTTATACGATAAAGATAACCCCCTAAAAACAGTAAGAGTAACGAGAAAACCTGCGCCATGGCTCACAGATCATCTCAAACACCTCATTGGTATCAGAGATGCAGCACACAGGAAATTCTGATAATCACATCATTTACAAGTAGCTAACAAGTGAGTGAGTCCATCAGGAATGCAAAACTCAGGTATGTCCACTCACTAACTGGGACTTTCGCAGGTCTGCAGTACTGTGGAAAAATCCATGCGGCCTATGAACTGGCAAACCCAGATATCCTGTTGAACCTTTGCTTTTTATCGAAGACCTAAATGAATATTTCCAAACGCAGTCATCTATACTTGACCAACACGCAAGGGCACAAACTATCGATTCCCTTAATACATCAGTGGTTAGTGGATGTGAGAAATATTCACTGAAGGCTCTGAGCCCTAACACAGTCAGGAACTCAAGTGCGCGAATTCGTTCTGCAGCTGCAGAACACTTTATTATTAAAGTGCAAATGATCAGTTTTCTTGTCGATCCGCTACTGCCCATAGTTATGGACATTTTAACAATACTTTAACCTCTTGCATCTTCCAATCAGATTGGAATCAGGGACTCATAAAAGCATTAACAAAGAAGAAATCTATCAAAGAACCCTCTGGCTACAGACCCATTTGGATTCAGCCAGTACTATCCAAGACTTCACATTATACAGTTCATGGACAGCTCAATAATTATTTAATATCACATAACCTTTTAGATGAATACCAGTCTGGTTTCTGGCAAAATCGCAACACATCGACTGCTCTTATGAAAGTGACATGATTTAAATCAAGCCATGGACAAACAGCAAGCGACTATTATGTGCTTTTTTGATTTCAGCAAAGCAGTCGACACAGTGGACTTTGAAATTTTACTTGCTAAACACAGAAGCCTAAACTCTTTTTCAAGTGCTGTAGACTGGTTCCACTCATACATCATGCAAGCAGTGTCTACTTATTGGAACAAAAAGGTCACAAAATGGAGGAGCATAGTATCAAGAGACCCTCAGGAATGAGTATTGTGCCTTCTGCTATTCTCATTATATGTTAATGACATCTCAATTGTTCTCTTCCACTGTGAGTGTCATTTATATGCTTATGATCTCCAGCTAAATCTAAGTGTAAATCCAACAAAATTGCATTGTCAGACTGGGTGCAGAAATTAGGTTTGAAACCTTACCCATCTAAAACACAAGCAATCTTAGTCGCTCATAAAAGACTCATTACCCTTCAATACAGAGAATCTTTTCAACCATTAATCCTAAACTGCAGAGAAGTAACCTTTTCTTCTTTTGGAAGGAACTTGGGAATAATTCTGGACCATCACCTACACTGGACTGAACACACAATTACAGTCTGTAAAAAGGTGTCAGTGTCACAACACTCACCACAGAAATGTAAAAAAGTGTTTCCTTTTGAGCTTAAAAAGAAGATTGTAGAGTCACGTATACTCCTTATACTCGACGGTGGAGATACTATTCTCCAAGGACTTTCATATGAGAGCTCACATGTGTTGGAACTGGAGATGAATGCTTGTGCATGATGCAATTGTGAAATTCGCTTTTTCGACCAAATCACACCTGCCTACAAACAATTATCATGGCGACGTGCCAATTAGCGCACAAACTATCATACACTAAGCTTGCACTATCGTCTTCTCAATCACTGCACACCCTCTTAATTATTGTCAACTTTTACATTACTATCTGAAAAGCACATCAGTAACACTGGCTCTCAACACAGTAAAATCCTCTCTGTACCACCAAATAACACTGCCATATTCTCTAAATCATTCTCTGGAACAATCTTCCACAGAATATCAAACAAACAAAATCCCTTCCATGGCTCAAAAGACAGCAAATGGCTCACCTTCTGTCACAATAACCATCTATCCCGTACTCAGAACCGCAGCTTAGCCTTGCAAATTCCCTCTATCCCTCAACTCCCCCTCCCCTCTTGTCTGCAGAGTTCTCTATTTGTATTTGATTTTTTTCCTATCTTCTAGTGTCACTGTTGTCTCAATCTTCTCCACCATCTATATTTTTTTCACCTCTGGTAACTCTAATCATAGACTCCAATGTACTAAAATAATTTATGTATTTTGTAATGCCATTCACATTTATAATAATAATTAATATTATTACTATTATTATTATTATTAGTGTCACCTGTTACTATTCTCATTTTTAATAGTATTATGACTATTATTACTGTGAACTTTTTTGTGGTATCCTTGGAATATGCTGTTCCTGGTGAGATGTAAGACAGGGCCTTAAGACCCTAATCTAGCCAGGCTAAATAAGCAGTGAATAAATAAATAAATAATGATATTTTGTATATTTATGGAAAATAAATGTAGCAACTGAATACTCAATTTCGCACATGTTACACATGTTAGTATTAATCACTTGCATATAATAGGAGAAAATTTTAGAAAATAAGAAAAATTATACAGTAGTAAAACGTTCAGTTTTCTGTAATATATTCTTTAAAACAATTATTGTCTATGAAATGAATTCACATGATGTAATACAATTTATATGAATCAGCAAAATCACTTGAACAAGTTGCTACTACCTTTTTATAATATTATTATAGTCATAAGACGTATTAGCCTACAAAAATTCAACTATCCATTAATATGTCAGAATGCATAATTAATTCCTGCAGGCATTCCAGAGAAGTCTTTACTTATAACTACACATAATTTATATTTAAAATTATATTCATCCAGCTCTGTATAGAAAAACTCACTCGAAAATAAAAAATATTCACTGTGAATATGTGTTGATTACACAATTTAATTTAAAATGTTGATGTAATCCTTTATCAGGTACAGGTTTTGGATATCCTAGGATAACTATAATTTAATTATAGTTAATATATATATCACATTATTAACAAATAAAACAACTTTAGTAAATGGTTTTTGATACCAGTTACTGATTGTAAATTTTGTGGTAAGAGTTTTAACCAATTACTTTTTAACTATGGTTTAAAATTTTTATGATCAACAATCCACACCTATTTCTGATAAAAAATTATAAAAATTCTGTTCACAACTAATAAGTAATCAGTATTTTTGATTTGACATAATGATTCAACTGGTATAAAACAGGCAGCTTATGTCATTTCTGACATAAATGACTGCTTTGTTTGAACTGACATTTTACCATATAAATTTTGAATAACAGCGATGTCGTCTTGAGATTAATTTAAAAGTGTTGGATTAAACTATAGATACATTAATGATACAAAAATATCTGTATGTTGTGTACTTAATGAATGACCAGTTACATGTGATAACACTTCAAATAGATTTTTGATGTATTAATATCAGTCTCAAAGTATCAAATCACACCTTGATCAAATGTATTTCTACTAGATTATTATTAATACCTGCAAAAATGCATGGGGTAACATAGTACCTTTTCCATTTAATTGTATTGACTATTGAACATTTCTATCAGCTTCATATCAATAAACACACCATTTATTTGAGGTTATTGTTACAATGATCGAACTTAATATTGACATATTTTTGACATAAATTAAATGCTGTTTCTACTACTTGTAATTCTTTTTTATTTGTTCCTTTGTAACATTATTTCAATTTTTTATTTCAGTTATACATATTTGTACAATAACTATAAAATGAAACCTTTACACCACATTACATCATATCCATAAAATTTGAAGTATTCTCACCTAATTCACTATATAAATGATGAGTAACTGAAATTAGATTAACGCTTCTCTGCACATAACATCACTCATTTGACAATTTAAATTATGTAGTACATCCAAGCAAGCAAAATTATTACAATGGCTCTGAGTAATGTGGGACTTAACAGCTGAGGTCATCAGTCCCCTAGAACTTAGAACTACTTAAACCTAACTAACCTAAGGACATCACACACATCCATGCCTGAGGCAGGGTTCGAACCTGCGACTGCAGCGATCGCGCGGTTCCAGACTGTAGCGCCTAGAACCGCTCGGCCACTCTGGCGGGCAATTATTCAAATATTTTATTGCTTTACTTTTGTCATCTGCAAATATTATTTTCACCATCAATAATGGTAAAAGAGTCTTCATTTATATTTACTTCAAATATAATATAGAATGTGTTGAAATTTACGAAAGAGAAACAAATAAACCATGAAATTTAGATAAAAATTATTTTCGAAAACTTAATATCTTCCAGTATGTAGGTATCATAAAGAGAATAAAAAATCTTCTTTATTCATCATCTAATCTAATTTACACAGGCTAATTTAACAAGAGAAAAGACATCTAAAAATTAAAGAACAAAATAATTTTCAAATAAAAATTATTTCTATTAAGTAGTATCATTCATAGATATCATTAGTGACAACAAACTTGTTTATAATACTAAAAAAGCTTTTTTACTATTTGATACAAAATAATTCCCATTATAAAGTTAAAGGTATTGCTGAAATCTTAGAATATATTGATACCAACCAAGCAATTAGAAGAAATTTTGATGTGGAAGGCAAAAATTTCAGAAATATTAAACACCATCTGCCAGACAGATATAACATTTAATGGAAAGTTACCATATCTACTAATGAATCTGGATTATAGAGTGTAATTTTATCATCTAAAATAGGGAAAGCAAAAACGTTTAAAAATGGTCAACTAGTGGTCTCTACTACCCATTAGAATAAATGAAAAACTGACATCATCAAATTATCAGATTGTCATATTGAATTTAAAGATAAACATAAAGTAAAATTAAAAGAATCAGTTAACAAAACAATGGAAAAAGTAAATGGAATATAACCTCACTTTGTACCCCACTCGATCAGAAATTAAAATCTATTTTGTTCTATTAAAAATATTTTATGCTAATTGTGATTTTAAACATTGTATTACTAGAACACAAAGTCAAATCTTACAAAAATAATTTAACTATACGAAATAAAGACATCGAAACTGTTTAGATATGTTAAGCATTAACTGTGGTCATAGCTCAATAAATTTATACCAAAGAAAAGGAGAAAATTTAAAAATTGTTTTTCGCCAAAATTATTTTTATATTTTCAATGGTTACACAGAAGAATGATTAATTATAATCATGTAAGAAAACTTTATTCTGGTTTTTGGAATAATTACTATCATAGATTTTTCATCACTGTCTATATTAAATATATAAATGATACTGCTTCAGGAGTGTAGCTATATTGTCATCATGAGGATAGCAAACAGAAAACTTGGAGTGGGGGGCTAAATTTCTTTCTTAAGCGTCTATTCATTGATATATAAAAAAATTTTGGGAGATAATTTTACCTTTATTTCCCCAACAATTATGTGATATTGTTTTTGTGCCTCTTGCTCATAAGAAATATCTTTGAAGTCCTACAATTTGTATCTAATTGGATTCCAAAATATATCATCTACAACTTCAAAGTTTCTGTTGACAAATTTGCAGTATAACCTGTTTCAAAAATTCCTTTCAGTTTGCTTATCTTCACTTACCTGCTATTTTAAAATTTTGTTTATAACCATTAGGTACAAATTTTTGTCAGATTCAAAATAAATTGATGTACATCTTTTGATTTCATTTTTACTGTTGACTGCATTGTATGATTATATTCTTCCACCAGTTTTTAACTACATCAGCCCTCTTGTAATTAACTTGAACTACAAATTCTTTCTACATTTTCCCCTTTAGTGGTCTGTTAAATCCTTCAACAATGTTGCCTTTAATTATAAAAAAATTGAGTAATAATTAATGTTATATTCTTTTAGATGTTAAATTTCTTGTACAGTTTTACAAACGACAATAATTTTCAAAAATTGTGCAGAGTCAGCCAAAGTTAATCAGAAATCTCAATATATATATATATATAATTTTCAGCTTCTTGGAGTTGAAGATAGAAAGGTAAAAATTCCATTTTTTATGAAAAAAGTGAAAAAATAACAAGAAATGAAGAAAATATGTTAATGTTAAGAAATGTAAAAAATGAAGAAAAAATGAACTGCTGCAGTTGCCACAGTGCCTGTTCCTTAGCACATGCATGAATATCCAAAGGAACATGGCATCATACTTCTGAACAACACATGCACTGCAATATTAGATTTATCTCCTGACACAGGGCAAGCAGCATTCAATAAAAATGTCTCCCCTATATGGGAACATACACAATACATGTATGAGTGCACATTCTAGACACATTCTTGATGACTTGTGGATGTTTGCGTCTGGCTGTGATGTGTGATCCGAAATATTGGGTTAATGTTCGTTCAGGCACACTTTTGATATAAAACTGATATGCTAATTAATTAAATTGATCAATTAAAACACCCTCCACTTAAGCTATTGTTATGCTAATTGATTTAGGATAATCTGATCCTCTCAGAAACCCACACCTCTCCCCCCTCCCCTCCTCCTCCCCTCCCACTGGGAAAAGGGACACCTTCTTTGTCACCCCTTCCCAGTTCAGTTCTGAGTCAATTTTCTCCTTCCTGTGAAATCCCCCAACCCTCCCACCTCTTCCCCACTTCTGCTCCCCTCCCCGAACCGCAAATTGGAGAGAAAAACACTCAGTCTGTGCTGAGCTGCTGGAGAAGAGGGAGCTAAGGTAGTATCTTTATTTATTTATTTATTTCTGAAGCTTTTTGATTGTAGTCCATACTCCGCCGCCTCGCCCTCACTTTCTGTCCCCACTTTTTGCCTCCCCACCCCTACTTTTTGCAATCGCTTGTATATGTTCGCCTCAAAATTTGAAGGCCGACTGGTGTAGTCCACAATACCACCACCATAGTGTGCTTGATACTGTCCTACAGCTGCCTCCACCTGCCTCCACATTCCACCACCCTCTGCTCCCACTTGTGACTTGGCGGGAAAAAGGCTGGAGTGGAAGGTACAGGCTTTATTTTTGGCGAGATGCTGGTGTTGGACAGAGAGAGTTTAATAACTGTATTGTCCATAAGCACATGACTGAGCACTACATCCATAGCCTCCTACACGAGGAATGGAAGGAGGTGATAATGGATTAGTGCAGGGGGAATACTTTTCAGCAGATAATGTACTGTAGATGCATTTTGAAACTCTTAGAGACTACTGCCTATGCTGGAGCTGTTGGTGTTTTTTTTTTTTTTAAATTGTCGATCAGTTCACAGTGCAGGAGGCAATTTTGTCCTATTCCACTACCCCAGACTGAATGGACCAGAGGTGCTCACCTTGGTGTATGGGACTCATATTCCACCATCCCAGACCGAATGAAGCAGAGGTGCTCACCTTGATGTAAGGGGATCAGCTGAGGACGCTTGAAAAGGGTTTTGCTTCCCTTTCTATCACACATGTGTAGATGTTCATCTCAATACCACTCAAAATCGGCGGGGATCTGTCCTCCCGCCACTTCCAGAAGAATTACCTCCTATCGATCTACAAGTGTATAGCTGTGGAGGAAGTTGTACACACGCATATACATACATGGCAAAAAGGGACAGGACACCAGCTATCATTGAAATGTCCGTCACTAATACAAAAGAATGCAGTTTCACTTAGTCTGGCAGGACGTTGCTTAATAGCTAAATACCGACCTCTGAAGGATGCCGGCCTCACATTGTATGTTCAGTATTTATTGTGAGCTAATCTAATCCCCCACTCATCACACATTGTACTGCATAACGATGCTGATTCAGGAGATGAATGTGGGAGTATCCCCATTCTGCACAGATTACAAGTCTAGTGCAAAACAGTTTGAATTAACGATATGCCTCCACGAGAGACTCAGACATTCACTATGTTACAGGGCGATCTGCTTTCAAAGCTCAGTTTATGCAGAGCCCACTCTAGAGACCCAAGACGCTGACGCTTCTGTTCATGTGATCATGACATCTTTTCTGGCCACATATTCTCAATTTGCTTGTAAATGTTGTGCAGCTATGCTATATATGTAGTGCAACTACGCTATTTTTCCATACCCTCCACCTTGCACTGTACAAACGCTAGCAGTGTATTACTTTTAGATGTGTGATGATTGTAGGTGGTGGAGTTGTCTGCAGGCAGGCAGGAAAACCTTCCTGACCTGAACGTAACTAAATCTATTGCACATTAATAGGACTACAAATCCTGTACACTGTCATCAGAAGAGTTAACTGTTGTAAAACGTCTAACAGCAAGCATCTGGAACGAGATGAAGTGGAATGCATATGTCAGGTTTGGCTTCATTTCCTGGAATCTTAAGGAAAGCAGACCAAGCACTGAGAACCGCAAATCAGTGCACTAAAGCAGGAGAATGTGTCAGATTCAAATTCAATTCATGGATTTTTAACGGGAGGTGTGATCCACCCAGTAGGATGTAATGATGAAGGAGGCAGTGGTAAGTCGCCTATAGACTATTGCACTACAATTTGGATCGAGGTATAAGAAGTACTAAGATGACTGCTGTTGCCCATTGAGAATGAATTGGTCTGGCTTGCACTTATTGCTTAATTGGCTCTCATTGTACGATAGATGGATAAGCGTGTAAGTACTGGGTTTGCTTCTAAATAATCAACTAGCACTATGCAAGAACAAAGGGAGGTACCTCAGGTGGGCAGGCTCTTGGAGGTAAAATATGAGCAATGCTGTGATTAAGTCCTGACTCTCCCTCTACTCTTGCAATAGCTCTGAATTATGCATGGAGGTGTGAGGCTGTTGTATCAATATAAATGATTCAATGGATAGTTTATTAGTAGCTCTGTGACACTGTTAAATTCGTATTATATCTATTTCTCACGAACCACTATGCTGTCAACGAAGACTATGACACCAGTACACTCGTATTTCTCGCATAATAATCATAGGAATGCATATAATGGAGATGAGGACACATACAGTGGGATATCTTTAGACAATCATTTGATATCAATGAATTGTAGATGCTGTGGCTCTGAATTTGTTTGTACAGACCATACACACACTAAATGGTTGTGAATTTCAGCCTATACGTTAATGTGCTATTTTTCTCGTTGTGTTAGCTCTCGGTCTAGTCAATCATCACGTCTATCGCATTTGCGGTTTATCGTATGGCGACATTGCTGCTCGCATTGGTCGAGATTCAGTGACTGTTAGCAGAATATGGAATCGGTGGTTTCAGGAGGGTAATACGGAACGCCGTGCTGGATCCCAACGGCCTTGTATCACCAGCAGTCGAGATGACAGGCATCTTATCCGCATGGCTGTAATGTATCGTGCAGCCACGCCTCGATCCCTGAGTCAACAGATGGGGACGTTTGCAAGACAACAACCATCTGGACGAACAGTTCGATGACGTTTGCAGCAGCATGGATTATCAGCTCGGAGACCATGGCTGGGGTTACACTTGACGCTGCATCACAGACAGGAGCGCCAACGATGGTGTACTCAATGACGAACCTGGGTGCACGAATGGGAAAACGTCATTTTTTCGGATGAATCCAGATTCTGGTTACAGCATCATGATGGTCGCATCCGTGTTTGGCGACATTGCGGTGAACGCACATTGGAAGCGTGTATTCGTCATCGCCATACTGGTGTTATCACCCAGAGTGATGGTATGGGGTGCCATTGGTAACGCATCTCGGTCACTTCTTGTTCGCATTGACGGCACTTCGAACAGTGGACGTTACATTTCAGGTGTGTTACGACCCGTGGCTCTACCCTTCATTCGATCCCTGCGAAACCCTACATTTCAGCAGGATAATGCACGACCGCATGTTGCATGCCCTGTACGGGCCTTTATGAATACAGAAAATGTTCGACTGCTGCCCTGGCCAGCACATTCTCCAGATCTCTCACCAATTGAGAACGTCTGGGCAATGGTGGTGGAGCAACTGGCTCGTCACAATATGCCATTCACTAATCTTGATGAACTGTGGTATCGTGTTGAAGCTGCATGGGCAGCTGTACCTGTACATGCCATCCAAGCTCTGTTTGACTCAATGCCCAGGGGTATCAAGGCCGTTATTATGGCCAGAGGTGGTTGTTCTGGGTCCTGATTTCTCAGGATCTATGCACCCAAATTGTGTGGAAATGTAATCACATGTCAGTTCTAGTATAATATATTTGTCCAATGAATACCCGTTTATCATCTGCATTTCTTCTTGGTGTAGCAATTTTAATGGCCAGTAGTGTATATGTGTACTTTGCAAGCCATTGTACGGTGTGTGGTGGAGGGTACCCTGTACCACCACAACTCATTTCCTTTCCTGTTCCATCACAGAACGAGGCAAAAAGCTACTATCTATATGTCTCCATATGAGCGTTAATTTCTCATATCTTATCTCCGTGATCCTTACCTGAAATTATGTTGGCAGGAATAGAATCCTCCTACAGTCAGCTTCAAATGAAGGTTCTCAATAGTGTTCCTCGAAAAGAAAGTCGCCTAGAAAGCCTCTGAGAGGGGTGGAATTGCAATTAGAACTATACATCCTAGCCGCACCTGCTTGTCTCACATTCTACCAGGGCCAGGAGCAGGAGTGGTAATGAGATAATGAGAGTTAGACTGATGGGAAGCCGTGGCGACAAGTCCTGATGGTGGCACTCGCAGACCCCCTCTGGGTGGCTCAATAGCGAACTAGCCAATACGCTGGTTGAGCTGTCAGAGAAGCGGATATGTGTGTTGCGTGTATTATCCGATTTTATCCATGGAAATTTGAGACAATTCAATATCGCGAGTGTTTGCACCGAACGATTATTCCCCGTTGTAAACTGATCGCGTAACAGCTTGGCGATACCGCGACATTCTGTCTGGCCTCTTAGCATCTGGTAAGGCCAGCGTGTGGATACCTGGAGATGGGCGCACTACTGCCAGCATGGCCAGCGCCGCTGTGGCTCTCTTGCACTCCTGGCACTCCTGCAGTCGTCGGACGGAGCGTGCTTCACGATCGCGAGCCTGTGCGATGAGGTTGTTTTTTTCGCAAAATGTATTTAGTGGAAACGGTGTGGGGCAATGTGCTTGTGTTCTTAAATGGCAGTGGATACACGACCTCCAACATATTTAGTGCTAATATCTATTTGTAGCAGAAATTTTGTTAATTAGCAAAATGTGTGTGTGTGATTCTCAAACGTGAAGACCTAATATATGTATTGTGTTTTAAGCTATCTATCTGACTCCTATAAATTGTTAAACGATTAATTTGATAGGATGGAAGGAGGAGATGGAGGGACAAGGGTGGTAGGAGAATAGGTAAGACTGGTCCTAAGCTGGTTAGCCTCTATCCACACATCAAGGTGAACACATGTGCTTACACGCAATACTCTTATTAAGCTCCTCTCCGTGCAGCGCCAACATCTCGTCAATCACACACATTTCTGGCAAATATAAAGACAGTACCTTCCACTCAAGTCTTCTTACCGCTAATTCACAAGTGGGGGCGAGGGGTGGCAGAAAGTTGGGGCAGGTGTAGGCGGCTATGGAACAATTTCAAGCACCTCTGGTAGCGGTATCGTGGACTAGATCAGTCTGTCTTCAGATTTTGAGGCGATCATGTACACACGCCATCGAAAAAAGTGGGGATTGGGGGGGGGGGGGTTGTCGGTGGAAGGTAGTGGCAGAAAATAGAGGCGAGAGGTGGCGGAGTATGGAGGACAATCCAACCGCCTCAAAAATAAATAAAGCAAATAAATAAAGATACTACCTTAGCTTATTCCTCTCCATCAGCTCAGCAGAGACTGCGTCTTTTTCCGACCAATTTCCAGATAGGGAGGGGAGAGGGAAGTGGAGGAGGGGAACAGAGGGCTGGGGTATTTCCCAGGAGGTTCGAAGGTGGTTCTGAACTGAACTGGGGAGGGGTGATAAGAAAGTGTCCCTTTTCCCAGAGGCGTAGGGAAGGAGGAGGGTAGGTGGAGGAATGGGGTTTTCCAAGAGGAACAGATTATCCCCAGGAAGTCATAAACTAACCCCCAAAATATCATAAATCTATAACATAACAATAGATTAAGTAGAGGGGGAAGGGTGGTTTAATGGGTCAGTTTCATTAATTAGCATATCAATTCAATATCAAATGTGTGCCACAATGAACATTACCCAACTACTCTCGGATAGCCTAATGATAGTTGACCGCTCATAGTAAGTGGGAAATCCGTGTTCGAGTCCCAGTATGGAACAAATATTCATAGTCGTCTTTCCATTATACCATTGATGGTTGTCCATAGTCACAAGTGTAAATACAGATCATCTATTTCATAATGGCTGTAGTCGCCGCAGTGAATGTTCCTTTAGAGATGCATGCATGTCCAAAGGTCCACTGTATCGTACTTCTGAACAACACAGGCACTGTTATATAGTATTTATTCTCCAACAGCGGGCAAGCGACTTTAAACTGAAGTGTCTCCCCTGTACAGATATATACATATGAGCGCAGGTTGTAGGCACGTGGTTGGCAATATATGGAAGTGTGGATCTGGCCATGAGGTGTGCTCAGATAGCGTAATTGTAGGTCGATCTTCCGCGATTAGCGCGAAATCCCGGTTCGTATCCTCGACCGGCACTAATTTTCATTGTCCTCATTCCATTATACAGTTGATAATTGTCCATATTCGCAACTACAAATACATGTCCTGTATTTCACAGCGTCTGCAGTTGCTGTAGTGTTTGTGCCTTTGGACATGGATGCATATCCGAAGAACATTGCATTGTACTCCTCAACATCACATGCGTTGAAATATCGTATTTATCCGGCGGCACCGAGCTAGGCGTCTTTCAATTAAAATGTCTCTCCTGTGTGGGAATATACTTAATGGATATACTAGTGCAGTTTGTAAGCACAAGGTTGACAACATAGGGAAGTTTGGGTCTGACCCTGAAGCGTGCTCTGGTAGTCCAATGTAAGGCGACCGGCCGCTCACAACCAGCGGGAAATCCGGGTTCCAGTCCCAGTCCGGCACACCTTTTCACTGTCGTCATTCCATTACACTGCTGATGCTTGTCCATATTCGCAACTGCTAATTTATTTCACTTATTTCATAAAGGCTGTAATCGCCGCAGTGCCTGTTTCTTTGTAGTTCGGAATGTATTGTTTAGGTGTTTTACGTCTCATTAGTTATGTCTTATTGAAACAGGTGGAAACACAGGTATAATAATCAAGAGACAAGGCTTCGCCACTCTTCACCTCCAGTACTGTCGGGCCTGCTGGCCTAGTGGTAAAGCACGTGACGAAACGACGAAGTCGTGGGCTAACTAAACCCTCGATCGCACCACGAAATTTTCAATCTGGTTTAACCTAGCCTTCACCTCTCAAGAAAGTAATATTCGCCAGAACCGTCACGTGGTTCTGATTCCGTATTAAACTGTGTGTCCTCTGTGAAGGACACGTCAGTGGTCTAAGTGGCGTCCAACTGAAACACCTGAAGCAGGCCTTCGAACCACATGAAGTTTCTTTTCCAGCTACTTCGTAGTTTTCAGACGCAGAATGTTTATTTACGTTGTTTGTATTTGAAGATGTTTTCTCTGTCTGTGTCAAATAATTCGAAGCTGTATAATTCGGGTTTCATCCAATTCTTGGTTCCAAGTATAATTTAGGCGTCGCAGTCTTCCCGGGGGGTATTAAATGCAGGGACATTGTTACGAACGCTCCGGAAATTAATTGTTAAAATCTTGTCATTCGCAGTGTCTTTAATTTGTGCAGTAACTGATTTAGGTCTCTGCATATCGAATGGCAAACAGTGACATTAAATATTTCAGTTATTCATGAGCAGCTACTTGTGCACTTGTTTGAACTTTGAATGTCATGACGAACTTTTTCGTTCCGGATATAGATTCAAACCCAGTACCTGCAGTCAATGCTAACTAAACAGTGCTTTCGTGCATGACCGAGACTCCAGCGCAGCCCTCATCGTCATTGCAGACTAAGCATAAAGAGAGGTGACATAACTAATTTTTGGCTGATACCAATTAGCAACTTTGAATTTTTAAATTGTGTGACAAAACTTTCGTACTAGGCCGAGACGCCTATGTATCCGTAAACCACAAAAGATGTTAAATATGGTTTCATTCACAGGTAACAAATTTACGCCCGTTTAAACATGAAATGGTCACGCATATCGGATTTTTAACTAAGCACAATCACGGTGTTGAATATCAAATTTTTTCACCAATAGCGAGATGTCTGAACCTGAAATAACGAGACCAAAAATTTGTGCCTCACTGCGATTCGAACCGAGAAACCACGGCTGTTGTTTTCTATCCATGAACAGACGTTAAATATCGTATTCATTCACCAGTAGCGCCCTATCAACACGTTTGAACAGGAAATAGCATGACGTGCTGACTGGGAGGCGAAACCCACGGACATCTGTGCTGTTGACTATGCACGAAGAGACGTTAGCAATGACATCTTTTTCACCAGTGTATGTAAGTGGTATGTCTGTACCGGGAATGATGTGACGAAAATTTCCTTTTCTGACTGGAAGTCAAAATCGGCACCTATTGTTATCGTCAACGACGCGCGAGGAGACGTTAAAAGTCAAAATTACTTCACATCAACTGCTAGGTGTTCACATGCTAGATATTGAAATAAAATAGTGACGTTGTGTTGCTGGATAACAATTCGAACGCAGACACGCACCAGTCTTGAGGACCTTAAGATGGTTGTAACATTCGAGAAACAACGAAATGACGGAACTGGATCGTCTGAATTGTGTCAAATCCCGTGAAAGGGTACATCCCCATTTCAAATCTCAGTCATGCACCAATATTTTCAACATCTCAAGTTCAGATAAAATAATAAATTAGTGCTCTGTGATCTTACATGACGATTGGTTCAATAAACTGAATAACATTTCTAGTGCAAGAACGCTTACTTTTGACAGAGTTTCCACTTGCCACGACATACGCCTCTATCATGGCCCATTGTAAATCAACTAGGTTCTAGTTGCTAGCAAAGAAACATAATCTTTAATGTGTATTTGGAACCACTGTGCAACGCTACGGTCTTCAGTTGGTATCACCAAAGCTGAAGAGTGTTTGTTTGTATTTTTTTAATGAGAAGAGGGATTCGAACCTTAACTCAACCATACATCAGCTTAACGGACCACTCTTCAAATTTGGCTGCATCATTTTATCTTAATGCAGGATATTCAACAATAGATGAGAATTCTGACTCCTGGAGCTGAGATACAGCCTGTGTAGTACATTAATTTCCTTGATTGACGGCATCGTGATTCCTTCGCTACCTAGTGCAGGCATTCCATTTGATTTTGTAATCACTGATACAGAATCACGTGATGGCCATCTGCACGAACTGGCAGCAGTGAGAATGCGGTGGGTCCTACAGTAAATGTCAGCTTCCACTGGAATGGTTCTGGTGACGTATCTGTTTGTAGTCTAGTGGTCGCGCAATGGAAACGCAAAGCCGATCCAAAAAGAAGTAGGTTGGTGCATAAGTTCATAGTGATTTTGCTGGCGTGTTGGTACGCAGATTGCTATAAGTTTATTTGTTAAGCGTCGTTTTTTATTTGAGATTCCAGTACTGTTATTGTGGTGACTTACTGAATGATAACATTTGTGAATAAAGATGAATTATTGGGTGAAGGCAGCGGAGGCAACCTGAAACATTTGCACCGAGTACAGGATGAGTGCTATTGAAGAAATCACGCCAGAAAACAATTTTCTCGTTTCCAGTAGGATTCTTTTGACATGAATTATTTGTCACATACAGGAGGACCAAAGGACTTTGACGAAGAATCTTCTTACAGTTCAGCACAATAATCCACGGTAGTGTACTCAAAACAGTAAAATTTTCATTCATCCAATGGGCAATGTTGCGGAAAAAAGAAGGAAGATAGTTAAATGTCCCATCGTCGACAAGTTCATTAGACATGAAGAAGAAGTTCAAATTGGGAAGGATGGGAAAGGAAACAGGCAGTGCCTTTCAAAGAAAAAATCCCAACATTTTCGTTAAACGATTTAATGGGTAACATAAATCAGGATGGCCAGATGTAGATCTGAAACACTGTATGCTAACTTCATAAAAAGCAAATAATGGTTGAAATCTAACAAAAAACATCTCAAACCAAGGTCAGTGTGAGTCAGCGGCATGTAGTGTTATGCATCTAGTCGGACAAAGAAAGTGTTGGTGCTATGGACTGCTTTCCTAGGATGTGTCCAATACAGTTCTTATTTGTTGCCAACAACAGAAACGCCTATGGATCACCTTACACACCGAGTGACAAAAATCATGGGATAGCTCCCAATATCGTGTCGGACCTGCTTTTGTATGGCGTAGTACAGCGACTCGACATGGCATGGACTCAACACGTCGTTGGAGGCCCCCTACAGAAATACTGAGCCATGCTGCCTTCATATCCGTCCATAATAGTGAAAGTGTTGGCCTCTCGATTATGACCCTTAATTGTTATATGGGATTCACGTCGGGCGATCTGGGTGCCAAATCATTCGCTCGAATTGTCTAGAATGTTCTTCAGACCAGTCGCGAACAGTTGTGGCATGATGACATGGCGCATTGTCATCCATAAAAATTGAATCGTTGTTTGGAAACATGAAGTCCATGAATGGCTGCAAATGGCCTCCAGGTATCCGAATATAACCTTTTACAGTCAATGATCGATTCAGCTTAACCAGAGGCCCCAGTTCATTCCATGTAAACACAGTCCATATCATTATGGAGCCACCCCCAGTTTGCACAGTGCCTTGTTGACAACTTGGCTACACGGCTTCTTGGGGTCTGGCGCAATATTCGAGCCCTACCATCAGCTCTTACCAACTGAAATTGGGGCTCATCTCACTAGACCACGGTTTTCCAATCGTCTAGGGTCCAATCGCTATGGTCACGAGGTCACGAGCGGCGCTGCAAGCAATGTGGTGTAGTTTGTTAGCAAAGGCACTCGCGTAGGTCGTCTGCTACCATAGTCCATTAATGCTAAATTTCACTGCACTGTGCTCACGGATACGTTCGTCGTTCTTCCCACACTGATTTCTGCAGTTATTTCACGCTGTTTTGCTTATCTGTTAGCACTGGCAGCTCTGCACAAACGCTGCTGCTCTCTGTCGTTTAGTGAAAGCTGTCGGCCATGGCGAATGGTAATACCTGAAATTTAGTATTCTCGGCACACTCTTGACACTGTGGATCTCGGAATATTGAATTCCTTAACGATTTAGGAAATGGAATGTCCCACGCGTCTAGCTCCATCTACCATTCCGCTCTTAAAGTCTCTTAACTCCCGTCGTAAGGCCATAATCACGTCGGAAATCTTTTTACATGAATCACCCGAATACAAATAACAGCTCCGCCAATGCACTGGCCTTTTATTCCTTGTGTACACGGTACTACCGCCATCGGTATATGTGCGTATCGCTGTCCCATGACTGTTGTCACCTCATTGTGTAAAAAAAACGACCAAGATAACTGTATAACATGCTGCTATTGCGCGAGATTACCCACCTGCACTCTGCTGATTACACAAAACAAGGCTAGGAACTTTGTTGGGAATCCCTCCCTTTCCACACTTATTCTTCTAATCACGCACACTCAAATGTTTATCTTTATCGCTCCTTATGGGACAACCACAAAGAAAATTTATTTGCGGGGGAAACTGTGTTCCACACTTGGCTTGATGATATCGTTAACTCCAAACTAGCACATTTCTACAGGTAAGGAATTGAGAAACTGTCTGAGCAGGTTCAGGCTGGTTTAGATAATGTGAAAGATCTATTGTTGATGATTAATTACACTCTTATTTGTATGTTTGTTCTATAAAATAACGAGAAAATGTTATAAAATATCAAATTTACTAATACCAGTGAATTACAACTTATCATGACAACGCTTGACGAATGTCTATGTTAATTAACAAGTTCAACCCGGCACTGAGTGCTGCTTTTCCCGCTGTAGCGTGGCGCGAGTATTCATGCTTTTCTTCATCGAGCGGCGCTGCTTTTCCTGTTTTTCGCCGTGGGGCGGCGGTCGTATTTAAACGCCATAAACTACTACCGTATTTTAATATGTTTACTGTTTATTTTGAAATTCCATTCTTTTGAAACAGCGAGAGCTCACATAATATAATACCGTATTTTAATATGTTTACTGTTTATTTTGAAATTCCATTCTTTTGAAACAGCGAGAGCTCACATAATATAATTTTACTCTAAATTAATAAAATATTATGCGATATCTCATTTGTTCAGAAAGCTCTCTCACTGAAGGGTTACACAGAATTGTACTCACAGGTGTTCGTTTCCGCCTGGCTGATAGGTAACACATCGTACGTTAGTGTGCTGCTGGTACCATTACAGGTAGAATCTATCGTGAGCCATCGGTGGTAGACGCCTGCGTGAACGTGTTAAACATAAAGTTCACTTAACACAAACGTGTCCAAATCGTCACGAATTAGGAAGATATGCACTTTTGACCTCTAAACAGTCTATGGGGCTACCACATGAGTATGGAAATGTGGCAGCACGAGCAGTTTCATGAACAAACATAGTTAAAAATTATTCATTGCCAAATGGTTCAAATGGCTCTGAGCACTATGGGACTCAACTGCTGTGGTTATGAGTCCCCTAGAAGTTAGAACTACTTAAACCTAACTAACCTAAGGACAGCACACAACACCCAGCCATCACGAGGCAGAGAAAATCCCTGACCCCGCCGGGAATCGAACCCGGGAACCCGGGCGTGGGAAGCGAGAACGCTACCGCACGACCACGAGATGCGGGCATTCAGTGCCACAATTTCATCAATAACATGGCGTATTCTCAAAAAACTAAGCATGATGCCTGCAGAAACATAACACTGAAGGTATTACGAAGTTAGCAATTCTGCAATAGCCGGCCGGTGTGGCCGTGCGGTTCTAGGCGTTTCAGTCTGGAACCGCGTGACCGCTACGGTCGCAGGTTCGAATCCTGCCTCGGGCATGGATGTGTGTGATGTCCTTAGGTTAGTTAGGTTTAAGTAGTTCTAAGTTCTAGGGGACTGATGACCACAGATGTTAAGTCCCATAGTGCTCAGAGCCATTTGCACCATTTGAACCAATTCTGCAGTACCATTTGTTTCTTGCTCTTAGATCTAATGGTCACTCTGTAGTGAGAAGTCTTATGATGGAAAAATAGTCTTAAGATTTCCTTACCACTTTCGATCTGGCTGCTCTAACTCTGTCACAGGAGAGGTAAAATATTCTTATCCCACCAGACTGGAAGCAGGAGCTAATGCAGCCTTCACTGTACTGTGTAACCATTTTACCATAGAACTAGCAACCAAGTACAGCATTCAGTAGTCCCTCGTTGACATGGTGATGGTAAAGACAGTCAATTCGTAATGTGAAAGACGAAATTAACTGAAGTTCTTTCGAATGACCTTCCTCGACTAAAATCTATATACAGGGTGATTCGAAAAGAAAGAACACGTTTCAGTTCAGGTGTTTATTACAGACAAACTATAAAAGATAGAAACACATTGCGCAAAATCACAGGATAGATAAAGGTTCAAAGGTCTGACATAGCTGCACTGTTGTTTGTTTTTTGTAGTAACATGGTAACTACCACACCAAAGAGAGAGTTGAGCGAGGGGGAGGGGGGAGAGGGGGAGGGGGGGAGGTAGAGGACCCAACTCTCTCAAGGGTTCGGATCCCGCAGGGTGTTCAGTTGGCAAAGCAGGCTGCTAGCTGCTATTGTAAAATATATTTTTTATCGTATTATTCTTACGGTCCAGTTGCATACAATTCTATTTCGTGTTTAATCTTGAATGCACAAAACTTTCTTTAGGCATCGTGCTCTTAAAATCATATTGTGATGAAGTTGAAAATGCGCTTTCTATAGACATTGTTGGAAATCCAACCAAAACATTTCCCCAACAAATATACAGCCGACAACATTCGAAGATAAGGCACTTCTGATTCCATCACAAGATGATTTTACAGGAAATCTACAGAAAATATTTTGCATTCAAGAGTAACTACAAAATACAATATATATCTATTTATATATAGTTTTCCTGGAAGAATCGTTAAAGTGGTAAAATGAAGTGACATGAAAGAGGTACATCGGCAATGCTGATGCTCAGAAGTAGAATAACCAACTTAAATCGAAACTCTGATGTTACTTGATTTCTTGGTCGAAGAAGCTTGGCCTTCAGAGGTTCATCTCACAAAATCGGTGATCCAAATAATGGAAATTTCCTCGGAATATTACAGCTCTTCAGTCACTATAGTCCAGTTCCTGCAAAATACATTAGCATAGTCACAGACGGACAAGAAGCTGAAAAGAATTTACAGCTGCATTATATGTCAAGTGATACTCAGAATGAATTTATTTGTAGTTGTTCCCATTAGGTCAGGAGTGCCAGCACGGAACAGAGCTATAATATCTAGTGAGATTAGTACAGATTCCGAATGTGAAGTAGTTTGACAAATATTAAAGGCGGATCAAACATGGTCATCGGACGCTTTTATAGACTCCTGCCTTAGCAAAAGTAGTGGAAGAACAGTTCTGGGGAAGCTTGGAGAAAAATTTGACTTACACTTTCTGCTCATGTTGTAGTATTAGGCGGAGATCTCAGCTCACCAGTTACAAACTGTGAGAATCAACTGATTAGGGTAGGTATTAGGAACAGGGAATCGCGTAAGATTGTTCTAAGTGTCTCATCCGACAATTGCCTTGAGCAGTTAATCAGAAAAACAACACGTGAAGATAACATCTTAGATCTGCTGATGACAAAGAGACCCGAACTTTTCGAAGCAGTTAGCGCAGAACAGGAAATCAGGGATCAGAAGTCCGTTACAGCATCAGTGAATACGGCTACAAACAAGAATACAAAGAAAGGTAGGCGTATCTTCCTGCTTAGGAAAAGTAAAAAGAAACATATTTCAGCACGAAAATTTCAGCTCCTTCACTAACAACGTATCAACGGACGAAGTTCAAGAGAATTGTGCAATATGTTTTAGGAAGACGTGACAGCAACTGGGCCCACCTACAGTTGCTCTCACGCCTTCGTATGAAGCATGTCCACAATGATTGGAATTCACGATATCCAGTTTTACGGCGCTATACGATAATTTCGTTGATTTAAAAAAGGCTTATGGGGCCTTAAGATGGCAAAATGAATTGTCGAAACTGGTTGCTTTCAGAAAAAAAATAAAATACCTTATAGCGTACGGCTGTAGGTAAAGTTTATTGACATTGAAAAGTACGTATCAGCTGATGTCCCTTGGTCGTAATGGAATAACAGAGATTGAGACCAAAAGGGTATGTCCCTGAGTTTTATTGCCGTTTCTGTAACTAGCTTTCGGGGCCAGAGCGTAGTTATCTATAATACTTAGGTGCATAGACTACAAATTATATACAATAAATCAATAACTCTAACAATTATTTCTGTTTGTCTGTTCTAAATACACTGCATACTGGAAAGCTCATTCACCAGCCAAGATTCACATTTTTGGAGCTTTCCTATGGTTACACCGCATACGTTATGAGTGGGCAACACGTCTTTTAACTATTACACACTTTGAAAATATTTTTCGTAAGAATGCTGTCATTGGCACTATTTCCAAAACAAAGGAACACAAGCGAAAAGATAACAACGCAGCATTGTTTACAAAACGTGGTTCAAAATGGTTCAAATGGCTCTGAGCACTATGGGACTCAACTGCTGAGGTCATAAGTCCCCTAGAACTTAGAACTACTTAAACCTAACTAACCTAAGGACAACACACACATCCATGCCCGAGGCAGGATTCGAACCTGCGACCGTAGCGGTCGCGCGGTTCCAGACTGTAGCGCCAGAACCGCTCGGCCACCAGCGGCCGGCTACAAAACGTGAACATCCACAGTTATGAATAACATAATGTTCTAAATCAAGTAGTCTACTGTGTGTGGAAACCATACGCCATCTCCGAAAAAGCACTTTAAACGAATGGAGAAAATTAAACCAGCTAACATGAAAGGAGAAGCAGTTGTTATCAGAACGTGGAACAAAGAACACAGAACGCTGACAGTCATGTCTAGAATAAGTCCTATTTAAGCAAATCCGTCATTCAGTCCATAAATACTGGAATAATGATAAAAATACGAGGGGCGTTCAGAAAGTAAGCTCCGATCGGTCGCGAAATGGAAACGACTATGAAAATCCGATAAAGCTTTGCACAGATGTGTTGGGTAGTGTCTCTAGTATAACCCCAGTTAGCATCACGTCGCTCTTCTCAATTCGGAGCTCGCAGTGAGTGCGTAAAGATGTCTAGAAAATAGTGTCTGCCGCCAAGTACGAGGGCCTGGTGAGAAATTTCGCCTGAAGCTATGCAGCTAACATTACATAACTGTCGTGCTGTTTCTTCTTCAAGACAATTCTCAGCCGCATTCTGCAGGGGCAATGAAGATGCTCCTGCATCGTTTTCAAATGGAAATGTGAGATTACCCACAATACAGTCCGCAATTGTCTCACCCTGAGTTTCATCTCTGGTCACATGAACCGCTGTCTTTGAAGACAACATTTTGACACAGACAACGAGGTGTAGGCCAGCGTGGAGAATTGGCGGAAAGCACTGGCGGCTGCCTTCTATGATGAGGCTATTGAAAAGGTGGTACAACGCTATGACAAAAGTCTAAGTCAGAACGGCGACTACGTAGAGAAGTAGCTGAAAGGTGTAGCTAATTGTTACAAGTAAAACATTTCTGATGTTCACTGTAGTTTCAATTTGGCAATCAATCGGAGCTTACTTTCTGAACAGGCCTCGTATCTACTTGTAATTATTGCAGTTTTGTCAATAAAAGCGAAAGGCGTCTGTGCTGAAGAGCTTTTCAACTTGCAGTACGCCTAAGGCTGAGAGAACCCGAAATAACAACTGGTCCACCAAGCTGAGTGAGTTGCTAAGATTATATGCAGCGTCTGTGTTATTATCTTAGCTCCTGACGTTTTCATACGAACGAAGCCTTTAGGCTGGCATAACCTTCATATGAGAATTATTGAGTTGTTTTGCGACGGCACAGATGGGCATACGGTTGTAGAATCTGCCGAGACTATCCATTAGGGTGTCCCACAAAAATCGAAGTAGTTTTTTTTAACGCATACCTTTTTACTTTATTTGCTCGACGTCAAAGCAATAGTAAATAAAATTTCAGAAACGTGGGACCTCGGCAACCCGTGTCGACTTGCATGTGAAACATGTCAGGTTGGCAGTACTTGTTAAGTACGGCGAACGCGTACTCGCGTCGCTGTGTATGTAACGTTGTTAGTAAACGTATTGTTGTAAGTCCGTGAACATGTCAGTGGAATTACGTAGTATTTCCAAAAATTAATAGTCGTGTAAAACGTCAGATGAAAGGTCCAAAACTGCCGTCTAATGAACAAGTTTTATTTTATAATATCTGTGAAATGAATTTAACTATCAGTGAAAATGCAGATCCCACTATTCGCAATGTATTATCTTTCGGGAAAGGCCCGTATACCTACACAATCTTTGGCTAATTGTGTGAAGGAACTAGTGAACCTACTTCAAGGTCGGAGGGAGTTGCAAAAGAATGCACAAAAAACCCAAAATGTATTTGAGCAGCGCCGACAAGAGTTTATCAACGACTTAGATGATTTGTCTGACATTGCCCACGCCGAAACGCTTCAATTCATGAAAATAAATAAAGAGAGAAATTTCTCATAGCGACAGAGAGTGAGCCGTGTCGGCCTGACCACTTACCTAGAGTGGACAAAAAACTGACTCAGAGCTATTGAGCAAGAAAAGAGACGTTCTAAATACGTTTCCATGACAATTCCTTCGACATCATCTTATGAACCGTTACAAACGACTCACCTTTTGATTATAATGAAAATGACATACATTTACAAGAACATTTCCCAACTGTGATCGAGAACATACAGCCTGAAACCAGTAAAAGAACTATGTGGAAAAATGTTATTATTCCAAACTTAGTAGCAGCGCTAGATAGGTGTCAGCTATGTGTGAGGGAGTCACTGTTTATTCTTAAAGCTACCATTCAGGCACTTACATATAATTCTGATGATCTTTCCATAAGTAAGTCCTCGATTCAAAGAATTCGTACGGAAAAAAAACGAAAAAGCGTGAGGAAGCTACAAAAACTAATTTTTAAATCTGGGTACCAGATGTTGCGTCTGTTCACTAGGATGGCAGACTGTTGCCTGCTTTATAGACCTTAAATCAAAAGAAGAATCTCTCCCGATATACTTCTGTTCCAAAGTTGGAAAGCTCTTCAGGATACGAAGGTTTGAAGATTGTTTGGATCGCGGCTGTAGACTGGAATCTTGAAGGTGAAGTGCAGTTTCTTTGTTATGATATTACAGTTTCAGATATAGGTCATATCAATAGTGCCTGTGTTCTTCTCGAAGAAGAACTTAAGAGAAATCTACTTATTTGTCCTTGCAGCCATACGTTTATTAATTGGTGTTAAAATGTGTGTTCGAAGTAAAAGTCAGTTAAATGACAACAAATCCTGATGTCCTATTCTTCGAAAAGTTCCGAGATAACTGGTAACGAGTCAATCCAGAAAAAAGTACAGTGTTGTAAAGAAAACCTCGCATTGTACCTGACTGTTTTCGAAATTGACGACTATCAGGTAGAGTTTTACCGAACTGAACTAACTAAAGAAATAGTCAGAGATGATTATCGACAGTTGACAGATCTTTCTGCGATACATTTAGGTAGCGATACACAGAGAAAGTTTACAATTCGACTTCAAGGTGCCATGAACGAAGCTCGATAGTTGGCGAGAGCTGTTTACTCCGTAAAAATATTATTACTTTGTGCTCATTTCAAAATTACAACCAATGATAAGGCAGCGCTGTTGTTTCTTTAGTTTTCTGATTATTTCACAATTTTGTTAACACACATTTTCTTTCTTAACCCTTTCAGATCTGAATTTTTTCTGGAGGAAGGTAAATTTCCCTTTATGTTTTAATGCTCTTAGGTGATTTTATAATGCATGATTTATACAAATATGTGTACCCGTTTTCAATGCATACTTTGAACAATTTCCTTCTTTTTATGGACTAAAATAAATAATTTTAAAATATTCGCTGTTGTTATAAATAAACTGATAATTCAATAACTGCCATGAAAAATAACAATAATAATATTCAGTTATACAGTGCAGTATAACTAACCAAAAACTTCCGTGAATTCTGGCGGTCCGAAACTGCTGCGCACTACTACATTCACTTAGTGATATTTTTACAGTGATGGCCAACAGCTGCGAGCTCTTGCACATGACGAAAAGATTGAACATTAACAGATGTGTATATGGGGTTTCCATTGAGGAAATATATTTCTGTTGCAGCTAATACGTACTAAATATTAATCTACACAATTGTAGCCAGAGAGTCGGAAAGGGTTAATTACAGTGAAAGACATCTGCGACTTCATTTCAGTCAGAACAAGTCATTGTTCGATCGTCTTAAAATTGATGTCAGTCTCTCCACGGATGACCTACTATGTGATCAAATAATGCTTCGTTTCAAGAAGCCAGAAAGAAGGTTTCGAAGCTTAGGGTAGTGAACGATTCAGCTGAAAGAGCGGTTAAGTTCATGCAAGACATTCATAGTTCAACAAGAACAAAAGCAATTTTTGTTACATTGCCTACATAAACACCACAAGATTTATCCAGACTGCAGAAAGCAAACTTTGAAATTTTTTTAAAAAAATAATGTTTTTTACATGTTAAGCAGTATCTAAACATGATTTGGGCATATTTGTGTTTCATTTACTAAATAAACAAAAATGGCTCTGAGCACTATGGGACTTAACATCTCAGGTCATCAGTCCCCTAGAACTTAGAACTACTTAAACCTAACTAACCTAAGGACATCACACACAGCCGGCCGCGGTGGTCTAGCGGTTCTGGCGCTGCAGTCCGGAACCGCGGGACTGCTACGGTCGCAGGTTCGAATCCTGCCTCGGGCATGGGTGTGTGTGATGTCCTTAGGTTAGTTAGGTTTAAGTAGTTCTAAGTTCTAGGGGACTTATGACCTAAGATGTTGAGTCCTATAGTGCTCAGAGCCATTTGAACCATTTGAACCATCACACACATCCATGCCCGGGAGGATTCGAACCTGCGACCGTAGCGGTCGCTCGGTTCCAGACTGAAGCGCCTAGAACCGCTTGGCCACTACGGCCGGCCTAAATAAACATTACGTCTCAAATTCCTCCCATACTCAGTACAGCTTTTCATGTCTCATGTTTGGCACCGAGTCGGCACGTATTATCATAATTTAATTGCAATAAAATTAGCATCTGAGTTATTACGGTCAAAGAGATAAAAATAGAGGGTATATGTATTTTATTTCGTGAAAAAAATCTTCACGTCTTGGGACACGCTGCTGATTCGGAACGCCAGACTACCACTACGTCGGATTACAGCGCATTATTTAATTTCTGACTGTGAAAGAATAACGCAACAATGGGTAAATATCATCGACATCTCTGCACCCCACACACAAACGCAGATCCATTGTATGCCAATTAATAGCAGCAAAATGCTCTTCGTGTGCGTCTTTCTCCCCACTGTGGCTGTCTCATAACTTGTGACAATGAAAGTAATTTATGCCTAGAGCATGATTCCATGATGACGGCACAAATTTTCACGGATGATGTAGAAAAGTAATCGTTCGTTCATTGTCATAAGTTATGAGACATCCACAGTGGGTGTGACGGATGGAGCAAGGGACGGGGCGTAAATGATGGTGTGGTAGACCGTAATACCTCCACAACGGGGTGATAGTCTCCTGCGAAAGAAATTAAGTTGTTGACAGAAGGATGTAGGTATAGAGAATTTTGCTACGAATAATTGGCTCATAATAGGTCTGTGTTATTTATGGGGTGCGAGGGTATTGGTACCACTCACCCACCGTTAAGCAATTCCTCCACAGGCAGAAATTAAGTCTGGGCTATAAACCGACGCAGTGGTAGTTTGGCGCATGGACAGTGTCGACAAAAGCTACAACCGTCTGCCCATCTGTGCCGTCACATTACAACTCAATAATTCTCATATGAATATTGTGGTGGCCTAGAGGCGTCGTTGGTATGAAAACGACAGGGGCTAAATTAGTAACACACTGCGTAGACGCTGTAGAGATTCTCAGCATCACACTCACCTTGGTGAACTTGTTGTTACTTCGGGTTCGCCCTGTCTTAAGCGTACTGCACGTTGAAAAGCTCCTCAACATAGGCACTTTTCGCTTTTATTGACAATGCATCAGCAGAATAAATATTGCACTCATAACGAGCACATGATACATATCGTTTTATCACTATTTATAGCTTGAATTACAGTTTTGCTTGAGGATAAGTTATTCTAGACATTGCCGTCAGCGTTTTGCGTTTCTTGTTCCCTGTTCTGGTAACAACGGCTTCTCTTTTCGTGTTGGAAGCGAAAGTGGACTGCACAGATTAGTTGGTTTCATATTTAACCGATTTTTGAGCCCACATTTTCAGTGCTGCGTACGGTTACCTGCGCAGGAGCCTTTCTTGATTGAGTACCCCATTGCCGCCACATTAACCCCTACTTTAGTGTTTTCTGTAACTCATAACAATAACTTCGTCATGAAGCTCACTCAGGCACGTGCATTTGTTTATTTTGACTTGATTCTAGACCATTTCAGGTCAAATATACTAATCTTGGATAATTACCATATATGTTATATGGCCCGTATTGCCGGATGTTACAGATTAGATGTAGACTTGTTCGCCGGAAGATGTGGCCGAGCGGTTCTAGGCGCTACAGTCTGGATCCGCGCGATCGCTACGGTCGCAGGTTTGAATCCTGCCTCGGGCATGGATGTGTGTGGTGTCCTTAGGTTAGTTAGGTTTAAGTAGTTCTAAGTTCTAGGGGACTGATGACCTCAGAAGTTATGTCGCATAGTGCTCAGAGTCATTTGAACCATTTTTTTAGACTTGTTCATAAGTTCATTCATGACCATTTGTGTGCTGTCAATAGGATGTTCATGCGTTGTAACCATAGTTAAGCAAATGCTTAACATTTACGTCCAAAAAAAATTTTTTTGACCTAGTCATAATAATGACGATTATAGCTTCATATTATCCTTCCCACTCCTAAGTTCTTTTTAGGTGATTAAACTTCGTGCTTAAGCACAAAAGTTTCCTAGACAGGCCATACGTTGTAAGCACGTGATGTCGTCCTCATATCATGAACAACGAATAATTCATAAATGTTAAGACAATCGATCTAACTACGTCCTGCACAGGATAACATATACGCCCTTTTACTCAGCTGTACCTTCCTTTTATTTCACTTTACTAGTAAAATGAAGGTCGGGAGTTAGGTTCGCGTCTTGTCCCAACAAGTACCCATCACACAGTTCATGCGTAGGCTCAAGGTATTGTGTCCGCCTAGGCGGGCCTCACGACGCTACAGTCAGTTCCAGTAGAGCACTCAAGGCTGCCGCATTGCGGTCGCGAAGTGGGGCCGAGGCAGTTTCAGATAAGTTTGTACAGTCTGACGATAATTTATGGATGTGTAGTTTTACCTTGGTGATGTCCACTATGGACAAACGCTACTTACTTTTATCTGGGTTGGGTTATCCCGACTGAAATCTAGGTAAATCTAGGTAAACTTTGCAACTGAGGCTATTGGTTTTTAAAATTAAAATTAATGTCTCGAAGTCCTCAGCCAACAGAGGAAGCATGTCGGCTGGTCCCGGCGGAGGTTCGAGTCCTCCCACGGGCATGGGTGTGTGTGTTTGTCCTTAGGATAATTTAGGTTAAGTAGTGTGTAAGCTTACGGACTGATGACCTTAGCAGTTAAGTCCCATAAGATTTCACACACATTTGAACATTTTGGAAGCATGTCGAGTGGGGCTCTCTCTTGACTATCTGCAGCGCTATGCCAACTAAGGAAATGAGTTCCTGCCACGAGTGGCCTCTGGAGACGAAACATGCTATCATTACTTCCGACTCGAGCGAAAATGACAGAGTCTCCAGTGGAAGCAAGTAGGGTCGCCACCACCCAAAACTCACTACATATCTTTGCTCTTCTTAAGAAGCCTCCATTTCGCACCGAGCGAGGTGGCGCAGTGGTTAGCACCCTGGACTCGCATTCGGGAGGACGACGGTTCAATCCCGTCTCCGGCCATCCTGATTTAGGTTTTCCGTGATTTCCCTAAATCGCTTCTGGCAAATTTCGGGATGGTTCCTTTGAAAGGGCACGGCCGATTTCCTTCCCCATCCTTCCCTCACCCGAGCTTGCGCTCCGTCTCTAATGACCTCGTTGTCGACGGGACGTTAAACACTAATCTCTCCTCCTCCTCCATTTCGCTGTTCCCAACACGAATGAGTGCAGTGGATGGTCAATGCATGTACTTGCTCGCTCTGTCGTGAATTTGATTTCTGCCTGTGTCCCTCTAGCAGCGAATTTGGGACCTCAGGTATCTTTTGAGGATCACACCTTCTGCAGGCAACGACGTTACAATCCTGTCAGAGGTTTTCGTTTTATATCCTCGGGCTCGTTTCTTTCTGAATGCTCCTTAAACGTTCCTAGATTCCCCACTTAAAACCGGTCTTGAAACTTTGTAAGCAGCCTTTATGTGATATCCAAATTGAAGGTGGAGAGAGGAAGAAAGGAAAGGAAAGGTAGGGGATTACTGCTGTCAGCTGCATCGGGACGTAACACGAAGTCAGCGGCGACGATACAGCTGACAGCAGTGACCCCCTCCCTTTCCTTTCTTTTCCTTTCCTTTCTTCTCCTCTCCAACTTCAAGTTACACGTAATGTATAACAGCTGCGGATTCATATAAATTCTTGTGATACTCTGCGCCTACCTTCAGGCGTCTGCCAGTTCAATACAGGTTGTCTAAAAAAGAACTCCCTAGTTTTAAGTATAAATTTAATGGGGAAATTAATGAAAAATTACATCAATGAGTACATATCATGAAAGAGAATTCCTTCAAGTTTTGTTTAATGTTAGCAGACTTCAATGTGGGATCCATTTGTTACCCTGCACTCGTCGAGACGATATTCCACTTTTCGCCACGTATTCTCCAACATTTCAGGTGTAACTGCCCCACCCGCCGCGACTATTGTTTCCAGTAAATTATTAGTGTCTCTGACCTTTTCACTGCACACAACATTTTTTTTATGTGGCCCCAAAAGATAAAGTCCAATGGGGTTAAGTCTGGACTTCGTGGTGGCCAAGGTACTGGGCCAGCCCTGCCTATCCACCTTCCTGGAAAGCGAGTGTCAAGAGCCACACGCACATGCTTACTGCAATGAGGTGGGGCGCCATCTTGTTGGAAAAACACAAGCTCCTTTTCCGGCTCAATATCTTCCATTTGGGAAAGACGTACTCTGTAAACATGTCACAGTAAACATCCCCGTTTATTGTTTTTTCTACAAAAATGAAAGGACCATTCACACGATCTCCATCAAACCATACCAGACATTAACTCTGGGAGAGTCACGTTTATGCTCAATAACTTCATGTGAATGCTCTGCCCCCCAAATTCTGCAGTTATGACGATTAAGTGTTCTACTGACATGAAATGTAGCCTCATGAGAAAAGAGAATCTTTTTTTAAAAATTGACATCATCATCAATTCTGTGTAGAAAGTCAACAACAAACCCATACCTTTCGACTTTATCAGTAGGTTTTATTTCATGTAACAGTTGCAATTTGTAGGTGCGCAACTTAAGTCTTTTACACACAATATCATAACACAGTACCTTTAGGTACTGCTGATTGTAGGCTACATCCGGCCAATGACTTTTTCAAGCTCCGAACACACGAAACGCGGATCTGTTCAACAACATCTTCAGAAGTTCTCGGTTTACCTAGCGATTTTGCTTTTAAAACACTACCGGTTTTCTTGAAAGACTTTAGTCAATGACGGATAGTTTTTGCTGTAGGTGGTTCACCACCACACTGACACCTAAAATTACATTGCAGTGTTATAACTGACTCAGTTTTCACAAGTCAAATAACACACTACACCTTCTATTGCGGGGTACACATTGTTGCTGAGTTGCTCTGCACTGCACTGCATGCACACCTGGATTTAACTGAGAGAACAGACGAAAAAAACGGCACTGGCGCCGTCTCAAGGTCAAGCAGACCTCCCAGCTGCAGGGGAGTCAAACTTGGGGAGTTGACGAATCAAACGCCACAAATTAGAATTGTGTATGTCACTTTGTGCAGGACACATTAAAACTAGGGAGTTCTTTTTCAAACACACTGTATTTTCAGCATCTTCGTGACGCTCTCTCGTGGGTCAAACAAAGGTATACTATTTGTGTTACTTTCTTTATATTCATTCGACGTCCCCTGATAGTTCTATTTGCTACGGATCCCACACACTTAAACAGTATTCTAAATGGATCGTATGAGTATTTTGTAAACAATCTTCTTCATTGACAGATTGAATTCTCCTGGTATTCTAAGAGTGAATCGAAGTCTGTCGCTTACTTGACCTACGACTAAGCTTATGCAATCGTTTCATTTCATAAAGCTACGAACTGTTACATCCGATATTTCGCCAATTTACAATTATGACTCACTGATATTTTAGCCAAACGAGACTATATTTGAGGCTTTTACACTCAGTCACATTTTTCAGGAAATGGAAAAAACGTTGTGTAAGGGATAATCTAGTGAGGAGAGCTATGAATTTCCTTTTGATTTCTCTACTACTGAGTGCAAGTATATGTACATCTTGTTCGATAACATGAGACCAATACAAAAGGCTACAGAATTTTTTAAAAGTGATGGTGAAGGTGCTGTTTCTGAAACACACCATAATAATTTACAAAAATGATAACAGTTAATCGGTTTTAATAGTTCTTAATGAATTTAGGAACTTTACTCCTTACAACAAAACTACATTTTAAATTGATAACAGAATATAGGACACATTCTTCCTATCCTGTTCAGGGTGTTCGTAGCCACAACAAAAATTAATAATGTTTATGACTTACAAATTTCGACAGGGAATATGTTGTTTGAAACAAAGAAAATAATGTTACGTCATTTGTGTTACATCATAAAGCTCCATAGATGCTGCAAATTCAATAAAGAATGTGAGCAAAAAAAAATAACATTTTATATTTATGTATGGGGCTTTCTCAACATAATTTGTCACCAGCTATTGTGGAGGGCGTTGCTAGTAGTTCCATTATAAAAGTCACGATAATCCGTTGGCACATACAGTTGCAGTTTCCTTATCATCTAGTTTCTTCTCATTTAGTTCAATGTAGCTCTGCGGGTGAGCAGGAGCACATGACAACAATGGACAGTCGACTGTAGAAAGCATCAGTTTAAAATTACGAACAATCAGTCCGTCAATGAACTTTTTTCCTTTATAACACAAAAATCTCTGTCAAGCGAGAAGATTGTGTAAATGTGCTCCAAGGTTCGGTCGGCTATATGTGTAGTTGCTCCAGCCTGTTGGAAGTAACTGTAGGTCCTTTCCTCCTCCGTTAATGTTACCACAAATGGTTTCAAAATGTTGGCAATGTAAAGAGCCGAAGTCAGCGTCTGATGAAAGAAGATGGCATCAATAACGCGGCGTGCAGACACTGCACACCAAACACCAACCTTCTGCTCACGCAGTAGTGTTTATGTAAGTTACGCTGAATCTCCGCTGCCCAGAACCCGTGATTCTGTGAGTTTACATAATCACTCAGGTGAAACCAGGCTTCATCAGACATAACGAACAGAGCCATGACCATTCAGTGTTATCTCAGTGAACACCCACTCACAAAACTGGAGGCGGTAAGGAGCGTCTGCTGGTCTTAATACATGAAAAACAGACTCTTAGTAGTGATGCATGTGCAGGTCCAGGTGCAGTATTCGTCCGCATGACCGACGTTATATGCCGGCCTCTTGCGACAGACGTCTGATTGATTTGATAGGACTCTGAAGCATTTTCTGGTGAACAGCAGCAGCTTTTTCTGGTGTGTGGGCACATTTCGGAATGTTTTTTTCGATTTGTTGAAAACAGCTGACGCCATTTTCGGAATAAGCGATCCGTGGCACTTTTTGCTGTCACTTTGGCACGATTAAACTTCTCAGCAAACAAATGACTACACAGTTTCCACTGCTTCGTTGTCATGTAACTCCACAGCGAACACCTGCTGCTCCGCTGAGTACCATCGTCCCTTCGCACTGCTCCACTCACTCTGACACGGCCCTCACTACGCTCTGAACCGGTGTGGATCACGTAGCGGGCATACACATGGTGAGCGCTTAACGGGGTGTGATTACATGCATACATTCACGTCCAATTATATCCACGCGTCCGGGCCACTCTTATTTGCTCCTCTGTAGTAATGTAGCGCAACAGAAGTAGAGAGCATATCACAAAAGAGGCGCTGCCGGTATTGTCACTTGACAACTCCGCTTCAGACAAGGGACGCACACATCAGCTGTATTTCTGCCAGTATTTGACAAGTTATGGGCAGCCACTGAAATGGGTACACTTCAGTGGAGAATTCTGGATCTCTCGTACAATGTATTTCGTGCAGCAACTATACGGTACAGTGCACTTCTTCTGGTTTTTCTGCCTTCCGGTGATGACATCAGAACTGCCAGCGTATTGTTGACACAGTGGTCGACACACATTTTTCTACGAAACTTGTCAGTTGCTGTGGGCATTAATTGCATTTGCTTGTTGTTGTTGTTGTTGTGGTCTTCAGTCCTGAGACTGGTTTGATGCAGCTCTCCATGCTACTCTATCCTGTGCAAGCTTCTACATCTCCCAGTACCTACTGCAACCTACATCCTTCTCAATCTGCTTAATGTATTCATCTCTTGGTCTCCCTCTATGATTTTTACCCTCCACGCTGCCCTCCAATACTAAATTGGTGATCCCTTGATGCCTCAGAACATGTCCAACCAACCGATCCCTTCTTCTAGTCAAGTTGCGCCACAAACTTCTCTTCTCCCCAATCCTGTTCTATACCTTCCCATTAGTTATATGATCTACCCATCTAATCTTCAACATTCTTCTGTAGCACCACATTTCGAAAGCTTCTATTTGCTTCTTGTCCAAACTAGTTATCGTCCATATTTCACTTCCATACATGGCTACGCTCCATACAAATACTTTCAGAAACGACTTCCTGACACTTAATCTATACTCGATGTTAACAAATTTTTCTTCTTCAGAAACGCTTTCCTTGCCATTGCCAGTCTACATTTTATATCCTCTCTACTTCGACCATCATCAGTTATTTTGAAACTTCCTGGCAGATTAAAACTGTGTGCCCGACCGAGACTCGAACTCGGGACCTTTGCCTTCCGCGGGCAAGTGCTCTACCATCTGAGCTACCGAAGCACGACTCACGCCCGGTACTCACAGCTTTACTTCTGCCAGTATCTCGTCTCCTGCCTTCCAAACTTTACAGAAGCTCTTCAGCAAAGGTCCCGAGTTCGAGTCTCGGTCGGGCACACAGTTTTAATCTGCCAGGAAGTTTCATATCAGCGCACACTCCGCTGCAGAGTGAAAATCTCATTCTGGATCAGTTATTTTGCTCCCCAAATAGCAAAACTCCTTTACTTCTTTAAGTGTCTCATTTCCTAATCTAATTCCCTCTGCATCACCCGACATAATTCGACTACATTCCATTATCTTCGTTTTGCTTTTGTTGATGTTCATCTTATATCCTCCTTTCAAGATACTGTCCATTCCGTTCAACTGCTCTTCCAAGTCCTTTGCTGTCTCTGACATAATTACAATGTCATCGGCGAACCTCAAAATTTTTATTTCTTCTCCTTGGATTTTAATTCCTACTCCGAATTTTTGTTTTGTTTCCTTCACTGCTTGCTCAATATACAGATTGAATAACATCGGGGAGAGGCTACAACCCTGTCTCACTCCCTTCCCAACCACTGCTTCACTTTCATGTCCCTCGACTCTTATAACTGTCATCTGGTTTCTGCAAAAATTGTAAATAGCTTTTCGCTCCCTGTATTTTACCCCTGCCACCTTTAGAATTTGAAAGAGAGTATTCCAATCAACATTGTCAAAAGCCTTCTCTAAGTCTACAAATTCTAGAAACGTAGGTTTGCCTTTCCTTAATCTAGCTTCTAAGATAAGTCGTAGGATCAGTATTGCCTCACGTGTTCCAACATTTCTACGGAATCCAAACTGATCTTCCCCGAGGTCGGCTTCTACCAGTTTTTCCATTCGTCTGTAAAGAATTCGCGTTAGAATTTTCATCCGTGACTTATTAATCTGATAGTTCGGTAATTTTCACATCTGTCAACGCCTGCTTTCTTTGGAATTGGAATTATTATATTCTTCTTGAAGTCTGACGGTATTTCACCTGTCTCATACATCTTGCTCACCAGATGGTAGGGTTTTGTCAGGACTGGCTCTCCCAAGGCCGTCAGTAGCTCTAATGGAATGTTATCTACTCCCGGGGCCTTGTTTCGACTCAGGTCTTTCAGTGCTCTGTCAAACTCTTCACGCAGTATCGTATCTCCCATTTCATCTTCATCTACATCCTCTTCTATTTCCATAATATTGTCCTCAAGTACATCGCCCTTACCCAGCGATGTGGCGCAGTGGTTAGACTCTGGACTCGCATTCAGGAGGACGACGGTTCAATCCCGCGTCCGGCCACCCTGATTTAGGTTTTACGTGATTTCCCTAAATCGCCCCAGGCAAATGCCGGGATGGTTCCTTTGAAAGGGCACGGCCGACTTCCTTCCCCATCCTTCCCTAATCCGATGATACCGATGACCTCGCTGTCTGGTCTCCTTCCCCAAACCAACCAACCAATCTACATCGCCCTTGTATAGACCCTCTATATACTCCTTCCACTTTTCTGCTTTCCCTTCTTTGCTTAGAACTGGGTTTCCATCTGAGCTCTTGATATTCATACAAGTGGCTCTCTTTTCTCCAAAGGTCTCTTTAATTTTCCTGTAGGCAGTATCTATCTTACCCCTAGTGAGATAAACCTCTACGTCCTTACATTTGTCCTCTAGCCATCCCTGCTTAGCCATTTTGCACTTCCTGTCAATCTCATTTATGAGACGTTTGTATTCCTTTTTGCCTGCTTCATTTACTGCATTTTTATATTTTCTGCTTTCGTCTATTAAATTCAATATTTCTTCTGTTACCCAAGGATTTCTACTAGCCCTCGTCTTTTTACCTAGTTGATCCTCTACTGCCTTCACTACTTCATCCCTCAGAGCTACCCATTCTTCTTCTACTGAACTTCTTTCCCCCATTTCTGTCAATTGTTCCCTTATGCTCTCCCTGAAACTCTGTACAACCTCTGGTTTAGTCAGTTTATCCAGGTCCCATATCCTTAAATTCCCACATTTTTGCAGTTTCTTCAGTTTTAATCTACAGTTCATAACCAATAGATTGTGGTCAGAGTCCATATCTGCCCCTGGAAATGTCTTACAATTTAAAATCTGGTTCCTAAATCTCTGTCTTACCATTATATAATCTACCTGAAACCTGTCAGTTGCTCCAGGCTTCTTCCATGTATACAACCTTCGTTTTGCTCATTTAGTGGATATTGAGACTCTGGTCGTGCATCTTGTGGTTTCCTTGCTAATCCTCACTGTGTGTGACCTCTTCCAGGCCGGCCGTTGTGATCGAGCGGTTCTAGGCTCTTCAGTCCGGATCCACGCGGCTGCTACGGTCGCAGGTTCGAATCCTGCTTCGTGCATGGATGTGTGTGATGTCCTTAGGTTAGTTAGGTTTAAGTATTTCTAAGTCTAGGAGACTGATGACCTCAGGTGTTAAGTCCAACAGTGCTTAGGGCCATTTGAACCATTTGAAGCTCTTCCAGATGGCGCATCAAACTGATTTTACGACTCCGGTGCTTAATCTGCCGTCGCTGCAGACTTCCGTGGAAAACTTGAGTGTTACTGTTACCTAGGAAAGGTTGGGGACCACTCAGGAAGAGTTGCTGCACCTGCTGGAGGACCATGAACATCGCCACGTAGACGTTCGGCAGGCGCCACAGACGTTCCACCCATCTGGTCCGCCGCAAGAACAGCGGGCCTCTTACGTAGACAGACTTGAACAACATTTTTACGCCACACGGAACCTTAAGTGATAGAACCAAACGTGCATTTCCCTTGTTTGATGCTGGTGCTTATGTGTATGGTCTGGTACAGCACTTTTTCCCAGATAAATACCCTTGTGACTTACGTTATACAGTTGTTAAGAAAGGGTTAGGTGACTATTTTTGGAGCAAACTTCTAGTCGCTATAGTACACCATAAATTTTATCGTACTTATAAGAAGTCTAACGAGTCGTTTAAAGAATGGGTTGCAACTCTGTGAGGCTTTAGGCCGTGCCCTACGTAAGCGTCAGAAGCGACCGACAGCGAGCGAAGTCTGGATACGCGACACTCCAGCGACAAGCAGCAGCATCGGGCGAAAAGCTCGGGTCTGCTGTGTGCGAACGACCGTCTGGCTCTACAAGATGGCTGCTTAGAGCCGACCAGCTGTTTCTATAAAACGACGCCCCTAAATTGTAGAATACTATAGCTGGAGAGTAAGGCTACAAAATTAGCTTCACTTAGGAAAATAAAGCGAAAAGAAATGTTGCGCATGAAATTTACAAATCTTCATGGACAGTTTCATAATTTATATCATCTGCTACCAAGATAACCATACAAATTCTTCGAATACACGTGAATGAGCAGAGGAGCATCCGACTATCTCATCAATAAATTAAAGACGATCGTTTTTTACATGGTCAAGAACTTTTAACAGCCGATAAATGTGGAAGAATGACTGACTACCGTTAATACAAAGAATGAGATCAACAAATTAAAGCTTACTGTGGTGTAAACGGTAGCGTTCCGAGTTTGTGTTTACGACCACGGAAAGGTCCTGAGTTAGAGCACAGTTACCTCATATACTTTTAACTGACTCGGCTACAGTTCTGTGTATTAAGTTTTATGTATACTGTTTACACTGCATCGCTAAGTGTATTTTTAACGTCTCGCCGAAGTAGTTGACTTATAAGTGTATACACACCTACCCAGTACCTAACACACATTATATTCCTAAATAAAATGCAATGAACAACCACGAAAATTTACAGATATTTGATTTTTATTTTGTGTGAAGTTCCTATGGGACCAAACTGCTGAGGTCATCGGTACAAAGGCTTACACACTACTTAATCTAACTTAAACTAACTTACGCTAAGGACAACACATACACCCTTGCCCGAGGGAGGACTCGAACCACCTACGGGGAGAGCCGCGCGAACCGTGGCAAGCCACCCAAGACCACGCGGCTACCCCGCTTGGCTATTTGATTTTGCGAACGTAATTTATCAGCAGTCATTGTTAAGGCCAAGCGTTTCAGTTATTCTAAATAATCTGCAAATGTAAAGCATACAAAATTTTTGAAAAGAAAGTCAAACGTTTTGTGAAATGATTTGTCTAAAAGTATGAAATAAAAAATATTAGGGAAACGTTTGATGCACCTCTTTTTCTGTTCATGATTTCGAGCATCATTCAAAGGCACGTAGAACGTTTCTCTGACCTATTTATTTCTGTTCCACAAATCATTTCGCAAAATATCTGACCAATTGCTTTCATTTTTTATTTTCAAGTTATATTCAGAAAGCATGCCTTCCTAACGTCTTCTGTTCTCGAAAATCCTAACTTTGGTACTTGATTCTAAGAAACCCTTTTTGACGTTTAAATGCCGCACCAATGTATCTTTTTATGTGCAAAATAGCTAGGCCTTGAGCAGATGAACTTTTTGACACTTCATTTACATAGCTTTGCAGCAGCTTTTCTTGAAATATTTCAATTTTTTCCTCAACTCATGAATTAAGTTTTCCTTGATTACCCTGATTGCTTTCAAGCAGTTAAATATTTTCATACAAATCTAGACCTCACGCTGGTCACTTTGATACACCGTTTGCCGGTTTCCCTCTCTATGAAAATTCGGACAAAACCTCATGGTGTAATTTATAGGGAGTCCCGTTTTAGCTCTGCTCACGCGTTTACAAAAACGTATCGAATGTTAATCATATGATAAAATAGTCCTTTCCGCTTGTTGTCATTTCCAAAAAACGTTATCTGAAACCGTCTATGAGATACGACGATTTGTTCGACCACTTTATTCCCGAAGCGCAGGAAAGGATTCGGGCCCGCCGCGAGCAACCCGTCCGCGGATATAATAACCAATATCTCAAAAATGAAAATAGATATCATTCCGGTCTCAACTTTAAATACAATTTAGATATATTAGTTACATTTCATACGCAATAATGTATGGCCTTAAATGAACTGTACGGAAAGTCTTCGCAATGTGATTTTCCCTCTGCTAATTCTTATAAGTTTCGTGCAGCCATGTACTCAGTTTCGTGCAGCACAGTAGCTATGACGAATAACGAAAATAAATTCAGATCTTTACCGAGCAAAGATATGAAGCTATAAGATGCGGAAGAATCAAATTTTTTCACCGAATAGTTTTGTTAAAATCGGATGATAAGTGTTTCATAGCTGCTGCCGCGTCCGCTCCACTACTTTGCCGAGAAGACGCGTGGCTGTCGCCTTCTCTGTCGCGCGTGCTGCAGCGACAACATTCAAACACGTTTGAATTGAAACGTCGCTAGTTGTAGCAGAGAGCAGGCAGCGCCACGGACGTCGCCAAGGTAACGACACGTACGGAGGTATTTCGTCTTCTGAAGTTGTCGCGCGCTGTCGTTCGCTTCTGTCGCTTACGTAGGACGACGGGGTTACTCGCGACTGTTGTTTACAGTGTGACAACAAACATTGTGCTCTTTCCTACGCAGATACTGCTGAGAGGGATATGTTAATCGTCCAAGCTTAGAACGCAGAACTACCTAGGAATCTCATCCGTTTAAATAATTCTACAGTAGATGAATGCTTATCAGTTATTCAAGCTTCCGAACAGTCTATGCAAATCAAACAGGCACTTGTCTACAAGTGAAGTGAACTTTTTCACACAAACTTTGAGAGTGTGGATGTTCATAAAGGGAAACAAAGCGGTAAACATCGCCAGGCAACTAGTTCTTGCGCTACGCCTCGGAACGAGGGCACGTCGTCTTCAGCTGATAACTCTCCTCGAGTCAAATTTTGCTCTCGATCCGTCGTGCTATTACAAAGTGTGACATACTCTATTTGTCGGAAGCTCGGTCATAAGGCTGAAGTTTGTCTGAAGAAAATACGTCGCACCGTCAAGCGCTCCACATCCACCAGTGACAGAGACAATTCTACGGAAGATTTTCAGAATACAGTGTTTAGTGTTATGTCACGTCATCATTCTCCTGATGGTGGGTTTGGAATGGAAGTCTCCAGTGTTATCTCATATAGGGCGCTTGACCCAAATGTTGATAAATTTGAACGTAATGTGTACAGTATTCTCTCACAAAATAATAAAGCTGTGTTGATGGATGTTGACGTCAATAGTCAAATAATTCAATTCCAATTGGAAACCGATTCGTCGAAAAGCATAATTAACAATGACACCATTGCTTTAATTCGACCAGGCAGAGGAACAACTGATCAAATATTTGTGATAAGGCAAATGATGGAAAAGTTCTATGAATATGATATAGATCTGCATTTCTTATTCATCGATTTCAAACAAGCCTTTGACAGCATAAATCGGCAAGAACTATACAGAGTACTGAAAGAAGTTGGTATATGTGCTAAATTAATAAGACTAATCAGAATGACAATGACAGAGACAAGAGCAAAAGTAAAGGTCCTTAGCAGAACAAGTGATAGCTTTGACTTTAATAAAGGTGTGAAGCAAGAGGATAGTCTCTCCACTGTCCTATTCAACATAGCCCTGCATAGTGCAGTAAATAAAATCAACAAAAGAGGCACCATATTTATGAAAACTAGCCAGATATGTGCATACGCTGATGACATTGCTATAGTAGGAAGAAATACCAATACACTCCTAGAAACATAACGGGCAATGGAAACAGAAGTCTTAAAAATTGGCCTCATAGTAAATGAAAACAAAACAAAATATATGGTAATGTCACAATCTGAGGCCAGAAGAACCCCTAAAAACCTAAACATCAATGGGAAATGCTTCAAAGGAGTGGCCTCTTTTAACTACTTGGGAGCCCTAATAACAAATGATAACAGTATTGGAAAGGCTATAAGGGAAAGAATACAAGCAGGAAACAGAGCTTACTTTGCAAATATGCAGCTTTTCAAAAATAGCCTTGTTACAAGAAAAACTAAACTGCTAATACATAATTCCCTAGTCCGCCCAGTTATCACATACAGCTCAGAGGTATGGACGTTGACAGAACACGATAAAAATGCTCTAAGAAGCATTGAGCGGAAAATACTACGCAAAATCTATGGGCCAATAAGGGAGGAAGAAGGCTGGAGAATACGCTACAATGCCGAATTACAAGAGTTAATACAAGGCAGGGACATAGTAAAATTTGTGAAATCACAGCGAATACGATGGCTAGGACACTTGGAGAGAATGGCAGAGGATCGAACTCCAAAGAAAATGATGAAAGGTATGATCCATTCAGTTAGGCGAAAAGGGAGACCTAGAAGAAGATGGATCGACGAGGTAATAATGGATCTTACCAGTATGGGAGTCCGGGGGTGGAAAAGAGCAGCAAATAACCGAGAAGTGTGGAGGAAGATTGTTGAAGAAGCCAAGGCTCACCAAGGGCTGTAGAGCTACTGAAGAAGAAGAAGACCACTGCTTTAATTGGAGCCCCACAGCTGTTCAAATTTCGGGAAACGTTAACAAGTTACAGTGACTGTTCACATCAAAGCTCCTTGTGAAGTAAACGTTAAATGTAGCAGCAAGCAGGTGCAAGCCCTAATTTTGGTGACACAATCGCGTACAGCGGTCAATATCTTGGCCTCGACCTGTTTCACATTCTGGTTTTCACGGTCTGGGATTCCACCAATTGCATCCAGGCCACAAATGGTGGATTGGTCTCCGTGTAACTCTTTTCCGAGTACAATCATCTTTTTTCAGGCCCATACAATAGCGTCAAAGACCGTGAAACACACATCGGCTTGCACCCAGACACGATACCCAGACAGCCATGGCTGTCTCAATGCAGGATCGCTCTCTGCTTGTAGAGCTGTATTACAAAAATGATAACTGTGCACACGTTGCTCTGCAGAAGTTACAGACACTGAAGGGTTTGAAAAAAGGCGCTGGTCCGATAACTGATGTGCGTCTGGAGAAAATGATTCGGAAATTCGAAAAGACGGGTTCTTTTGGTGTGCAACCTGGTAGAGGGAAGAAACGAATTGATTGGACCTCAGAAGAAGCAGTGGCCACAGCAATACAGGAGGAGACGAGTGGTGGTGTGCAAACGTGTAGTACACGGAGAATTGCCCGGACATTGGACATACCCGTGAGCACGATGCGTAAAATCCTACGAAGCTTCCTTCTTTGATATCCATTCAAAATTACCCATGTGCACGAGTTGCTTCCTGTCGGCCTGCCAGCAAGAGAGAATTTTGCTTTAGAATTTCTTGCTCGCATGGAAGTGGACAATGATTGGCCGTGGAAGATTTTGTGGACAGACGAAGCCCACTTCCATCTCACAAGATATGTCAATATACAGAATTGTCGAACATGGGTAAGAAAAATCCACACGCAAATCAACCAGTACCACTTCATCCTGAAAAGGTCACTGTGTGGTGCCGGCTTACGGCATCATTTATCATAGGGCCATATTATTTGGAAGAGACATGTGCTTCCGGTCTTGTTACCTGTACCGTCACTGGTAAGCGCTGTGAGTGTCTTTTGCGCAACCACGTCTTCCATCTCTTCAACAGCGTGGATGTGTGGATGGGATCTTTTTTATGCAAGATGGCGCACCTCCGCACGTTGCAAATCCAGTTAAGCAGCTGCTGAAGCGCCATTCGGAAATGCTAGAATTATCAGCCGCTATTTCTCTACAGCCTGGCCGTCCCGATCACCTGATCTTAATTCGTGTGATTTCTGGCTGTGGGGCTATCTGAAAGATGTGTTGAGTGTTCCGATTGCAAACTCAGCTGCATCGAAGGCACGCACTGCGCAACACATTCTGAATGTGACCCCGGAAACACTTCGATCAGTTGTGGTACATCCTGTTTCTCGATTTCAACTTGTTGCAGAAAACGGCGGACAGCATATTGAACATGTTTTGCGCCAGTCACACGGAAATTAATAATCCGATTTGATTTTGACAGATGCTTTTTATGCGCTTTTTGGCCTCAGGAAAATTGAAAACCGATGTGATTGATGCTTTTTTATGCAGGTTTGGCCTCAGGACAATTAAAAACCGATGTGAGTTTTGCGTTTTATGCGGTTTTTGGCCTCAGGACAATTAAAAACCGATTTTTCCCATCTGATGTGATATGACCTTCCCGTTGAGAATGGTCTTACGTAACTAACAGTATCACATCTGCACACCCATGCACACTGAGTAGTACAGTTTGTTTAACGTCAAACGTACAGCTTAGGCATTGTTGTATGATTCATATGTCATTTGTAGTCGACCACTATTTAATTATGATGCTTACAGCGCCATCTATTGCTAAATTTTTTAACTATTTGTTTTTCTTCCACCATACGTTTTCCCGCCTTCTCCGATAATATTCCGTTGCAATTTGACGTCATTCTGACGAGTGGTGTTATTTCTAGAGCGGTTTGAAAATTTAACTTTAATTGTAATCACCTTGTATTAGCTGTCGTAGATTGATACGCCTTGAAAAAGACAATGAATATGCTTTGGCCCTTGTGCGTATTGTTTTGGTCAGGAACAATCACTCTTTCACATAGACACCTGTCTGGAGGCCAGGAATCGAAGACATCACTCCTCCTATAGCAGGCAAGTTTTGTAGTATCGAGCTATAGGACCAGTTATAGCTGTAAAGTGTTTGTTTTCAACTGCTGGTCTTACGTGTAGCAGGGCCTCCTCTCTGTCGGTGCGGAGTCGACTTTAATCTTCTGCTTAGGCAAGCCTTTCGGCATCTGTGGTATCCGGGATTAACTAACGTCAACGGAGGGCGGAGTGAGTGAGCCACTTGGTATATACAGGGGGTACTATTGATCTTGCTCAATCAAACTAACTACTTTCTGATCCGTTAAATGAAAAATTGCTTCAACCATTGTTTTTTAACATAATTGGGTATACGTTTTGTGTATGCCTGCGGATGTAGAAGACATGGGGTAGAGGTTAATTTTTGTAAATTGAACCGTATTCATTTTATTCAAGAATATACTTACCCTCTCAGGGGCAATTCAGAAATGTATCACACTATAGCATTTTGTCAATAAAATGTAGAAGTCAAACGATAAAGAGTACACAGGTTGCGAAGAAACCGATCTGTTCACTACCTTTATTATACACATCACGTACCCAATGTAGTGCTTTAGTAGAGGGCTGGGTCTTGTTTATGATTTCCAGCTCATATAAACACAGGTACTCGTGTCCCCTCCCCACGCCCCCCCCCCCCCCTCGTGTTATTGACTTAGTGTATGGTATACTGCATACCCGTGTAGTAGGGCATCATAGATCAGAGTAACTTAGTAACTGCATAGCAGTTGTACATATTGTGAATACAATTTTTGTTGTGTAAAGGTGTATGATGTGCATGCATGAGGATGAGGTAGAAATGCCGCCGATCTACAGAGCAAGTACGTTGTCAGGACATAATTTAGTTATTTGAAATTTTATGTTAAGTACTGTTATAGAATATTATGGTTATCATGTTATTATATCTAACTTGTAGTCTACTGTACATACCTGTACTGTAATTTGCTGTTAGGTGGGCGAAATTCTGTTTAGGGACAAGTACTGTACAGCAGATGATTCCCTGCCAACCCATCGCCTTATCGCTGGATGTTTGGTCGTCTCAGTTCTCGTCTACGTGAAACGCTAAATTTCAATGTAAGAACTCGAAATCGACGTACAACATGAACAGACGAAGCTGCTGAGGTCGCTGAGCTCGCTGCCGCAGCCATGAATCCTGAAGCCAGCATACCAGCCAAAGAGTCGAAGTGTTGTCTGTAAGCGCAACCACCGCTCGTCTTACGTGTACTCGCACAGTAAGGCGATAACTACAACAAAAGAAAAAAAAGTTCCATTTAATTACAGAGTGATTCGTCCTGTCACGCGACAACCGTACCAAACGCAAAGTGCACGCGTTGTCGAACGTCTAGATCACCTCGCCCACCAAAATAGCCACATGAGCTGCACAAATGGGTAGGGGGGGAAAAATGTCGGAATATTGGAATAACGTGCGCCATCCACGAGAGGCGTGGATACCGTAGGATGTGATTGGAGTTGAGGGGGGGAGGGGAGGGTGGTCCAAGCCCCCCCCCCCTTCCAGAGCCATGAAGGTTTTTTCTCCCTCAAGTTGCTGTAATGAATATGAAATTAAATTCTGCATGTTGAACACTAACGGCGACTGTTAGACTGTAAAAGTTTGACAGCAGCGAGAAGCGGCACGATGCCTGTAAGTTGCGATGCTAAGTCGAGCTTCGGCTCTCTGTTTTTTACCAGTACATGTCGGTACACTTCGCGTCGACTGTCTTGTGTTTACGACTTCTGCCCACTCTAGTGATCCAACAGCTATAGCACCATAGTAGCGCGGCGAACCCGTGTTGTGTGTGTCAATTGAAAAATAAATAATGTAACGACTGTGTTTAAACACGAACTTCTCTATGATATGCTTTCACATAACCTTGTTGCTTCCATGTGTGATTTACACCATAGCTGATGATTATCTACGCACATGCATGCCTAAAATGGCATCATTGTATAAGAGAAAGATAACATTCTTCCTCTTACGTCCTTCCTTAACGAGGGGACAAAATCGTCTTCCTCCTTTCTCGGCATCTCACATTCCAGTGAGATCGAAGCTTAACTTATCATCCTCAACTTCAATCGACTTCTGTCGATATCTATGGAGCTGGACTATACTATCTGAGATCACCAAAACTTGAAATAAGAGGAACATGACGTAAACAAGATAATGATTACCAAAAACTTGAAGGCCTTTAATGCTTTAGAGCAGGAGTGGCCACAACGAGGTTTGCGAGGCACCTGCGGCTCTTGCTTCAGTGTAGTGTGACTCTCGAAATAAAGTATATAAATCAAGTAGAAAAATAACAAAATTCTTAAAAAATGAGTTCCAACAGCTATAGCACCAGAGTAGGACTTGTAGGGAGGAGTGAGTACATAATATTTTCGATAGGAGGTCATGTCTGGAATCGTACCATTTCCGTTCTACGACGGTTTCGGTTCAGATATTTAACTCATCCACTTCTGCTTGAGGAATTGAATTTGGCGTGACGCAGTGCAATTATTAGGTAGCAATTGGAAAGGAGACATAAAGAAACATCCATTTATCACTTAAGCACATTTATTTGTACTAAGACTTAAATATTACGTGTTTACATTATTTAAAAAAAGTACCCAGCATACTGTATGTACAGAACAGTATTGATGCATTACAACTTCGGCTCTATGTGGCTACCACCAATGTTATTACAGACATTGAATGTACGAAGCATGTTCCGGTTCACACTCTACCTGACGTATCGTCAGTTTCTAGCGCAACGGCCAGAACCCGTGCCAACAGATCTTCCTCTGTCTGTACAGGAGTCTCGTAAATTGAACTTTTCGTAGAACCCACAAGAAGTAGTCCATAGGAATTAAAACTGGCGATCGCGGCTGCCACTCGATTGGACAACCTCGGTCTATTCATCTTTCACCATATCGTCTGTGGAGATGTCTCCGAACCGCACGTGAGAAGTGAGGTGGTGCACCAACATGATGAAACCACACTTCCTGATGAGCACCAGCGCCATGCTGTACATCTTCTTCAAACTCGGGCGTGCGGTTTTGCCGTGGATAATCACGGTCCTGCCTCCTCAGGGTGAAGGTACCTGTTTTTTGGAGTAGCTACGTAACTTGGGGAAAAAGTGTTTGCGGTGAAGGGTTGTCATACGTCCCGATATATTGGGACCGTCACCGTTATGTACCTTTTTGTCCCGATACCCCGACAAGACCCAATTTTGTCCCGATCTTGCAAAACACTGTTACGAGCTTGGGTCAAGTACTGAAGTACCGCAATCTGTTAGCGCAACACGTAAATGCAGCCTCAATAAGTTTTATTTATGTCAATAAGTTTGTGTTGACAAGGTCGTCTCATAAATGGCTTTGCATGTTGTGTATCCTGTGTCGACGATGCAAAATCCTTCTAGATCTAGAGCCATCATTAGAGAAAACACCAGACTTCTCCAGTAGTACGGAGCTGGAACTATTTAACCAGCGCCACGCTGAAGAGTCGGGCAGTCCCCATTTGAATAGCGATCTGATAAGACGATTGTTTCTAAATGTAATACGAATAACGAGTACAAATTGGTAATTTGTGAAGTGTTTACTGCTGGTATATATGGCTTGAAGAGTGTCGCTACGTGTAGCTACGTCTAGTTACATGACTAAGAGTGTTATTGTCGACTGTTTAGCGTCTAATAAACGTATCTTGTCATAGCTCACGAAAATGCCCAAGGATGGAAACAGAAAGTGTTACTTTTCGGGACATTACACAAAAGAGTGGTCTTTTGTCAAGAAAGGACGTACGGATCAGGAAGCGTTGTGTAAGATTTGTAGCTGTTTCATCTCAGTAACCCACGGAGGTAAGGCAGATGTGAGGCATCACATTTCTACGAAGAACCATACAAATAGATTCGCGGTTGCGTCGACATCAGAGCCTATTTCTACATTCACGATTAAAGAAGATACCCAGGAAGAATCACTCATTGCTGTTGCAGAACTAACAACAGCTTACAAAGTTGTCAAAGCATCATCAGTCCTTCAGTTCTCTTGACTGTACAGTAAAACTGAATGCCGTGATGTATCCTGACTCCAAAGTCGCCACAAAGCAGTCTACAGCCAGGATCAAAGCTACAGCGATTGTTAAAAATATTATAGCACCACATTCCGTGTCCGAAAGCATAAAACAGTCGAAAGAAGTTTCATTTTACTGTATAAGCAACGACGCATTGGACCTCAAGTTTGAGAAGGTGTTCCTTTAGTTGTTCAACTGACTGAATCCAACAGAAGCTGCTGAAGATTGATTCGCTGAATAACAAAACATATGAGACAATTGCAAGGTTTTTATAGATACTTTAAGATAATTGCAAATTCCATTAGACAAATTAATCGTTTTTTGTGGAGACAACACCAATACCAACTTCGGAGCGCTTCATCGACGCGGCCAGCATATGTGTTTTACCAAATTAAAGAAGAACTATGAAAAAATATGGAATGAAGTGGATGCCCTGCCCACATTCCCCACAATATTATATCAAGCGCTGCTGGACTCTTAACAGTCGACATTGAAATAACCGTCATGAAAATATTTAATTATTTTTCAATATACATAATAAGGACAAAGAAGCTGAAAGAGCTCTGCTTATACATTCATGTCAATTATCAGATTCTTCTTTCTCACTCAAAAACAAGAGGGATATCGTTAATGCACGCAGTTGAGAGAATTCTTAACCTTTGGTTTCCACCCAAAAAATTTTTTGACGTCGAAGACAGGCGACCTAAAATAATTTCAGATTTTTTTAGTAATCCGATCAGTGAAATTTACTTGATGTTTCTGCAGTCAGAAAAAAATAGGAAATTTGTGGTAAGGTCTTATGGGACCAAACTGCTGCGGTCATCGGTCCCTAAGCTTACACACTACTTAATCTAACTTAAAATAACTTACGCTAAGGACAACACACACGCCCATGCCCGAGGGAAGACTCGAAACTGATGGGGGAAGCCGCACGGGCCGTGACAAGGCGCCCTAGACCGAGCGGCTACCCCGCGCGACTGCAGTCAGACTTGGCTCTGTTTGAAATAAATATAAAAAGTGCGGAGAAGAATAAAGTCGCGATAAATGAAATAAGAAGTATATTAATCGCCACTCAAAGATATCTGAATGAAAGGGAGACTGCCAGTTTTATTGGCATGTAAACCAAGATGAATTTGAACAAATTAAAGAATGAGAACCCTAACCAAGAAATACTTATTTTGATTTCGAAATTTGAGGACGAGACAGTAGCTTTCTATACCACAGCATTTGATTACGTAAATGAATATCAAGTATTTGATTGGATAACGCTATCTGAAACCCCAGACTGAGTGATGATTGTAAACACTATTATATACATGACTCAAACTGGTGTGAAGATTTCAGGCGACAGTTGTTTTCAGGAATACAAAAACCGAAAAGCTTTTTAGAAACTACGTGTGACTCGGAAGAATGGAAGTCTAAACACACCGTGGAAGAAAGTTGGATTTACTTTCTTAAGGAAACCGAAAATCCTGAACGCTAATGTCAACTGCCAAAAATTATGCGAGTATTTGTTTTCTATTCTCGCACACAACGCCACTGTGGAAAGAGTATTTTCGCTTATGTCGGACCAGTGGGCTGATGAAAGAAACCGGCTGCTGCCAGGGACTGTGGAATCAATCCTACAGTGCCAGTTTAACGAAACTCACTTTCATGGAGTTTTATAAATGCGTAGAAGGGAAAAGAAAACTTGCTGCAAAAGATAAAATCTTCCAAAAAATGTAGTGTGCCAATTACCTCTGCCGCAACAAATTCCATGTAATTGATTTCTAAATAACAAGTAATTATATTAAATAAACTTTTTCTTCATTTCTACACCCCATCTCAGAGTGTCCCGACGAGGTCTGAGCTAGATTCTTCAACCCTAGCGCGATGGCATGCTACGTCGTGGAAAACGTTCGTGATACAGCCGACTAGCAGCTCTTCCGTTACCTCGAGTCCTACGCCCGGGTTCCCGGGTTCGATTCCCGGCGGGGTCAGGGATTTTCTCTGCCTCGTGATGACTGGGTGTTGTGTGATGTCCTTAGGGTAGTTAGGTTTAAGTAGTTCTAAGTTCTAGGGGACTGATGACCATAGAAGTTTAGTCCCATAGTGCTCAGAGCCATTTGAGCCATTTTTTGTTACCTCGAGCTTTGCCATACACAAGCAGCACGTATGTGTCTTCCGAAAACACGGACCGAACCGTGTTTACTGTGCCGGAGACGCACAGGCATTGAATAGGTCTCGCAGAAAGGCAGGAGTCAATTGACATCAGGTGACCGTCTGACGCAGAACACTTCATCCTGTCTATCCTGTTCTATACCTGGACAAGCAACTCTCTTTCCCTCAGCAGACGTGGACGCGTTACACATCAGAATTTCAACCCGTTTCCGGAGATGGATTCGTATTTAAAATACACTCCTGGAAATGGAAAAAAGAACACATTTACACCGGTGTGTCAGACCCACCATACTTGCTCCGGACACTGCGAGAGGGCTGTACAAGCAATGATCACACGCACGGCACAGCGGACACACCAGGAACCGCGGTGTTGGCCGTCGAATGGCGCTAGCTGCGCAGCATTTGTGCACCGCCGCCGTCAGTGTCAGCCAGTTTGCCGTGGCATACGGAGCTCCATCGCAGTCTTTAACACTGGTAGCATGCCGCGACAGCGTGGACGTGAACCGTATGTGCAGTTGACGGACTTTGAGCGAGGGCGTATAGTGGGCATGCGGGAGGCCGGGTGGACGTACCGCCGAATTGCTCGACACGTGGGGCGTGAGGTCTCCACAGTACATCGATGTTGTCGCCAGTGGTCGGCGGAAGGTGCACGTGCCCGTCGACCTGGGACCGGACCGCAGCGACGCACGGATGCACGCCAAGACCGTAGGATCCTACGCAGTGCCGTAGGGGACCGCACCGCCACTTCCCAGCAAATTAGGGACACTGTTGCTCCTGGGGTATCGGCGAGGACCATTCGCAACCGTCTCCATGAAGCTGGGCTACGGTCCCGCACACCGTTAGGCCGTCTTCCGCTCACGCCCCAACATCGTGCAGCCCGCCTCCAGTGGTGTCGCGACAGGCGTGAATGGAGACGTGTCGTCTTCAGCGATGAGAGTCGCTTCTGCCTTGGTGCCAATGATGGTCGTATGCGTGTTTGGCGCCGTGCAGGTGAGCGCCACAATCAGGACTGCATACGACCGAGGCACACAGGGCCAACACCCGGCATCATGGTGTGGGGAGCGATCTCCTACACTGGCCGTACACCACTGGTGATCGTCGAGGGGACACTGAATAGTGCACGGTACATCCAAACCGTCATCGAACCCATCGTTCTACCATTCCTAGACCGGCAAGGGAACTTGCTGTTCCAACAGGACAATGCACGTCCGCATGTATCCCGTGCCACCCAACGTGCTCTAGAAGGTGTAAGTCAACTACCCTGGCCAGCAAGATCTCCGGATCTGTCCCCCATTGAGCATGTTTGGGACTGGATGAAGCGTCGTCTCACGCGGTCTGCACGTCCAGCACGAACGCTGGTCCAACTGAGGCGCCAGGTGGAAATGGCATGGCAAGCCGTTCCACAGGACTACATCCAGCATCTCTACGAGCGTCTCCATGGGAGAATAGCAGCCTGCATTGCTGCGAAAGGTGGATATACACTGTACTAGTGCCGACATTGTGCATGCTCTGTTGCCTGTGTCTATGTGCCTGTGGTTCTGTCAGTGTGATCATGTGATGTATCTGACCCCAGGAATGTGTCAATAAAGTTTCCCCTTCCTGGGACAATGAATTCACGGTGTTCTTATTTCAATTTCCAGGAGTGTATTATGTACTCACTCCCCTCTGTAAATCCTAGAAGTTTGTAACGGGGATTCGCGAACACCCTGTATAAAACCGCCTCCTCACCGGATGCGCAGCGCCGCGCACGAACGCGAGACGCAGAGCAACGCTGAACGGCGCAGAGCAGCGCAAGCTGCAGCGGAGTGTTCGTTACAGGAAAAACGGAAAACGAGTAACGCCGTGCAAACAGTGCCGCGCACGAACTAACCATTTCCTGTGATGTACCGACACTGCCGACACTGCGCGGAACTTCAGGCCTGGCCACATAGAACGCGGTCTGCCACCTTGAGCCGCTGCCGGCTGCCCGCGTCGTTGAAATGCTGTTACTGCATCCTGTCGGCCAGACAAAGGGCGGCTTTGCCGCCACCGGCACAGGCGAGCCGCCGCGGGCAGCGCCAGTCTGTCTCAAAATACAGAGTCGCCGCCGCGACGAGCACCTGAGGCGCGAATTTGGCTGAGTTGAGACCCTTGCTGTTCCTTGCAGACAATATTAATAGTAACCTCAGATTTTTTCAGATAATGCAATTATTTATTGTGAAGTACTGTTTGAAAGAAACAGCTGCGGGAGGCAGATCTGTAGACTCGGTGAACACACACACACACACACACACACACACACACACGCACAGAGTGGAAATGATGGAAACAGACAGACTAATCGAATAGGACCGTTGCTATTGACAATATACATAATTGACCTTGTGGATGACATCGGAAGTTCACTGAGGCTTTTTGCGGATGATGCTGTGGTATATCGAGAGGTTGTAGCAATGGAAAATTGTACTGAAATGCAGGAGGATCTGCAGCGAATTGACGCATGGTGCAGGGAATGGCAATTGAATCTCAATGTAGACAAGTGTAATGTGCTGCGAATACATAGAAAGAAAGATTCCTTATCATTTAGCTACAATATAGCAGGTCAGCAACTGGAAGCAGTTAATTACATAAATTATCTGGGAGTACGCATTAGGAGTGATTTAAAATGGAATGATCATATAAAGTTGATCGTCGGTAAAGCAGATGCCAGACTGAGATTCATTGGAAGAATCCAAAGGAAATGCAATCTGAAAACAAAGGAAGTAGGTTACATTACGCTTGTTCGTCCGCTGCTTGAATACTGCTCAGCAGTGTGGGATCCGTAACAGATAGGGTTGATAGAAGAGATAGAGAAGATCCAACGGAGAGCAGCGCGCTTCGTTACAGGATCATTTAGTAATCGCGAAAGCGTTACGGAGTTGATAGATAAACTCCAGTGGAAGACTCTGCAGGAGAGACACTCAGTAGCTCGGTACGGGCTTTTGTTGAAGTTTCGAGAACATACGTTCACCGAAGAGTCAAGCAGTATACTGCTCCCTCCTACGTATATCTCGCGAAGAGACAATGAAGATAAAATCAGAGATTAGAGCCCACACAGAGGCATATCGACAATCCTTCTTTCCACGAACAATACGAGACTGGAATAGAAGGGAGAACCGATAGAGGTACTCAAGGTACCCTCCGCCACACACCGTCAGGTGGCAAGCCACCTGACGGTGTAGATGTAGATGTGGATGTAGATGTAGAAAGTACAACTCCTTGTACGATACAAGGGATGCAGATTGTAAGAACATATTTAATAAGGCCGACGCAAGGATGGATATAGCTGTAAAACTAGTTTAAAATGGTAAATATTTTTCCAAAATTTTAACTTTCACACACAATATGTTACATAAAATGAAGTACAGTGTTAAGAATTGGAAATCAATTAGTGTATATTACGTCTTAAAGAATGTGAAACATGTTATTGCAACTATGTAAGCAACCATGTGACCAAAACGGAAAGCAACAAGTAGAAAATCTAACTTAATATAAAGCAATTACGTCTCCCCTTCAAAAAACTTAATTGTGTAGTCTCACATGCTATTTCTGATGTCGAAAGAATTTTTTCCACGCTTGCTTCTAACACTAAAAACCGAAAATGTTATTCCATACAATTATTTTATAATGCAATTAAAAGCAGTATCCCTAGATCTTATGAGAAATTGTATGCAATCAGTAAAGACTTTACCTAATCTTTAAAATTGAACGAAGCCGCATGGCCCGATGGAATCCCTGTCAAATTCTATACCCAATTTGCGGCTAAGTTAGCCCCTCTCTTCACTATAATCTATCGTACATATCTCGAAGGAAAAACCGTGCCCAGTAGTTAGAAGAGAGCATAGGTCGTACCCGTCTACAAAAAGGGTAGCAGAAGTGATCCACATAACTACCGTTCAGTATACATCGTATCCATTTGTTGTAGAGTCTTAGGACACATTCTGAGTTCAAACATGATGAGGTATCTCTACGAGAATGACCTCCTCCAAGCAAACCAGCATGGATTTCAAAAATATCGATAATGTGATAGCACTTTTCTCACATTAAATACCGAAAGCCATGAATAAAGGCACTCAGGTAGAAGCAGTATTTTTCGTTTTCGAAAAATTATTTGACTCAGTACCGCAATTACGCGGGACTGCATTGATGACTTTTTTGTTACAGAGGACGCAGCAAGCTATCTTGTATGGACAGTCAGCGACAGACGTACAAATGACTTCGGATGTAACGTTCAGGCAATATTAATAGTAACCTCGGATTTTTGCAGATGATGCAATTATTTATTGTGAAGTACTGCCTAAAAGAAACTGCATAAATGTTCATTTAGATATTGCTAAGATTTCAATGTGGTGCGCAGATTGGTAACTTGCTTTAAATGTTCAGAAATGTGAAATGTGCCCTTCACAAAAAAAGAAAACGTTGGGTCCTATGACTGCAGTGCCAACGAGCCGCAGTTGGGATGAGTAAACTCACGCAAATACTTGGGTGGAAATACTTTGTAGGGATATGAAATGAAATGATCACATAGGCTCAGACATGGGTAAGGGAGGTATCAGACTTAGCTTTGGAGGTAGAATACTAGAGAAATGCAGTCAGTCTACAAAGGAGATCGCTTACAAATTACTAGTGCGAGCTGTCCTAAAATATTGCTCTAGTGTGTGGGACCCGTACCAAACAGGAGTAGCAGGGGATACCGAACGCATAGAGAGAAGGGCAGCAGGAAACGGAAGCTGAAAGAACTGAACTGGCAGACACCCGAAGACTGAAGTAAACTATCCCGAGAAAGCCTACTTACAAAGTTTCAAGAACCGGTTTTAAATGATGGCTCTAGGAATATACTACAACTCCATATGTATCTCTCCCAGAGGGATCGTGAGGACGAGTTCAGAGTAATTAACAGCACGCGCAGAGCCAAAACAGTCATTCTGTCCCACTCCTTGCACGACGAGAAGAGGAGAGGGGGGTTGGGGGCAGGAGGGAAGAGGCAAAATTCCTGTGGCTCAAGCCTCATGGAGGGCCGAAGTCTCTGAAGGGTTCGGATCCCTCATGGTACCAAGTTGACAAATATCAGACAGATATTGTAAAATAAGTCTTACATCATACAATAAATAAAAGAACGCTACCCCTGCACCAGGAAGAGCAATCTAGCATTTCGCTTCAAAATCAAATGGCTCTGAGCACTATGGGACTTAACTTCTGAGGTCATCAGTCCCCTAGAACTTAGAACTACTTAAACCAAACTAACCTAAGGACATCACACACATCCATGCCCGAGGCAGGATTCGAACCTGCGACCGTAGCGGTCGAGCGGTTCCAGACTCTAGCGCCTAGAACCGCTCGGCCACACCGGCCGGCCCATTTCGCTTCTATTTCAGTTTTAGGAGTCATACAAACCGGTTAGATACAATTATATTCCGCGTTTAATCTTAAATGCACACTGTTTTCTTTATACATCATACACTAAAACCAACTTGTGATGGAGTCGAATATGTGTTTTCCTTAAATGTTGTTGAAGGCCTACTAAAATGTATCCCCAACAAATTTAAAAGGCAATAGCTCTGAAACGTCGTTATAATTTGGTAGATTTATCAACAGCATTAAAAGATAATGCACTTCTGATTGCATCACAAGGCGATTTTACGCGAAAAACGAGTATACAGAAAAACTTTGCATTCAAGAGCAAACACAAAGTAAAATATTTCAATTTGTATATAGCTGTGCTGGAAGAATCGTAAAAATGAACAAATGAAAAGACATGAAAGAGGTACTTTGGCCTTGCTGATGGTAGTAAATAAAGAGGTATTGTTCTTCTTTTGTTCGTCCGTAAAATAGCAAACTTACATCTGAACTCTCATATGACTTGATACGGCATTATTTCCTCATCAAAGAGGCTTTGCCTTCAGAGGTTCAGCTCAGAAAATTGGAGATAAAAACAATAGAAATATCCACGGAATACTGAAGCTCTTGAGTCAATATGATCCAGTTCTTGGAAAACACATTGGCAAGGTCAGAGACCGACAAGAAGCTGGAAAGCATTTAGAAGTGCATTATCTGTCAAGTGATTCTCAGAATTTATTTAGTTTTAGCATCATGTCAGGAGTGCCATCTTGGAACATCTACATCTACACATATAGATACCCCCAGGCCACCGTACTCACCGTACTGCGCGTTACGGAGGGTACTCTGTACCACGAATTGTGGTATGACTGTCTATATGCCTCTGTATGATCCCTAATTTCTCTATATTATTTTCGTAGTCTTTACGCGCAATGTATGTTGGCTGCAGTAGAATCGTTCGGCAATCAGCTTCAGATGCCGGCTCAATAGTGTTCCTCGAAAAGAACGTCGCCTTCCCTCCAGGGATTCTCATTGGAGGTCCTGAAGCATCTTCGTAACACTTACGTGTTGCTCGAAGTTACCGGTAACAAATCTAGCAGCCCACCTCTAAATCACTTCGATGTCTTCCTTTAATCCGACAAGGTGCTGATTCCAAACTCTCTAGCAGTACTCAGGAATAAGTCGCACCAGCGTCTTATATGCAGTCTCCTCTACAGGTGAGTTACACTTTCCTAAAATTCTCCTAATAAACCGAAATCAACCATTCACCTTCTCTACCACAGTCGTTCCGTTTCATATCGCTTTGCAACGTTACGCCCCGACGTTTGAACGACATGACTGTGTCAAGCAGGACACTACTAATGCTGTATCCGAACATTGTTCTTCCTACTCATCCGCATTAACTTACATTCTTCTACATTTAGAGCTAACTGCCATTCATCACAGCAACTAGAAATTTTGTCTAAGTCGTCTTGCATCCTTCTACAGTCACTCAACTTCGAAACCTTACCGTATACCACAGCATGATCAGCAAACATCCACATATTGCTGCCCACCCTGATCGCCAAATCTTTTATGTATATAGACAACAATAGCGATCCTAATCACACTTTTCTGGAGCTCTCCTGACGATACCCTTGTCTCTGATGAACACTCGCAATAGAGGACAACATACTGGATTCTATAACTCATAAAGTTTTACAGCCACTCACACATCTGTGAACCTATTCCATATGCTCGTACCTTCGTTAACAGCCTGCAATGGGGCACCGTGTCAAAATGCTTTCCGGAAATCTAGAAATATGAAATCATGTATGTTGCCCTTCATTCACAGTTCGCAATATATCATGTGAGAAAAAGGCAATCTGAGTTTCGCGCGAGCGGTGCTTTCTAAAACCATGCTGATTCTCGGTCTCACCAAAATTTATTATATTCGAACTAAGAATATTCCCAAGGATTCTGCAGCAAACCGAAGTTAGGGATATTAGTCCGTTGTATTAGTACCGTTGTTATATACACTATGTGATCAAAAGTATCCAGAGACACTCAAAAACATATTTTTTCATATTAGATGCATTGTACTGCCACCTACTGCCAGGTACTCCGTATCAGCGACCTCATTACTCATTAGACGTCGTGAGAGAGCAGAATGGGGCGCTCCACGGAACTAACGGACTTCGAACGTAGTCAGGTGATTGGGTGTCACTTGTGTCATACATCTGTACGCGAGATTTCCACAATCCTAAACATCCCTAGGTCCACTGTTTCTGGTGTGATAGTGAAGTGGAAACGTGAAGGGACACGTACAGTACAAAAGCGTACAGGCCGACCTCGTCTGTTGACTGACAGAGACCGCCGACAGTTGAAGAGGGTCGTAATGAGTAACAGGCAAACATCTATCCAGACCATCACACAGGAATTGCAAACTGCATCAGAATCCATTGCAAGTACTATGAAAGTTAGGCGGGAGGCGAGAAGACATGGATTTCCTGTTCGAGCGGCTGCTCATAAGCCACACATCACGCCGGTAAAAGCGAAACGACGCCTCGCATGGTGTAAGGAGCGTCAGCATTGGACGATTGAACAGTAGAAAAACGTCGAGTGGAGTGACGAATCACGGTACACATTGTGATGATCCGATGGCAGGGTGTGGGTATGGCGAATGCCCGGTGAACATCATCTGCCAGCGTGTGTAGTGCCAACAGTAAAATTCGGAGGCGGTGGTGTTATGGTGTGGTCGTGTTTTTCATGGAGAGGGCTTGCATCCCTTGTTGTTTTGCGTGGCACTATCCCAGCACAGGCCTGCATTGATGTTTTAAGCACCTTCTTGCTTCCCACTGTTGAAGAGCAATTCGGGGATGGCATTGCATCTTTCAACACGATCGAGCACCTGTTCGTCATGCACAGCCTGTGGCGGAGTGGTTACATGACAATAACATCCCTGTAATGGACTAGCCTGCACAGAGTCCTGACCCGAATCCTACAGAACACCTTTGGGACGTTTTTGAACGCCGCCTTCGTGCCAGGCCTCACCGACCGACATCGATACCTCTCCTCCGTGCACCACTCCGTGAAGAATGGGCTGCCACTCCCCAAGAAACCTTCCAGCGCCTGATTGAACGTATACCTGCGAGAGTGGAAGCTGTCATCAAGGCTAAGGGTGGGCTAACACCATATTGAATTCCAGCATTACCGATGTAATGCACCACAAACTTGTAAGTCATTTTCAGCCAGGTGTCTGGATACTTTTGATCACGTAGTGTACATGAGTCACCTGCGCTTTTATCCAGTCGCTTGGGTCTTTGCGTTGGGAGAGAGATTGGCGATAAGTGACAGGCAGGTGAGGAGCCAGTGACGTAGAGTACTCCTTGTAAAACCGAACTGCGATTCCATTTGGACCTTGAGACTTACTTGCTTTCAGATCTTTCTGTCGTTGCTCTACACCAGCAATGCTTGTTACTACGTCGTCCATAGTGGAGTCTGTCCGATGGTCAAATGACGATATGCCTGTACGATTCTCCTGCGAGAACGATTTCTTGAACGTGAAATTTAAAACGTCGGCTTTCGTTTTGCTGTCCTCAACTGCCACACCAGACTGGTCAACAAGGGACTAGTGGAAGCCTTAGACCCGCTTAGCGATTTTACGTAGGACCAGAATTTTCTGGGGTACTCCGTCAGGTCTTTTGCTAAGGTATGGTGGTGGTAGTAGTCGCATGATTCGCGCATAGATCTTTTCATAGACGCACGAATCTCTACTAACCTTTCTTTGTCGTTATTTGTACGTTCTATTTGGACCGAGAGTGCAACAGGCTCTGCTTCATCAGAGTTTTCAGAATTTCGTTATTAAACCATGGTGGGTCTCTTCCATCTTTAATCCACTTGGTAGGTACAACACTCTTCGGACCCGATTTACAATCTGATTAAACTTTGCCCACAATTTCTCTACGTTCATCTTACTGGAAGTAAGTGATGTTAGTTCAATGTCTTACTGAGATGCTAACAACAGCTTCGAGCGACCGCTACGGTCGCAGGTTCGAATCCTGCCTCGGGCATGGATGTGTGTGATGTCTTTAGGTTAGTTAGGTTTAAGTAGTTCTAAGTTCTAGGGGACTGATGACCTAAGAAGTTAAGTACCATAGTGCTCAGAGCCATTTGAACCAACTCTCCTACCATTCTTGACTGATTTATTAAATTTTGTTACCACAGTTGCTATAATAATATCATGATCCGTAATCCTCGTTTCCATACTGACGTTATCGATAAGGTCCGGCCTGTCTTTAGCTACAAGGTGTGGGCTGACGGACTAGCTGCTCAAGACAGTTTTCAGACGGTCTGCATGTACACCCCACAAGGAATCCAGACATCACAGTCTATACTCGGTAGGTTAAAGTCGGCTTCGACTAGTATTGCACGATCGACATATTTACGCTGTACTGACCGTAGACTTTCTTTGAAGGACTCTAGAGCTGTCCCGACGGAATCGGATGGCCGGAAAAGCATCCAACAATTAATGTGGTTTCACCTGCAGCTGTTATATGCGATCAGATAACTTTACTATCACACTCAACTTCGATCTCAATAGAGGCAAATTTTTGTCAACTGCGATGGCCAGTCTCCCTGCTATGGCCTCCAATCCGTCTTTCAACGATCTGTTCCACGACTCGCTAAATATCTCAGAGATTTGCATTTCGCATTTCAGCCAGCTCTCGGTCCCTAGAATAATTTGAGCGCGAGAATTTCCTGGAGGGCAGTAAATTTGGAAAATTTGTTACGAATACTTTTACAATTTACTGATAAAATTTTGACAGTCCAAGTGTCTACTCTGAAGGCAGCATGACTTCCCTTGCTGTGTATCAACAGGCGAGTGTTCATCAGAATACCTCAAACTACCGACTAGCCTAAAAAAAACCATCATGTACACTCCACAAGTACTCTGCTACTCGAGTAGCTGTTTCCTTTGTGTAGTGCACCCATGACCTATCGAGAGAAATTCTATACATCACAAATCCCCACCCGATAACGCAGGTATAGAAATCTGCAGCCAAGACCGTCACAGAGCCGACAAAACCTTTACTTGAGACCCTCCACTTGGCTGCAAGCCAAAAAACCCTGATCAACTCTGAGAACAATGCTGCAAATTGTGAGCTCTCCTTGCACCCCGCGCGCGAGGCCAGCCGCCTGTACGAACCGAGGATCGCCTCAGAACCCCTGTCACAGATGTCGTTGGTGCCGAGGTGAGCTACAACTTGGGAGACGACTGCAGCCTGCATGCTCGATAGCCGTAGGCAAGGCCGCCTGCACATCTCGGAAGAGGCCCGCCAGCAGATACAACGAGTGCAACAGAAAGAAGATGAGAAGGATTATTTAGTCATTTTTGATGCAACTCCTCTCATATTATATTAAAAAAAAAGCCATTCGTCCAGAGTTATACGTACTTAAAGCAGGAAACTGCTAAATATGAAACAAATGAACGGTTATTATAATTCGTAAACTGAAATCAGGAAACGACAGTTGCTACTGCAGATTCAGTTCAATCAGTAATTTTGAATCACTCAGTTCTTATGAGTGAATGCCGCGGACAAGGTTATGATAACGGAAGTAATTTTAGAGGGTCTTACAAAGAGCTTAGACACATTTTCTTCAGTGAAATCCTCATGCAAAAATTTCTCGTTTGCATGTCATAGCCTTGTGTGGAGTACATGCAACTGAGAGTTGCGATGAAACAGGTACGTTTTCGGAGTGACTCATCTTCATTAGAATCTGTTCAATAGCAATCCAAATTGATGGGAAATCTGAAACAGTGTGTTAGGAGTTCTTTATTCCATTACGAATTCCACTACAGCTCACTTGGCTAAGATTACCAGTGCTGCTGAGACGCTCGGTAAGTTAAATTTGTCAGCTGAAACACGTTCTGTGGTGTGGAGTGTTTTGGATTATATGAGATCATTCAAGTGGCATCAGTTTAGCTGAAGTTGTTGGAAGCAACTGACTACAGAAGCAAATTACTAGAAGCTCGAAATAATACCATAGATGTTAATGTGAAACACTTTGAGACCTTACTAAGTTACTTAAAATATCTTCACGAAAACTGGGACACTATTGTTGCTGAATCTAAAGTTGTTGCCAGTGCAATTACTGGAAGTGCAAACTAGGAAGAGGAAATCATTCCATGATGAAACCAGAAATGAAGTGACAGACGTGAATTCAGAAATTTTATTCAAGATGAATGTATATCATGTATTGAAAAGACTAGATCGTTGAAGCACGCAAGTTATTGATCAATGAATACCATAATGATGTCACAACATATTTAGAGCAAGAAACAAAATAGTTGGAAACAATCCATACTTCAAACTTTGAACACATTATCATTGAACCATTAGAGCTCTTGAATAAGATGCACGAGCTTAAAATTTTAAGCTTGTTTCTGATGTATGTGTAGCTTTGCGCACCTTTTACACTCGTCCAGTGACTGTAGGTGAATCAGAAAGATCATTCTACACTCTCTCATGTTTAAATCTGTCTCAGAGCAACGTCTCACAGATTTGGGAACCTTGGCAACTGAATGTAATTTGACAAGGCAACTAGACTCTGATGTTGTGATTCAAACATTTCTCAAGCGAAAGGCTCAGAAAGCGCCACTGACCGTTTGCATGTAAGTTGATTATAACATGCTCCCCACTGCACGACTCATGGAGGTTTACATGCTACGGCGCTGATGTCTATTTACTGAAATACGTGGGCACGCCAGAGAACGATTGGTGACAGAACACCATATCGCAACGTTACTGGCACCAGACGTTTGTTTTCAGGTGAAGATAATATAAACGAAAGCAACTTAAACAAATAAAATTAAATAGAGGATACATACTTTTTTACTATGATTCCTTACTGAGTAGCATCAAGTTTGTCAGTCGTATCAGTTTTCTCCTTTGCCGTTATCCCATTGCCTCTGTCTCCTCTATCACTTACACTGTCTCCTTGTGCCTTTCTTTGCACTGCCACTGTCTCCACAATACTTCATCGGCTCAAACGTTCAGAGGGAAAATGGCGGCGGGGTCTAACTTATTTTTTCAACTATCCCATATGTTTAAAATTTTGGGCCAAAATGTATCCTTCCCTATACGTACGTGTTAAAGTTTGCCACTCTGGGAGGATCCAGATCGCCCAAGACTGTGTAAGGTCTCCACTTATCCCTCTTTTTCCTCTCAACTGTCTCCTCTCTCACTGCTTCTGTTTCCATGTATCCCCCTTTCTCTGTTACTGCCACTGTCTGTCACTGACCATCAATATCTTCTCTCTCTTTGGCTGCCATTGCTATTTCTTTCATCCATCTCTCTTCCTCCTTCATTGACACACTGTCTCGCTCACCAGTACTCTCTCCTCTCTCTTTCTCTCCCACTGGCATTGTCTCGTCTCTCTTCCATCGTCACTGTCTCTCTGATATTCTCTTTCAGCATAAAAATTGTGAATGTTTTCTCATGCCAAAATTTTTGCTGAGGAGGGCGGAATGAGGATTTCGGCAACTGATTTCTCACTTTTCTGTCAGAATCTTTTCAAGAGGAACATATTTGACTTTTAGCACTCTGACAGAATCATTTTTCCGCTGATTCCCTTCTTTTCCCCGCTACAACAGCCTATGCAGCTCATATAAAATGTATCGTATAGGTCAGCAATGTTTTGACAGTTTATATTTATACTTAGACACATTTATACACATTAACATATATAAACAACAATTAGTACATATAAGTTTAACACAAAATAGTTTGCTTTATGTTTTTTTCTCAATACTTTGTTCATCGATCGCAATTAATCGAAAACACCAGATCTCTGGTTTCTATCATAAAAGAACAAATATGTTATGAGATATATTTCACTGCATTCACAGTCTTTCCAGTCTTACATAATTTTTGGAAGTCATTTTAAGTTCTTTTCAGGCATTGTAAGACCCTTTTTCGTCCATTTTTTGTTACTGCAGCACCACTTTGGGCATATTTGTATAGGCTTGAAGTGCCTATTATACAGAGACAGTGCATTATGAAGTTTTATTGGTGAAATAAATCAGACTGAAAACATAGTTCGGTAACTTCAGAACCCTTGCGACGATCCTAGAAACCTTGCCACGTGTTCACAACATCAGCTGAAACTACCTTTAGCCCTCAGACCAGATATTCCGTGCAAATTTTTTTACTGCAGAAGTACGATAACTTTGGACCTCTGAATCTTAGTAACGGATAATGATATCAAAAAAATTTCGAGGATTCCCGAGAATATCATCGGCGAGCTGCCATCAACAGAAATTATACAAGTGGCCATGCACACATTTGATGGTTTTTGTACCCAAAAATAATTGTTTATCGCGTTGTCTTGATAAATGGTACAGATTTTTGAAAACGGGTAAATGGTGTTTCTAGACGAATGTCTAAAGAAAGTACAGTTAAAATTTGAGGTATTTGCTATGGTTAGTTATTCAGATAATTGAGTCCCACTGTTCAGAAACGGCTATAAACCGGTTTTTGCGGTTTTCTGTATAAGTACGGTAATTTGAACCTCTGGATCTCGGTAACGGATAATGATAGCGAAAAACTTTTCGAAGCTGCCCAGGCATATCATCTTAAGAATATATCGTAAAATTTTCGACGAACTGCCATGAACAGAAATTATGGAAGTGGCCATCCACGCAATTGGTACTTCTCGTACCCCAAAATTTTGGTTTTTCAGGGTTTTCTTAGAAATCCTCTATGAACGAATAGTGCTTTTATAAGCACTAAGTTCATCCTATACCACAACCTATACCACACCTAATGCAACAAATCTAACCAATACGCTCAGTTTGTCTGGGCTGGAGAAGGTGCGTAATGTTTAAACGTAGCTCTGTACTTTAGGATAACTACGTTATGCCAGTTCTTCCGACGGGTATACAAATTTTCGCTAGACGGAGAGCTATCCAAAATAATTGACCCCTTATCTCTGTGATCAATAGAACCAGAGATGTGACGTCCTGAAAAATCACATTTTCGCACGCAGCTTTTTAGAACATATTGGCAGCCTGCACTGTGAAGATATATTTAGTATTTAATGTTTATCCTACACTTTATCTCAATGAGTAGTTTTTCTGTATCTCCAATATTCCCCGAATTACGTTATGTTTAAACCGCGTCAAACCTTCTTCAAAACAGCAATAAAACTGGTCTGCTATATTTGGAAATGGGGCCCAATCACACATCTTGCCTCGGGCCCAGTCCTCGCTGTCAGTTGCCCTGTATGGAGGTTTTGGTACAAGTGACACAAGGATATTCTGTTTCTCGGACTTGATTTCCTTACTAAACATAATTCAAAAAGCAATCTTTCGCAGCACACTTTCGAACTTGGAGAAACTTTCTTTCCTTTGGATAATACCGCTGCAATGAAGTAATGTCGCAACGCGCACCAGGTATGAAGATGTAGCCAACACTGTGTACTCCCACGTTAAAGATGGGTTCTCGTGATAACGTGCCATGCGGCACAGGAAAACTAGTTTGGGTATCTGTGGGTATAGACTTACCACAAGAAATGTTATGCATGGTTGAACCACTGGAGAACAATGAACAGTCATATACAATGCACTGTTTTGTAGATGGAAGTGTAGGGCGAATAATTAACGTAAATGGGGAATTTATGGTTTCGGTTAGCCTGGGTAATTTTGGTATGAACAACACGAATCTACGGAAGGGCACAGTGATCGCCACATTTAGAGGAAGAGGATATAGATAGGTCGACGACAACCACAAGAATTCTGATTTACGAATTAAAGTGAGTCATCTGCAGTGCAGTGACTGGCAAGTTATGGAAGCACTATCGTTACAGTTTAAGGATTTGTTCAGTGCACAGGGTCCTCTACCCATCGCTTCTATTACCCAGCATCGCATACCAACAGGGAATGATGCCTCAGTTTATTAGAAGCCTTATCGTACACCAAAGCGTTTACTATCACACATGGAAGAATTTATCGACCGACAACTGGCAGATAGTAATATAGAAACCAGTGATAATCCATGGGAGGCACCTGTGGTCGTAGTCCGGAATAAATCAACGGATGGCACAAAGAAATACACTCCTGGAAATTGAAATTAGAACACCGTGAATTCATTGTCCCAGGAAGGGGAAACTTTATTGACACATTCCTGGGGTCAGATACATCACATGATCACACTGACAGAACCACAGGCACATAGACACAGGCAACAGAGCATGCACAATGTCGGCACTAGTACAGTGTATATCCACCTTTCGCAGCAATGCAGGCTGCTATTCTCCCATGGAGACGATCGTAGAGATGCTGGATGTAGTCCTGTGGAACGGCTTGCCATGCCATTTCCACCTGGCGCCTCAGTTGGACCAGCGTTCGTGCTGGACGTGCAGACCGCGTGAGACGGCGCTTCATCCAGTCCCAAACATGCTCAATGGGGGACAGATCCGGAGATCTTGCTGGCCAGGGTAGTTGACTTACACCTTCTAGAGCACGTTGGGTGGCACGGGATACATGCGGACGTGCATTGTCCTGTTGGAACAGCAAGTTCCCTTGCCGGTCTAGGAATGGTAGAACGATAGGTTCGATGACGGTTTGGATGTACCGTGCACTATTCAGTGCCCCCTCGACGATCACCAGTGGTGTACGGCCAGTGTAGGAGATCGCTCCCCACACCATGATGCCGGGTGTTGGCCCTGTAAGCCTCGGTCGTATGCAGTCCTGATTGTGGCGCTCACCTGCACGGCGCCAAACACGCATACGACCATCATTGGCACCAAGGCAGAAGCGACTCTCATCGCTGAAGACGACACGTCTCCATTCGTCCCTCCATTCACGCCTGTCGCGACACCACTGGAGGCGGGCTGCACGATGTTGGGGCGTGAGCGGAAGACGGCCTAACGGTGTGCGGGACCGTAGCCCAGCTTCATGGAGACGGTTGCGAATGGTCCTCGCTGATACCCCAGGAGCAACAGTGTCCCTAATTTGCTGGGAAGTGGCGGTGCGGTCCCCTACGGCACTGCGTAGGATCCTACGGTCTTGGCGTGCATCCGTGCGTCACTGCGGTCCGGTCCCAGGTCGACGGGCACGTGCACCTTCCGCCGACCACCGGCGACAACATCGATGTACTGTGGAGACCTCACGCCCCACGTGTTGAGCAATTCGGCGGTACGTCCACCCGGCCTCCCGCATGCCCACTATACGCCCTCGCTCAAAGTCCGTCAACTGCACATACGGTTCACGTCCACGCTGTCGCGGCATGCTACCAGTGTTAAAGACTGCGATGGAGCTCCGTATGCCACGGCAAACTGGCTGACACTGACGGCGGCGGTGCACAAATGCTGCGCAGCTGGCGCCATTCGACGGCCAACACCGCGGTTCCTGGTGTGTCCGCTGTGCCGTGCGTGTGATCATTGCTTGTACAGCACTCTCGCAGTGTCCGGAGCAAGTATGGTGGGTCTGACACACCGGTGTCAATGTGTTCTTTTTTCCATTTCCAGGAGTGTATTACAGAGACACTTGACAATTTCTGTAAATGCAGGTACTTCTCTACAATGGATTTATGTAGCGAGTACCATGAGACGGAGGTAGTACCGGAAGGTAGACCTAAAACTACTTTCAGGGCGCTGCGGAGGCATTTTGAATACTGCTGGAAGCCATTCAGGCTTAAAAATGTGCCAGCAACGTTTCAAAGATTGCTAAATGGAGTTTTTCTGTCTCTGAATCCAAGGAAGTGCATGGTACATCTCAGTGATACCATAGTTTTTGCGGAAGATATGGACGAATACGTGAAACAATTAAAATAAGTTTTCAATAGACTAAGAGCAGCGCTTACTACGCAAAGTACTGAAAAATGTAATTTTGTACAGAGTCAAGACAAGTAGTTGGCCCATGTCGTTAGTCAGGGGGCTGTATGAACTGATCCCTGTTTAGTATCAGCAGTTTCTGAACTTACAACTCCACATACGACCAAACAGTTACAATCTTTTCTTGGCCTTTGTTATCATTAACAAAAATTTATAAAGGAATTTGCACAAACTGCTCAATCGTTAAATCATTTGCTGAAGAGCGGCATTAAATTTGAGTGGTCGACAAACTGTGAGTGTACCTTTCAGGCATTAAAGAAACTACACTCCTGGTTATGGAAAAAAGAACACATCGACACCGGTGTGTCAGACCCACCATACTTGCTCCGGACACTGCGAGAGGGCTGTACAAGCAATGATCACACGCACGGCACAGCGGACACACCAGGAACCGCGGTGTTGACCCTCGAATGGCGCTAGCTGCGCAGCATTTGTGCACCGCCGCCGTCAGTGCCAGCCAGTTTGCCGTGGCATACGGAGCTCCATCGCAGTCTTTAACACTGGTAGCATGCCGCGACAGCGTGGACGTGAACCGTATGTGCAGTTGACGGACTTTGAGCGAGGGCGTATAGTGGGCATGCGGGAGGCCGGGTGGACGTACCGCCGAATTGCTCAACACGTGGGGCGTGAGGTCTCCACAGTACATCGATGTTGTCGCCAGTGGTCGGCGGAAGGTGCACGTGCCCGTCGACCTGGGACCGGACCGCAGCGACGCACGGATGCACGCTTAGACCGTAGGATCCTACGCAGTGCCGTAGGGGACCGCACCGCCACTTCCCAGCAAATTAGGGACACTGTTGCTCCTGGGGTATCAGCGAGGACCATTCGCAACCGTCTCCATGAAGCTGGGCTACGGTCCCGCACACCGTTAGGCCGTCTTCCGCTCACGCCCCAACATCGTGCAGCCCGCCTCCAGTGGTGTCGCGACAGGCGTGAATGGAGGGACGAATGGAGACGTGTCGTCTTCAGCGATGAGAGTCGCTTCTGCCTTGGTGCCAATGATGGTCGTATGCGTGTTTGGCACCGTGCAGGTGAGCGCCACAATCAGGACTGCATACGACCGAGGCACACAGGGCCAACACCCGGCATCATGGTGTGGGGAGCGATCTCCTACACTGGCCGTACACCACTGGTGATCGTCGAGGGGACACTGAATAGTGCACGGAACATCCAAACCGTCATCGAACCCATCGTTCTACCATTCCTAGACCGGCAAGGGAACTTGCTGTTCCAACAGGACAATGCACGTCCGCATGTATCCCGTGCCACCCAACGTGCTCTAGAAGGTGTAAGTCAACTACCCTGGCCAGCAAGATCTCCGGATCTGTCCCCCATTGAGCATGTTTGGGACTGGATGAAGCGTCGTCTCACGCGGTCTGCACGTCCAGCACGAACGCTGGTCCAACTGAGGCGCCAGGTGGAAATGGCATGGCAAGCCGTTCCACAGGACTACATCCAGCATCTCTACGATCGTCTCCATGGGAGAATAGCAGCCTGCATTGCTGCGAAAGGTGGATATACACTGTACTAGTGCCGACATTGTGCATGCTCTGTTGCCTGTGTCTATGTGCCTGTGGTTCTGTCAGTGTGATCATGTGATGTATCTGACCCCAGGAATGTGTCAATAAAGTTTCCCCTTCCTGGGACAATGAATTCACGGTGTTCTTATTTCAATTTCCAGGAGTGTATAAACCTTGACCCAGTAATGATGTTTCCTGATTTTGGCAATGCAGTCATCCTTTCTTGCGATGCGAGCAATACAGCTTCTGGTTGTGTCCTGATTCAGGATACAAAATGAAATGTCGTGTGACGACGGCCTCCCGTCGGGTAGACCGCTCGCCTGGTGCAAGTCTTTCGATTTGACGTCACTTCGGCGACTTGCGCGTCGATGGGGATGAAATGATGATGATTAGGACAACACAACACCCAGTCCCTGAGCGGAGAAAATCTCCAACCCAGCCGGGAATCGAACCCGGGCCCTTTGGATTGATAATCTGTCGGGCTGACCACTTTTTTTTTTCTTTTTTTTTACCACTCAAATACCGGGAATGGACAAGTGCATCCTGCTGCATACGCTACTCGACAGTTAAATAGAGGAGAACGCAATTACTCTACCACATAGAAGGAATTGTTGGCTGTGATCTGTGGGATAATGTACAGATATTACGTATTCACCACAACTAAAAATTTGTCGTCAGAAAAAAAAAGTGGCATTATGAATTTGGCAGTACCGTAAGGTTTTCGCTCTGACACTAATGGTTACTGAAAGTAGAAAGACGAATTTTGCTCGAGCGTTGTCTTACGATTCCCTTATTGAGTTTGTCTCTGCCTCCTTGTAGCTCTGCTACAAAAGAATTAAAACACCTGGCTTTCAGCGAGTCTCGAAGGGCGAACAAAGGCCGCGTGCACCTGACAGCCAAGCACGCTACCTGGTAGCCACGCATGTTACGTGGGAACTGCTTTTCTCCTAAGTGGGTAGACATACTTTTGAGGTTGAATTGTTGGCAAATGTCAGTCAGACGTGTGCCGTTGGTGTAAGTGTTGCGGTGTGTTGAATTTGTAACAATGATTTTTCTGTAGGCTTTTTCTGTCCCAAAAAGAGAGTTGGAGCCTCTCATTAGTAGTTTCACGTCATCTTGGTGATATTTCCTCATAGTTTTTTTTTTTCGAGTATGTTCCAGAAATTTTCGACATTTTCGGTATTTTTCTTATTTTCGATGTTGGTGGGGGCATGTGTATTGATGAGTGTATATTTTTTTACTGGGGCTCTGAATGAGCATAGTCGTGAGTCAACTGTTGGTGGGTGTGATTTCTTTCACAGAGTTGATGATAGATCTGTGTTCGAGAAAGGCCATGCCGAAGATTGGTGACCCTTTCGATACCTTTTGTTGTATTTTGCTCTTGACTATGCAACTGTTTCAGTTGTCAGTTAGTCGTGGTTCTTGAAGAGCAACGATGAGAATTTTTTGTCGGTCGATTTCTTATGTGAGATTATTTAGTTTTCGTGTTTGGATCGATGAATCGATGATTAGTTTTCAAATGAATGTTTTCTGCTTGTAGGGAAATTTACCAGAGATCTTCGATATTCTCTGCCGTGCTATCCTGGACTCCCCAGAATCCGAAAAACCAGCTGCAACCTGTCGACAGGCGGGTTGTGTACCACCTGGGGTAAAGTTGACTTTTCTTGCACAGTTCATGTTTGTTTGTGTTTCATTGGTTTGGCCTGAGTGATACCAGGACCAGACGAGACCAGAGGGTGTTGAAGCCTTTGGAAGCAAATATTTTCAGCTGAGCTCGTTGGGCTAACAGACGGTGACCAGAGTAGCGGTGTTTTTCACTCAGACGTGTCTGGATTTTGGGTTCAACGGATTGAGTAGCCGTTCAGGATTGTGTTAGTATTTGGTTCACTCCAAGTATTCGATTTCCTCGGTACCACCCACATGGGGGAAGCTTTCCCCTATCAGCCACATAGGATTATTATTATTATTATTATTATTATTATTATTATGTCATCAGCAAATCCGATATGATGTATCTTTCCACCACTGAAATAGATGTGTATTGTTCGATTCAATATTTCCATCACATAAATATGGGTTATAATTACGTTACATTGCTGCTAGTAGACATATTTCTCACTTTTTCTTAGACAGTTGCTACCTGTTACTCCATCAAAGGAATTTATGTGCACAGCATTGTTGCAATGCAGACGTTCAAATTATCCGATTTCTGTAATTTCATTTCGATACCAGATCGTTCTAATCGGATTCCGTCAGTCAGTCTTAATGTGGATATCAGACTACGGCTCTCATCGTATGATAGACTGGGTAAACCACATTCTTAATCGGTCTGTTGAATCTAGATCACTTATCTAGTATTTTCAATACAGGGCCTGCGTCTTAAACACTATGGAAAATACTAATAAAATGTGCTTATTACAAATACGTTATTTAAATATAAATATATGAACTAACGAGATAACAGTTTATTTACAGGAGCAGAGCCCCATCCATCATAGCAGATCAGTGCAAGATTGGTTTCAGTGCCAAGACAAGATAAAGCTGTTGCCGTTTGTTCCACGATCACCGAACATCAACCAGATAGAGAATATGTGGGCAGAGGTAACGAGGTCATTGCCATGTGGACCTACAAATGCAAGCGACCTTTGGACGAATATAGAAAACGTATGGTGGGAAGTAAACCATCACGCTACACTATCGACGACTTAATGAAGTCAATGCCCCTACACCTTCGAGAAATCTTACCTAATGATGGTGGGTGGGTTGGTTACTATAAGTATACTCGTCCACAAAACCCATGTGGATAATTATCTGATAATTGGTCAAGCTTTGCTTTGTCGCAGTTCTTTAGCGTTTAAGTCCATTTACTTTCAGTCTCCTCCTTACAATTCTTGCAATGCAAGGTAATTGAAACATCTTATCCACTCGACGCCAACTGAGGAATTGATTGGTGCATGTGTTGTTCAGCACACGGTAGTCATCACCCTCACCGGAATCAATGACTGTTGTGTGTGTGTGTGTTTTCGTCTTCACGCACAATCTGAGTCAATACTATTAACATTAGAGAGACAACCAACAATAAATATTGCATCAAATATGACTGTAAAGTATTTTAATTCGATGGGAAGTTACAAACTGAATTTTTACCCAACCCACGTCCTGCATATCATGTTAAGTAAATAAAATGTATTAACTCCATAGTATCGTTAGCAGAGACAGTGAACGCTTGTTGTCGAGGCCGGCCGTTGCGGCCGAGCGGCTCTAGGCGCTTCAGTCCGGAACCGCGCTGCTGCTACGGTCGCAGGTTCGAATCCTGCCTCGGGCATGGATGTGTGTGATGTCCATAGGTTAGTCAGGTTTAAGTAGTTCTAAGTCTAGGGGACTGATGACCTCAGATGTTAAATCCCATAGTGCTTAGAGCCATTTCATTTTTTCCTGTTGTCGAGGCTCGCGACAAGTGCAGCGGTTAACAGTGCCCAATGCCACCGCGATTTGTTTATGTTGGCTGAGCGTGGACACTGCAGCAGACGCTTTGCCATAAACAGAAAGAGATCACCTTAGCTCTGACTGCAGTGAGCGGACATCACAGGTGGTGAGACTCTACTCACAGGTGCCATGGAGCAATTTCAACGGGTCTCATGTCATTAGTCATCAGAATATTAACCAGTGATGAAATGTCCACCCTATTTGAATCCCAAGAAAATAGGAACCTTCTCACATAGGAATGTGAGGTGATATTAAAATTTATCCAACTGCAGGGCTTTCATGTACGCAGGAGTAGCAAACAAGGAAATATTATGTCTTGGAAGCGTATATTTCATTTCCTCTTCTCATATCAACTCCCTTGTTTTAGTATGAAGTAAAAAAATAAACAGTTTAGGGTTCTGAAGCATAATATGACACCAGATTCTTATCGTAGGCGCTATCGGAAACGCAAAAGCAGGGAGCTGTCCATTCTTGTGTCCAACAGTCTGTTTCCTTTCATGCATTACTCCCGCACGGAGATTCTTATTTAAGGACTTGTGGGCATCAAGTTATTCAGCAAAATAAGCCTTATGTTATTGTGCTAATTACGGTATGGAAAAAATGCAACAAAGACGATTTCCCCTAGGGCAGTGGGGTTATTTGCACATGTCTGTATTCAGCAATGACTGCCAGCTGCCACAACACCTCACAGAATGCATGCGGCAGGCAACACAACTGTGCGTGCACTTCAGACATCATTCAGTAAGACGTCAAGAGATGGACGGAAACGTCAAATTAACATCGCTTTCCGAGTCGTATTCAATCCAGAATAGGTGTTATTAAGGTAGTTCAGCGTTCTAGCAATTATACTTTGATAATTCCCATATGGGTACTCCAATAGCCAAAAGAACCCGTTAGTGTGAAACCATCGGGAACTGCATTAATATCAAACTGCAAGAACTTGAGACAATTCGTGGACTCTTCTCTTCGCTAGGTGACCTATTACTGTTTTAGAAAGCCGGCCGCGGTGGTCGTGCGGTTCTGGCGCTGCAGTCCGGAACCGCGGGACTGCTACGGTCGCAGGTTCGAATCCTGCCTCGGGCATGGGTGTGTGTGATGTCCTTAGGTTAGTTAGGTTTAAGTAGTTCTAAGTTCTAGGGGACTTATGACCTAAGATGTTGAGTCCCATAGTGCTCAGAGCCATTTGAACCAACTGTTTTAGAATTCTCTCTGTCCTAGGCGTAATGCAAATGGAACTTCACATTCATGAGTCGCTTTCCGCTTTTCTTGACAAACATCAACAACTTGTAATCACTGCGAGTTACAAAAAAATGGTTCAAATGGCTCTGAGCACTATGGGACTCAACTTCTGAGGTCATTAGTCCCCTAGAACTTAGAACTAGTTAAACCTAACTAACCTAAGGACATCATACACGTCCATGCCCGAGGCAGGATGCGAACCTGCGACCGTAGCAGTCGCGCGGTTCCGGACTGAGCGCCTAGAACCGCTAGACCACCGCGGCCGGCTGCGAGTTACAACTGTGTGATGATAATGGTACAGGTTGTCAGTAGTTGTGGTGGTGTTTTTGTCAAGCTGCTTACAGTAACGTTAATGGTGGCGCACATAATTTAGCGCTGACTACCTACGTAAGTACAGAAAGTGTTGTGGCGTCGTCGCTTCTCTTTCTTTGGCATCAGCATGAGTAATCCGATTTAACGAACATAGTACTCCATTAGCGAGCTGCTAATGACACAGTATGACTAGAGATAAAGGTGCGGGTATTACATTAATTCTGCAGTGAATTGCTTAACAAATATTACCCTCAGCTATGCACCTGGAATGACTCATTACACAGGTACTTTATGCTGCACTTGGTTAAGTGATGAGTTCGCTGCAATCCTGCTTCTACTGTTCGTAAATACTTGTATACTGGCCATTCGTTATTTGACTAAATATGCACTACAATCTGATCAATCTGATTCGCATGTATATGACATGGGTTAGCGCTGTCACAAAGCAATGACTAAGGGTTGGATGCCGTTGAAGTACCGTTACATTGATGACAAGACAAATGTTCGCTAATCACCTCTATTGCCTCAAAAAACAATTGCATCTTAAATATCGGACGACCGACGTCCACACTGTCACAGCGCAGATGAAAATTTGTGACCGACTGGGCTTCGAACCTGGACCTCCTGCTTACTAGACAGACGTGCTGACCACTGCACTACTTTTTTTTAAAGTTTGAGAAGACTTTCAGCACCAGGTAGGCGGAGGCAAAGAGGGCAGGGGTCGAGGATCCGAGGCCTGGCCACAATGCCTCCCTCATACCTGTCACTGAGTAGCTGCATTATTCCCATGCACTCCATGCCTTAAACTGTAGAACAAAATTAAAGTAGTAATTGAGGTAAAATAAAATACAGATTGTCGCCTCCAATACCGTGCGTTCCTTGTAGAACATAACTTATAGCAGTGAAAAGGATGACGGGAAAATACATAACAAACATTAATTCAGAAATATATGCACAATTTAAGTTATTATGCACTGGATGCATATGAGGTCTGTAAGGAAGCCATATATTTTTCAAAAAATGAAAGAAATTTCGGAGCCGGAGGGGTTTTGTCAAATTAGAACAGTTCTGATTTTAGAACCAACGTAAAAGAAGATTCCAGGAATAAAAAAATTGAAAGAAAAGTATTCTGCTTCTAATCAATAAAACTGTCCACCTCTTTATAGCCCACATAAAGCAATAGACAAACAATTTTGAAACCATTCCTTATACACTCCTGGAAACTGAAATAAGAACACCGTCAATTCATTGTCCCAGGAAGGGGAAACTTTATTGACACATTCCTGGGGTCAGATACATCACATGATCACACTGACAGAACCACAGGCACATAGACACAGGCAACAGAGCATGCACAATGTCGGCACTAGTACAGTATATATCCACCTTTCGCAGCAATGCAGGCTGCTATTCTCCCATGGAGACGATCGTAGAGATGCTGGATGTAGTCCTGTGGAACGGCTTGCCATGCCATTTCCACCTGGCGCCTCAGTTGGACCAGCGTTCGTGCTGGACGTGCAGACCGCGTGAGACGACGCTTCATCCAGTCCCAAACATGCTCAATGGGGGACAGATCCGGAGATCTTGCTGGCCAGGGTAGTTGACTTACACCTTCTAGAGCACGTTGGGTGGCACGGGATACATGCGGACGTGCATTGTCCTGTTGGAACAGCAAGTTCCCTTGCCGGTCTAGGAATGGTAGAACGATGGGTTCGATGACGGTTTGGATGTACCGTGCACTATTCAGTGTCCCCTCGACGATCACCAGTGGTGTACGGCCAGTGTAGGAGATCGCTCCCCACACCATGATGCCGGGAGTTGGCCCTGTGTGCCTCGGTCGTATGCAGTCCTGATTGTGGCGCTCACCTGCACGGCGCCAAACACGCATACGACCATCATTGGCACCAAGGCAGAAGCGACTCTCATCGCTGAAGACGACACGTCTCCATTCGTCCCTCCATTCACGCCTGTCGCGACACCACTGGAGGTGGGCTGCACGATGTTGGGGCGTGAGCGGAAGACGGCCTAACGGTGTGCGGGACCGTAGCCCAGCTTCATGGAGACGGTTGTGAATGGTCCTCGCCGATACCCCAGGAGCAACAGTGTCCCTAATTTGCTGGGAAGTGGCGGTGCGGTCCCCTACGGCACTGCGTAGGATCCTACGGTCTTGGCGTGCATCCGTGCGTCGCTGCGGTCCGGTCCCAGGTCGACGGGCACGTGCACCTTCCGCCGACCACTGGCGACAACATCGATGTACTGTGGAGACCTCACGCCCCACGTGTTGAGCAATTCGGCGGTGCGTCCACCCGGCCTCCCGCATGCCCACTATACGCCCTCGCTCAAAGTCCGTCAACTGCACATACGGTTCACGTCCACGCTGTCGCGGCATGCTACCAGTGTTAAAGACTGCGATGGAGCTCCGTATGCCACGGCAAACTGGCTGACACTGACGGCGGCGCTGCACAAATGCTGCGCAGCTAGCGCCATTCGACGGCCAACACCGCGGTTCCTGGTGTGTCCGCTGTGCCGTGCGTGTGATCATTGCTTGTACAGCCCTCTCGCAGTGTCCGGAGCAAGTATGGTGGGTCTGACACACCGGTGTCAATGTGTTCTTTTTTCCATTTCCAGGAGTGTATTTGTTATTCTTCTTCAACTTAAAATGTTCTTCTGCAATATAAAACATGTACTCTTCTAAGTTCGAAGTTTTGTTTGTTAAGACGTAAAACACAAACTGTCCCAGAAGCCACGAATAACTGTTGTTCTTTGTGGACGGGTAACATTTCCAGTCGGGTTGTGAAGCTTCAGTTATCGGTATATGACTTTCTGCGATTCTGTTGATAGTGCTAATTTCTTCCTAGTCCAGTTCCAAATTCTCATTCTGTTTTCATATAAGAAGATGTGCGCTACAGTTTCTACAAGCCGACATTTGTCGCAGTATGGAGATGGTCTCAGTTTGATTTTCCATAATCGTTCCGCTGTTTGTATGGTTTCGTTTACAACGTTGTATCATACGGCACTGACTCTAGTTGGTAGAATTTTACTGCTGATTTTTTTCCAGACGTTCACCCAGTTTTTAGTAGGTTAATTTACCTGAATTGGGTTGTGAAGACGATGTCTGGTAATATAATCATAGACGGTTCGAGTGTTGGTCTGTGCTGGTGGAAGTCTTATACAGCTCTAATCGACATCGTACTTTCGGACGTAATCTATGCTGGCGTCTATATGTACTACTTTAACAGGAGCGTTCCTATCTCCAGGATCTAACGAGAGGAGCGAAAGTTTCGTGATGCCTGTCTTAGTGGTATGTATTAGTTTAAAAGCACGTCTTTAATTCCAAGTCCTCCGTTTTGCCTCTGCAAAGTCGCCGTGTGGAAGGATACTTAGGAGATATTTTGTTTCCACACATACCAAGACGCTACAGCTAGTACTTTATGTGCGGCGACCTGCGGTATCGGTAAGACTACTGCGACATGATATACTTTGCTAAGTATGTATGTATTTATAAACTGAATTTTCTGCAGTCGATCTAACGATCGCATGTCATAGTCCTTCAACAAGGTTCAGATGACGTTAAGTTTCCGCTCCCAATTGTTCGTAGCCATGCGCTTGGGATTCGCTCTTAACCACAATCCGAGTTGGAGTCTCTCTTCAGTTATATCTAACCAGTTCGCACCTATTGCACTAATGTAAGAACCGAGATGCAGTATTTTGAATTAAAAATTTTGTAAATTTGTGGTAATATCTTATACGACCAAACTGCTTAAGTCATCGGTCCCTAAGCTTACACACTACTTAACCTAACTTAAACTAACGACAACACACACACTCATGCTGGAGGGAGAACTCAAACCTCCGACGGTGGGCACTGTCAGGACACAGCAGCCAACCTCTCTGCAGCACCTATCTACACACGCTCCTCATCAGACGCGAATTCCCATCTTTGCCGCATACCACATGCGCGGTACCTCCTCCTGCCCCCCCCCCCCCCCGGACATTATTTCCACTCACTCGCGGCCACACTGTATTCCTGCGAGGGTTCGGACGATGACGTGCGTCTAGCACTGAAAACTTTCGATGACCCGTCGGGACCTGAATAATTATATAGGATGTTTCCGGAGGCATAGTAAATATTGTAGGAGGTGGTAGTATAGACAAATTACAGGAAAAATGCCATATAACATGTGTCCAATTTTTATTGCGTAGCCGGCCGGAGTGGCCGTGCGTTTCTAGGCGCTACAGTCTGCCTCGGGCATGGATGTGTGTGATGTCCTTAGGTTAGTTAGGTTTAATTAGTTCTAAGTTCTAGGCGACTGATGACCTCAGAAGTTAAGTCGCATAGTGCTCAGAGCCATTTGAACCATTTTATTGCGTACATATAGCTGGGTTCAATGCATTTCCGTTTCGTATGTTGGTCCTTACAGGACCCAGTTGTCCACACTTCCTTGAAAATGAGCTTCCAGCGTTATTGGAAGAGATTCATTTGGGTACAAGAATGTGTATGTTCCTCCAGCATGACGAGGCTCTTGCCCATTCTAGTCGTCAGGTGACACATTATCCAAACCTAACATTTCCCAGAAGATGGATCAGTAGATATGGGCACTTTTCTTGACCTTCAAGGTCCCCGGACCTTATCTCTTTGGATTTTTGCCTGCGGGGATGGTTAAAGGCGAAGTCTACAAAGAAAAAGTAAACCCAAGACCCGATTTGATCGTTCGGATTATGAGTAGTGCAGCCCTCATAAAAGAACGCAAAGACGACCTCAGAAGAGCTACACGTGGTGTTATCAAGAGAAGTGAAATGTGCATTGAAGTTGGTGGGGAAATTTTTGAAAATCAACTTTGAACGTCCTCATTTGCCTTTGCTTTGAGTTTGTTAGGGTTACGTACTAACAGCTGTATCTCTGTACTCAATAAAAAGTGGACGCATTTATATGGAATTTTTTAATGTAATTCGTCTGTACTATCACCTGCTCAAATATCTACTATCCCAGCTGAAACACCCTGTATATGGATATATGTGTGGTGCCTGTTCTTTTGGACATGTCCGAAAGAAAAGACACTACGAATCCGGGTTAGAACCTGGTCAAGCACAAATTTTCATCTGACGGCGGTGTTCTATTTTAACGCCCATGACAGTCTGGACATCTGTCCTTCGATATTTAATTGATTAACAAGGCTGTCTACTTCGATTCGTAGTGTCTGTTCTTTCGGAAATGTCCGAAATTACAGACACACACACACACATTTTTATCTCAAGTGCTACTCGGAAAATGTTTGGCAACTCAGTGATAGTGCCGGACTGGAGCTGCATTAACCTACTCATTTCACTAGATATAGTAGTAATTTTCTGAACAATTCCTGTTTAATAAGTGACAGCGACAGTGTCTCTCATCGTTTACTTTGTCGGAAATTGCTTCTTTCTGCTCTAGCCTATACTACAGCAATCGTGATTGCTCACATTCTTGACACCTTACTGGACGTGCTACTGCAACTGTAGCAAAAGATTCAAATCCCGCTGGAAAAGTATGTTTCATGTCAGATGGTTTTGCTCCTCCCCTACTGTCACTGAAAACGATCAAAACGATATTAAGTATAGGAATCCTACGAAACCTTTGAGTTCATACTGCGGTGCTGCGCAAATGAAAAAAGTAGTTTTCACAATTATCAGATGACAGATGGAATTTGTCAGATTCCACTAATTATGACTGCATTATTAATTGTAGGTTCACACGCACTTTTCTGCCGCTTATTGTAACTGTTTTTTGAATGTTAGAGCTGGAAGAATAGAAACATCAAATTTTCGTCATATGGAATGTTCGAATTCACCTCAAGTCTTCACGTTTCGAGCAAACGCAGAATATCCGTCAGAAAAGCTGACAACAATAAGCCAGGCCATGCCTGTCTTCTGGCGGATATTCCAGTGACAGTGATCTCAATAACAATGTTGTACAGCAAAGATGCATTTCCAACTCAACCACTGGAGAAGCAGCAAAATTGTGAATTGTGTCTGGTGAATACGCATTCAAGGTTTTGGTCCGATTAAGACAGTCAAACACAAATAATTGTCGCAGTTATTAATTTATGACATTTAGTTTGCATTCAGTGCATCGATGTATTACAAGTAATTGCACTCTAGCCCCTAAAACTAGTTACAGAAATGCGAATAAGACTCAGTGACATATAATGAGGATCTTGCGGCCCTTGCCACCCGCAACTTTGAGACGAAGCTATAGTCACCTCCGAGGTCGCTCACAGAACACATCAGCTGGTTTCCTTCCTGGCAGTATAGCTGAAACTTGGCAACAGCGCAGAATATGTTTGGCAACTCTGTAACCGACGTGATGGCACAGAACTATCCTGCTACATTCACTTGATATTATCGTGTCATTTCAGTTGAATACTGTGAGTGAATTTCTCTTGAGATGTGACATAAGGATATCAGTTAACGCTTTTGAGTCAACGAAAGTCGTTCCACACGGGAAAAACAACTACTCTCGTCTCTTATGTTGCGACTTATCTGCCATCGCTGCTACTCAGCCAGTAAGTACGGTAATGACGTCAAACCTTTTCGCTAGCTCCTAGGTAACGCGCTTGCCTCTCAGTTGCACGCTGCCTTTGTTCGCCTTTCGAGACTCACTAAAAGCCAGATTTTTAATGCTTTTGTAGCAGAGCTACAAGCAGGCAGATACAAACTCAGTAAAGGAATCGTAAGACAACGCTTGAGCAAAATCCGTCTTGCTACTTTTAGTAACCCTTAGTGTCAAAGCGAAAACCTTACGGTACTGTCAAATTCATAATGCCACTTTTTTTGCCTACATATTTTTCGTTGTTGTGAATACGTAATTTTATCTATGAGCTGCCACATTTTCATAATACTTGCGAATGATACAGGAAATGAAGTAAATACAGACCTTTTCGAAGTCAAAAGTTGGTAATATCCTACTAATTCGTGTTAAAATAGGCTCAATCGTCTTACAGATTTTGCTTTAGTAAGATAGACTGCTGTCGTGATGCTTCTGTAGTAAGCTGAATTTAATTTGTATTAGTACAGTGAATATTTTAATTGTGTTTTCCATTAGTTTACTGAACGCAGCAGTAATCGTCAAAGAGAAATTAATCATCAGCAGAATTTTGTTTCACGATATTTAAAACAATCTGACAATGCTAAAGTAGTTTACAAATTCTACACCCATAGAAACCTACTGGTTCTACCGATGTCATTAAAACAGTGTTGTTTGAAGAGTGTTTTCTTCTAGAAATGAATTGCCTTGACGGTTGGTTGATCGATCAAGAGCTGGAAAGGTAAAATTTTACGAGAGTATGACGAGAGGGACAAGTGCTTAAGAGAGGACTTCCCTATCAATACAAGTGCCTGAGAGACGACTTTCCTATCAATCTCCTGGATAGTTTTGTTTCTCAAATCAACAGAGTGCGTTATCATGCAGTAGCACAGGTGTTGTAGTTTTGTTGCTCGAATTTCTTACACTGCGACCGAAAGGTGCTCAGTTGTTGGCAACAAATTCCAGCTGTGATGCACACACCCCTTGAGGCAGAATTCGTAGCCGAAAACACACTTTTGGAGATATCAGATGTAAAATATTATGTTCACACTACTCTTTGCTCGAGTTTTCGTCTTTTGGTGGAGCTCAGCCTTTCATTTCTTCTTAGGAAGTGAACGATAAAGGCGTCATAGCACGTCACCAGTAACAGTGCTGTATAGGAATGCTCAATGAGCGACCTGATGACTTTCAATAATAGTCACTCCGTTGATTTTTGTTGTTTCGAATTAGACCATGAAGTACTCCTACACCAGGCTTCTGAACTTTGCTTGTTGAATGCAAATGTCGCATGATGGTTAAATGATAGTCCATCACATATCAGTAATCGAGACTTCCTTAATGTGGAAAATCACTCATGCCAGAACGATCTTTGTTGAAACAAAAATATCTTTTTCTGGCGTATTTTTCCCAAAAGCACTCGCTCCACACACAGTTCAAATCTTTCTAGTTGCCCCCTCTGCATTCACCCCTCTGTTATACCAAAAGTAAATATTGTGTTGCAGATGTTTCACCTTTTTCCACTTGCGACTTAATTTTACAATGCTTCACCGTAGTTCATGATTTTCAAGTATGCAAAATTCAATGCTTAATGGCTCTGAGCACTATGGGACTTAACTTCTGAGGTCATCAGTCCCCTAGAACTTAGAACTACTTAATCCTAACTAACCTAAGAACATCTCACACATCCATGCCCAAGGCAGGATTCGAACCTGCGACCGTAGCGGTCACGCGGTTCCAGACTGTAGCACCTAGAGCCGCTCGGCCACCACGGCCGGCTCCAATGCTTAACTGCAAGATGATAACTAGAACTTCAGATTCGAAAATGGCAGTTGATACACACACTGACAGCGTCGCGTCGCGTTCACATGAGGATTTCAGGCGGCGGGTGGCGTCTGGCCGGTGGTCGGTAGCAACTGCTGCGTGAGGAAACGCTCTAACGTAAGCTGTTCTGATCGCGACGCCGCCACGAGCTGTCCTGCGGAATTGCTTCTGGAAGTACTTGTTATTGCTGGTGGGTAGAATGTGAAGCGAATTATCTTCGATGTTCAATCAAACTCATAACTTTAGACAAGGGCCGAGATGTGGTAAAAAAAAAAAAAAAAAAAAAAAAAAAAAAAATAAATTACAGTTGAACGCGAACAGTTCAGAATGCACAACGATTACCACTTTTTTTTCATTTTGTTCGTTGTTGGTCGTTGTGGACGTCGCAAGACAACCTGTTCAAGTTCGGCGGTTGATCCTTTCACTCAGTTTATTATTATTGAGGCTAACCCGCTCTCTGACCGAACACGCTGAGCTACCGTGCCACCTGCCACTGGACCACGGGCTCACACAATCCAACGACATCTAGGAAGTAGACAACACTTCCTCCCAACACTTCCGCATCTTACAGTGTTGCCAGATTGTGCAGATGGCCGGACTTAAGAGTTGTCAGGGGCGGTCAATTTTATTGGCCACCTTAAGTGAACGACTCGGACTTAGTCTCTGTGGCGGCCAGCGGCGGTCAGTTTTTATGTCTAAGACTGTACTTTACATGTTTCCTACATCGGCAGTAACTCAAAGTAATACCGGTAATGCAATACTCTTTCTTGGATTGGGTATTGGGTTTGGAGGATCCCTCTAGCAGATTAACCTGGTGAGTCCTTAAATTGAGTGATTTCGATTACACCATTGCTCACAAACCCGAAAAAAAACAACAATCAAACACAGACACTTTGAGCTGCAAGGATGCAGTGCTGCAAACTCTGGGTAAAAATATAAATGAGTGACAATGCAAACAGGCAGCTAACTTGGATTGTCAGGAATTTAGGTTTCAGTCACAGTTCACAACACATGAAGGCTTACTTTGTAGATATAGAAAATATTGGCCATGCGTAGTGTTTCAGTTGTTACTAAGGAATGGAGTGTTACAAAAGGCACATGACCATGTCTTTTAAGGTCGTGGATTGACAGGAGAGTATCTGAAAAGTTTTGGTGGTGTACAAGGAAATGTGATATGCATCAATATGTACGGAATTGCATACTATGCCCACAGCGAGTGGATCTCAGCAATAAAAAGATTCATTTTCAAAAGTTACCACAGGTGTCCAGCCTTTTCAAGTGATTCGTGTTCGTATTTTACGTCCATTCAATAGAACTCCAGCTGGTAATAAATACATATTAACAATAACTTACCATTTTTCGAGGCTTATATCCATGACAGCAATTCCCAACCAGCGAGCTATAATGATTGCTACAGTCTTAGTGCGTAATTGGATTCTTAAATTTTGCGTGATGGAGACCTCAGTAACTGATCATATTAAGTTCTCATCTAATGTGATGGAACACCTATGCTGTGAACTTCATGTTCGCAAGGTACGGACAAGTCCGTTTCATCCACAAGCAAACAAACGAACGGAATGCGTTCGCCAAATGATATCGGAGATGATGAGTTACTATATCAATAGCCAACACACAGAATGGGACACATACCTTAGTTATGTTGTCAGAGCATGCAATTCTGAAGTCCATACTAGTTCTGGCCTCTCGCCCTACATGGTGGTCTATGGGAGAAAAAGCCATCTCCCTTCGACATACTAAAACCAAAGTTTGGATCCAAAGTCGAGTCGACATAGAAATTTGCAAAAAAGGATACGTGAGGTATGGCAAAGGGTTTGGCAAGCCAATTCAAAAGCACTGGAAAGGTAAGAAAATTGTTCAAATGACTCTGAGCACTGTTGGACTTAACATCTGAGGTCATCAGTCCCCTAGACTTAGAACTACCTAAACCTAACGAACCTAAGGACATGACACACATCCGTGCCCGAGGCAGGATTCGAACCTGCGACCGTAGCAGCAGCGCGGTTCCGGACTGAAGCACCTAGAACCGGTCGGCCACAGCGGCCGGCTTGGAAAGGCAAGAATGTGTGACACAGCGAGCATGTAAGTTTCCACATTTCAGAGTTGGCCAGTGGGTATTGGTTACGAATCCATACATGCCAAAATGGAGAAACAAGAAATTTTTAATGAAATATAATGGCCAATATCAGGTTATAAAAATGGTCTCCTTGTTCAGTGTGAAAATCCAGTTACCTACCAAAACATCGATTATTCATATTGGTAGAGTGAAGCCATTGGATTCTGTGATAGATGGCTTGCTGCAAATTCTGGTAAGGGCACCATAGCAAAGCAAGAAACAAAGGAAGGTTAAGAAGAATGTGCTATGCATAGAGCACCATACAAACTTCGATCGAGGAACTAGTCTTACAGTGTATTTTTATGTGTTTCCTTCCTTTGTTTTGTAGTATTATATGTGATTGCATGTTAGCGGTAAACAAGGTACTAGGGTGAGTTATACATTGTTGTTGTTATGGGGACACTTTTCTGAAGATGGGAAGGGAATGGACAGGCATTTCACTCCACTACGTTGCATTATGGCAGGGACACCCCAAGGAATTATTGTATTCATGTCGCTACCACACAGTGTCACAGAGAAGTGTTGAAACCCGAACCTAATTTTCAGAAAATAGGAACTCGTTGGATTCACTCAGTCTATTCAGTGGCAACTACAGTAGAATAATCAACTTACTTGGATGGGAGACCTAGGGCATGGAAAGGATGGAGCTGCAGAACAGTGGAACCTTGATTAATGACGCGACTTGTGGTATAGGAGGGAGTAACTATCGTTTACCTGCAACCATTACCGGTAACCTTGATTAAGTTATCAACACCGATGTTATACTGGCCAGGCAAACCTATAAGTACACTACCTACCCAGAATCTTACCTTTCTTAACGGCACCTTGAATCAAATGGTTGGTTCAAATGGCTCTGAGCATTATGCGACTTAACTTCTGAGGTCATCAATCACCTAGAATTTACAATTAATTAAACCTAACTAACCTAAGGACATCACATACATCCACGCCCGAGGCAGGATTCGAACCTGCTCTACCTATTCTTGGGGTGTAAAGCTGCCAAACTAATGAGCAGTAAGACCACTCTCGTGAGTTGTTACACAACAATTGCTAAATGAAAGCCTTTTGTAAATATGGCATATGTATATGAAGTTGTTCTAGAGTGACACCAACTTCAGGGCGAATTTCTTTAAGAAGGGAAGATTGTTGCACAGCGACCCTGTCTCCAGGTGCACTAAAAAATTTTCGGAGATTTTGCTCGACATAGGCGGAAAAGAACCAAACCAATTCAGAGCGTGTGTCACAACTTTAACCGAGACCATGCAAAGGGTGGCAGTAATAACAAAGGGAGGGCAACGTCCATACCACATTGCTGCACAGCGAGCGGCGCTATAGCAGGGAGTGCAAATGGTGCAGTATGACGGCACCCAGACCGTCGTTCTGCAAACTCCACAGTACGGAAAAATAACATGCAACATCCGAGCTCTGTCGTTCCAATGCGTGTTAGTACTGGTGATAAACGCAGAGGCACGGAAAACTGTCCGTACTTGAGACAACACGATGCTGACAGGACTGCTGTCACCTCTGTTTAAACAAGAGCAAATGGCCGCCTAAGCTGCTACAATGACGTGATATCTGGCTTTAAATATCTCTGTCTTGGACAGCTTGTCCTCAGTGTGTGTTCATTCCGTCTGCATCACCGATCCCAACGGAGTGACAGTTTTGCTAGTTGTCGGTCAGCGCTGATGACATGCTACTTGCCGCCTGTCTACAGCAATAAACTACGAGACTGTAGCCTGCCCGCTGCGGGTGGACTTCGTCGCTCCACGCCGTCACTCCTGATAGGTCGCAGTCGTGACAAATATAACATGGAGACCTATGCTGCCTGCCTCTGGTGAAAGACCTATCCGACTGATTGCGAGCTGCCATCTTCTACTTGCTGGGTGGACGCCTACATGCCATCTGCCAGGACGTACGCTGTGTGTGCTGAGGGAGTTCTGGGCTTCCACCTTCACGACATCCACCATCCGGAAGATGCTGCAGTACAGGTCTAAGCGCACATCCCTCTTTGAGTGCGATGAGACGCTCAAGTTCAGCACGGCACGTCCGTGGGCCGCCACACAGGCTCCCTCTGCCGCCCCCACGCTGCTCTCCTATCGCACACTATTGGAGCTGTTTGGGTGCTGTGTCTAGCATTTCTCTCTGGCATCTGGGCGAGCAGCCCAGCCTATTTCCTTAGCAACGGGGAAGCCAATATTCACTATCGCAAACACGTTAATACTATATTTCAGAAGCTGCTGATTCTCGGGCGCCTTCAGATGTAAGACTGACAAGGGGAGGCCGCCAATTGTGAAATTCAGATTCGATTCATACTGCGCATAATAAAAGCTCATGGCCAGAGGTGTAATGTGGCAAAGCACCAAGATGCACTTCTCAGCCGTTGTCGAGAAAATCGACAGTTAAAAGAAACCGTTGCCGTGAAATACTCTCTACGACTGATAATTTTCCTCAGCGTCGTGGCGCAGCGGTATGCGCTCGGGTTTGTAATCCGAAGGTCGCCGGATCGAATCTCGCACCATTCAACTTTCTTTTTTAGTATTTGTTTTTGTAATTTATATATATATATATATATATATATATATATATATATATATATATATATATATATAATTCCCGGCAATCAGTTGCAACAATTATGCATATAATAAGTTGTTGAAAGTCGTTTGTCGTGGAAAAACTGGCGACTTCGAACATCATTATGTTTTCCGCAAACAAAGTTGTATTTCACAAATGTTATTAATTGTCGTCATAATGTTAACCACGTATAGTTAACGGAAGACGTAGAAACGATATTCCGAAACGAATACGTATAGCGTAAGTCAAACGTTCGAATTAGAATAGAGACCCCACGAACACAAATTCGCTGTGGCAGGTATGAAATATAAACTCCGTTACTCGCTCGTTACACTTGGAGGACAGATGTTGAATGGGCCGAAACGAGGCGCCGCATAACAGCGTAGTTGCCTGCTAACTTCGAAAGAAGGTAGATGCGGTCTCTAGCGCAACTTATAACATCGTCGAAAATCGGTGCGGACGGGAGAGCTTTGGTACACCCTGTTAAACAAACGGAAAAATGGAGGCGGTACAATTGGAGAGCGATACGCCTTCACCAACATGCATAAGCAATTCATTAATAGTTTATATATATATATATATATATATATATATATATATATATATATATAATTTGAATTACAAAAAACTAATAATAAAAAAAATTGCATGGCGCGAGATTCGATCCGGCGACCTTCGGATTACAAACCCGAGCGCTTTCCGCTGCGCCACGACGCTGAGGAAAATTATTAATCGTAGAGAGTATTTCACCGCAACGGTTTCTTTTAACTGTCGATTTTCTCGACAACGGCTGAGAAGTGCATCTTGGTGCTTTGCCACATTACACCTCTGGCCATGAGCTTTTATTATGCGCAATATGAATCGAATCTGAATTTCACAATTGGCGGCCTCCCCTTGTGAAACACTCACCAGCTCTAGGAGCTGAACCTCAAACACAATGTAACGTCACCCACTCGCCTGTCCAACCTCGACGCTCACTGATCTCCTGACCCGAGAGGCGGGTACAAGGTTTGACATTCTGACAAGCCTTACAGATGGACAATGCTTTACATATCCTCCACGTCATATTACCGAAATGTAAAATCATTGTCAGTTACAAGAAACACTTCCCCAGTCCAAAATGAGCGTGACTCAAACATGTGTACCAAATGATCCTACTCACTAGGTCTTGGGGTATGTACGACAACCAAAGTGAATCATCTAAATCTCGGCGCTGAAACAGAATATTTTTATTTTTCAGTAGGTAGTACAGCCTGAGGACAATCTGCCTCTCTGAATTTATTCTTTAGACTGAGGAGCGCTGCATCCTTGTCTTGTTTTTTGGAAATCTCTCTCAATGAGGCAGTCACATAGTTCTCAAAAGATACATTCTAGACGTAAAATACAATGAAAATTTAAGTTCTTCGACCAAACAATAAATAGCTTCTATCTCTGTCACCGAGTAATTTTGTTCACTTTTTGGAAGTAGCCTACTTCCAAAAGCAATAGACTTCTTCATCAAATTTCCACCTTTTGCGTGTTCTTGAAATATCGCTACACCCAATCCAGTCTTCACGCTATACATGACCTTACAAAAATCTTTTCACAAATCAGTGTGCTAAAATATAGGCACAGCTGTTACTGCATCTTTTAATGCTGGAAATTCACGTTCAGCTTTCGCATTCCACGTCAGAAACATATTCAAAATCATGTGCCCCAAAAATTTATTCTGCGTGGATGCAAACAATATTTTTTAATGTTCGTGGTGACCCCATGATAGCGAAGAATGCAGAGCAAAACATTTAAAATTGGTTGAGCTTCTCCCAAAACCTTTGTGCCATGAAAATATCGTCTACATATCTTGTCACATTGCGTCATAGTGATTCGTCAAGGATGCTGTCTAAACCTGTAATAAATGCTGTGGAGGAAATATTTATTACAGAAGGAAGGCATTTGAATTGATAGCCTCTACCGAAGACATGGAATACTGTATCTTGTCAACAGAATGATTCTAGTTCGATTTTCCAGTAACTCAATTGCAAGCCAATCGACGAGAAAACGCTTATACCATGATATTTATGTATTAATTCTTCTAGGTTTCCTGGACTAGCAGTTTTCAATGCAATTACACTATTGATTTGGCATGAATCCCGAATTATTCCTTTTCGGCACTACCTGTAATGGGCTGTTGTATGATAAGACGGTAGGGTAAATCACCTTATCTTCAAGCATTTTCATTGTTTCCTGGAACGCTGCATACTTGTATGTCAGTGGTATTGCGTAAGGTTCTACAAAAAATTTCTCATTCTTCTTTTCTTCAAACTTGTATTGGAAATTCTTGATGGCACATAGCTTTGGTGAAAAGAATGAGACGTTGTCGGGTATGTTTGTCAACTCCCCTGTCTCACTTGGACCTATGTCTCAAATTGCTTGTATCTTTTCTTGGATCCTTCATTGAACCTCTTGTATCACCAAAACATCATCTCTCGAAAGGTTTTCCCTTGATTACCGCATAAATCCTCTCTGCATTCTTCACGTCTTTCAATTTCTAAACATTCTTTTCAACAACTCACTGTTATCTGCACACAGATTGCTTGTACCTCTAAATGGAGGTGCACAGGTGTCTCCCTCTGCAAAATTACTTCACTATTTCCAAGACCCAGAATTTCCTGATTTTTCCTTCATGAAATACATAACTGTTATCAGGTTTATAGCCAGCTTTGGTACTACTAGGAGCTTTCACTCTACTTTGTGCCCTTGACAAACAAATTCTAGTTGCACATGTTGGCTCACCTTTGTACTCTTTCCAATTACGGCTCTCTTTAATTTGTCTTCTTCGGTCCTAGTGTTAGCCAATGGTTGTTTTCAATACGCCTCCCGAATGCTATATTCGAGATGGCGGAAATCTGTCTGTCACTGTCCAGAATAGCTCACAGCTGGCTCTCCCCTACCACAACTATAATTACTGCGTTACAGTCTTACATGCTGATATCCTTCTTTTCTTCTAATAGTGTTTCTCCTAGATGCTCATAACCTATCAAGTTTATTTGGCTCTTTCTGATGTCATTCATGTGTCCGTCAGACACCTTTCCCGTGTGTAACACCTGTCATTGCAAATATGTGTTTCCTGCATTATTGTTTGATTTGGAGATCATGTTTCTATAATTTCAGACTGAGGTCTTGTTCCTTTTGCTCATTCAAATTTTGCTTGAATCACTGTCCATTGCTACACTGGTAGTGACTCCAACTTCCTTGATACAGCTGACATGGACAAAGCCTTGTGGTCGAAATCTATTATTTCTACGTTTGTTGTAGGGCATTGCAGCCATACATAATTATTCTCCAACTCCTGTTGCCTTTCTTGTGCATAATCTTCTCAAAAACGTCTATCAGATACATGGCCTATAGTCCACTGGTAATTTCATGTGGGAATCTATACTACTATATAAAGACAAGTCGGTGTTTAACGTTGTTACCAAGAATTTTGAAAAACTTCGAATTAAGTTGCTTCAGATTTTTACGCAATACTGTAATAAAAGTTCAGACAGACATAGATTACATATTTTTAATATATATGGTGTATAAATATATATTTATTGTATAGGTGGGAAACGTTCTTAGCAAAAATCTCGGAAAGTTCTTAACCGATTTGCTTCACATATTTACACAATACTCTAATAAATGTTTGGATGGACATAGGCTATACAGTTTTTTAAACTTCTATGGTGTATAAACATGTAAATAAAATCTATACTACTTTATACACTCAGTTCATTGTTTAAGGTTGCCACCAAAAATTCGAAGTGTTCTTGACTAATTTACTTCATATTTTTACATCATACTCTAATGAACATCCAGACATATATCATATATAGGCTACACACACACACACACACACACACACACACACACACACACACATATATATATATATATATATATATATATATATATATATATATATATATATATATATATAGGGTGAGTCACCTAACGTTACCGCTGGATATATTTCGTAAACCACATCAAATACTGACGAACCGATTCCACAGACCGAACGTGAGGAGAGGGGCTAGTGTAATTGGTTAATACAAACCATAAAAAAATGCACGGAAGTACGTTTTTTAACACAAACCTACGTTCTTTTAAATGGAACCCCGTTAGTTTTTTAGTTTTGTTAGCACATCTAAACATATAAACAAATACGTAATCAGTGCCGTTTGTTGCATTGTAAAATGTTAATTACATCCGGAGATATTGTAACCTAAAGTTGACGCTTGAGTACCACTCCTCCGCTGTTCGATCGTGTGTAACGGAGAGCATCGAATTACGTAGGGATCCAAAGGGAACAGTGATGGACCTTAGGTACAGAAGAGACTGGAACAGCACATTACGTCCACATGCTAACACCTTTTTATTGGTCTTTTTCACTGACGCACATGTACATTACCATGAGGGGTGAGGTACACGTAAACACGTGGTTTCCGTTTTCAATTACGGAGTGGAATAGAGTGTGTCCCGACAAGTCAGGCCAATAGATGTTCAATGTGGTGGCCATCATTCGCTGCACACAATTGCAATCTCTGGCGTAATGAATGTCGTACACGCCGCAGTACATCCGGTGTAATGTCGCCGCAGGCTGCCACAATACGTTGTTTCATATCCTCTGGGGTTGTAGGCACATCACGGTACACATTCTCCTTTAACGTACCCCACAGAAAGAAGTCCAGAGGTGTAAGATCAGGAGAACGGGCTGGCCAATTTATGCGTCCTCCACGTCCTATGAAACGCCCGTCGAACATCCTGTCAAGGGTCAGCCTAGTGTTAATTGCGGAATGTGCAGGTTCACCATCATGCTGATACCACATACGTCGACGCGTTTCCAGTGGGACATTTTCGAGCAACGTTGGCAGATCATTCTGTAGAAACGCGATGTATGTTGCAGCTGTTTGGGCCCCTGCAATGAAGTGAGGACCAATGAGGTGGTCGCCAATGATTCCGCACCATACATTTACAGTCCACGATCGCTGTTGCTCTACCTGTCTGAGCCAGCGCGGATTGTCCACGGACCAGTAATGCATTACACCAGATGTACTGCGGCGTGTACAACATTCATTACGCCTTAGATTGCAATTGTGTGCAGCAAATGATGGCCACCACATTGAACATCTATTGGCCTGACTTGTCGGGACACACTCTATTCCACTCCGTAATTGAAAGCGGAAACCACGTGTGTACGTGTACCTCACCCCTCGTGGTAATGTACATGTGCGTCAGTGAAAAAGACCAATAAAAAGGTGTTAGCATGTGGACGTAATGTGCTGTTCCAGTCTCTTCTGTACCTAAGGTCCATCACCGTTCCCTTTGGATCCCTACGTAATTCAGTGCTCTCCGATACACACAATCGAACAGCGGAGGAGTGGTACTCAAGCGTCAACGTTAGGTTACAATATCTCCGGATGTAATTAACATGTTACAATGCAACAACCGGCACTGATTACGTATTTGTTTAGATGTGCTAACAAACCTAACGGGGTTCCATTTAAAAACGTAGGTTTGTGTTAAAAAACATATTTCCGTGCATTTTTTATGGTTTGTATTAACCAATTACACTAGCCTCTCTCCTCACGTTCGGTCTGTGGAATCGGTTCTTCGGTATTTGATGTGGTTTACGAAATATATCCAGCGGTAACGTTAGGTGACTCACCCTGTATATATGAGAAATATTGTTAGCATAAATGTCGAAAAGTTCTTGACCAATAACTTGCTTAAAATATTTGCATGATGCTCTAAAAAATGTTCGAATAGGCATAAGCTACACATATTTCAATATGTATGATGTATATGTGAAGGGAAAACGTTAGCAACAATGTCGAAAAGTTCTTGACCAATTTACTTCAAATTTCAGCATGATACTCTATGAAACATTGGAGAGGTATATGTTACATAATTTCTTTAATTTATGTGGTAGATAAACATACACATATATACCATGTAAAGGGGAAATGTTGTTAGCAAATTCTCTTAAAGTTCTTCCCCGACTTCCTTCACTTTACACTATATTCTAATAATCATTCAGATATGGCCTATATATTTTTTACACTACAGTGTACAGGTTTACTATTACATCCAACTGCGAGAAAGGAAATGCAGTGCTATGCTATGCTGTGAAAAGGTGTGGTTTCGTTTTCTTTCTCACTGACTGTTTTAACTACGACAGCATGATATTTGAACCATTCCATTTGAACCACTGAACTGTTCCTTCTACATATATTCCTTCTTCGTATACTTAATTTTGAACAAAAGTTACATACAAAACTTTGTGCTGTTTTGTTTTCGTCCTCCCAGTCGGTTTTAAGAGAAAACCTAAAAGTAGTATCTATGGCTTATCAGCTAATGATTAGACTACCACTACAGCTTCCGACTATTCCAAAACCTTGTAAGCCTACCCATTTGCATATTAAAACTATGCAAAATGATGCCATTGAAGCTCAGATCCAGCAGTAGAAGAGGTCTCTCATACACTGTATACCAATAATCCCAACCGATTTTCCCATTCATTTTAAGTGACTTCTATTCCCATCAAGATTTCGTTGGTAATAACAATAATCAAGGTTCAGTCTCAGACAGTGGAGAACAGGTAGACAGAGAAGGGGGAGGTGGTCATGTACAGAGAGGGGAGGGGGGGGGGGTGGAAGGAGATAAGGACATATATCCAACTGCCATACATATTTAGCAATTGCGAATCTTTGTCAGGTTTACTAGTACCGTATAATTTTTGATGGACTACACTCCTGGAAATTGAAATAAGAACACCGTGAATTCATTGTCCCAGGAAGGGGAAACTTTATTGACACATTCCTGGGGTCAGATACATCACATGATCACACTGACAGAACCACAGGCACATAGACACAGGCAACAGAGCATGCACAATATCGGCACTAGTACAGTGTATATCCACCTTTCGCAGCAATGCAGGCTGCTATTCTTCCATGGAGACGATCGTAGAGATGCTGGATGTAGTCCTGTGGAACGGCTTGCCATGCCATTTCCACCTGGCGCCTCAGTTGGACCAGCGTTCGTGCTGGACGTGCAGACCGCGTGAGACGACGCTTCATCCAGTCCCAAACATGCTCAATGGGGGACAGATCCGGAGATCTTGCTGGCCAGGGTAGTTGACTTACACCTTCTAGAGCACGTTGGGTGGCACGGGATACATGCGGACGTGCATTGTCCTGTTGGAACAGCAAGTTCCCTTGCCGGTCTAGGAATGGTAGAACGATGGGTTCGATGACGGTTTGGATGTACCGTGCACTATTCAGTGTCCCCTCGACGATCACCAGTGGTGTACGGCCAGTGTAGGAGATCGCTCGCCACACCATGATGCCGGGTGTTGGCCCTGTGTGCCTCGGTCGTATGCAGTCCTGATTGTGGCGCTCACCTGCACGGCGCCAAACACGCATACGACCATCACTGGCACCAAGGCAGAAGCGACTCTCATCGCTGAAGACGACACGTCTCCATTCGTCCCTCCATTCACGCCTGTCGCGACACCACTGGAGGCGGGCTGCACGATGTTGGGGCGTGAGCGGAAGACGGCCTAACGGTGTGCGGGACCGTAGCCCAGCTTCATGGAGACGGTTGCGAATGGTCCTCGCCGATACCCCAGGAGCAACAGTGTCCCTAATTTGCTGGGAAGTGGCGGTGCGGTCCCCTACGGCACTGCGTAGGATCCTACGGTCTTGGCGTGCATCCGTACGTCGCTGCAGTCCGGTCCCAGGTCGACGGGCACGTGCACCTTCCGCCGACCACTGGCGACAACATCGATGTACTGTGGAGACCTCACGCCCCACGTGTTGAGCAATTCGGCGGTACGTCCACCCGGCCTCCCGCATGCCCACTATACGCCCTCGCTCAAAGTCCGTCAACTGCACATACGGTTCACGTCCACGCTGTCGCGGCATGCTACCAGTGTTAAAGACTGCGATGGAGCTCCGTATGCCACGGCAAACTGGCTGACACTGACGGCGGCGGTGCACAAATGCTGCGCAGCTAGCGCCATTCGACGGCCAACACCACGGTTCCTGGTGTGTCCGCTGTGCCGTGCGTGTGATCATTGCTTGTACAGCCCTCTCGCAGTGTCCGGAGCAGGTATGGTGGGTCTGACACACCGGTGTCAATGTGTTCTTTTTTCCATTTCCTGGAGTGTATATGGCACATCAACATGTTGATTTTTCTTAAGCATTCCCCCAAATAATATGACTGGGCTCTGGAAACCAGATCCTTCTAAACTCCTACTCATTATGACTTAATGTTTGATCTTGCTCTGTGTTGCCCTTAACCAGCAGTTTAAAAAAACGCCTCCTGAGTTATTTATGCGATGTGCATCTTAACACATGTACACCATTCTTGTCACAGTTTTCCTTTCTAAAGAGCCACACAGATACTCTAGTTTATATCTTAATGGCCTCGAGGGTGATAAAGACCGATAAAATTATTCAATCCATGGTTTATGATGTAATGTGTTACTATTACCCATGAAAGCCTCATGTTTTCGTACTGTAGTGTTTGTAGTCGAATAACTACTTCTCTTGCAATATTATCCTATTCTCTGCTGGCGAACATCTTTCTTCTTCAAAAACGCCTGAGTTTGGAGAACTCTCCCATCCATAACTATCCCATCAATTAACATTTTCAGGATTTCGAGTGTAACTTCTTTCTTGCAGTGCAAAGTTATGTGAACCACTAGCTTCTTCTTGCCCTCCCAACACTTGTGCTATCTTTTCTTTAAAACCTCCATAGTCACTAGGCAGCTAATCACACTTCCTCTGTTGCTTAAGGTTTCATTCCTCCTGATCAAGCCTGACGGAAAAAAAAAATAACTTCAGTTCCTGCTATTGGTAACGGACATGTAGCATCTAATTCTTCACGTATTTTTGTCTTTTCTCGTTCGATAATCTCATGACTGCTAATCTTTCACTGATCTGTGGCTTCATACAACCTCTGACAATCAAGTTCGGTGAATAGTCCAGTAACATTAACGTAGATGAACTATGAACTACAGTTATCTTACTGTCCTTCGAAACTGTCACTTCCCATAACTATGCAACGCTGATCTCTATGATACATGTCCTGGATACTTTGCACGAAGTCTTCCTTTGGAATGCTGTTCAAAAGCCGTGTCACGTTTTGTTGGATGTCGGGAATATCGTAAAATCTTTTTCCTTTTAAGCGACTTTGAGTCAAGGGAACAGGAAGAAATCTGAAGGATAGAGATCTGGCGAGTATAGTGGATGTTCAGGTTGCACCACCCCCTTTTCTGAACGGAACTGTTTGGCGATATTGACTTTGTGTGGGCGAGCGCTGTCGTGAACAAAAAACAAGGAACTTTGTTGTGGGTACTAGGGTCGTACCCTGTGTAGGCGTTGCACAAAACGAGTCAAAATTTCAAAGTACCGTGCAGCGTTCAACGTCGTTCCATTAGGTAGAAATTCCTTGTGGATAATGCCTTGACTATTGAAAAAGGTGATGAGCATCGTTTTGATTTTTCGAAAAAAATGGCTCTGAGCACTATGGGACTCAACTGCTGAGGCCATTAGTCCCCTAGAACTTAGAACTAGTTAAACCTAACTAACCTAAGGACAGCACAAACATCCATGCCTGAGGCAAAATTCGAACCTGCGACCGTAGCGGTCTTGCGATTCCAGACTGCAGCGCCTTTAACCGCCCGGCCACTTCGGCCGGCTTGATTTTTCGGTTCTGACCTATTTCCGACGAGGTGTTGTCGGAGAACGCCATTCCATGCTTTGCTGTTTTGATTCAAGGACGTACCGGAGACACCAGGTTTCATCCTCAGTGACAATACGGTTCAAGAAATTGTGTGTCACATCTACCGTCTCGAAAAAATCATGTGAAGACTCTAAACGCGCCTGCTTCTGATTGTCAGTCTAGTGATGTGACACAAGAGGACAGTAGTGGGGCACGGGGGGCATCACCCCACAGGGTGCCCTGAAAGTTCCGTCACAATGACGATATCCGACCCCAAGGGGCGTGTCACCCCACTCTCCATTGTTGCCAAATTTATTCCAGATGGCGGCGATGCCGTCATCCAAGATGGCGGCATGTAGACATGGCAGCAGTGCATGACGTTATCCAAGATGGCGGATTTTGGCGGGAAAATAGACCAATTGTGCTACGTCCACTAACCTAAGCCACCAGAAGAAAAAATGGCCGCAAGTTTCAATTCCAACAGGATAATGCATGCAAAGACCGTACTTATCTTTTTATTCAATATCATTCGTTAACATTCATTATTATTTATTATTATTGATTATCAATCATTAACATTCATTATTATTTATTATTGTTTACTATCATTTATTATTATTTATTATTATTGACCTGCCTCCAGTAGAAATATTCCCTCCAAATTCAAATTCCAACATGATAATGGCTGCAAAGCCTTACTTTTGTTTATTATTATTCATTACCATTCATTATCATTCATTGTCATTTATTATCATTCATTATCATTTATTATCATTCATTATCATTTATTATTATTATTATTATTTATTATTATAGGCCTACCTCCCCTAGAAAATTGCGCCAAATTCAAATTCCAACACCATATCATCTCGAAAACTGTACTTCTGTTTATTATTATCATTTATTATTTATTCAACATGTCCGATTTTCTCAGTGAGAAAGCCATTTTCCTTTTATCCATAACAAAAATCTATCACAAGTTCAAAACGCATAATTGATCACACGTACGAGCTTTCTCCGCCACTTACCTTTTTTCACTGGTAGCCTATCATAATCGCGTCAAATAATAAACTGCACTTATAGTAACGTACGTCACGTCCTTTGATTTTGCAGGGGAGAAGGGACTGTAGACTTTATTTCAAGCATTTGGATCATCACTTGTTCTCCAACACAGTCAGCACACACATCTTTGATATCTTAGTGCAGTCACCACAACGTCCGCCCTCCAACTGAATTAGGTCAAATCCTCGCCACCACCTGGCCAGCGCAAGGAGACACTGCCTATGCCTGTCATGTGAGGCGGCCGGCCACTAGCGCTGGGGGCGAGCCAAGCGATTGATCCCACGTCGTAAACATGTTTTCGGTGGACACGCTGGAAGTTGCCGAGTTTGATGTCACAGCGGCCCCTTGTCCGCTCACCATGTGTATTCGTCGCTTCCGCACGTTTCCTGCCAAAATTGTCTTCCTTGGAGCTGAATCACACAACGGTCGACCGTTCGCTGCCACACTTTTGGCGCCACGTTCAAACCTGTCGATGCCGACCGCTCACCATCCACCACATGTCCCCATGCGAGCGAGAACGCAGTGCTACACTTTTGGTGGCAACGTTTGCTCAATAGTGGAATCCACCATGACTATATAACAGCACGTTTGGACCGCACTAGAACGCCGGCTAATTGACTCGCTATCGCACGCGCGTATTAACTGTACATTCCCTGCGCCGCCGTCCCAGTTATCTCACAAACCCTCCATACAGGCGACGGACATAGCCTTCTGTAAATACCTGGAAAATGACTCTTTATTTCAGACATTATGGTCATGCAGGTGTGTCCCAACTGACTTCTCCATACTCACACAGCGAAACTCCAGAGCGCAGCTGACGTACGCGCGGCCAGCTGAGCCCGCTCCATCGGCCGCTTCCGGGCCGGCTGACGTCAAGTGACCAGCGACCATGGCCAGCGCGCCAGGTAGGCGGTGAGCGGCGCCTAAGGGCCCCATCACAAGCCTCAGAGTCCGGCTACGTAAACATCTTTCCGCGACCGCGAGCACTTATCGTCGGACACGATGGAACCTGTCCACCGTGTACCGGGTAAAGGATACGTTTGGCGCCCGAGTTTGACCAACAGTGGAATCCACCATGACCGTATAACAGCACGTTTGCTTGTCGCGAGAACGCTCGCTAATTCACTCTCACCACCACACTATATTAAATAATTGAATTTACAATTTCATATACGTGTGGAAACGTGTTCAACTCCCTAATTTCAACTACTTATCGAGGGCCTGACCGTCACCTCGTCCTCCTAGGAACTAGCGCCAAGTTTTAAAATCTGCCAGTAAACAAAGCTCACTTGCGCTTCTGCCACCAACCTAAGAACATTGTTTCAAACTAGGCCACCAGCACTCAACCTCTTCCTACACGTTTCTGGTAAACGGACTCACCCAGCACTGGGTCCATGGAGCGAGGAACGAATTTACTTTATTTAGGAATGGAGTATGTGTATCACACCGACATGTCCCACATCATACAGACCTGCAAAACATGCCTACATAACTCATTTATAATGTTCTATACACACGCTTGCTAATTGTAAACAGTTAAAAATAACTCATAGCACAGCCTACAGACATGCGAACCGCTCGTAAATAATGCAAAACAATTACTTCCAAATATCCAAACAACTGCTAATTTTAAGAAATAATTTCAGTACATAGGCTGATGGAAGGAGGAACGAGTGTACTTTATTTATTTGCGACATACCTTTTTGAAACTTTTACTTCTCATGGGTTTTGATATGTAACGCTCACATAAGGCACTTTCTGAACTCCAGTAGTGCACTACACTTGGCAAAACAACCACACCCATCAAGATAATCATTCCAATCCAGACCTGTAACTCCTCTACAGATAAATTTGTTCAGTTATTTGTCTACTCACTCACATTCTGACTAGATTGCCGTTATTGCGCAAAAACGGTTCAGACTGCGCTGTGCTGCTCGGGGAAGTAAGGAAGGGCTGCACTCTATTTATTTGGAGTCCTTTTATTTAGTCGTGGAGTATATTTGTCACAAAACACCCGCACTGATCCCACTGTGGTCATCTGACACAGGCCACAAACACGTAAACAACTCCTATTTTCACCACACAATAGCAAACAGCTTTTAAATAATGCAGTACACAATATCAGCAGACGAGCTCTGTACTCTTAAACTCTCCAAATAAAGCACCGCACAGTGCACAGACATGCTCGCAAAATAGTGCAACAGACGCGCCCAATCACCACCAGCTGCCAAACCAACCAAAAGTCTCTGCTCGGCCTCCCCCAAACATGACCTCAACACAGTCGCATTCGCACCTATCAATGGAGAAATTGATATCGCCTGTGCCCCTTAGATTACGCTCCAAGGCAGGCCGCGCGCGCGTGCGGTCGGCGGGGAAGGGGATTCCAGAATGTCCGGCCAAGTTCAACTTGCGAGCGCTCGTGACAGCCGACACATTTCAAAGCGTCATTGTTCTTCTCATGTATACCGCTGGCGTCTCAGGTCTGGACCTGCCATCACGTCTATTGGCTGAATAGCTCATGGCTCATCGACACACTCGATTAACGCGGCCGGGAAAACATTTACTACTCGCATGCAACCGAGATGGTGACGGAAAACCAATTACTCTGATCTGCGCCGCAGGAGCGTGTAATCATTGAGAACACTCTATTTATTTTTTTCGAACAACTTATTTAACCATACAGTATATCTATCACGCTATCACAAAACACCAATCCCAGATGTGCCCTGGGCCATGTTGCACAGCCCACAGAGATGCACCCAATCATAATTTCAGTACACACTATAGCAAACTGCTACTAAATAATACATCACACAGATGTGTAGATACGCTCAACTCGTAAACTATCCTAATAACGCACAGCAGAGCCTACAGATCCGCTCGCAAAATAACTCAGCAGACGTGCGCAGGTACCCCCACTCTGCACCCTGCTCACAGGATCGTGAAGTCTCCCATCCGTCTGATTTCAGACCTCGCACAGCCCCTGCTCGGCTTCCGCAAGCGCGAGTTGGCGCGTTCAACGCGCTCGTCAGCGGTCAAAGCACACACATACGTCCGTCCAGGACAGCGATCCCGAGCCACGACCACCGAACGCGGGTGAAAGTCAACTTTATATCAACGTAACATAATTCCAAAGCGCAGCCTCCGTACGCTAGACATATCATAGCAGCACATGTCTTTACCTCCTATGACACTGTAGCACACTGCTCATTGCTCCTCACACGACATTACACGGACCCTTAACTAAACATAACTATACATCCCTGCTCTCATCTCGTCGCTTGACCAGCCATCTAAAAACCTTCTCAATATTATTCTTACTTTACAACATTTTTTTTAAAAAAAATAAGATCTAATTTACACCTCCCACCGCACCTGACCTCACACCCTTCCCACCATCAACATACGCAAACGTCCTCAACCCTATCTTGACACTCATACTATATCACCCCACAAACCATGCCCATCAATCAATTTACCATTCTCATCCCCTCTTTTCGAATTACAAACGTAGCCTCTATCTAAACACCAATCAACTCATCTTTCTCGCACTTTCAACAGTAAAATGAATTTTACACACCCCCAGAAATACCAAACGCAATTAAAGACTCAAACTTTTATACAGAGCATCAAGCACATACGACACTCACACCAATACCCAAAGCCTGGTCCATATTTACCACCTCCACCTTCAATTAAATATTATTACCATTGCTGCAACATTCTACCAGCGCTCGATTTGTACCTATTTTTCCGCTCTTAACTGTTGTCACTAGTGGTCGAATATCACTATCTATAGATTGCATAAATTTCCTCATAAAAAAAAATCTCGCCCCGCCGTTTAGAGACTCCTATATCTGAACACATAGCATCATTCAACTATCACTTGCTCTTATCTAATAACTCATCCATCAGGTCTGGGGGCAAGGTCACCCGTTTCTTTCTTTCTTCCCTTCTTTCAGCAGCAGACAGCTATTTTTTTTACAGTGGTAGCTAAACTGCTCCATCAACTTAACATCACCATTCGCGAAACATATCTTCAAATACGTAAACACACTTACTCAATTACGCAGCGGTCTCGCTGAGGACATGACCTTCAATATTACAGTTCTTAATCCAATAACCACCGAAACAAGTACTAAATGCTCCAACTAATCCCATAGCGCCTTACAAAGCGTGTGTCCTAGCGCCGCCGGCGGCATGTCAAAGCCACATAGCTGTCCATCTAAACAGCCGTCCACTCTGCCCCAGGACCAGAATGCTGAAGTGGGCTCTCCCTATAGCTGCTCTCCAGCTATTGTCTAACGACATACAGTGCACAAATGGATTCCTGAATAGCACAGATCTCTATCTCCCCCTTGCATCACCAACAGGACATGTAAACAGTGTTTCCCCCGGCCAGCGAACCCGACGTCATTCACCCTTCACTGATAATTTCCACTCGCATGTATAAAACCATATTCACTCCTGCCAAAACTCACTTAATAATAAAAAAGCATTCTCCCTTTCTAAGCATAGATGAGTATGCATTTATCTTCACCCATATGATCTCTGCAATTTAAGTCGGAGAAATACATATCTATTACCTTCTGCAACCTGTCTATAAACAGAACGATCTCAGTTACTACAACAGGACCTTGTTTTGACCATTCGCCGGAAATGCGCGCAATGTTGTACACCTCAAACTAGGTACAAGTACAACAAATCCTCAACACCCTATCATCTTTATCCTCTAACATCAAACAGTGAAAAACTCACGAAGGCACCAATGCGATCCACCTCCAGCGTGGACAAATGGAATTCACAATACTCCCCCCGAATAACTCAGAGTGCAACCATCCAAAAATTCCTAACAGCTCACCAAATCCAACACCTCAAACTACAGATGCCTATATGAACACGATCATACACTCCTGGAAATGGAAAAAAGAACACATTGACACCGGTGTGTCAAACCCACCATACTTGCTCCGGACACTGCGAGAGGGCTGTACAAGCACTGATCACACGCACGGCACAGCGGACACACCAGGAACCGCGGTGTTGGCCGTCGAATGGCGCTAGCTGCGCAGCATTTGTGCACCGCCGCCGTCAGTGTCAGCCAGTTTGCCGTGGCATACGGAGCTCCATCGCAGTCTTTAACACTGGTAGCATGCCGCGACAGCGTGGACGTGAACCGTATGTGCAGTTGACGGACTTTGAGTGAGGGCGTATAGTGGGCATGCGGGAGGCCGGGTGGACGTACCGCCAAATTGCTCAACACGTGGGGCGTGAGGTCTCCACAGTACATCGATGTTGTCGCCAGTGGTCGGCGGAAGGTGCACGTGCCCGTCGACCTGGGACCGGACCGCAGCGACGCACGGATGCACGCCAAGACCGTAGGATCCTACGCAGTGCCGTAGGTGACCGCACCGCCACTTCCCAGCAAATTAGGGACACTGTTGCTCCTGGGGTATCGGCGAGGACCATTCACAACCGTCTCCATGAAGCTGGGCTACGGTCCCGCACACCGTTAGGCCGTCTTCCGCTCACGCCCCAACATCGTGCAGCCCGCCTCCAGTGGTGTCGCGACAGGCGTGAATGGAGGGACGAATGGAGACGTGTCGTCTTCAGCGATGAGAGTCGCTTCTGCCTTGGTGCCAATGATGGTCGTATGCGTGTTTGGCGCCGTGCAGGTGAGCGCCACAATCAGGACTGCATACGACCGAGGCACACAGGGCCAACACCCGGCATCATGGTGTGGGGAGCGATCTCCTACACTGGCCGTACACCACTGGTGATCGTCGAGGGGACACTGAATAGTGCACGGTACATCCAAACCGTCATCGAACCCATCGTTCTACCATTCCTAGACCGGCAAGGGAACTTGCTGTTCCAACAGGACAATGCACGTCCGCATGTATCCCGTACCACCCAACGTGCTCTAGAAGGTGTAAGTCAACTACCCTGGCCAGCAAGGTCTCCGGATCTGTCCCCCATTGAGCATGTTTGGGACTGGATGAAGCGTCGTCTCACGCGGTCTGCACGTCCAGCACGAACACTGGTCCAACTGAGGCGCCAGGTGGAAATGGCATGGCAAGCCGTTCCACAGGACTACATCCAGCATCTCTACGATCGTCTCCATGGAAGAATAGCAGCCTGCATTGCTGCGAAAGGTGGATATACACTGTACTAGTGCCGACATTGTGCATGCTCTGTTGCCTGTGTCTATGTGCCTGTGGTTCTGTCAGTGTGATCATGTAATGTATCTGACCCCAGGAATGTGTCAATAAAGTTTCCCCTTCCTGGGACAATGAATTCACGGTGTTCTTATTTCAATTTCCAGGAGTGTATTAAATATACACTCACGCTGCAGAGACCTCTTTAAATTTTGATCACCCATACTCTAAGCGAATGAGAAGCTGCCTCTGGCCCTTGTTCAAACAGTGTTTTCTAACACGCTTTTGCACACTGCCGAACATTTCGTCTTTCTGCAGCGACTTCGAAGTCATTGTCTGATTCTAAACAGACATTAACATGGACTGATGCATGGTCTCTCACAGGAAACTATACCTTACACCTTATAAATCATATTCTTACAGTCGATAGCATAACATTGAATGATTTTAAATAAAGGACACCCACAACACAAGGAAAATAGAAGAGCCTGATGGCGTTGTGGCCACTTCCCTCGAAAGTGATTGACCACTTCTACATTTAAACTCATATGTCACAGTGACCGAATAGTTTATAACTCTTCATTCAATTTCTAGTGATTGGTCATTTTTGCACGGAAGTACAGGATCACCGTTTTCGGTGCTAGCAACCCTGGAAGTTGCGGTCCATCAACCAAAATTTCTCCCCCAACTCAAGCAAGCATTGTCAGTCAATCATTATGTCGTACCAAACGCACGGATGCGATGGATAAGACACCACCGATCTACTGTAATATTATCCATCACAGCTGATATAGCGAAAAATTTTACAGTAAGTCCAACACTGGCCAATCATGTGACAGCTTGTTTTCCTAATTTCAGTATCATAGCTAAACCATACATCCTCTACTTTGCAAGTATCATTGCGACCATTAATAGATGACTGCTCAGCACGTCCACTCACACTTAATTCTCGAACACAGAAAGACGATCAAATTACACCAGACAACGCTATACATATTTCTAAGACCTCGCGCATAGTACTCGATCAATCTCTCTGCCTATGGAGGTCACAGAGCTATCTAGTCCTCTTACGTTAAAAGACCATACTCACCTCGGCATTGATCTACCTACCCCGCAACATCGCTACCCAATTATTCCTCAACCGAGCAGACGAATACAGCTACACTCCACCTCTCTTGACTGAATAGAGCTTTCCTAGTCCTAATACATCCAAGTGCACCACATTTCTCGAAATGTAACCAAGTCTTGGAGCTTAGCACACCATATCGATCTATAGTAACGGATCTCAAAGTGCCTTAATTTAATAGCATACAGTTAAGAAGAACAAGAACGGAGCGATATTTATACACAACGTAGTTGATAGATTTTTAAGCAAATCATCCAATCTATCATGTGTAAAGTATTGTTGTAGAGCCCATGCTCGGTGCATCGAAGGTTCCGGTAGGAGAAAGAGAGAGAGAGAGAGAACATAAACACACACACACTCCTAAGACCAGAACGTTAAGCACTTAAAAACGGACAATAACCTTAGATCGCTTACTTTTCCGTTCTGTCAGACATACATCCTTCTCCCAGGTCACCTTACGCTGAGCTGTCTCTACCCCAACCGTAAAACTTTTCCTTTCTAAGATACGAGCCCAATATAGCCCTGCGGACACATCTAGTGCCCAATGATCACACCAGATCACGAGTCAGAAACAATACTATTACTCCATCAGGTCTATATAAAAAATGATAGTTATTAGCAGCCGGTACATCCTACAAGCAAACAGATACGTATAACAGCAGCGTCCAACATGTGACGATTAAAAGTCATCCCGTCACCGACTCTGTAAACACCCGTCTGTCGGGTAAGTGTTCAAAATGGTCCAAATGGCTCTGAGCACTATGGGACTTAACATCTGTGGTCATCAGTCCCCTAGAACTTAGAACTACTTAAACCTAACTAACCTAAGGACAACACACACATCCATGCCCGAGGCAGGATTCGAACCTGCGACCGTAGCAGTCGCGCTGTCGGGTAAGTGTGTACACAATGATTACAGCCGCTCACAAATACCCACAGCTAACTTAGTTATGACGCTGAAGTCTCGATTTTACACCAATCATGCGAAAGGGTGGGGATCGCGTAAATCAAAGTGCATTTAGAGGAATGTGTCAACTTTCATCACACATGAGATGGAAGTCCTCTGATGACCGACGCGTTCACCGTTAACGATCGCAAGAAGACAGCGCTTTAAACCACATACCGAACACGTAGCCGCATACGACTAGAACGCTGGCTGTATCACGTGACTAAAGCATCCAAATAGAATACTGGAAAAAAAATCTACCTTCAGCAACTTGTCCTTCTCCAGAATAAATGAGTCAACGTTTGAATCATACCTAGTTGCAGCTCTCTCTCAATCGATCATCTCGTACACCCTCTGTTATGATTTAACACAGATGTGAGTAAGTTTAGACGTGAATGACTCTCTGTCCTCCTGAAAAGCATCAAATACAGTATTCAACTCGCGTGTATCACTGCTACCTCAGTAGACATACATTATAATACGAACTCAACGAGAAAAAATTGACTCCCTTCCTTATTCGGCTCGCTTCGAAGTCATCGTTTTCCTGCATTCCTCTTGCTGCCGCATACTTGACTCCGTGTACAAATTCCCCCCTGCGAACCAGAAGATAAGCAAGAACGTTCTCATTTTCGCCCCATTTCATTACATATTAGGTTAGTTTATATCTATGCGCTAATCAGTATTCGCATTTCTTTCGATTTTATGTCAGATCCATCCATGCGACCGCGACATAAGTTATCGTTCTGTGTTCTAAAATGGTCTCTAAATGTAATTAAGGTGTATCCAGCCACCTCCACATTCGGAGAGCGCCTGCTCTGTTTTCTGTATCTCTATGGACATGCACGGCTCGCGGAAGGCTCCCAGGAAGATATGTTTCGCGAATGGTGATGTTAAGTTGAAGGCGCAGTTTAGCTACCACTGTAAAAAAAAATAGCTGTCTGCTGCTGAAAGAAGGAAAGAAAGAAAGAAACGGATGACCTTGCCCCCAGACCTGATGGATAAGTTACTAGATAAGAGCAAGTAATAGTTGAATGATGATTTGTGTTCGGATATAGGAGTCTCTAAACGGCGGGGCGAGATTTTTTTTTATGTGGAAATTTATGCAATCTATAGATAGTGATATTCGACCGCTAGTGATACTTTGATATAAAGTTGACTTTCACCCGCGTTCGGTGGTCGCGGCTCGGTATCGCGGTCCTGGACGGACGCATGTGTGTGCTTTGACCGCTGACGAGCGCGTTGACCGCGCCAACTCGCGCTTGCGGAAGCCGAGCAGGGGCTGTGCGAGGTCTGAAATCAGACGGATGGGAGACTTCACGATCCTGTGAGCAGGGTGCAGAGTGGGGGTACCTGCGCACGTCTGCTGAGTTATTTTGCGAGCGGAACTGTAGGCGCTGCTATGCGTTATTAGGATAGTTTACGAGTTGAGCGTATCTACACATCTGTGTGATGTATTATTTAGTAGCAGGTTGCTATAGTGTGTACTGAAATTATGATTGGGTGCATCTCTGTGGGCTGTGCAACATGGCCCAGGGCACATCTGGGATTGGTGTTTTGTGATAGCGTGATAGATATACTGTATGGTTAAATAAGTTGTTCGAAAAAAATAAATAGAGTGTTCTCAATGATTAAACGCTCCTGCGGCGAAGATCAGAGTGACTGGTTTTCCGTCACCATCTCGGTTGCATGCGAGTAGTAAATGTTTTCCCGGCCGCGTTAATCGAGTGTGTCGACGAGCTATGAGTTATTCTGCCAATAGACGTGAAGGCAGGTCCAGACCTGAGACGCCAGCGGTATACATGAGAAGAACAATGAAGCTTTGAAATGTGTCGGCTGTCACGAGCGCTCGCAAGTTGAACTTGGCCGGACATTCTGGAATCCCCTTCCCCGCCGACCGCCCGCGCGAGCGGCCTGCCTTGGAGCGTAATCTAAGGGGCATAGGCGATATCAATTTCTCCAGTGATAGGTGCGAATGCGACTGTGTTGAGGTCATGTTTGGGGGAGGCCGAGCAGAGACTTTTGGTCGGTTTGGCAGCTGGTGGTGATTGGGCGCATCTGTTGCACTATTTTGCGAGCATGTCTGTGCACTGTGCGGTGATTTATTTGGAGAGTTTAAGAGTACAGAGCTCGTCTGCTGATATTATTTAAGAGCTGTTTGCTATTGTGTGGTGAAATTAGGAGTTGTTTACGTGTTTGTGGCCTGTGTCAGATGACCACAGTCGGATCAGTGCGGGTGTTTTGTGACAAATATACTCCACGACTAAATAAAAGGACTCCAAATAAATAGAGTGCAGCCATTCCTTACTTCCCCGAGCAGCACAGCGCAGTCTGAGCTGTTTTTGCGCAATAACGGCAATCTGGTCAGAATGTGAGTGAGTAGACAAATAACTGAACAAATTTATCTGTAGAGGAGTTACAGGTCTGGATTGGAATGATTATCTTGATGGGTGTGGTTGTGTTGCCAAGTGTAGTGCACTACTGGAGTTCAGAAAGTGCCTTATGTGAGCGTTACATATCAAAACCCATGAGAAGTAAAAGTTTCAAAAAGGTATGTCGCAAATAAATAAAGTACACTCGTTCCTCCTTCCATCAGCCTATGTACTGAAATTATTTCTTAAAATTAGCAGTTGTTTGGATATTTGGAAGTAATTGTTTTGCATTATTTACGAGCGGTTCGCATGTCTGTAGGCTGTGCTATGAGTTATTTTTAACTGTTTACAATTAGCAAGCGTGTGTATAGAACATTATAAATGAGTTATGTAGGCATGTTTTGCAGGTCTGTATGATGTGGGACATGTCGGTGTGATACACATACTCCATTCCTAAATAAAGTAAATTTGTTCCTCGCTCCATGGACCCAGTGCTGGGTGAGTCCGTTTACCAGAAACGTGTAGGAAGAAGTTGAGTGCTGGTGGCTTAGTTTGAAACAATGTTCTTAGGTTGGTGGCAGAAGCGCAAGTGAGCTTTGTTTACTGGCAGATTTTAAAACTTGGTACTGGTTCTTAGGAGGAGTAGGTGACGGTCTGGTCCTCGGAAAGTAGTTGAAATTAGGGAGTTGAACACGTTTCCATACGTATATGAAATTGTAAATTCAATTATTTAATACAGCGGGGTGGTGAGAGTGAATTAGAGAGCGTTCTCGTGACAAGCAAACGCTCTGTTATACGGTCATGGTGGATTCCACTGTTGGTCAAACTCTGGCGCCAAACGTATCCTTTACCCGGTACACGGTCGACAGGTTCCATCGTGTCCGGCGTTAAGTGCGGGCGGTCGCGGAAAGATGTTTACGTAACCGGCCTCTAAGGCTTGTGATGGGACCCTGAGGCGCCGCTCACCGCCTACCTGGCGCTTTGGCCATGGTCGCTGGTCGCTTAACGTCAGCCGGCCCGGGAGCGGCCGATGGAGCGGGCTCAGCCGGCCGCGCGTACGTCAGCTGCGCTCTGGAGTTTCGCTGTGTGAGCATGGAGAAGTCAGTTGCGACACACCTACATGACCATAATGTCTGAAATAAAGAGTCAGTTTCCAGGTATTTACAGAAGGCGATGTCTGTCGCGCGTATGGAGGGTGTGTGACGTAAGAGGGGCGGTGGCGCAGCGAATTTACAGTTGTTACGCGCGTGCACGGGAGCGAGTCAATTAGCGGGCATTCTAGTGCGGTCCAAACGTGCTGTTATATAGTCATGGTGGATTCCACTTTGCCGCCAAAAGTGTAGTACTGCCCTCTCGCTCGCACAGGGACACATGATGGAGGGTGAGCGGTCGGCATCGACAGGTTTGAACGTGGCGCCAAAAGTGTGGCAGCGAACGGTCGACCGTTGTGTGATTCAGCTCCGAGGAAGACAATTTTGGCAGGAAACGTGCGGAGGGGACGAATACACGTGGTGAGCGGACAAGGGGCCGCTGTGACATCAAACTCGGCAAGTTCCAGCGTGTCCAGCGAAAACATGTTTACGACGTGGGTGCAATCGCTTGACTCGCCCCCAGCACTAGGCAGTGTATCCGTGCGCTGGCCAGGTTGTGGCGAGGATTTGACCTAATTCAGGTGGAGGGCAGACGTCGTGGTGACTGCACTGCGATATCAAAGATGTGTGTGCTGACTGTGTTGGAGAACAAGTGATGACCCAAACGCTTGAAGTAAAGTCTTCAGTCCCTTCCCCCCTGCAAAATCAAAGGACGTGACTTACGTTACTACAAGTGCAGTTTATTATTTGACGCGATTATGATAGGCTACCAGTGAAAAAAGATAAGTGATGCAGAAAGCTCGTACGTGTGATCAATTATGGGATTTGAACTGGTGATAGATTTTTGTGATGGATTTAAGGAAAATGGCTTTCTCACCGAGAAAATCGGATATCTTGAATAAATAATAAATGATAATAATAAACAGAAATACAGTTTTCGAGACAATATCGTGTTGGAATTTGAATTTGGCGCCATTTTCTAGTGGAGGTAGGCCTATAATAAATAATAATAATAAATGATAATGAATGATAATAAATGTCAATGAATGATAATGAATGATAGTGAATAATAATAAACAAAAGTAAGGCTTTTCAGCCATTATCATGTTGGAATTTGAATTTGGAGGGAATATTTCTACTGGAGGCAGGTCAATAATAATAAATAATAATAAATGATAATAAATAATAATAAATAATAATGAATGTTAATGAATGATAATCAATAATAATAAATAATAATGAATGTTAATGAATGATAATGAATAATAATAAAAAGACAACTACGATCTTTGCATGCATTATCCTGTTGGAATTGAAACTTGCGGCCATTTTTTCTTCTGGTGGCTTAGGTTAGTGTACGTAGCACAATTGGTCTATTTTCCCCCCAAAATTCAAAATTCCCGCCATTTTTTCTTGAGGTTAGGTTAGTGGACGTAGCATAATTCGTCTATTTTCCCGCCAAAATCTGCCATCTTGGATGACGTCATGCACTGTTGCCGAGTCTACATGCCGCCATCTTGGATGACCTCATCGCCGCCATCTTGTATAAATTTGGCAACAATGGAGAGTGGGGTGACACCCCCCTTGGGGTTGGATGACGTCATCGTGACGGAACTTTCAGGGCACCCTGTGGGGTGATGCCCCCCTTGCCCCACTACTGACGACAACACGTTTTTCTTTTCCATAACTCCTGGGTAATGAGTTGTCGCCTCCACGCTCTTGACATATCTTTCTTGCTGTTCCTGCCAACATTCTATGTTGCCAAGGCGTGTTGGTACAAGATCAGAATCTGCTTCAGTTGGAGCCTAGTTTTCATTAGCTGTGCCTCTTGCCTTGTCAACATCTGCTTAGTCTGTGTTCTTTGCGTTTTTATGTCCTTTGCCCCTTTACTCAGTTTATCCAGCATCTCATTACTCTGCTTTGTATCTTGGCTCACTCTCACAATAGCCTCAATCAATACGTCAAATTTATCTTGCCCCTCAACTTCATTTGCTGATAACACACTAGGCTGGCTTAAGTGAGCGTCACTAGGTGAGGCAAGATCTAACGTATCGTCTTCCTTATTGAGAGTTGCAGCATTCACTCGTGTGTCTACATTTAGTGGCATCAGCATGTTTTCATTCACATAATCCTGGAATTCTCGTCCGCGACTTCTGACCTGTTTCCCATGCAAAAACACCTGCTCGCTCGCTCACATCTGCTCGCTCTAAAATACTGTTTCCCTGCTTCCCTGCTAGTGCTGTTTCCTCTCAACCATGATCTACTTCCATGATTTCTAACCGATTTCTTATTTCTGATTCTCTCTCTCTCTCCTGGTTTGACTATTTGTTTGTCGAAATTATCTCAATTAAAACAAAGTCACAACATTGATGTGCCCACTTTTCACACATATAACCCGTCCAAAATTTGTAACGCTGGTAGCAATACTGATTGACAACAACTAAGTAGAGCAGAAGCCACAAGTACATTATAGAACTTGAAAGGAAAACAAACATATATTAGTTACTTGCACCAGCAACTTAAATCATGATTTGCCAGTTGAATCTTACTCACTAATGCTACCTTTAATTGTAAATGCAGTCAAGAAGCAACACCATAAAGAAACTTTTATAACTGCCTATCATTACGATTAATAACACAATTCTGGCAGGGTCACCATTTTATGTGAAGTGCCAATCAAGCTAAAAAACACAGAAGCCATCCGACCTTGTATCAATTCGGCTACTGAGAGGCAGCTGAATTAAAAACTGCATAATCGATTTACCAATATCGAAGGGATGGCTCTAGTAAGTGAGTTCTGGGTATTGGGGTGCACAAAAATCGTTAAAGGTATACTGCATGGGAAATGGATGCACCAACTACTGAATAAAATCTTGACCCAAGTGAATCTTAGTTTATTATAATCATTCTCAGTGTGCACAAGTCAGGTAATGACGTTAACATTAATACTGATCAGCTGCGTGGCAAAACAATATCTAATTAGAACAAAGAAATTAGATAGAACTGACTCTGAGTAATTTGGCAAAATTTTGGAAAAGGAGTTGCGGTTCTGAAACAATCATCATCCAGAAAAATTAATTGCGTGAAACACCACCACAGGTAGATACACAGTGACTGTAGAATCGTACCGAACAGTGAACTGAAAATAACGTGCAACCCTTTCTGCTCGCGTGGTCATGGATGTTCCCCCATGAATTTAATTGTGTCGAAAAACGCTTGACTTCATTCACCAAACAGTCTCACCGTAATCTTCATGTAGGAATGCAGGCTGCATACGGTGCAGGTGGCTATCACTGCTACTCAGACAACGAACATGTTGCCTCTCAGAGCAGAAGTTCCGATCACTGCTGCACCCTGTCCTAAAAGACTGAAGTCTCCTATCTCAGCACTGAGCATGTGTGCAGCTTCGAATATCCACACAGTCTCCTCAACATCCTCTCCTGTCTCTGTTCTGAACAGAGTCCATGCCACAAACATAATCCTCCAATGAAAAAGGTGCAGAAAACTGTGGCCAGTGATATAATTCTTAATGTAATCGCTGTTCTCCCACCAAAGATCTCACGAACAAATTCTCCAATCAGTTGGATTCCCGCCAACGCCATTTCTAGAGCATAATATATCATGTTCCCATGTCATCGATTTCCTTTTTTAGCCGATGTGTGCATCGTATTTCAATGTAAAAAAATCCCAGAACGTCAGCTTCTAGCCTCCCACACTCTAGTATTTTTTAAGAGTGCGCAATGAGCTCAGATGAATATCCCACTCCACCGATGCTGGCGTCTGGTTGACACAACTCGCTTTCACCGGGAGGAAGAAAACACATTAAAAATTGCTGAATAGTCGATATAAAAGTTTTCTGGGTATGGTACCGCGTCATATTGTACATAACTACTGCAGGAGAAAACGATCGTTTCGGCCATGATAGCCACCAGTACTTTTATACAATATGACGCCGTACCATACTACTGTTAGGCCCAGGAGAAGACCGCTGCAACCGTGGCCGAAACAATGGTTTTTTTCCAGATTAGTAGAGAGATGGAACTATCCTTCATCTATATAGAAGGTGACATAAAAAATATCAGTGTATCCCCCTCAATAAAAGATGCAAATGATTTGCAGCAACAGATTTGCTTTCCATGATGCACATCTTACAATTCACGCACTGCACATACATGGGAATAGTTTTAATGTTCATCTAACTGCTTTATGTGCAGTAACGAGTCCAAATCCTATTTCTTGGGCCATCTTGCATATTGATTTTTCTGGGATCTGCTGCATAGAGTCAGAAATATGTAGTAAATTCTGTTTAATTCAGGTGGTCTTCCAGTTCATTCGGCATCTAACACTGAGACTGTCACCCGAAATTACTCAATTACTCTATGAATTGCACTATGCTGAAGTACGACCTTTTCTGGGAGATTTTCAGTAAATGCCTCCTGCACCAAATACATGTATTTATCACCTTGTCGGACCACATGTTCAACAAGAAAAATACATTCCACAGTTGAAAGCGCCATAATTTAAAAACAAACTGAACACCCAAACACTACAGATTTTAAAATGCTGTGCAACTGTAACACAAATTAACTAACAATTGCCTATCTATGAAACAACAGTTGTGTCAACTTGTGTTCTGGCAACTTTGTTTCAAACTTCCAACATTAACTACATCTGTAGTCTTTAGTCCAAAGCACAACGACTTTCCAAACGCACTGTACTTTATCCATTTGATCTCGAAGGGATTGGGAGGAGGGAGGGAGGAGGGGAGGGGTGATCTTGACCTTGACATTGCCGAGAGATCTGTCTTTGAACCAGCTTTGTTTCATTGCTGTTTCAATTTCCTGCCGTTCTATTCTTAGGAGAATTGGTAGGTCTGCTGCCACGTCTGAAGGTGTGGGGGGTTCCTAGTCATTAAAACTGTTGCATCTTGAAGACTGTATGGTTGCCTTGTGGTTCAGTTGCCGCTTAGCTTCTAGTGCAGGTGCCTATGTGCCCCGTGCCGTAGGTCCATAGCTACCTTACTGCCCCTCTTCATTAACCATAAGTTAGTCAGGCCTCACCACAAATACCTTTCCATTGTGATCGCACATATTGTATGGTTGCCTACGAGGGTTGGAACTGTAATAGTGGCAACTATTTATTTACAGCTCGTACAAAACAGATGTGTTTCAAAGTTTTACTGACCTCCAAAATAATCACCAGCAATGTGTATAACCCGTTGCCAGCGATGTGGAAGTCGTAGGACACACTTAGCAGTGCCAGTTGTGTTGACAGTTCGAGCGGCGTGGTCTATTGCCCGACGAATTTGTAGCAATTCTGAAGTGAATGACTTGAAGCGTTTCCTTCAGTTTAGAAATCGAGTTGAGGGTTTACGAGGGTTTACGTCAGGGGAGTGCAGTAGGTGGTGTAGCATTTAGCTGTTCCATCAGTCAAACAAATCAGTAACAGCTTGCTCTGTACGTGCTTGCGCGTTGTCCTGCAAAATGATGGTCAAGTCCTGCAGAAAGTGTCATCACTTCTATCTCAATGCTGTTAATTTTTGGAACACAAACTACGACCAGCTTATAAACCATGTACGCGCACACACTCATATAGCTCACCCGCAAAAAAGGTCACATAATTATAAAAATAGTTTTGAGTTTTATTCTACTAATAGGTCTGACTTAGTTGCATCTTGCCACAGGAAAAGTGTAGTTAGTGCAGGTACCTGGAAAACCGCTAGAATGTGCAGCGTGTCACTTTGTCATTAAAAAAAAAAAAAAGGTTCAAATGGCTCTGAGCACTATGGGACTTAACATCTATGGTCATCAGGCCCCTAGAACTTAAAACTACTTAAACCTAACTAACCTAAGGACCTCACACAACACCCAGTCATCACGAGGTAGAGAAAATCCCTGACCCCGCCGAGAATCGAACCCGGGAACCCGGGCGCGGGAAGCGAGAACGCTACCGCACGACCACGAGCTGCAGACTGTCATCACAAGAAAGTCAGTATTGTTGGAACAAGAACAACAGTACTTCTCAGTTGTTTTGGGACCTTCACAGACGTAACGTGTTGCGTGAATCGAGAATAGTGTCAGGTTTTTAGTTCCGACAGTTTTCCAGCTTGTGTTCTGACAGTTTTACTGGCCCGTGCATCACATCTTGAATTAGGACACTTTTCTTGTTTGTCAGGTAAACATTTCATTGCGCCATTTTAAATTAAAAACATCATATTTTGAGTATCTTTGAAACACGTAACCTAGAAATCTGCAGTTACTGTTATTACCATAATGAGTATTATAATTTCAGTTTTTATTATTTTAATATTATTGTTAGGTATTTACCATTGTTTTTTGAAATAAACTAAAATGATATAGTTATATTTTTTGTTTTTGTACAGTCTGAAAATAGCTTTCTCATCTTGCGCGAAAATGATGGAGCAGATAGGCATATCAGGAAAGCTAGTTAAGTCAGGTAACACGGGATCTACAGTTTCTGAGGGAAACTGCGAAGCTACAGGGGACAAGCTGAAGTTAAAGACCTCGTTACTTATGAAAAGGTTGTGACTGGAAATTTATCTTCCTATTGTAATGAAATTCATGATTCAACTGATACGAGACTCATTTTGAGAAATTTCAGCCCACATATTGCTCATTTTGGGACCTCTTTGAGAGGAAATCGTGCCTCTTTTATAAAAAAAAAGCTGCGATAAAGACAGTGATAGTTCATTATCACCTGTCCATGACTCGGACTGTGATCCATAGAATGAAGTACCTTCGGAGAGCGAATCTTCAGATACAGAAGACTGTCTGTCTGAAGCTGAGGATAAAAATGCAACCCAACTTGACGGTAGCCCCTTAACCATGTTTCAAACATCGTAAGTATCTGATGTCCACCCCACGTCTTCAGACATAGTGGGAACTGATTTTTCTATACTACCCCCATTGTCTCAAAAGAGTGATGAAGAAAATACATCGGCAAAAATCTTGTCGTCCACAACAAAGCGCAGCAAAAACCCGCCTTCTTAGAAATTTGCTAGGATTAAAGAAATTGCAAAACGCCAACGAACCCAGGCAAACAATATGTCTCTTCCCCGATGCCTAAAAAAGTGTTTTCTGAAAGAACAAATATGTCATCTTGTACTTCAGAGTGCAGGCTCCAGTGCAGTACTAAGTTCACTGAGGGAGATGGAGAAGCAGTTTTCGGTACTTACTGGAATTAGGTGATTATAAGAAACAAAGCTTTTTCATAGCCGGAAAGGTTGAGCTAGTGCGTCATAACTATAGATACAATAACCCAAAGAAGTGCCGTCAAATGAACCATGCATTTTATCTCTATATTAAGATTCCAAGCTACGCGTCTGCAAATGGCTTTTTAAAAACACATTGGGTATTAATGAGAGGCCCACCCGTACCATTCTCAGCAAAAAAATCAACGGTTTCGCAAGCAGTGAAAGCAAGGAGAAACATGGGCATCACAAAATCGACCCATTAATGAAAGATTCCGTAAGACAACACACAGGTTCAACACCGAGAGCGGAAAACCATTGTACACAACCCTAACTTTATTCTAGTGGATAAAAGTTTGGCAGCTCTCCGTCGAAATTACGTAAAACTACAAGAAAAGAAGGGTCAACCAGCCGCCAGCTTAATGATGTACCCAAGAATTTTTAATAATGAATACAACATTTCATTCTTCTTACCGATAAAAAGACATGTAATTTGTGTGAAGCGTAGAAAACTGCACCAGATGATGCAGAACTGAAAGCGAAGTTCCAGGAATAAGAGAGAGAGAGAGAGAGAGAGAGAGAGAGAGAGAGAGAGAGAGAAGGTCTTAAGTCGTCAAGCCAAGATCATGATAAACGTCGAATTAAAAACAATGTCATCGCGTCTACCTTTGATGTACAGGCCGTAATGCCGTGTCTTACATGCGAAATCTCTCTATTTTACCACAAATCAAAGATTAATTGTTATAACTTTACTGTATGTCAGGTAGGTAATGATGCTGTTGAATGTTACTTTTGGAGTGAATGTGGGTATTAGCTTGGTTCAAATGAGATAGGTACTCGCCTGTGGGTGTATCTGCATAAACTTTCTTCACTTACTAATGATGAAAATTTGCCTTTCAGTTTTTACTGTGATAACTGTGGCGGAAAAAATAATAGTAAATAAATTATTTCTTTATTAATGTGGGCCGTGAAGACATTAAAATTTAACTAAATTACTCTAAAATTATTGATCAGTGGTCACACGCAGAATGAAGGCGATGCCATTCATTCAGTAATAGAAAAGAAATTAAAAAAGCGAAGAAAACTAGGCCGATATACATTCCAGAACAGTACGCGACACTAATTAGAACCGCCAAGAAAAAGGCGCGTCCTTTTGCTATGTACAAATTAGTTAGTTCATTCTGATTTTTTAGATCTAAAACGATTCAATGGAGAAATGCGTTGTGCTAACATTCTAAAAGATAATGAATATAATGCTCTTGCGATTTCCAGCATCTAAATTTTGAGATCTGATAAATCAAAACCTTCTTCATTCAGCTTTATGTACTCTTATCAGCAGTCTGATTTTTCTGAAGTTGATGTCAAAACTAAAAATAAGAGAGAGGTCCTCTCTTTACATCAAGCATATTCGAGAGCATTTATTTGGAGTGATTCGAAGAAACAAGATTGTTTGCCCCAATTATTTCCAACCATTTTACGCAAACTTATGCACCTTTTTTCTCTAACTTATAACATTCACAGCATGGAGAGAAGACTGTACTGTTGCACCCACACAGGACTATTTGACATAATGTTCCAGCGTGTGAAAGTTCTTCATAACGAAGAATAATTAATTTATTTTTAATATGAAAAGAAACGACAAAATAACTGTATATTTTGTTGTGTTGAACAAGGTTTTCTTTTTATAATAATACCGTTTTTATTGTTATGTACGGGTAAATAGTTGTTGTAATACTGAATTCTGTAAAATAACTTGTCAATTACAGTTTCAAATTGTTTCCAACACTATTGTGATATAATCAAGATAACGTGAATTATTTTTAGGATAATAGCTTTTGTACATGCATGTGTTGTAGCAGTTGTTGCTGAATTTTAGCTGCAAGATTAAAAATCTTTCTAATGTGGTTAAATATACTAAAGATTTGGAAAAGGTTTATTTTTTTCTTACATTTACATTCCTAGTATCCCTTCTTTGAATCTAAATTTATCGTTGTACGATTTATCATAAAGTTTAAAATATTGTAAATGATGTAGTTCACGTTGATGTATGTACTATTTTGAGAGAGAACTGGAATTTCATAAATTGTGCCACAAGAAAAATGTCATCACTCCAAATGGAAATGGAGCTACATCAGTGCAGTTGTGGAGTGGGTGAGTGGGGGGGGGGGTACATTTACTCAAACTTTACTGTCTTCTCTACACCCTGATTTTAAGGGTTTTATGCTTTTATGTGCGCCATTACAGCTATATACATAGGGTGAACGATATATGGTACTATTTAAATCATTTTTCGCGTCAGCATTAAAAGGTAATAATTAAAACGCAAAATTTAATAATAAGAGCAAAAGCTGTACAGCAGATAAGTGTGACTAGTTGGTCTGTGATTAATGGACTGAAGAAGGGTGAGCCAGACTCTGTGTATTGTACGCAGCTAGGCGAATGCTGAAGTTTCATTTTTATTTTTATTGCTGTTGCATTCCCTTGTCTACGAGGGTGATCGGTGGTCGGCAGCGGTAAATTAAAAATGCAAAATATGTACATGTGTACATGTTTTTAAGATTATTACAGTCGTTGGTACGTTGAAGATTTTAAGTAAAATTCAGTCACTTTATTGAAATTACGGAAAATAAGCGGCAGATGAGGAGAGATGGAGAGGATGCGTTTTGGACATGATGTAGAATGGGAGAGTAAGACGAGGACCCAACCAAGCGTTAGGAGAGGGAGAGAGAAAATTAGGTGTGGTGGGGATGGTTGGTTGGCTGGTTTGGAGGAGGGGACCAAACAGCGAGGTCATCGGTCCCATCGGTTTAGGGAAGAGTGGGGAAGGAAGTCGGCCTAGCCCTTTCAAAGGAACAATCTCGGCATTTGGCTGAAGCGATTTAGGAAAAATCACAGAAAAACCTATATCAAGATGGTCGGACGCAGGTTTGAACCGTCGTCCTCCCGAATGCGAGTCAACTGTGCTAACAACTGCGCCACATTACTCGGTGAGGAGGAGGGGGGAGGAGGGAGATGAGATGACGATATGGTTAAGAAGAGCAGCAGTCTGTTATAGCTGGAAGGATGGGTGGATTTGTGGACAGATTTCATGATTAGGTAGATAGTGGGAGGCAGCCAACATTTCGTTGGGCTAGGATGTGAGTGTGAAGGAGGAAGGTTGGCGGGATAGGTTGGTACATGTGTGGCACAGTCCAAGGGTTAATAATCACGGATGAAACGATAGGATGGCTGATGTCAAGTTTTTGGAAAATGTGGGAGAGGAGAAAGTGAATTAATACGTTCATATGGGATGCTATTGGGGTATGGTCGAGAGATTCAGCAGGCGGGGCGGAGAATTTAGCGCCTAAGCGGCAAGCGTGCTCTATAACTTCCGTTCAATTCGCTTAAAGAGCGAAAACCGTGACCAACTGCGTTCGCCTACCATTTACACCAAAAATAGTGCTCTGTTCACTTCTATAAACAAGGCTTCAGGCGTGATGATATACGATACAGTAACAGTACCCTCTGCCACCCTCCGTAGAGTGATTTGTTGAGTATAAGTGTTGTAGCTGATCAGGCTGGTCGAGCATGACATCTCTAACGTAACGTACTTTTCTCCTAACTTAGGGAAATGAAGTAAAAGTCGAACCGGTCAGCCACAAAAATGAATGTCACCTGAAGTTGAGCAGATAGGTGTTATGGGCTGCCTACAAAGCTATGTAGTTGCGGCAGATCTCGAAAGAGTGCGCTCTCATGCTTATCGGCGCAGAGACGGTGAGTCACTGGCTGTAGTATCCTGTGGGCCGGCGCAGTGAACGATTTTGCATCTTGTGCCCCAGCTGCTGGAGGGTGGGATCAGCAGGTGGTATGTTGTCATGTTTTCTTTCCTATAGCTTATAGCTTGTTTATAAGAGTCGTTGATGTTTACGTAGGCCATGTCAAAAATCTGTTGTCAACTAACTGGACTTGCTAAATAGTACTTGATCAGTAACTTCTAATTTCTTCACGATTTTTTTGTAGATTGCTAGGTTTACTCTACTAATTTGAATTCTTTTAACGTAAGTTCGGCTTTCTTGCTGTTGTACTTCGTAGTTCGTATTAGTTTTCCACGAGTCGTGTCAGTTTTACGCGTCTGCCTACACGAGACAATTTTAGAAAAATGCATATCTGAAAGATGTTGCGTATCATATTTCTACGTTTTGATTGATTTATACACAATTTAATTTAAACTGGTAGGATCTCAGATCTTCGTAGCCTACACGCACCAATTTTTCCCTTTTTTTGTTTTTGTTGCAATTTAGGGACCACTAGCCTCTGAATAAAATTAGCATGCCAAAATATTCGTACATAAATCGTAATGAGACTCGAATTCTTCCATCAGATTTGTAAACACAGAGCTTCAACAGCAGCTACACGTTGAAGGCAGCGCTCTTATTGTATAGGTTTAGTATAGAAGCTGCTAAATTATAGGCTTAAATACAGTTACGTGAATCTCCCGAATCAAGTTATCGTAACAGATTTGCTAACGCTGCTTTTGGTTGCTCATGTATACCCACAGACATCGATTTTAGTAGTGGGACTGTAGATGTCGTATTTCTTGAACAATCTATGTTTGCTCGCGTATGACCGCTCAACCGTTTCTGAAAAGTCCTTGGGTAGTCACGTTTTAGGCATCTGACTACGTACAATACGTCCGCCCATCGCATAATTTGTGACGGTACGCCCTACAGGTTGCTCCCACGAAAAAAAAGCGTTAAAATGATTTAAGACGTCTAAAGTAAAAAACCTCTTGGGTCACAGTACGTTTAAAAAAAAAAAAATCAAGCACTACGTCCGCCACTCTGGACGAAGTGACTTTTTGTACAGCGAAGGTAGTTCAGAGGTCATTCGCATAAAATTGGCGGTAGGAAAACTGACAAGGCTAGCAAAAACGAGTCGAGCTATAACATACACCCTCGTCAGCGGAAATCGTTTTTGTGTATTCGGTTTTCATCTTGCGGAAGTCGTGTTCCGTGTAAGTGTAATGCAATCGATAACTGAAGTCTCACTCTGAATGTGATCTGTAAAGTCTCAGCATGGTGGAAACATTAGTTACCTGTAACTTAGCCCGTAAGCAGAAGCTTTAAAGATTCTGGAGTCTGAAGAATTAAAAAATTGTGTGTACGTTGAAAATAACTAGTAGCCTAAGCTGAAGGAAAGTAACTGTTGAAATCAGTATGGTACAATAGTGCTCAGTAATACTGTGAATCACCCAGGGGGCGAGGCAGACATTCTAAGAATGCTTTTGTGTACGTCAGAGAATGCGTAGGATAAGATTATCCCCTTAAGAAGAGGGTTGTCCAGTTTTTTTTTCCGGAAGGGGTGTCCGCCTCAGTCGGTTTACGGTCAGTACATTAATAGCATTATTGTTATTAGTGTCATACAACGCGTGCATAAAGTATATCTATGGAGTGAGTAGTTGCTATTGGAACACGACACTCGAGCTCTTCGAACAGTTTACGTTCCCGTGCGGGAAATCTCGGGTTCTGTTCGATCTTCTGTTCGTCCTGCGACCTAGTGCCTGTCGTTGGTACTATCACCATGATCTCTCTTGGAACTTTTAATATGGTATGGATTTTAAAAATAAAAATAACTAAAAGCCGAATTTAAATATCTTCTAGGGCGCAGGTTAGGCATAACAACCGCAACTAATAAATAAGATTGCAGTCGTAATTCTGGCCAGTTGTCAAGCATACGCTTGTCTCGCGATCTAGTGAGGTCTGATGGTACTATCTCAAAGACTGGTCATTCTGCTGTAATCTCGCGATAAAAATTGGTCACTTTATTACCATACATTTCGTGTGTTTGGCATGTAATTCTCAATTGTCTTGTTTCGCCTAAATGTAGTCTTGTTTTCAAACTGATTAAAACCTGGTAAATTTTTGTTCAAATATGTGAACAGGAATTGAATTGCTTTGTAAATAACGCCTCTAATAAACGAATGAAATATTGTACGGGTTCAGTCAAGCAATATTTTCGGGTGGATAACATTTTTGTCTTTGTTGCCGTTAAAATCCAGCATAAATGTTTCGATATCCATGCATGTCGACATTATGAGAACTCGTATTGTTAATTTGCTCAGACATAATAGAAGTTTGTGCAGTGGTAGGATTTAATGCTATTTCCTCCACTGTTTCAATAAATCGTCAGTTATGCAGAGCTATAGCTTATTGTTAGGGGTACTTTCTTGCGTATCCCTTGCACGTGCGCAGCGCGTGTCATGTCACGCGATTGTTCAGACAAGCTCTACACTGTATTGAATGGAGCAGCGGCGTATCTGGAAGTCGCGGCGTAACAAAGAAATGAAATATTGTAGAAGTCTGATCAGGTTGATACCAATTCGCCCAGTATTTCAAGTGATGTTTAAAATAGTCGCAGCAATGAACGCAAATCATAAACCTTGACTCTGTTTCAAACAGGCTACCATGATCGGGTAACGTACACAGAACCTCATTTACTGACTGTAGTTGACAGGAAACTTTACTGTGAATACGATGTGACAATTTTCTATGTAAAATAGATTTGCAGTTTTCCAATGCATCACATTTAAGAAAGTAAATTTCTGCGCGCTCACTGTATGAACATGAAAAAAGTGTGTTCCCAGGATCTGTTATTGCGGTGTGTGAGCGTGCGGGGAGTGGGGAGGAAGAGGGAAGAAAGCAGGTACTTCTCAAAAAAGTGAGAGTGATTTGTATTTTAAAATTTTACTTATTTGACATTCTACATCTATAATCTGCAAGCACGTTTACGGTGCGTGTCGGAGGTCACTTTAGAAACTGTTCCCCTTTCCCATTCCGAATGGCGGGAGGGAGGAATGACTGTTGGCAAAGCTCTACATGAGAGCTAATTTCTCTAATTTTCTCGTCGTGCTCATTTCGCGAGACGTATGTGGAAGAAAGAAATACGTTGTCTGACTCTCCTTGGGACGTACACTCCCGGAATTTCTAAAGTAAACATATCAGTAATGCACAATGACTCCTGTAGTGTCTGCCACTGAAGTGCGTTGAGCATCTTTGTAACACTTTCACGTCAAGTCCTGTGACGAAACGCGGTGCTATTCGTTGGATCTTCTCTATCACAACACTGGTTAGCAACACGAGAAAATATATCGTGCATTGAAGGTACAAAGGTAGTAGAAAGAGCCATCCACCACTTCTCGTGAAAACGACAATAACGGCGAACAGTGAAATAGTTTTCAGTATTCACAACAAAATGGTCTGCATGCACTTGATGCTAATGACTATTCATTACGTGTTCTGGCTTTCACCAAACTGACAGTGAGTGAAGGATCGGGAAGGGGGGATGCTGCCATTCCCTGACACTCGATGGTTATGCACGACTTGAACAATCTTATCATTCTGTATCTTGTCCTAAATATTACATTCCTTCATGCACTATCTCCGAAACGCTACAATCGTCAGAGTAACTCCAGCATGCGTGACAGTTAACAGGAACTTTCTTGTTCTATAGGACTCTTGATACAGATTCTACTCGTTAACGCTCTGCCCCATTACAGTTTTTCCCATTTATGTTTCAAGCGGATTTGGCGACGAATCCGGCACGTTTGGATGGGAAGAGTCGAAACAGCACGCTTAAGCTGGAATTTTAACTTTCACTGTGTGTTAATCGAGAATTTATCCTCAAGTGGAGGGGAGAAGCTAGTTCGTAATTATTTTGTGGCCTTTGGTCAGCACAGATAAGGTAAAATGAATGAAAGGGGGCGCTGATGACATCGCCGTTTAGCTCACTAATCCAGGAATCATCATTATTATAAAGAAGGGCCACTGCTACTGGAGATATGAACACAAAAAACATGTGAATGTAGACTTTCCCAGCTTTCCCCCCCCCCCCCCCCCCAGGGGGTCCACAACTCATGTGGATACGTGTGTAGCGAGCAAGGGACCCAAAGCTAATGTGGCCCTCCTTCCTTTCCAGGCTGCATACCTTCCTTTTCCGCATACTTGCCCATCCCTCGTCTTCGCCCCCCCTCCTCACCTCCGCCTCTTTCCTTCCCTTTCTCCCCCTCTGGGAGTATGTTTTGTGCCTACGTCCGGAGACGGACGCTCGAAAATGTAACACATTCTTCGCTTTCTCTGCTTTAAAGTCTTCGACTTCCTTTGTCCTTCTCCTTTCCTTACCTCTTCTCTTTACCCTTTTCTCCGCTGTGGCGTTTGAGACCTCTCTTCTTTCCTTTCCTTTCCTTTTCTTTGTTCCTCCCTTTCTCTTTTTTCCTCCCTGTGCATGTCTGAAAGCCGACCCACGCATTTCCATTCGTAGCCGGTGACGGGGTAATGCATAATTCCCCGCCCCGGGTAGAAAGGTACGACACGTACGTACCCGCTGGTAACGGCCAGGCCCAGGGAGGGGTGATTACCCGAGCTGATACCTTCCGAAAGTGCTGATTGGTCCCTCCGTCCGTTTTTCGGGAGGTGTGACCTGAGGTGTGAACAATCACCTAAGGCGGGAGTGCTCTCGGAGAGGGCTTCCCCACAAGGGAGGAGCGCGCCATCGGAGACGCCGGTAATCATGGGGGATACTTCCGCAATGGTTTCCTCATCTACTATGTCTGCTCACAAGCGTAAGTTCAATGAGTCTCAGCCACAGACAGTTCTTCCATCGTTGCCACAGTTCCTTGTTGTTTCTCGGTCTGACGAAGGTCACGACTTCTCCACGGTCAACCCTTTCATTATTCAGAAAGGTATCCACGCAATTGCAGGTCCTGTAAAGTCCTATTCCAGATTACGAAATGACACCTTGTTGTTAGAAACAGTCAGTGCCCTCCAGGCACAAAAATTGCTGCGTACTTCACTGCTACACACCTTCCCTGTCTGGGTGGAAGTGCACCGCACTTTAAATTCCTGATGTGGGGTCGTTTATACACGCTCCCTCGATGGATTGTCCGACGAGCAAATTAAACACTACCTGTCTGACCAGGGCGTAACGGCTGTTCGAGTCATGAAAAGGGTTGACACGAACATCGCTCCAACCTGTACTGTCTTCTTGACAATTGACAGTCCAACTCCCATCGAACATAAAAGCAGGCTTTCTGTTCGCCCTTACATCCCAAGCCCTACGCGTTGCTATCGGTGTCAGCGGTTCAATCATACCAGCCAGTCCTGTTCCAATCAGGCCAAATGTGTTACATGTGGCAAGGATGCCCATGAGGGTGCTTGTCCACCTCCATCCCCTCGCTGCATTAACTGTATGGGTGACCACGCTGCTTCCTCTCGAGATTGCCCCGTTTTTAAGGACGAAAAGCTCATTCAGGAAATCAGAGTGAACGAAAAGGTGTCGACCTTTGCTGCTCGAAAATTATTAGCCAGTCGAAACCCCACTGTGCCTCAAACAGGTAAATATAGCACTGTCCTTGCCTCTCCTCGGTCAACAAAGGAGGTAGCCACGCAGACTTGTGATCTCACCTTTAGTGCCACAGTAGTCAGATCGGCCAACGCAAAGATCGCCCATTCAACCTCCCCACTCTCGCCTGCTCACTCTATGGCTCACCCTTCATCGGGTTCTGCTAAATCTCGAGCCCAAAAGTCAGACACCAAGACTTCGAAAAAAGAGCATACTCGTGAAGTTTTTTTACATACCCCAACTTCACAACCATTGGTTCCTCCTTCATCTAAACATCCTGTTTCCAAGAAGGCTTATAAGAAACCCAGTTCCTCCCCTTCTCTGCCACGACGTGTCTCATCTACAGCACCACCTGGCGGTAGCCGCCTGCGGCCGTCTTCTATGTCGCCGAGGCGCACTGCTGGCGGCCGATCAACCGGCCGATCGCTGGTGGCAGGAGCTGCTCCTGAACAACCAATGGATCAAGATCTCCTGCCTTCGGCTGAATGCCGTTCCACGCTGTGGGTCGCAAGCAGTGGGCAGTCGTGGAGTTGAGGGCAACCTTGGTCACATTGTTCCATTTTCTGTCCACCCTATGTCCATTATCCATTGGAATATCCGCGGCATTCGAGCCAATCGGGATGAATTGTCGATCCTCTTACGATCCTACTCGCTGGTCATCTTCTGTCTCCAGGAAACAAAGCTGCGTCCCCACGACCTCTTTGTTTTCCCCCATTTTCAGTCAGTGCGATTTGATCTCCCCTCTGTTGAAGGCACTCCAGCACATGGAGGACTCATGATTCTTCTCCATGAAACTCTCCATTATCACCCAATCCATTTAAACACTTCCTTCCAAGCTGTCGCTGTCCGTCTTTCTGGATATACCTTCTCTCTTTGTACTGTATACATTCCATCGTCCACACCAATGGCACGAGCAGATCTCCTTCATCTTCTTGCTCAGCTTCCACCCACATATTTGCTGGTTGGGGACTTCAATGCCCACCACCAGCTTTGGGGATCTCCACATCCTTGTCCGCATGGCTCACTATTGCTAGACGTCTTCCACCAAGCGGATCTTGTTTGCCTCAACACTGGGGACCCTACATTTTTGTCTGCCTCCACGACAAATTTCTCTCATTTGGACCTGTCGGTCGGTACTGTTACGCTAGCTCGGCGCTTCGAATGGTTCGCTCTTGCTGATACACACTCCAGTGACCACTTTCCATGTGTCCTTCGATTGCAGCCACAACTGCCCTATATGCGCCTGCGACACTGGAAGTTTGCCCAAGCCGATTGGACACTTTTTTTCGTCTCTAGCGACATTCGATGACCGTCACTTTCCTAGCGTCGACAATGAGGTCACTCATATTACAGACGTTATTCTTCCAGTTGCGGAACGTTCAATACATCGCACCTCCGAATTGCCCCGGCGCTCCCCAGTTCCTTGGTGGAACGAGGCATGCCGTGACGCTATATGTGAGCGGCGACGTGCTCTTTGCGTTTTGAGACACCATCCTACTTTGGCCAACTGTATCCGCTATAAGCAGTTCCGTGCGCGATGCCGTCGCGTCATCCGCGATAGCAAGAAGGCAAGCTGGGACTTCTTTACTAGCTCATTTTTAACACCTTCACTCCCTCCTAGGAAGTTTGGAGTCGGATTCGACGGTTATCTGGCGCGCCTAGTTTCTCCACGGTCTCTGGGCTCACTTGTCGCGCATGATACATTAGTGGACCCCGTCGCAATTTCTAACTCATTGGGTCAACACTTTGCTGAGATTTCGAGCTCTTCAAATTACCCGCCAGCGTTTCTCCCGAAGAACCGTGCAGCGGAAGTGCAACCTCTTGCTTTCTCCTCTCAAAATCGCGAAAGCTACAATACTGTTTTCTCCATGCGGGAACTCCAACATGCGCTTTCTTCTCGCTCCTCCGCCCCAGGACCGGATGGTATCCACGTTCAAATGTTGCTGTATTTATCAACCTATAGTCTGCGTTACCTTCTTCCCCTTTATAATCGAATTTCGACCGACAGTACTTTTCCCAGACGATGGCGGGAAGCTATCGTCGTTCCTGTTCCGAAACCTGGAAAGGACAAACATCTCCCCTCTAGCTATCGCCCCATTTCTCTCACGAGTAGTGTCTGTAAGGTTTTGGAGCGTATGGTGAATTACCGTTTAGCGTGGTGGCTGGAATCCCGCAGTCTTTTAACACCTGCCCAATGCGGATTCCGAAAGCATCGTTTTCCAGTTGACCATCTTGTTGCTCTCTCCACTTATATCATGGACAATTTTCTCCGGAAACGCCAAACAGTAGCAATATTTTTTGATCTGGAGAGAGCATACGATACCTGTTGGAGGACAGGCATCCTCCGCACACTGTTCTCTTGGGGGCTTTCGAGGTCGGCTGCCCCTTTTTCTTCGCGAATTTATGGCAGAGCGCACATTTAGAGTGCGGGTGAACACTACGCTCTCCCGTACTTTCTCCCAAGAAAACGGGGTACCCCAGGGCTCCGTGCTAAGTGTTGTCCTGTTTGCCATTGCCATAAATCCTATTATGGATTGTCTGCTTCCTGATGTCTCGGGCTCCCTCTTTGTGGACGATTTTGCGATCTACTACAGCTCTCAACGGACCAGCCTACTTGAACGACGTCTTCAAGGATGTCTCGATCGCCTCCACTCTTGGAGCATCGAAACAGGCTTCCGCTTTTCTCCCAGTAAGACCGTCTGTGTTAATTTTTGGCGTCGTACAGAGTTTCTTCCACCTTCCTTACATCTAGGACCTGTCAACCTTTCGTTTTCGGACGTCGCTAAATTCTTGGTTCTTATGTTTGACAGAAAACTGTGCTGGTCCTCCCACATTTCCTATCTTTCGGCTCGCTGTCTGCGATCCCTCCGTGTCCTGAATGGTACCTCCTGGGGAGCGGACCGAGTGGTCCTTCTCTGCCTCTATCGCGCCTTAGTGCGCTCGAAATTGGACTATGGAAGCATAGTTTACTCCTCTGCTCGTCCGTCTATTCTTCGGCGTCTCGACGCTATCCACCACCGTGGATTACGTTTAGTGTCTGGAGCTTTTTACACCAGCCTTGTGGAAAGCCTTTATGGTGAGACTGCTGAACCTCTGCTGTCCAATCGGCGAGCAGTCCTTCTGAGTCGTTATGCTAGCCATCTGTCTTCCATGCCTGCTAATCCAGCCCATGACATTTTTTTCGACACCTCCTTGGATTTAGGGTATGCTGGCCGCCCTTCCTCCCTACTTGTACCGGGAGTCCGCTTCCGTCAACTGCTCCATTCTCTTTCCTTCCGCTTTCCTAAAACTGTCTTCACAACTTGGGGTACAGCACCGCCTTGGCTCCGCCCCCGGATCTGCCTGCTCCGTGACCTTTGTCAGTTTCCCAAGGATGGTATCCCTTCTCTTGCTTATCATCGGGCATTTGCTGCTCTATGTGCACAAATGAAGGAAGCCGCATTTATTTACACTGATGGCTCAGAAACATCGTTTGGTGTAGGGAGTGCCTATATTGTTGGCGACACCCCAAATCGATTTCGGCTTCCCGACCAGCGTTCGATTTATACTGCGGAGCTTTACGCTGTTCTCCAGGCTGTCCAATACATCCGTCGCCATCAGCGGATACAGTACGTTATCTGTTCAGATTCTCTCGGCTCTCTCTCCTCAGTTTCCAAGCTCTCTACCCTGTCCACCCTCTGGTCCACCGGATTCAGGACTGCTTCCACTTGCTCCACTTGGGGGGCGTCTTTGTGGCGTTCCTCTGGATCCCAGGACAAGTTGGTATCTGTGGAAATGAGGCGGCCGATATAGCGGCCAAGACTGCAGTCTCTCTTCAGTCAGCTATTCGCATGATTCCCTTCGCCGATCTACGGAGTATTTTATGTCGTCATGTTGCTCTTTTATGGCACGCACATTGGTCGACGCTTCCCCATAATAAATTGCGGGACGTGAAAGCTCTTCCTTGTGCTTGGACCTCTTCCTCCCGAACGCGTCGTCGGGAGGAGGTAATTTTAAGTACACTCCGGATAGGGCACTGTCTTTTTAGCCATCGACATCTTTTAAGTGGCGATCCTCCCCCACTCTGTCCCCACTGCTCTCAGCTGTGGACGGTAAGACACCTTTTAATTGAATGCCCCTATTTTAATCCGTTACGCTCCCGTCTACAGCTATCGCCTGATCTATCGTCGATTTTAGCAGATGACACGCGCTCAGCCGACCGCGTTCTCCAGTTTATTAGTGACAGTGAAATGACGCCAGTCATTTGAAGTTTTATCGGGGACCATCAACCCCTCTCTGTAGTGGAATTTTAAGCCTTGTTTCTGCTTTTAGTGTCCAATTTTTTGTTTCGTTCCCATTTTTGCTGTTTTCAATTTTCAGTTTTTATTCTTTCCTCAGTCACGGACCGGGCGCTAATGACCTTAGCAGTTTTGCGCCCTAAAACAAAAAAAAAAAAAGCTGTGGACGGTAAGACATCTTTTAATTGAGTGCCCCTATTTTAATCCGTTACGCGCCCGTCTACAGCTGTCGCCTGATACATCTTCCATTATAGCAGATGACATGCGCTCAGCCATCTACCCACTGGAGAGCACATGACGACCTGTGTGGTAGTGACAAGTTCCGCATCTTCCTGTCACTGCCCCAGTGTCAGGCACACGGACGCCTGCCCAGATGGGCTTTGAACAAGGCAGACTGGGGACCTTAACCTCTGCTGTCACCGCTGAATCTCCCCCACACGGTAACGTCGATGTGATGGTTGAGCAGGTGACTATAACAATTGTTTCTGCGGCAGAAAACGCGACCCCTCACTCTTTAGGGTGCCCGAGGTGTAAGGCAGTCCCTTCATGGTCGTTGGAAGTCGTTGAGGCAATGAAGGAGCGTCGACGAGCTCAACAGCGGCATAAGCGGCACCCTTCCCTGGAGCTCCTCATAGCCATTAAATTGCTCCGTCCCGCGTTCCCTACCTTATCAAACAACGGAAGGAGGAGTGTTGGGAGAGATACTACTCCACCATTGGGTGCCACACGTCACCTTCCCAAGTCTGGGAAAAGATCAAACGTCTTTTCGGGTACCAGGCCCCAACAGCTGTCCCCAATGTTACCATAAATGGCGAGTTGTGTACCGACGCAAACTCCATTGCCGAGCACTTTGTTGAGCACTGTGTTCGAGCCATTGCGTCGGAGAATTATCCCCCAGCCTTTCGCACTCTCATATGGCGGCTGGAAGGGAACGTCCTCTCATTCACTGCTCGCTGCAGTGAATTCTGTAACGTCCCATTTACAGAGTGGGAGCTCCTCAGTGCCATTGCACACTGCCCCGACACAGTTACTGGGCCAGATCGGATCCACAGCCAGATGTTTAATCATCTCTCATCTAACCACAAGCGACATCGCCGCGTCATCTTCAACTGGATCTATCGCGATGGCGTGTTTCCATCGCAATGGCGGGAGACCACCATCATTATGGTGCTTAAACCCGGTAAAACCCGCTTGATGTGGATAGCTATAGACCCATCAGCCTCACCAACGTTATTTGTAAGCTGCTGGAATGTATGGTATGCTGGCAGTTACGTTGGGTCCTGGAGTCAGGTGGCTCGCTGACTCCATGTCAGGGCGGTTTCCGTCTGGGTCGCTCTACCACTGATAATCTTGTGTCTTTAGAGTCTGCCATCCGAACAGCATTTTCCAGATGGTAACACCTGATTACTGTCTTTTTTGACTTGCGTAAAATATACATGACTTGGCGACATCATATCCTTGCCACATTGTATGAGTGGTGTCTGCAGGGACCACTCCCGATTTTTATCCAAAACTTCCTGTCGCTCCATACGTTCCGTGTCCACGTTGGTGACTCCCATAGTTCCATTCATATCCAGGTGAATGGAGTCTCGCAGGGCTCTGTTTTGAGTCTATCTCTGTGTGTTTAGTGGCCATTAACGGTCTAGCAGCAGCTGTCGGGCCCTCCGTCTCACCTTCTCTTTATGCACACGACTTCTGCATTTCGTACTGCTGCCCCAGTACTGTTGTTGCTGAGTGACGCCTCCACGGAGCCATCCACGGCTTCCGGTTTCCAGCCGCAAAGTCGTGTGTCATGCACATCTGTCGGCGTCGTACCATTCATCTGGAACCTGCACTTTACCTTAATGACGATCCACTCACTGCAGTGGAGATATATCAATTGCTAGGACTGGTTTTCGGCGCTCGATTGACTTAGCTCCCTCATCTTCGTCAGCTTAAGCAGAAGTGCTGGCAGCACCTCAATGCCCTCCATTGCCTGAGTAACACCAATTGGGGTGCAGATCACTGTACGCTGCTGCAGCTCTACAAGGCCCTTGTCCAATCCCAAATTGACTATAGGAGTGTCCTTTATGGTTCGGCAGCGCCTTCAGCATTTCATTTACTCGACCCTGTGCACCACTGTGCAGTTCGATTAGCGACAGGAGCTTTTAGGACGAGTACGGTGACCAGCGTACTGGTGGAGGCTGGTGTCCCTCCACTGCAGATCAGACGTGCGCAACTCCTCGCCAGTTACGCAGCACACATTCATAGTTCCCCTGAGCATCCGAATTACCGACTCCTTTTCCAGCCCCCGGCAATCCATCTCCCACATCGGCGGCCGAGATCGGGGCTAACGATTGCGATTAGCATGTGGTCCCTTCTCTCCGAACTGGACTCCGTCCCTTTACCACCACTACTTGCGGTCCGTTCACGTACACCTCCATGGAGTACGCCTCTGCCGCATCTTTGTTTGGACCTTTTGCATAACCCTAAGGACTCCGTTAACTCCGCCGCTCTCCGCCGTCACTTCCTCTCGATTCTTGACGTGTTCCGGGGCTCTGAACCGGTTTATACCGACGGCTCAATGGCTGATGGTCACGTAGGCTTCGCATATGCTCACGGAGGACATGTTGAGCAGCACTCCTTGCCAGTTGGATGCAGTGTTTTCACTGCAGAGCTGGTGGCCATATCTCGTACTCTTGAGTACATCCTCTCATGCCCTGGCGAGTCATTTCTCCTGTGTACTGACTCGTTGAGCAGCCTACAACCCTCGCCACCCTCTGGTAGCGTCCATTCAGTATCCATCTATGCCGTGGAACAGTCCCACCGTCCCGTGGTGTTTGTGTGGAACCCAGGACACGTCGGAATCCCCGGCAACGAACTTGCCGACAGGCTGGCCAAACAGGCGACGCGGAAACCGCTTCTGGAGGTAGTTATCTCCGACGCTGACCTGCGTTCTGTCTTACACCGCAGGGTTTTCCGGCAATGGGAGACGGAATGGCATAACAGCACGCACAACAAACTGCGTGTTATTAAGGAGACTATGAATGTGTGGAAGTCTTCCATGCAGGCCTCTCACAGGGAATTAGTTGTCCTCTGCCTACTCCGCATTGGCCATACGTGGATAACGCATGGTCACCTACTCCGTCTCGAGGACCCACCTCAGTGTCGCTGTGACTCCCAAATGATGGTCGTCCACCTCTTGCTGGACTGCCCACTTTTAGCCGCTCTGCGACGGACTTTTAACTTTCCCAGCATCCTGCCTTCGGTGGTGGGCGACAGTGCCTCCACAGCAGCTTTAGTTATACGTTTTATCCGTGAGAGTGGGTTTGATACTTCTATGTAGGTTTTAGCGCATGTCCTTTGTCACTCTGTGTCCTCCACCGTAGTGCTTTTAGGGTGGAGATTTGAATGTGTTGCAGAGTGGCTGGCTTTCCCGTTTTATTCTCGTGGTTGGCCGGCCACTATAATCTCCTTTGATGTTTTATACTATTCTGTTTCTAGCGTCTCTGTTGTTTTCTTGTCCTCTTTTGTTCCTTTTAGTGTTCGTTGTCTTCCCTTCGTTCTTGTGGGTTTTCCTTTCTTTCCGTTCTGTGTTATATGTTTTGTCCATTTTATTCTCACACTTGTGGGATTGTTTTATAAGGAACAAAGGAACCGAGACCTCGTAGTTTGGTCCCTTCTCCTGCCTTTAAACCAACCAACCAACCAACCAACCAACGGCTCTCGGGCTGACCGTGGTGTTTGATGTGGCTTCATCATTGGCACTGACGTTTTTAGGTATCGACTTCTGGAACACTGCTCAGTATTTACAGCAGAGTTCTTCGCCTTTTATCAGGCCAAGAAGTACATCCGGCCACATAGGCTTTTCAATTGCGTCATCTGCTCAGACTCACTCTCTATGTCCTTAAGAGGCTTAGTGTACTGTACATCGTCCATCCCTTAGTGCAACGGGTACAGTAAGGCTGTCACTTGCTCACTCTTGATGGAGACCCTGTGATGTGTGTGTGTGTGTGTGTGTGTGTGTGTGGGGGGGGGGGGGAGAGAGAGAGAGAGAGAGAGAGAGAGAGAGAGAGAGAGAGAGAGAGAGTGAGAGTCTGGTCACGTTCGTCTGGTGGGAAACGAGGCCACTGACGTTGCTGCCAAGGCTGCAGTTCCTGTACCTCGGCCCGCTATTTTTTCAACACCCTCCAACGATCAGTCTTCAATCTGTCAGCAGGTGATGTCACTTTGGCATCACAACGGGTCCTCTCTTCATGGGAACAAGCTCTGGGGAATTAAGCCTGTCCCATCGGCTTGGACGACCCTATTTCTGCCCTCCCACCGCGAGGAGATCATTTTAACTAGGTTGCGTATTGGGCATTGTCTTTCTAGCCATCGCCATTTAAGTGGTGCTCCCCCACCAGTATGTGGTCATTACCCTCAGCCTCTGATGGAATGCTTTTTTTTCAACCACTTATGTTCTCATTTATACTTGGTGCCTGCGTTATCCACCGTTTTAGCGAGCAACACACGGGCTGTCGAGCGCATTTCACTTTTTATACGTCGCAGCAATATGGCGAAGGACATTCAATTTTTAGTTCATGATATTTGTTTCTCTATGGTGTATTTTATAGATCTTTTTCCACGTCCCTGCTTTTAGCTGTCGTAGCTTACGTTGATTGGTATTCACGTGTAGTGGTTTTAACTCCTTTTTTCTCTTCGTGATCTATGGTTCTGACATGGGCGTGTATGACCCTAGTTGATTTTGCGCCCTAAAACAAAACAGACTTCTCAAATATAACTCCTGTGAAAAGGCCCACACAAATAGCCCTTATTTTTCTAAAAAATAAATTATCTTAATGTATCCAGTTTCGTATTATAGTTTGTGATACTTGTTCCTGACCGACCTTCATCTTGACAATGCATGCGTGATAATCGTAATTAACAGATTCAAAACACTTAAAGCTTCTGCATCAGGAATGTTGAATAAAAGCTATTTTCCCCGCATTCCCGTATATTTTGCCATATAGTCACCGAAAAGAAACTTCAATTGTAGCCGTGATGACGCGTCTGTGCGTAATTAATTACTGATAAGACTGGTGAATGGTAATATGAAACGGTATGCTTAGAGACTGCCTATATTGTACTTTTTTTTTTTACAATCGTATTGACCAACTAGGATCACGTCAACAACTTCAGTTCCTCTTCTTCCTTTGTTGTTGTTTCCTATTTTTCCAGTATTCCCATATTTTCTCTGCACGAAGTCTCTTCCTTTCTTCTGTCCAGGTTCCCGATTTATTTCTTCTTCTTTGAAACCCAAATTTAGTATTTTATTTTTAATACGGTTTCTTTCTGCTATTTGATTCTTTGTTGTTTCTTTCTAGATCTTTCCTTACTTCTGTAATCCATTCTGTTGTCGATTTCTTCTTCCAGACATATAGGAGTATTTGTTTTGATAGTCTATTTCCATCCATTCGGTAGAGGTGTCCGAAAAAGGTTAAACTTTTTTGTAGATCTCCTCATTACTTCTTATTTTCCAACCATTTGCAGTTCTTATTGGACCCATCATATTTCTAATAATTCTTCTTTCCAGTATCTCTAGTTTGTCCATCTTATAGTACACCGTTAGTCATTCAGATCCATATAAACATTCTGGTTGTACCACTGTGGTGTAGTGTTTGTTTTGTTTGTCTAGATATACATTTCTTGTTGTAAATACTTTTGGTCAAACCATATGCTCTTTCCATTTTGTTAATTCTTACATCTATTGCTAGTTTTTCTAGTCTATTGTGTTGTATTGTTTCTCAAAGATATTTAAATTTATTTACGTGCTCTATTTGTGTTTCTTCTGAGTTTTGGCGCATTTTTTATATTTGTCATGAATTTTGTTTTTTCAGCTGAAATTTTGAGACTAGTTCTGTTTGCTATTTTTTCCTGAAGGTTTGTTTGGATAACTGCTTCTGTCAGGTTTTCTGAAAGTATTGAAAAATCAGCCGCAAAAGCCAAGCAGTTTACCTTACTTAAATTTGTTTTCCTTCCCGGTGTTATTGGTTCAATTTTGTGATTCTTTTTTAACTCCAAAATCCAGAACCTTACAAATTTTTCTAGAACACAAACAGTAAACTTGTCTAACACCAGTTTTTATTTCAAATGGCTGAGATACTTCTCCCGTAAATTCGACTTTAGATATTGTACCTGTTAGTGTTTCACGAATTATATTTGCTAATTTTGATTTAACACCAAATTCTCTAATGACCTTATCTATTGTTTCTCTGTCTATACAATCAAATGCTTTCTTGAAATCAATAAATGACACTATTACTGGTGTTCTGATTAACATTCAATGGTGAATTATTGACTACAAGTTAAAAATTTGTTTTGCACAAGATCTTCCCTTTCGACAACCACTCTGATATTCTCCCACTTGTTTGTCTAAAGTATCTACCACTCTGTTCAGGAGAATTCTTGGTAATATTTTGTATGTCACTGGCAGAAGTGACACTCGTCTGTAATTATTGACATTTTGTTTGCCTCCCTTTTTATGTAGCGGGTGGATTAATGCTGTTTTCCATTCAACTGGAATCTCTTCAGTTTTCCAAATGTTCTCAAAAAACAGCTGTAGAACCTTTATGATTTTTGGTTCTGACCAGTTCAATAATTCTGCTGTAATGGAGTCTTCACCACTCGCTTTATCGTTTTTAAGTGTTTTGATGGCTTCATGAAATTTTAACTCTGTTGGTGGGAAATCTTCCTCTAGAGTCTAGACTTTAAGGTGTCACTGGAAATTCTAATTTATATGTTGGAAATGGACTGTTTAACAGCTAAAATTTCACAATTTTCTTTGTTACGTAACCCCATTTTGCCATTTTCATCTTTGAAACAAATACTTGGTGCCTGATATCCTTTATCTATGTGTTTAAAAGTTTGGTAAAAAGTTCTAGTATTATTTTTGGTGAGATTTTCTTCTGTTTCAATAAGCTGAGAATTTTCAAAGTTTCTTTCGATTTTCCGGATTATTTGTGATGTTTCTTTTCTTTGTCGTCTGAATTGTTCAAGGTCTTCCTCTTTTTTTCGAACATCTCCATTTTTGAGCTCTTTTGTATTAGTGCTTCTTCATACTTCTCATTCCACCATGTCTTCATTTTATGTCTGGCCAATCCTGCGTTTTCTCTGCTGCTTGAGTTATTTGCATCTGGAGTTCACGCCAATCACCTTCTTTACTTGTCTCAATTTCTTCTCTAAATTTTTCTATATTTTCTTTCGTGATATTTGCTTTAGTGGTGTTGTATCTGATCACTTTCGTGATCGCCTTTTGTTTTTTTAGATGGGAGAACTTTTATTTTAATTTTAGAGAGATAATGATCTGAATCGAATTCCCCACTTCTGACTATTTTAACATTTATAATTTACGTGATATACCTTTTAGATATGGCTACGTGATCCAGTTGAAATTCTCCTAGGTTTGGATTTGGATGTCTCAAAGTTTTGGCTCTTCTTGCTACTTTGCGGAAATGTGTGGACGTGAGTTTTAACTGAAACATTTTACACACATTGACCAGTCTTTGACCATTTCTGTTTGTTCTTGAATGTGCTAGATATTCACCTACAATAGTCCAAAATTTCTTTTCCCTCCCAATTTGCGCATTGAAGTCACCAAGAAGTATTTTAACGTTATTTTTAGGTATGATAGAAATTTCAGATTCTAAAAAATCCCAGAACTGATTTAATTTCTCCAGATTTGTCAGCATTTATAGGTGCATGACAGTGCGAGAGTGTAACTTTTATTCTTGCAATTTATTGTTAACATGGATATTCTTTCTGAATTCGATCTAAATTCTGTTACACTGTCTAAGATTTTTTTGTTTACAGAAATTGCTGTTCCAAACATCGGCATGTTTTCCATTAATCTTACTGTTTTTTCCCCTTATAAATACTATAATGTTACGTATAAACTATATTCTCGTCTAAGAATTGTTTCCTGGACTATCATTTGTATATCGTTCTTCTGCAGCAATAATTCTAATTCTTTTGTTTCCCAATTTTCAGAGGAGAGTTTACATTTAATGTTCCAAAGAAGTACTTCTTCTAGATCTGAAACTTGGGAGGCTTTTCAATATATTCCATCTCTTCTTCACCGCAAATGTTGGGATTCTCCAGAATCCTAGGCCCCATTGCATTACATGATGGTTAACGGTGGATTCCTCATCAGAGTTACCACCTGGGGTAGAGCATCCATTGTGCGAACTTTCCATTTTGCGACTTGAAACTGTAAACTGTAAAGAGTAGGGAAGCCAAAGTCATCCCTGAATTCCCAAAGTAAGACCCGGTTGTTAGCCTGGAATTTTACTTATTCAGCCACCACTAACGTGTGGAACAGACGCTGATGGGCTGCCGCAAATAACATGTGGAACCGTGGTGCCCTCTGCCCGTGGCAGTCCTTTAATTTACCAGCTGCACTTCCTTTAATTGTAGGTGACGATGCCTCTATAGCTGACTCAGTTTTACGTTTTATCCGCGCAGCTTGATTGTATCACTTACTCTAGTGTGGACGCTCTCACATGATTTCTCAGACTACACCCGCTCCAGAGACTTTTACTTGCGACGTGGATACCAAAATACTGTCTTTTATGGTAACAAGTTGTGTTGGTACCTCTATCAACCGTTTCCAGCTGGAGGTTCTTCGTTTGTAGTTGAGTGGTTGACCTTTTACCTGATCCATCAACCACTGTAGTCTGTTTTACTCTAGTCAACTATTTGCTCTGCTCCTTTTAAGAGTCCTCTGTTTTGTGTTATTGCGGTGTTCATTTTAGCTCTGTACCCCTTGGTGTTCCCTCCCTCTGGGTGCAGAGGTTACGCTTTTACTGTATAGGCCTTTTAAAAGTATGTCTGTTTGGAACAGGGTACTTATGACCTCGATGTTTAGCCCCCATCAAACCCCAAAACCAACCAACCAACCAACCTACCTCTGTCCGTTCCGGCCTTGGACAAGAGGCTGGCTCTTCCGCCAGCTCCGCCGTACCGAAGCCCATCTTGTCCTCCTCCTCTGCCGTTGAGGTGTTCACCATATCCCTGGCAAGGGGCCCTCACGAGGTACTATCACCCAGGTCAGGTGAACCAAGGTTTTTTAACGGAGTGTTACTCCTCCCCCCCCCCTCCTCTCTTTTTCAACGGGGCTAGAGACCAGTATAGCATATTGTCTTATTTTTACATATATTATCTCGTAATTACTGCACAACGTAGAGTTAATCATCAGCCATAATAAGCACTATACTGGTCCGATAATATGCCGCCACCGCATGTAAACAGCACCACTAAATTTCAGGAAAGAAGTAAATATTTTGTGTGAAAGTAATCCACATACTGATTGAAAGGAGAAAAATTACCAGAAATTTGCTTGTACTTTTGTATAAGACGAAGGTATGTACTGTAAATAGTTGCTCTAACCTATTATAAAACACAGTGGCACCTAACATACCCGTACCATGTATCGTATTACTCTCGCCACTCTAATCAGGATCAGTACCGGTATTCACTTCATCATTCACTCCCATTAATTTCTTCATTCCCTTGCCACAGTACATCATCCTCGTTGCCATCCACCGCATTCGATACGCAGAATTTCTTTAACCCCTTGATGATTGATAGTACGGAGAACCATCAAGCAAGAATCCACTCGTGCAGTAGGGTGACTGAAGGTTTCTTCATCTTGCCAGGCGGTGTAACGGCATGGACTTCTTCCAGGAGCCAATCAGCATTTTTTTTGTAGGTTGTCCTTGAACGGCTTGCTTATGGCCACATCTAGCACCTGCAGTTCTGAAGCGGGTCTACAATGTAAAGGGCATATTACTATATACATAACTAGGTCTAGATTGGGACTTAGCATCTATTCCACAATGCCACGTCTTGTACCTGATGACATCTCGGTCGGCGAATGATCCCAGTCCAGGTAGAGAAGCGTTATCACATCGGACGATAGCTAGTGTGAACCATCCACTTCCAGTATTCCCTGTGCCAGCATCCAAACTGAAATTCACTCGACATCCTCGGACAAGGTCTGTCTTTTGTGCTACAGCTTTACCTTTTATTTCAGCAGTTAGATGTCTCTTAAAAGCATCCAAAACTAGCATGGCTCTCTTAGCAAGCAGTGCCCCAGGTCTGAGATTCCAAACAGCAGACAACCAGGACGTCCCGCTGGAAGTTATAGTTTCTCCTCAAAATCTGTTGGCATTCTCCATGCTAGTGCAATACTTCGTCTTAGAGCGAGACCATTTCTTCGCATAAACCGACGACACCAACTATTAGTCCCGCGTAATACTCCTCGTGGCACGTTTGACTTGCGATGGTCAAGGTCTTCAGCTGGATTATTTCTCGTAATAGGCATCCCATCTTTCCTCTTATCTTGCACATAGGAAAGAAACTTAACGTCACGTTTCGGGTATTTGCCACAATTTCGTCTTCTGATACTCGTTGAAACCGCCTTCTCCCATTTTTCTTGTGCAGCAGCATATAGTCGCACATTATGTTCGTCCAGGGCAAATCATCTTCAGGCCTCTCTGTTGGTTGGGTTTTCGGCTTAACGCACAACTGTTAGTTTGAAGCTTGTGCCAGATTCCTTGTATTAATGCTTTTCTCATTAAATGTTCGTTCATGACGACATAAACCAGGCATCCTCATCAGTCTCAAACCGAAATTGAATTATGAGCTAAATAAACAATATTGGTAGACCTACAGAATGTTAATGCAAATAAAGTACCGGTAAAAGTATGCCTTTTTGCGTAATAAAATGCCTTGCTACCACATTAGGTTACAGACGCTAGTTGAAATTCTGGAAATGAGCAAAATTCTTTTAACACCAAGGGTATGTAGAAAGAAAAGATAGCGGATATAGGCCGCACCCAAACTTTTCGAGGGTGAAATTTGGATAAAAAAATGCGCCTTAGTTTCGGGCCAATATGGTACTATAATTATCCACAAGATAAATAAAAAACATAAACCTGGGGATTTGGGCCCACGGCGTTCTGGTCGTTCAGTAGTCATTCCAATCACTGCGCCAACTCTCCAGTTGAAAATAATAAAGCACTCAAACGTGTCGACTGTTGACGTAGATTTTTTTTCGTAAACTAAGGCTTTGTGCCCAGACGTCGCATGGACACATTTAGACTATACTGAACTTCCTTGTAGGATCACCTTACCCGAAGGGGAGCGCCATTCTCCAATAATTTGTCACGCCAGACATTATCCCCGCAGATGGTGACGGTATTTTACTCCACTGACTGACAGTCTAAAGCTGCATTTGCAATGTTAACATGGGTTGGTTGGTGATGTAAACACTCATACCTACTCGGCAACTGCGGTTCTAGCTGCTGAATTTCCAGTGCCACAATCGATTTTCGCTCACACTAACGCACAGTCGGTTTTGAAACGTGATTGGTTTGTCAGGCTACGTCTGGTGTTAAGAATTTTTAAAGAGATTTGGTTAATATGTTCGGAGTGACTTTCTTGTGCAGTAGAGAAGTAGCAATAACAGATTGAGCATGAAGTTGTCTACATCTAATATGTAACTGCAGAGAAAATGTCATAGTACCTGATGAAATCAGAAACCAGAACAGTTGATTTGCAGATGACATTTGTGTAAAACACAAAGCAGGTATTTGACCGGTCTGACGAAACCTCTTCAGGCATTAATTTGCAAACACGACAGCGAAAAATGGATTCAGAAATTAAGTTTTGATTTACACCTTTGCTAATAGTCGCTGTGCGCCTGTGTTCACACGCAGGTAGAGGCGCGCATGTAGGTGCATGCCTCCTTCCCAGCATGTGCACAAGAGTGATCCCATTCACACCTAAAAAGCAGCACCCATGCTACTTCAGCGATGAAGCTGCAGCAGCAGGTAAAATGCACCACCCTCAGGGGGCTCAGCATTTAGTTGCTGGGTGTGGGCTTGGCGACCCTGGGGCCGCTGAGCTGGGGACTGTGAACCGCCACCTGTCCTAAATACCGTAAGCTCTGGGCATGCTTCAACGACCACTGTAAGGCACGTCGGTGGGATGTTGTACGGTACAGAGCCCGGGGATCTTGGCTTAACTGCCTGCATCGCGAGGATGGTATAAACCTCTATAAAAAAAAAACCTCAATCTCAAGGTGTGCTGCGCGCCGAGGAGACGCATGGCTGTTGAGGTAGAACAGTTGCTAGCGGGCGATCTCTGGGGAACCTGCCGCTCTCCGGTTGTATTAGGCTTACCCAGGCAAACGGGGCTCTATCTGGGTGACATTTCTTTCCCTAGCTGCTCGTGGGACCACCACGAAAAGAAATAAGAATAGTGCGCAAGCATGTATCTCTAAGATAGGAAAGTTCAATACTTTAAAGTATGACCCCCAATCGTTCCCTTCCCTGCGCACACCAGGGAAGGAACGGCGGTCTAAATTACTTGCTGAGACGTATTCTCCTCGATTTCTGGTTTGCAGCCTAATAGATGGGGACTCATTTCTGACCACAAAGCCCCAGTTTTTTGGAAAATTTAGAGGACAAGTTTGGAGAAGTTGAGGGCATGTCTAAAATGAGGTCTGGAGCAGTCCTCATACAGACAGCATCCCCAGCACAGTCACGGGCATTGCTTTCTTGTGACAAGCTCGGTGATGTTGCATTCTCCATTACGCCTCATAAGTGCCTCAATATGGTTCAGGGACTTATTTTTCATCGTGACCTGTTGTTACAGTCGGACGACGAGCTCCACAGAACGCCGCGGTGTCCACTTTGTACAACGTGTCTTCAGGGGACCTAAAGATAGTAGGGTCGCCACCGGGGCCTTCATCTTGGCTTTCGAGGGTGACACCTTGCCCGAGAAGGTCAAGGTGGTGATATATCGATGTGATGTTAAGCCTTAGGTCCCTCCCATGCACTGCTTTAAGTGCTGGAGGTTTGGGCATATGTCATAGAGATGTGACGCCAACCCTACCTGTCGGGATTGTGGACGTGCCTCCCACCCCAACATCCCATGATCGTCGCCCCCCTGTTTGTGTCAACAGCGGACAGGAACATCCACATTGCTCATCAGACTGCGCGGTTTATTAAAAAGAACGGAAGATTGGGGAGTATAATACCTTGGACAGGCTTACTTACACAGAGGCTAAACGCAAGTACAATCGACTTCACCCTGTACGCATTTCATCGCCGTATCCTGCAGCCATCCCTGGCGATGACCCCCCCCCCCCCCCCAAAGCTCAAATGCTTTTTGTGGGCCCTCCAGCCCGGCCGTCTATTCCAGCCCCCCTGGTAGTTGGGGAACACTCTCTTCCGTTGCTCCCCTGTTTTCAACATCAGGAGTAACAACCCCTCCTTTTTGGGGACTCCAGTCCCCACCTGTGAGCTGTAGAAGTGCTCGCCTCCTCTGGCTCCCCTCGCGCGGAAGGGGTCGCTTGGTTACCTCCCTTTTGTGGTTACTGCCCCTCCAGATGTCAGCCAGTGACTGAAAAAGCCACCACCTGAGGGCCATAGGGCTTCCAGGTCATCCTAGGTCCAAGAGATTGGGTTGGGAAAGCCCACCCAGCCTGATAAGCTGAGGGACAAACGGGACCCTACCAAAAAGAAGAAAGGGCAGAAGGACATAGAGACAGAAAAGGAGTTCACCACTGCACCTGAAGAGGATGTGGAGCATCTAGCGTCCACTGAGGAGCTAGATGTTACTCGACCCACAGCTCCTATGGAAGTTGATCAGGCTACTTCGCAATCAATGGCGGCGAGCGCTTGCAAGGCGTGACCTATCGCCCCCCTCCCTCCCAGGTTCTTTCATGTCTTCATAGTCGGATACCATTATCCTTCAATGGAATTGCCTTGTTGTTTTCCACCACCTTGCTGAGTTGAAACAGCTTTTGTGCCACTTCCCTGCCACTTGTCTGGCCCTACAGGAAACCTGATTCCCTGTTCAGCGGACCCCCTCCCTGTGTGGCTACCGGGGTTACTATAAGAACCGCGTAGAATACGACAGGATGTCTGTGTTTATGTTCTTGCCGCTGTTCCTAGTGCCCCAGTGCCTCTTCACATGGCTCTCGAGGCTGTGGCTGTTAGAATCTGGGCAGGAATGGAGCTTACCATCTGTACCCTCTACCTTCCCCTGGATGAGGTTGTCCCTCTTGCTGACCTAGCTGCCTTTTTCGCCCAGCTCCCCCTGCTGTTCCCCCCTGCGGGTTCGGGGGTTAGAATAGGCCCGCGGTATTCCTGCCTGTCGTAAGAGGCGACTGAAAGGAGTCTCAAACGTTTCGGCCTTACGTGATGGTCCCCTGTCGGGTTTGACCTCCATATCTCAAAATTTTTCCGAAGAGCGAGCCGATTGGGGAAGGGCGCCTTACTTGGTGCATTGTGTCCATCTTGCGTTGAGACCTTTCGCCTGTTTATTCGTCGTTGCCTTGCAGTCCTGCCCGCTCTACATCTTTTGGGCATGGCTACGCTCCTGCGTGCCCTTTCTGCCAAGCAATGTGCGGGGCCCCTTTCTGCACTGACGGCGACCATGGACCACATGTCACCTAACATCCAGCACGGTAGCCAGTCCGTTGTGGTGGGGCCGCCATGTACCCTCTTGGTTGTAGCCCCCTGACAACACAGGGATCGCTCTGCTGATGCCTGCGCTGTTAACTCCCCACGTATGCCAAGGAGTAGATGCCTATCCTCCTGGGGTATCGGGACTCCCGGCAATGGCCATCCTGCCAGGTGGCCTTCGCTGTGGCTGGGTGGCGCCCGTGGGGAGGGCCCTTGGTCGGAGTAGGTGGCATGAGGGCGGATGACCCGCAATGAAGCGTGGTACATCCTCTCTCGCTGGCGGCCAGCCGCCAGCAGTCTCTAAGCGTTCTTGGGCTCAATTTAATGCTCAGAAGTACGATCCGAAAACGTTCCCCTCCCTGGCCACGCCATGGAAAGAGCGTAAGTCTCAGGATGGCGGTAACAGTTATTCGCCCCGATTCTTAGTTTGCAAAAGAGCTGATGGGGAGTCTTTTCTCTCCACAAAGCCTCAGTTCTACGTCGAGCATTTAGAGGACAAGTTTGGGGAGGTGGAGGGCTTGTCTAAAATGCGCTCTGGGTCGGTACTGATACAAACGGCATCCTCCGCCCAGTCATGCAGGTTACTTGCTTGTGACAAGCTGGGGGATGTTAACGTTACTATTACACCTCATAAGAGTTTAAATATGGTCCAGGGTGTTATTTTCCATAGGGACCTCCTTTTGCAGTCTGATGACGAGCTGCGCGCCAACTTAGAACGTAGAGGTGTTCACTTCGTCCGGCGCGTTCATTGGGGTCCGAGGGACAATCAGGTTGCTACCGGTGCCTTCATCTTGGCCTTCGAGGGTGATACGTTACCGGAAAAGGTCAAGGTGATGGTCTACCGATGTAACGTCAAGCCCTATATCCCTCCCCCGATGCGGTGCTTCAAGTGCTGGAAGTTCGGCCATATGTCTTCCCGCTGCACTTCCAGCCTCACATGTCGAGATTGCGGACGCCCATCTCATCCCGATACTCCATGTGCCCCGCCTCCCCTCTGCGTCAACTGCGGGGAGCACCATTCACCTTGCTCGCCAGACTGCAGAATGTTCCAGAAAGAGCGCAAAATCATGGAATATAAGACCCTGGACCGACTGACTTATACTGAGGCCAAAAGGAAATACAACCGATTACATCCAGTGAGAATGACATCTTCCTACGCCGCTGCTACAACACCTGTGCTCGCCCCATCAGTTTCGCGACTTCCGGCCGGATTGACGAGTGGTACAACTCCTCCTGCCCCCTTGCCAGTGGGGGGCTCTACCCACCGGGTTGCTCCTGTGCCACCTACCTCAGGAGCCACACCATCCCCCCCCATCGGGGACGTCGGTCCCCGCTTCTAAGCCGGAGAAGTGTCCAACTTCTTCGGCTTCTCACGCTCGCAAGGGGTCCCTTGGGTCCCTCCATTCCCAGGTTTCCACCAGCGGGAAGACTGACGACCGACAGTGGCGTAAGTGCCCGCAATCAGCTGGTCGAAGGGCTTCACGATCCTCCTCAGTCCCGGAGACTGAATCGGTGAAGCCCTCCCAGCCATTTAAACCCAAGGAGCGGCGTGAGAAATCGAAGAAGAAGAGCTCTAAGCCCAAGGAACTCGCGGTGGCAGCCGCCCCACCGCAACCTTCCAGCTCTGCGTCTGAGGACGAGGTGGAGATTCTGGCGTCCGCTGCGGACCTCGATCTCGCCGGTCCCTCAGACGCCATGAATAGCACTAGCGCAGGTGCTCAAACGGAGGCAGCAGGTGACCCAGCGGCGTGATCTGCCTTCCCAGTCCCGTCACGCCTTTCCCAGCCATGGCCAACACCATCCTCCAGTGGAACTGCAGCAGTTTCTTCCAACATCTAGCTGAGCTCCGCCAACTTACCAGCCTTCACCCTTTCTTCTGCATTGCTCTCCAGGAAACTTGGTTTCCAGCAATGCGAACCCCCGCCCTCCGTGGCTATCGGGGTTATTATAAGAACCGAGCAGCTTATGAAAGGGTGTCTGGTGGCGTCTGCATATATGTCCTTCCAACTCTGCACAGCGAGTCTGTCCCTCTCCAGACACCTTTAGAGGCTGTCGCTGTACGGGTGTGGACGCCACGGGCTGTTACTGTCTGCAGTCTTTACCTTCCACCGGATGGTGATGTCTCGCAACATGTCCTGGCTGCACTGGTAGCCCAATTGCCGCCACCTTTCTTGCTATTGGGCGATTTCAACGCCCATAACCCTCTGTGGGGTGGGTCAGTGGCTACAGGTCGAGGCGCCATCGTTGAGCATTTATTGTCGCAGCTCGATCTCTCGCTGTTAAATGATGGTGCCTTCACACACTTCAGTCCCCCCTGCGGGTCCGGGGTAAGAATAGGCCCGAGGTATTCCTGCCTGTCGTAAGAGGCGACTAAAAGGAGTTTCAACCGCTTCGGCCTTCCATGTGATGGTCCCCCTTGGGGTTTGACCTCCATTTTTCAAAATTCTACAGAAGTACGAGCCTTTTGGGGAAGGACACCTTACGTGGTGTACCACTGGTCCTAAGTGCACTAAGACCTTGGCACTCAGCATTGCATCGGCGTTGTAACCATACCCACTATTCCTCAAATTGGGCCTAAACGCCTGATGGGTTGTCCAAGTTACGCCCATAGTGCATCTCCATCTGCACCAGCGATCATGATGGACTTTCCATGGCACCAGAAATCCAGCACGGTAGCCAGCCCGTTGTGGTGGGGTCGTCATGTACCCTCTAGGTTGTAGCCCCCTGACAACACAGGGATCGTACTGCCGATACCCGAGCTGCACCCTCCCCACGTCGGCCAAGGAGTAGATGCCTGTCTCCTTGGGGCATCAGGACTCCCGGCAATGGTCATCCTGCCAGGTGGCCCTTGCTGCGGCTGGGTGGCGCCCGTGGGGAGAGCCCCTGGTCGGAGTGGGTGGTATCGGGACGGACGTTTCGCAGATGAAACGTCAACACGTATCAGGTCGCTCTGCGGCCGAGTCTTTCAAAAGAAAAGGTACCGTTTCTAGTTCCGGTTCTCCTGCCCTTTCCCCCTTGGCCACTCCATGGGAGGAGGGACAGGCCCGTCGGCTTGGGGCGAAGTACTTCCCCCGCTATTTGGTCTGTTCTCGAACCGATGGGGGGACATTCGCCACCTCCAAGCCCATGTTCTTTGTTCAGCACATTGAAGACATCTTCGGAGAAATCGAGGCTCTCAGCAAGATGCGTTCAGGGTCCGTTCTTATCAAGACCACCTCCGCCACACAGTCGGCGGCGCTCCAGGCGTGCGACCGCCTAGGGGACATCCCAGTATCCATTGTCCCACATCTGGCACTAAATAGAACGCAGGGGGTTATTTTTCATCGTGACCTCCTGCTACAATCTGATGAGGAGCTCAGGGCCAACCTGGAGCGCCGAGGCGTGCATTACGTCCGGCGAGTCCAGCGCGACCCCAAAGACCGTCGCATCGACACCGGGGCCTGTATCCTCGCCTTCGAGGGGGACGTTCTCCCAGAGAAGGTAAAGGTGATGTGCTACCGGTGTGACGTGCGACCTTATGTCCCGCCTCCTATGCGCTGTTTTAGGTGTTTGCGCTTTGGGCACATGTCGTCACGGTGTGAGGCTGAGCCCCTTTGTGGCGATTGTGGACGTCCTCTTCGTGAGGAACATACATGCACCCCACCACCTCGGTGCATTAATTGTCCTGGCGTCCACTCGCCTAGATCCTCAGACTGCCCCACATATCAGAAGGAGAAGAAGATACAAGAAATCAAAACTTTGGATCGGCTCTCTTATTCTGAGGCCAGGAAGAAGTATGACCGCCTCCATCCCGTGCCATTGACCACTTCGTTTGCCTCAGTTGTGTCCACTCCTTCCGCGGTATCCTCACCCCTATCCTGTCCCCCCTCCGCCTCCTCCGCCCATCAGGGGGCTCTGACTCCGCCTCCCAAATCCCTCCCTTCCAAATCCTCCTCCCCCGTGGCCCCTACCCCCTCTGCCCCAGGGGCCACCCTTCCTCCTCCTCCTGCCCCCACGCCACCTGAGAAGGGATCCTCTTCTCAGGCGTCCATCGGGGAAACGTTCCCGACCCCGGCTTCCGAGGTCCGGCGTTCCAAAACGGACCCCACGCGTGAGGACCTTCTTCGGGTCCAGCCCACCATTCCTGTGCCTCCTCGGCCTTCCAAGAAGGCCTCCAAGAAGAAGTCTCTATCCCCCTCTCCACCCCGGCGCGTTTCGTCTGACGCTGCATCCGTGAGTCGCTGCTCCCGGCCGTCCTCAGTTTCGCCGGGACGCTCTGCTGCCAGGCGCTCAGCTGGCCTTTCGTCGGCAAACGATGCTGTCCCTCCTACACAACCAGGGACAGCGGCCGCAGCTGGCGACGAGTCGATGGAACCGGATCCGCCTCCCGTCGGTTGTAGCGTTGTTCCCTCGCAACCTGGCCCTCCGCGGCCGTCGAGGTGACCAGCTCTTCCCCCATCTCGTTCCCCCAACTTTTTGACTAGCGATGGCGTTGTTTCATTGGAACATAAGAGGTATTCGATCTAATCGGGAGGAATTACAACTGCTCCTCCGCCTGCACTGTCCGCTCGTCCTTGGTCTCCAGGAAACCAAGTTGCGCCCGACTGACCGTATTTCCTTTACCCACTATACCTCGGAGCGGTATGACCTCACCCCTGTGGACGGTGTCCCAGCTCATGGTGGGGTCATGTTGCTCGTTCGGGACGATGTCTATTACCATCCCATCCCATTGACCACCCCACTCCAAGCAATAGCTGTCCGCATTACTCTTCCTGCTTTTACTTTTTCAGTTTGTACCATCTACACTACGTCATCTGCTGTTAGTTGGGCTGACATGATGCACCTGATCGTTCAGCTTCCCCCGCCGTTTTTATTGTTTGGCGACTTCAATGCCCATCATCCCCTTTGGGGCTCTCCTGCATCCTGTCAAAGAGGCTCACTCTTGGCGGATGTCTTCAACCATCTCAATCTTGTCTGCCTCAATACTGGCGCCCCGACTTTCCTCTCAGACTCTACTCATACCTACTCCCACTTGGACCTCTCGATCTGTTCTACCACTCTTGCCCGTCGGTTCGAGTGGTATGTCCTTTCTGACACCTATTCGAGCGACCACTTCCCCTGGGTCGTTCGTCTCCTGCACCACACCCCATCCCCACGTCCTTCGAGCTGGAACATACCGAAAGCTGACTGTGGACTTTACTCCTCCCTAGCGACCTTTCCGCACCACGATTTTCTCAATTGTGACAGTCAGGTCCAATACCTCACGGCTGTCATCATCAATGCTGCCGAACGTTCCATTCCTCATTCTACCTCTTCTTCACGTCGCGTTTCCGTCCCCTGGTGGAATGAAGCTTGTAGAGACGCTATCCGTGCTCGACGACGTGCTTTACGCACCTTTCGCCGCCATCCTACGTTGGCGAGTTGTATTGAATACAAACGACTCCGAGCGCACTGCCGTAGAGTCATCAAAGACAGCAAAAAAGCTTGTTGGGCCTCTTTCACCAGCTCCTTTAACAGTTTTACTCCCTCTTCCGTCGTTTGGGGTAGCCTGCGCCGGCTGTCGGGCATTAATGCCCACTCCTCGGTACCTGGCCTGACCTCAGGTAATGAGGTCCTTGTTGATCCTGTGGCTGTCTCCAACGCCTTTGGCCGCTTTTTCGCGGAGGTTTCCAGCTCCGCCCATTACCATCCTGCCTTCCTTCCCAGGAAAGAGGCAGAAGAGGCTCGGCGACCTTCCTTCCACTCTCTGAATCTGGAAACTTATAATGCGCCCTTTACTATGCGGGAACTCGAACGTGCGCTTGCACTGTCCCGGTCCTTTGCTCTGGGGCCAGATGCCATTCCCGTTCAGATGCTGGCACACCTTTCTCCGGCGGGCAAAAGCTTCCTTCTTCGTACCTACAATCGCGTCTGGACCGAAGGTCAAGTCCCCATGCGTTGGCGTGACGCCGTTGTCGTTCCTATACCCAAACCCGGGAAGGATAGACACCTTCCTTCTAGTTACCGCCCCATTTCTCTTACGAGCTGTGTCTGTAAGGTGATGGAGCGCATGGTTAACGCTAGGTTAGTCTGAATTCTTGAATCTCGACGGCTACTTACCAATGTTCAATGCGGCTTTCGTCGCCGCCGCTCCGCTGTTGACCACCTTGTGACCTTGTCGACATTCATCATGAACAACTTTTTGCGAAGGCGCCAAACGGTAGCCGTGTTCTTCGACTTGGAGAAGGCTTATGATACCTGTTGGAGAGGAGATATCCTCCACACTATGCACAGGTGGGGCCAACGCGGTCGCCTGCCCCTTTTTATTGATTCCTTTTTAACAGATCGAAAGTTTATGGTACGTGTGGGTTCCGTATTGTCCGACGTCTTCCTCCAGGAGAACGGAGTGCCTCAGGATTCCGTCTTGAGCGTAGCCCTTTTTGCCATCGCGATCAATCCAATTATGGATTGCATTCCACCTACTGTCTCAGGCTCTCTCTTTGTCGATGACTTCGCGATCTACTGCAGTGCCCAGAGACCATGCCTCCTGGAGCGCTGCCTTCAGCGTTGTCTAGACAGCCTCTACTCATGGAGCGTGGCAAATGGCTTCTGGTTCTCTGAAGAGAAGACGGTTTGTATCAACTTTTGGCGATATAAAGCGTTCCTTCCGCCATCCTTACATCTCGGTCCCGTTGTTCTCCCATTCGTGGACACAACTAAGTTTCTAGTGCTCACGTTGGACAGGAAACTGTGTTGGTCTCCACATGTCTCTTATTTGGCGGCCCGTTGTATAAGTTCCCTTAATGTCCTCAGAGTTCTTAGCGGTTCATCTTGGGGAGCGGATCGCACTGTCCTGCTTTGCTTGTATCGGTCCATAGTCCGATCGAAGCTGGATTATGGGAGCTTCGTCTACTCGTCCGCTCGGCCATCCCTCTTACACCGGCTCAACTCCATCCACCATCGGGGGATACGTCTTGCGACCGGAGCCTTCTACACTAGTCCTGTCGAGAGTCTTTATGCTGAAGCTGCCGAGTTACCATTGACCTACCAGCGCGACGTACTGCTGTGTCGGTGTGCCTGCCGGCTGTTGTCTATGCCCGACCACCCCTCTTACAAGTCCTTCTTCGCCGATTCTCTCGACCGTCAGTACGGGTTGTATGTGTCTGCCCTGCTGCCCCCCGGAGTCCGCTTCCGTCGCCTGCTTCGACAATTGGATTTTGCCCTCCCTACCACCTTCAGAGAGGGTGAGAGCCCGACACCACCTTGGCTCCAGGCTCCGGTTAATATTTATCTCGACCTCAGCTCACTCCCGACGGAGGGTACTCCGGCTGCAGTGTATTGCTCACGGTTTGTCGAACTTCGTGCTCGACTTGCCGGTCACACCTTTATTTACACCGATGGCTCCCAAACTGACGATGGTGTCGGCTGTGCCTTTGTCGTCGGGGCCGCCACCTTAAATACCGGCTCCTCGACCAATGTTCCAGCTTTACGGCCGAGCTTTTTGCTCTCCATCAGGCCGTTCAGTATGCCCGCCGCCACCGCCATTCATCGTATGTACTCTGCTCTGACTCACTCAGTGCTCTTCAGAGCCTTGGAGCTCCCTATCCGGTCCATCCCTTGATTCAACGGATCCAGCAGTTCCTCCATTCTTTCGCTGATAATGGTGGTTCTGTCAGCTTTCTGTGGGTTCCCGGACATGTAGGAGTGCCTGGGAATGAGGCTGCAGATGCTGCAGCCAAGGCTGCAGTCCTCCTGCCTCGGCCAGCCTCCCATTGTGTCCCATCATCTGACGTTCGTGGGGATGTATGTAAGAGGCTTGTGTCGTTGTGGTGGGATGCTTGGTCATCCCTCCAAGGAAACAAGCTCCGGGCAGTAAAACTGCTCCCAACTGCTTGGACAACATCCTCCCGACCATCTCGGCGCGAGGAGGTCCTTCTGACCAGGTTGCGGATTGGGCATTGCCGGTTTAGCCACCGCTACCTGCTCTCCGGTGACCCAGCCCCGCAGTGCCCTTGTGGTCAGGCATTAACAGTGCGCCATGTTTTATTGTCGTGTCCCCGTTTTAGTCAATTTCGTGTTGTCCTGTCCCTGCCATCTACTTTACCGGATGTTTTAGCTGATGACGCTCGAGCAGCTGCTCGTATTCTGCGTTTTATAACTTTAACTGGCTTGTCCAAAGACATTTAACCTTTTTACTTATTTTATCTGCATCTTTGTCAGGTCCTTCTGGTGTCCCCCCCCCCCCCCCCATCCCCTTGAGTTTTACCAGATTCCATGTGCTCTCACAACAGTGACTGGGCGCTAATGACCGCAGCAGTTGAGCGCCCTTAAACCCCAACAGAATCACACACTTCAGTGTGGCGCATGGCACGTACTCCGCCATTTACCTTTCAATCTGTAGCCCTAGCCTCTTACCGTCTGTCCAATGGAGTGTGCATGACTACCTGTGTGGTAGTGACCACTTTCCGATCTTTCTGTCACTACCACAGCGTCACTCTTCTGGGCGCCCTATCAGATGGGCTATGAATAAGGCTGACTGGGACTTGTTCTCCTCCACTGCCGCTCTTGAGCCTCTCTGTAATGATGACATTGATGCGGTGGTTCAATCGGTCACCACCGGCATCGTTACTGCCGCCGAATCTGCCATTCCCCGTTCTTCTGGGTCCCCTCGGCGGAGGGCTGTGCCTTGGTGGTCGCCTGAGATCGCTGAAGCGATTAAAGATCGCCGGTGGGCGCTCCAGCGTCACAAGCGACATCCCTCCATAGACCACCTTATCGCCTTCAAACGGCTGCGTGCGTGGGCCCGCCTCCTTATCCGCCAAGGCAAGCAGGAGTGCTGGGAGCGGTATGTGTCCACCATTGGCCTCCATGTCACTCCATCGCAGGTCTGGGCCAAGATTCGACGCGTCGACGGCTATCGGACCCCTGTCAGCGTCCTTGCGCTCTCACTGAATGGCGCAGTTTGTACTGACTCCGACGTCATTGCACACTGCTTGGCAGAGCATTTTGCTATGAGTTCCGCTTCTGCGAATTACCCCCAGGCCTTCCGCTCCATTAAAGAGCGGATGGAACGTCGGAGCCTTTCTTTTCGCACCCACACTTCCGCATCCTACAACGCTCCATTCAGTGAGTGGGAATTACAAAGTGCCCTTGCCGCTTGCCCTGATACCGCTCCCGGGCCAGATAGCATCCACTGTCAGATGCTGAAACACCTTTCAGTGGACTGCAAGCGACGCCTCCTCGACCTTTACAACCGTCTCTGGGTCGAGGGTGAGTTTCCGTCGCAATGGCGGGAAAGCATTGTCATCCCCGTTTTGAAACCGGGCAAGAGCCCTTTGGAGGTGGACAGCTACCGCCCCATTAGCCTCACCAACGTTATTTGCAAGCTTCTCGAACGGATGGTGAGCCGGCGCTTGAATTGGGTACTGGAGTCTCGGGGCCTTCTGGCTCCGTCTCAGGGTGGGTTCCGCAAAGGCCGCTCCGCCACTGACAATCTGGTGAGCCTGGAGTCGGCCATCCGTACTGCCTTTGCCCGCCGTCAGCACCTGGTCGCTGTCTTTTTCGACATGCGGAAGGCGTACGATACGACATGGCGTCATCACATCCTTTCTACGCTTCATGGATGGGGTCTTCGGGGCCCTCTGCCGATTTTTATCCGCAATTTCCTGTCGCTTCGTACCTTCCGCGTGCAAGTCGCAGCCTCATATAGTTCCTCCCACGTCCAGGAGAACGGTGTGCCACAGGGTTCTGTTTTAAGTGTCTACCTGTTTTTAATAGCCATTAACGGGCTCGCTGCGTCCGTGGGAAGTTCTGTCTCCGCTTCCCTGTATGCTGACGACTTCTGCCTTTACTACAGCTCTACTGGCATTGCAGCTGTTGAACTTCAGCTACAGGGCGCTATATGCAAGGCGCAGTCTTGGGCTGTAGCGCATGGCTTTGTTTTCGGCTGCCAAGACCCGTGTTATGCATTTCTGCCGGCGCCGAACAGTCCATCCTGAGCCGCAGCTTTATCTTGCCGACGAACTCGTTGCAGTGGTTGAGACCCACAGGTTTTTGGGGGTCGTTTTTGATGCTCGGTTGACTTGGCTGCCTCATATCCGGCAGCTTAAACAGGCGTGTTGGAGGCATCTCAATGCTCTGCGATGCTTGAGCCACACCAGCTGGGGCACCGACCGATCTACCCTGTTACGGCTCTACCATGCTTTAATCCAGTCCCGTCTGGATTATGGGAGCCTGGCTTATGGCTCAGCATCCCCATCTGCGTTACGGATGTTGGACCCAATCCTCCACAGCGGGGTACGCCTTGCCACTGGTGCCTTCCGCACCAGCCCTGTGGACAGCATCCTTGTTGAGGCAGGTGTCCCTACACTGCGGTTATGACACCAACAATTACTGGCTGCTTATGCTGCCCATGTTTTTAGCTTGCCGGGGCATCCAAATTACCGTGTCCTGTTCCCGCAGTCAGTCGTCTATCTGCCAGGCCGTCGGCCCCGGTCGGGTTGTCCGATCGCCGTACGCATCAAGGAGCTTCTCTGCGGGCTTGGGTTTTTCCCTGTTCCACCTCCTTTCCGGGCGCCTCTGCGTACACCCCCGTGGTGTGTTCCTCGCCCTTGCCTTCGGCTCGACTTGGCACAGGGCTCGAAGGACTCGGTCCCTCCAGAGGCCTTCTGCCGCCGCTTTTATTCCATCCTGGCCACGTATCAGGGCTCTGGAATTGTTTACACCGACGGTTCGATGGTTGCTGGTCGTGTCGGGTATGCGCTAACTCAAGGGGACCATTCCGAACAACGGTCCTTGGCGGCTGGCTGCAGTGTTTACACTGCTGAGCAGGTCGCCATCTTTCGAGCCCTAGAGTATATCCGCTCCTGCTCAGGTGAGTCCTTCGTTATCTGTAGCGATTCCCTGAGCGGTTTACGAGCTCTCGACCAGTGTGTTCCTCGTTATCGTCTGGTGATGGCCATCCATGAGTCCCTGCTTACTCTTGCGCGTTGCGGCCGCTCTGTGGTCTTTGTGTGGACCCCCGGTCATGTCGGTATCCCGGGCAATGAACATGCTGACCGCCTGGCGGAGGAGGCCACGAGACAACCGTCTCTGGATGTTGGCCTCCCAGAGACTGATTTGCGGGCAGTCCTCCGCCGAAAAGTTTTTGCGATTTGGGACGCTGAATGGCGCGATCGGATCACGCCCAATAAACTCCGTGCCATTAAGGAGACGACGACTGTGTGGCGGTCATCCATGCGAGCCAACCGCAGGGACTCAGTCGTCCTTTGTCGGCTCCGCATTGGCCACTCCCGGCTGACACACAGTTATTTACTGCGCCGGGAGGACCCTCCTGTATGTCGCTGTGGGGCGGCTTTGACAGTGGCCCACATTTTGTTGGCCTGCCCCCTTTTAGCTGTGGTCAGGCAGACATTTGCGCTGCCTGATACGCTCCCTGCCCTTTTATCTGATGACCCTGTTATGGCTGGCTTAGTTTTACGTTTTATTCGGGCAGGGGGGTTTTTATCGTTTACTCTGAGTGTTTGTTCTGTTCTTTTGTGTTGATTCTGGCCATTGGCCTACGATTTTACGCTGGGTTTTTAATGTGTTCTCGGTGGTTGGCTTTTCCTTTTTATCTCTATGGTCGGCCAACCACCGTCACGCTCTGTGTGATTTTAATTTGTCTTGTCTGATCTCTGTAAGAGTATTTCTTGTCTTGTGTCGTCTGACGTTTTTCCTGCTGTTCGTTTTTCTTCTCTTTGGGTGGTTTTAATTTTTTGGAAAAAGGGACCGATGACCATCGCAGTCTGGTCCCTTTAATCCCCCAACCAACCAACCAATCCCCCTGCTGTTCCTCCTTTTGGGGGACTTTAATGCCCACCACCCCTTATGGGGTGGGGCCCAGATCTCGGGCCAGGGTAGGAACATTGAGGCTCTCTGGGCACAGCAGGACATTTGCCTCCTTAACACTGGTGCTCCCACATATTCTAGCTTGACTCACGGCACATACTCGGCCATTGACCTCTCTCTTTGTAGCCCAGGTCTCCTTCCATACCTCAGTAGGAGGGTCCACGACGACCTCTGTGGTAGCGACCCCCCCCCCAGGGGATCCACAACTCTTTTGTGGATACGTGCGTAGCGAGCACGGGACCCCGAGCTGATGTGGCCTTCCTTCCTTTCCGGGCTGCATACCTTCCCTTTCCGCATCCTTCCCCATTCCCCATCTTCGCCACCCCCCCCCCCTTTTCACCTCTGGCTCTTTCTTTCCCTTTCTATGGGGTTATGGTTTGTGCCTACGTCCGGAGACGGACGCTTGTACATATACTACATTCTTCACCTTCATTCCTTGCTTGTAAGTCTTCATCCTTCCTTGGTCCTTCTCTTTTCCTTACCTCTTCTCTCTACCTTCTCCGCTGCGGCGTTTGAGACCTCTCTTCTTTCCTTTCCCTTTCTCTTTCTTCCTCCCTGTGCGTGTCTGAAGGCCAACCCACGCACTTCCATGCGTAGCCGGTGACGGGGTAACGCGTAATTCCCCGCCCCGGGTAGACAGGTAGGACACATACGTACCCCCTGGTAACGGCCAGGCCCAGGGAGGGGTGATTACCCGAGCTGATACCTTCCGAAAGTGCCGATTGGTCCCTCCGTCCGTTTGTTGGGAGGTGTGACCTGAGGTGTGAACACTCACCTAAGGCGGGAGTGCCCTCAGAGAGGGCCCCCACAAGGGAGGAGCGCGCCATCGGAGACGCCGGTAATCATGGGGGATTCTTCCGCAATGGTTTCCTCACCTTCCACTGTGTCTGCTCACAAACGTAAGTTCACTGAGTCTCGACCACAGTCAGTTCTTCCATCGTTGCCACAGTTCCTTGTTGGTTTTCGGTCTGACGAAGGTCACGACTTCTCCACGGTCAACCCTTTCATTATTCAGAAAGGTGTCGACGCAATTGCAGGTCCTGTAAAGTCTTGTTCCAGATTACGGAATGGCACCCTGTTGTTAGAAACAGTCAGTGCCCTCCAGGCACAAAAATTGCTGCGTACGTCACTACTACACACCTTCCCTGTCAGGGTGGAACCGCACCGTACCTTAAATTCCTCGCGTGGAGTCGTTTATACACGCTCCCTCGATGGACTGTCTGACGAAGAAATTCAGCACTACCTGTCTGACCAGGGCGTAACGGCTGTTCATAGGGTTATGAAAAGGGTTGACACGAACATCATTTCAACCCGCACTGTCTTCTTGACATTTGACAAAGTTCAACTACCATCGAAAATCAAAGCCGGCTATGAGATAATTTCCGTTCGCCCTTACGTCCCGAACCCTACGCGTTGCTATCGGTGCCAGCGGTTCAATCACACCAGCCAGTCCTGTTCCAATCCGGCCAAATGTGTTACGTGTGGCAGGGATGCCCATGAGGGTGCTTGTCCACCTCCATCCCCTCGCTGCATCAACTGTATGGGTGACCACGCCGCTTCCTCTCGAGATTGCCCCGTTTTTAAGGACGAAAAACTTATCCAGGAAATTAGGGTGAAGGAAAAGGTGTCCACCTTTGCTGCTCGAAAATTATTCGCCAGTCGACAGCCCACCGTGCCTCAGAAAGGAAACTACAGCACTGTCCTTGCTTCTCCTCGGCCAACAAAGGAGGCGGCCACGCAGACTTGCGACCTCACCTTTAGTGCCACGGTCGTCAGATCGGCCAGCGCAAAGATCGCCCGTTCAACCTCACCACTTTCGCCTGCCCACTCTCTGGCTCACCCTTTGTCGAGTTCTGCTAAATCTCGAGCCCAAAAGTCAGACACCAAGACTTCGAAAAAAGAGCATACTCGCGAAGATTTTTTACGTACGGCAACTTCCCAACCATCGGTTCCTCCTTCCTCTAAACATCATACTTCCAAGAAGGCTACAAAGAAACCCAGTTCCTCTCCTTCTCCGCCAAGGCGTGTCCCATCTACAGCACCACCTGGCGGAAGTCGCCCTCGGCCGTCTTCTGTGTCGCCGAGGCGCACTGCTGGCGGCCGATCAACCGGCCGGTCGCTGGTGGCAGGAGCTGCTCCTGACCAACCTATGGATCAGGATCTTCTGCCTTCGGCTGAATGCCATTCCATGCTGTCGGTCGCAAGCTCAGAGCAGTCGTTGAGTTGACAGCGACCTTGGTCGCATTCCTCCATTTTCTGTTCACCCTATGTCCATTATCCACTGGAATATCCGCGGTATTCGAGCCAATCGGGATGAATTGTCGATCCTCTTACAATCCTACTCGCCGGTCATCTTTTGTCTTCAGGAAACAAAGCTGCGTCCCCATGACCACTTTGTTCTCCCTCATTTTCAGTCCGTCCGATATGATCTCCCCTCTGTTGAAGGCACTCCAGCACATGGAGGACTCCTGATTCTTCTCCATGAAACTCTCCATTATCACCCAATCCATTTAAACACTTCCTTTCAAGCTGTCGCCGTCCGTCTTTCCCTTTCCGGATACACGTTCTCTCTTTGTACTGTATACATTCCATCAGCCACACCAATGGCACGAGCTGATCTCCTTCATCTTCTTGGTCAGCTTCCACCCACATATTTGCTGGTTGGGGACTTCAATGCCCACCACCAGCTTTGGGGATCTCCACATCCTTGTCCACGTGGCTCACTATTGCTAGACGTCTTCCACCAAGCAGATCTAGTTTGCCTCAACACTGGGGTCCCTACGTTTTTGTCTGCCTCCACGGCAAATTTATCTCATTTGGACCTTGCGGTCGGTACTGTTCCGCTAGCTCGGCGCTTCGAATGGTTCGCCCTTGATGATACACACTCCAGTGACCACTTTCCATGTGTCCTTAGACTGCAGCCTCAACGGCCATATATGCGCCTGCGACGCTGGAAGTTTGCTCAAGCCGATTGGACACTTTTTTCGTCTCTAGCGACATTCGATGACCGTCACTTTCCCAGCGTCGACGATGAGGTCACACATATTACCGACGTTATTCTTACAGCTGCGGAACATTCAATACCACGCACCTCCGAATTGCCCCGGCGCCCCCCAGTTCCTTGGTGGAACGAGGCATGCCGTGATGCACTACGTGAGCGGCGACGTGCTCTCCGCGTTTTCCGCCACCATCCTACTTTGGCCAACTGTATCCGCTATAAGCAGCTACGAGCGCGTTGCCGTCGTGTCATCCGCGATAGCAAGAAGGCAAGCTGGAAATTCTTTATTAGCTCATTTAACACCTTCACTCCCGCCTCGGAAGTTTGGAGTCGGCTTCGACGGTTCTCAGGCGCGCCTAGTTTCTCCCCGGTCTCTGGGCTCACTGTCGCGCATGACACATTAGTGGACCCCGTCGCAATTTCTAACTCGTTGGGTCAGCACTTTGCCGAGATTTCGAGCTCTTCAAATTACCCGCCCGAAGAAACGTGCAGCGGAAGTGCGACCTCTTGCTTTCTCCTCTCAAAATCGCGAAAGCTACAATACTGTTTTCTCCTTGCGGGAACTCCAACATGCACTCTCATCTTCTCGCTCCTCCGCCCCAGGACCAGATGGTATCCACGTCCAAATGTTGCTGCATTTATCAACCCATAGTCTGCGTTACCTCCTTCGCCTTTATAATCGAATTTGGACCGACAGTACTTTTCCCAGACGATGGCGGGAAGCTATCGTCGTTCCTGTTCCGAAACCTGGAAAGGACAAACATCTCCCCTCTAGTTATCGCCCCATTTCTCTCACGAGTAGTGTGTGTAAGGTTTTGGAGCGTATGGTGAATTACCGTTTAGCGTGGTGGCTGGAATCCCGCAGTCTTTTAACACCTGCCCAATGCGGATTCCGAAAGCATCGTTCTGCAGTTGACCATCTTGTTGCTCTCTCCATTTATATCATGAACAATTTTCTCCGGAAACGCCAAACGGTAGCAATATTTTTTGATCTGGAGCGAGCATGCGATACCTGTTGGAGGACAGGCATCCTCCGCACACTGTTCTCTTGGGGCTTTCGAGGCCGGCTGCCCCTTTTTCTTCGCGAATTTATGGCAGAGCGCACATTTAGGGTGCGGGTGAACACTACTCTCTCCCGCACTTTCTCCCAAGAAAACGGGGTACCCCAGGGCTCCGTGCTGAGTGTTGTACTGTTTGCCATCGCTATAAATCCAATTATGGATTGTCTCCTTCCCGATGTCTCGGGCTCCCTCTTTGTGGATGATTTTGCGATCTACTACAGCTCTCAACGGACCAGCCTTCTTGAACGACGTCTTCAAGGATGTCTCGATCGCCTCCACTCTTGGAGCATCGAAACAGGCTTCCGTTTCTCTCCCAGTAAGACCGTTTGTGTTAATTTTTGGCGACGTAAGGAGTTTCTTCCGCCCTCCTTACATCTAGGACCTGTCAACCTTCCGTTTTCAGACGTCGCTAAATTCTTGGGTCTTACGTTTGACAGAAAACTGTGCTGGTCCTCCCACGTTTCCTATCTTTCGGCTCGCTGTCTGCGATCCCTTAACACCCTCCGTGTCCTGAATGGTACCTCCTGGGGAGCGGACCGAGTGGTCCTTCTCCGCCTCTATCGCGCCTTAGTGCGCTCGAAATTGGATTATGGAAGCATAGTCTACTCCTCTGCTCGGCCGTCTATTCTTCGCCGTCTCGACTCTATCCACCACCGTGGATTACGTTTAGTGTCTGGAGCTTTTTACACTAGCCCTGTGGAAAGCCTTTATGCTGAGACTGCTGAACCTCCGCTGTCCAATCGGCGAGCAGTCCTTCTGAGTCGTTATGCTAGCCATCTGTCTTCCATGCCTGCTAATCCAGCCCATGCCCTTTTTTTCGACGCCTCATTTGATGTAGGGTATGCTGGCCGCTCCTCCTCCCTACTACCCCCGGGAGTCCGCTTCCGTCAACTGCTCCATTCTCTTTCCTTCCGCTTTCCTAAAACCTTTTTGACAACTTCGGGTACAGCACCGCCTTGGCTCCGTCCCCGGATCTGCCTGCTCCGTGACCTTTGTCGATTTCCCAAGGATGGTACCCCTACACTTCTTTATCGTCGGGCATTTGCTGCTCTATGTGCACAAATGACGGACGCCACATTTATTTACACCGACGGCTCGAAACCATCGTTAGGTGTAGGGAGTGCCTATATTGTTGGCGACACCCCAAATCAATTTCGGCTTCCCGACCAGTGTTCGGTGTATACTGCGGAGCTTTACGCTGTTCTCCAGGCTGTCCACTACATCCGCCGCACTCGGCGGATACAGTACGTTATCTGCTCAGATTCTCTCAGCTCTCTCCTCAGTCTCCAAGCTCTTTACCCTGTGCACCCTCTGGTCCACCGGATTCAGGACTGTCTGCGCTTGCTCCATCTGGGGGGCGTCTCGGTGGAGTTCCTCTGGCTCCCGGGACACGCTGGTATCTGTGGGAATGAGGCGGCCGATATAGCGGCCAAGGGTGCAGTCTCTCTTCCTCGGCCAGCTATTCAATCGCTTCCCTTCACCGATCTACGGAGCGGTTTATGTCGCAAAGTAGCTCATTTATGGCATGCGCATTGGTTAACACTTCCCAATAATAAATTGCGGGAAGTGAAAGCTCTTCCTTGCGCTTGGACTTCTTCCTCCCGAACGCGTCGTCGGGAGGAGGTAATTTTAACTAGACTCCGGATAGGGCACTGTCTTTTTAGCCATCGACATCTTTTAAGCGGCGATCCTCCCCCACTCTGTCCCCACTGCTCTCAGCTGTGGACGGTAAGACACCTTTTAATTGAATGCCCCTATTTTAATCCGTTACGCGCCCGTCTACAGCTATCGTCTGATCTATCGTCGATTTTAGCAGATGACACGCGCTCAGCCGACCGCGTTCTCCAGTTTATTAGTGCTAGTGAAATGACGTCAGTCATTTGAAGCTTTTTTTGGGGACAACCAACCCCTTTCTGTAGTGGATTTTTAAGCCTTCCTTCTGCTTTTAGTTTCTCCAATTTTATGACTTTGTTCCCATTGCTGCTGATTTTCAGTTTCGGTTTTTTTTACTGTTTCCGAAGTCACAGGCTGGGCGCTAATGACCATAGCAGTTTTGCGCCCTAAAACCAAACAAAAAAAAAAGTGGTAGCGACCACTTTCCTATCCTGGTTTCTATTCTTCAATCCCAACCCCATGACTAGTTGCCATGATGGTCTCTTCGTGGAGCTGATCGTGCAGCCTACACCTCAGCTACTATGGCCATTGCTCTGCTTCCTGGTGACATTGATTTGGCAGTGGACAAGGTCACTATGGCCATTGTTTCTGCTGCCGAGGCAACTGTCCCCTGTTCTTAAAGTACCCTAAGGCGTAGTCAGTCCCTTGGTGGACACCACAGATAGCAGAAGCTATCCGGGACCGCCGCCGAGCCCTGCAGCTACACCGGCGTCATCCATCCCTAGAGAATCTGGTTGCCTTTAAACGGCTGTGGGCCTGGGCCCGGGCTCGGAGGTTAATCCGGCAGAGCAAACAGGCCTGCTGGGAACAATATGTTCCCTCCATAGGTTCTCGTACCTCCCCATCTCAGGTGCTGCCACAGGTTCAGCGCATTTCTGGCGTATGCAGTTGTCGTTTTGCACACACCGTTGGGAATGATACAATGCCCCGTTTAGTGAATGGGAGTTCCAAAGTGCCCTTACAGCTTGCCCCGATCGATACCTCTGCAGGTCCAGACCGAATTCACCACCAGTTTCTTAGTCATCTCTCGGCGCACTGTCAGGGTGAATTACTCGCCCTGTTTAACCACATCTGGACGGAGGGCGTTTTCCCAATTCGTTGGCAGGATAGCATTACCATTCCAGTGCTGAAAGCCGGTGCAGATCCGCTGGCGGTTAATAGCTATCGCCCTATCATCCTTAACAACGTTATGTGCAAACTCCTGGAACGGATGGTGAGTCGGTGGCTCGTGTGGATTCTCGAAGCTCGGGGCCTCGTGGCCCAGCAACAGGGGGGCTTCCGTCAGGGCCGCTCAGCGATCGACAATTTAGTCTCTCTAGAGTCGGCTATTCGTGCAGCTTTTACCCGGCGAGAACATATAGTTACTGTTTTCTTTGATCTTCGAAAGGCGTAGGATACCACCTGGCGCCTTCATATCCTTGCTATGCTGCATGAATGGGGCTTAGGGGGTCCACTTCCGATTTTTCTACGGAATTACCTCTCCAATGGCTCCTTTCGGGTTAGAGTTGGCACTTACTTTAGCTCTGCTCATATTGTACTACTCAGCAGCACCATCCACGTAGTAGCTGGAATCCCTCCCCTAAGATTCCACCGACAACAGTTGCTTGCGTCATACATCGCCCGCGTCCATGCCTCGCCCGACCACCCAAACCACAGGCTCCTTTTTCCATCTTCTGCACTCCCCTCCCCACGACAGCGGCCTAGGTCGGGTCTCCCGATCGCGGTTCGCGTTCGTTCCCTTCTCTCGTCACTCGAGTCCTTTCCCCTTCCTCCATCTTTCCGGCCCTCTTCTTCTACCCCTCCTTGGTCCCTCCCTCGCTTGCGGCTTTGCTTGGATTTGTCCTGCGATTCCAAGTACTCCATTCCACCTGCCAGTCTTCAACAATTCATGGCTCTTCTTGCCTCGTTTCGCGATGCAGATGTAGTCTACACCGATGGTTCTGTGGTCGATGGACGCACTAGGTTTGCTTTCATCCACGGCGTCTACGTTGAGCAGCATTCCCTGCCTTGTGGGAGCACTGTTTTCACTGTGGAGCTGGTTGCTCTTTATCGTGCACTCGCTCACATTTCCTCCTGCCGTGGGGAGTCATTTGTCATATGCAGTGACTCCCTGAGTGGATTGCAAGCACTCGACCAATGTTTTCCTCAGGACCCTTTGGAGCGCGGTGTTAAAGATGCTGTTTTTGATCTCGCCGAGTGTGGTCGTTCAGCGACGTTTGTGTGGACCCCGGGCCACATCGGCATTCCAGGAAACGAACGTGTCGATCGGTTGGCCAAGCAGGCCACCATTTGGCCACCCCTGGAGCTTGGTCTCGTGGAAAGACCTCCGGTCATCCCTACATAGCAAGGTCCGTGATGTCTGGAGCTCTGAATGGTCTGTCTTGAACACGCCAAATAAGCTCCACATGGTCAAGTCACCCATGGCCGTATGGAAGTCATCCTTGAGGAGCACGCGTAGGGACTCAGTTGTTCTCTGCCATCTCCGAATTGGACATACGCGGTTGACCCACAGCTATCTCCTTCGCCGTGAGAACCCGCCCACGTGTCGCTGTGATGCAGGGCTGACAGTGGTCCATCTTATGGTGAACTGCCCCCTTTTAGCCCTGTTGCGGCAGTCCTTTATTTTACCAGTTGCACTTCCTTTAATTGTAGGTGACGATGCCTCTATAGCTGACTTAGTTTTGCGTTTTATCCGTGCAGCTGGGTTTTATCACTCGCTGTAGTGTGGGCGCTCTCGTATGATTTCTCAGGCTACATCCACTCCAGCGACTTTTACTTGTGACGTAGATACCAAAATAGTGTCTTTTATGGTGACAAGCTGTGTTGGTACCTCTATCAACGCTTTCTAGCTGGAGGTTCTTCGTTTGTAGTTGAGTGGTTGACCTTTTACCTGATCCATCAACCACTGTAGTCTTGTTTTACTCTAGTCAACTATTTGCTCTGCTCCTTTTAAGAGTCCTCTATTTTGTGTTATTGCGGTGTTCATTTTAGCTCTGTACCCCTTGGTGTTCCCTCCCTCTGGGTGCAGAGGTTACGCTTTTACTGTATAGGCCTTTTACAAGTATGTCTGTTTGGAACAGGGTACTGATGACCTCGATGTTTAGCCCCCATCAAACACCAAAACCAACCAACCAAAATGCGCCCCTGTGGCTGGTCAGAGGGTAGTGGCTTTGTTTATCAGAGTGCTGTGCTGGTGGTCTGCAATTCGAGGTTGCAGCGTAAACGTAGACTGTGTTCAGTGTGGCACTGAAACGGTCGCCAGAGGAGGCCAGATGACATAGACATTTTGATGAAAGTTCATCAGGTGCCTGTAAGTTTTTGGCAGGATCAAGATGGTGAGGTTACGTTCGAATCTATTCTATTACAGAGGTTATAATTTATTTCACATCATACTCCGCAAACCACGTAATGGTGTGTGTCAGAGGGTACTTATTGTACCACCAACTGAACCCTCCAACGCTGTTCAACTCGTAAAAAGCGCGTGGGAAGAATGATTGTCGGTAAGCCTCTGTATTGGCTCTAATTTCTCGAATTTTCTCCTCATGGTCATTTCTCAAACCGTATGTAGGTGGAAAGTAACATGTTGTCAGACTCTTCCCGGAAAGTGCTCTCTTGAAATTTCAGTAGTAACTCTCTCCGTGATGTTCAACACTTCTCTTGTAACGTCTGACAGTGGAGTTAGTTGAGCATCTCCGTAACGCTCTCGTGCCAATTAAACGATCCCGTGACGAAACTTGCCGCTTTTCGTTGAATCTTCACACTCTTCTATCAGTCCTACCTGGGAGGGATCCCGGCCGGATATATGTACAGTACTCCAGAATGGGTTGAACGACCGCCTTATAAGCCACTTCCTTCGTGGATGAGTTACACATCCTTAAGATTCTTCCTGCCAACGTGAGGCTGGCGTCTGCTTTTTCCCACTATTTGTTTTATATGTTCGTACCAAGTAAGGTCGCTCCGTATAGTTACTCCTACATATTTTACGGCAGATATTGTTTCCAGCGGCTTACCATAAATTGTGTGCCTATACAGTTTTGGATTCCTTTTCCTGTTTATGCGCGATATGTTAAATTTATTTATGTCCAGGATCAACTGCCAGAGCCTGCACCATTCATAAACTCTCTGGAGGTCATTCTGAAAATCTTTACTATCTTCCGGCGCTACAGTCTGGAACCGCGCGACCGCTACGGTCGCAGGTTCGAATCCTGCCTGTGGCATGGATGTGTGTGATATCCTTAGGTTAGTTAGGTTTAAGTAGTTCTAAGTTCTAGGGAACTGACGACATCAGAAGTTAAGTCCCATAGTGCTCAGAGACATTTGAACCATATCTTCCGGCGTTGCTGCTTTGCTATAGACGACCGCATCATCTGCGAACAGGCTTAGAGAGCATCCGACGCTTTCTACCAGATTATACATATACTGTAAACAGTAACGGTCCTATTGCACTTCCTTAGGGTACACCGGAGATTACCTGCCGATTTTGTTGCGTCAAGAGCGACGTGTTGTGTCTGCAAGGAAGTCTTGATCCAGTCGCAATTCTGCTCCGATATTGGATAAGCTCGAATTTTTTTTAACTTAACGGAAGTGCGGGACGGTGTCAAATGCTTTCCTGAAGTCAAGGAACAGGGAATCAGCTGAGCGCCGTTGTCTAAGGCACTGTGGATCTCATGGAGGAACAGAGCGAGATGAGTTTCGCAGGGGATCTCTGTTTGCGGGATCCATGTTTATTTTTATAGAGGAGATTTTTTTTCTTCTCCAAGAACGTCATAATTCTTGAGCATAAAAAAGTTCCAAAATTCTAAAACAGATACACGTCAATGATATAGGTTTACAACTTTGTGCATCTGTCCTACGGCCCTTCTTAAAAACGGAAATGACCTACGCTTTCTTCCAATCGCTAGGCATCCTTCGTTGCTCAAGCGATCTACAATACATTACTGCTGGAAGGGGAGAAAGTTCTTTTGCATAATCTTTATAAAATCTTACAGGTATCTCATGTAGTCCTGACGCCTTTTCACTACTAAGCGATTGTACTTGCTTTTTTATTCCGCGATCGGTTATCTCAGTACCTGCCATTTTGACGTTTGTACGACGATTGAAAGAAGGGGCCGTGTTACTATCTCCCACGGTAAAACAATTTTGGAAGACCGAATTCAGTGTTTCGGTCTTCTCTCTGTCTTCTTTCGTTTCGGTGCCAGTATGGTGACTGAGTGAATGAATAGATGATTTTGACCCACTTACTGAGTTTACATACAACCGAAACCTCTCAGGGTTTTTACTCAGATCGGTTGACAAAGTTTTACTTTCAAAGTCATTGAACGTTTCTCTCATTGCTCTCCTTACGCTCATTTTCGCTTCGTTCAGCGTTTGTTTGTCAGCTAGATTTTTACCACTCTTGAATCTGAGGTGAAGTTCTCTTTGTTTACGTAGCAATTTTCTAACGCGGCTGTTATTAAGACCTTACTCCGAACATATTTGCCTGGGCATATTGCACGATTCCTTTGAATTCTCCCAATCTATACCTGGCAAGTTGTAGTCAACACCCCCCCCCCCCCCCCCAATACAACGTTACGATCAGGAAAATTACTAACGATATTCTGCAAGTTCTATCCGAAGCACTCTACCGCTAAAGCTCCTGACCCAGGCGTTGTATGAAAGCGTCCTATTACCATCTTTGACCGATCTTCGATATTTAACTTCGCCCAGATTGACAGTCGGAAGCCGTGATAATGTCCCAAGATTTTATCGAATTCTTACTTCAATAACCTCCTTGGGTGAGATGGGTGCCAAGACCCTCTGTGCTTGGAGACGAGTGCTGCATTGGGTCTTTTGCCAATATTTCTCAGTAAGCACGTAGACACTACATGAAACACAGAGACGAATTACTAATAATAGTAATGGAAGAAACGCATCGGGACCAAATCTGTGTAAATCTGTGCACACTTGTACACAGATAGATGAAAAATTCTTATCCAACCAGTGCAGCAGTTGTGGTGTTCTGAGAAACGTGACTTCCTCCACTACGAGTGCTACTCGATTTTCAGTTTAGACAGACTACACACCTTTCCAGTTCTTATTTGAGCAGACAAAATAACTTCACTAAGCTCGAGATTGTATAGTGGAGCTACTTTATTGAATGGCTAATTCTTTGCAAATATTAAATGAGATTTTACGTAAAATACGGCCATGTGTGATGTTAGTGATGCCTGTAATGTTGGTGGGAAAGGCACTGGACTGGTGTATTTGGCACCTTACTCCTGTTAATGGATGACAGCGTATTAGAAAGATGTGTAACTGTTTGTCACTTTGTAGTGAATGACCAAAACGTTACCGCTCTTATATCACCATTGGTGTTACCAGTGGACTTCATAAGCAGTTTACATTGAGGAATTGCTGGCAATTGTAGTGCGGGCCGCATTCAGTGCAGCCATTTACTACACATCCACAGTATGTCTTCAAAATGGGTGTAAATGTGTCTGGTAGAATGTAACTGATAGTGTTGAAGCCTAGAATAGTAATCTACTATAATACTTTGCTTGACATTCGATGAAAAGTCTGAAATTCTATAATACCAACGTGACCAACTATTTTGTTGCTGAGGAAAACAATTTGTATGTGGACCTCTATATGTTTTAGGAGAGCTGAGGCTGAGGTGATGCAATTGATACAGCTCATGCCATGAAAAGTATTTCAGACAGTGACAGTGTAGATAATGAAACCGACATTGTCGAATACATACTGAAAGCACATTGCATGTGGATACGGTTCTTCAGTGTGGTAGACAATTGACAGCTCCAGCTGTTGAACCATTTTACATGATAGCGCACTTAAAAATTGTAAATACTTTGTTTACTTAAGTCATAGAACTGGACAGGAAATACTGGGGAGGTATAGTCTGTATGTAAACTGAAAAGCGATCAGAGCTCCTGGTGGTGGGAAGCTGCGTTTCCTGGGACACCACTACCATACAGGACAACTAAGAATTATTTTCCCCTCTAACAGTGTAGAATATACCCCCAGTGTGAAGCCATTTGCGTAGATTCTGACCATATGCATCACGTCCATTAGCGTTCTTAGTAACTCGTGTCTGCATTTCGTGTCGTGGTAACAAAATTTGTGCAATATACACTCCCAGAGGATATCTGCACAGCCAGTGATTCACAAGGCCCGCTGTGAGGGGGATCTGTATAACATTGCGACACACCCTGTAGTTGTTTCCTGTAACTTAGTGGGGTACATATTGGGGAATCAACTGCTCGACCTTCAGTTTAGACATATGAGGGAGGGAAGTGCGTGAACACAATCCAGCGCTCTACCTTCCCTCCTGATTCTACCCCCCACACATTTCCCCACTCCATCCTGTTAAACTCCAGAATTCAATTCATCCGCCCCCTGCGGGTCTGGGGGTTACAATAGGCCCGAGGTATTCCTGCCTGTCTACTAAAAGGAGTCTCTCACGTTTGGGCCTTTGTGATGGTCCCCTGTGGGGTTTTACCTCAATTTCTCAAAATTTTCCCAAAGAGCGAGCCAATTGGGGAAGGGCGTCTTACATGGTGCATCATGTCCATCATTCCTTGAGATCTTTGGCCAACTTTCGCGTCGTCGCACTGCAGTCCAGTTCATCCTCCATCTCTTGGGCGACGACCCCTTCCTGGGTGCGTTTTCCACAACACACCATGAGTGTCGCTTTCTGCGCCGAAGATGACCATGGACTTCTTAGCACCTCATTCAGCACGTTAGCCAGTCCGTTGTGTGGGGCCGCCATGTACCCTGTTGGATGTAGCCCCCAGACAACACAGGGATTGTTCTGCTGATGCCTGCGCCGTTAACTCCCCATGTATGCCAAGGAATAGATGCCAGTCATCCTGGGGCATCGGGACTCCCAGCAATGGCTATCCTGCCAGGTGGCCTTTGTTGTGGCTGGGTGGCGCCTATGGGGAGGGCCTCTGGTCGGAGTGGGTGGCATCAGAGCGGCTGACGAGCAGTGAAACGTACCACGTCATCACTTGCTTGTGATCAGACACCAGCAGTCTCTAAGCATTTCAAGTCTCAGTACAATGCAAGAAAGTATGACCCTAAATCATTCCCCTCCCTGGCCACGCAATGGGAGGTATGCCAGGCTAAGAATGACAGTGAAGCTTATTCGCCCAGGTCCTTCGTATGTATGAGAACTGATAGGGTCTCCTTTGTTTTGATGAATCCACAGTTTTTTAGAGCATTTAGAGGACAAGTTTAGGGAGAGGGCTTGTACAAAATGCGCTCTAGGTCAGTCTTGATAAAAACAGCATCCTCTGCTCAGTCATGGACTTTACTCACTTGTAACAAGTTGGGGGATGTATCTATTCCTATCACGCCATGTAAGAGCTTAAATATGGTTCAGGGTATTATATTCTACAGGGACCTTCTTTTGCAGTTTGACGTCGAGGTGCGCGCCAATTCAGAGTGGCGAGGTGTTCATCTCGTGCGGCGCGTCCATCGGGGTCCGAGGGGTAAGCATCTTACCCAAGAAGGTCAAGGTATGGTCTACGGCTGGAATGTCAAGCCATATATCCCTCCCCCCGATGTCTTCCCACTGTACTTCAGGCATCACATGTCGAGATAGTGGACGTCCATCATATCCCAATAATCCATGTGACCCGCCTCCCATCTGTGTCAGATGTGGAGAGCATCATTCACCTGCAGGATTTTACAGAAAGAGAGGAAAATCATGGAATAAAAGATCCTGGACCGCCTGACCTACACCGATGCTAAGAGAAAATATGATCACTAAATCCTTTGGCTATTACCTCCTCATACGCTGCCACTATGAGAACAGTCCTAGCCGCATCGGTTCTGTGAATTCCAGTCGGCTCTGAGCCAGAAGGCTACACTTGCCCCATTGATTTTGGGGGGGGGGGGTGACACTTCCAGCCCTGTTGCTCCCACACCACCTACCTTGGGAGTATTCCCCCCCGCCCCCCACCCCCAAAAAAAACCATCAGGGACACCAGTCCTCACATCTCAGCCAGAGAAGTGTAAGTCTTCTTTGGCTCATCTATCCAGGAAGGGGTCCCTTGAGTCACTCCCTTAGCAGGTTTCTGCTAATGGGAAAGATGACACCCACCAGTGAGTGATGTGCCCAAAAGCAGCTCGTCCTAGAGCTTCACGATCATCCTCAGTCCCAGAGACGGAATCAGTGAAGTCCTCCCAGCCAGAGAAACCGAAGGAGCAGCGTGAAAAGTCCAGAAACAAGACCCCTAAGCCCAAGAAAATTGCAGTGGCACCCACACCACTGCTGCCTGAAAGCTCAGGGGTCTTGGCATGTGGTGGAGATTCTGGCATCTGCTGAGGGCCTAGATCTCGCTGGACCCTCAGACACAATGGATATAGACTGCTCAAGCAATAAGTCTGAGGCATAAACTGCCTCATTGAATGAATGTTCCATGCCTTCCCAGTCTCACGATGACGTCATCCTCCAGTGGAATTGCGGCTGTTTCTTTCCACTGCTTGCCTGAGCTATGGCAACTGTTAAGCTTTAAGATGCTTTCTGCATTCCCCTTCAGGAAACCTGGTTTTCGGCAATGTGGAGCCCTGCCTTGGACAGCTATGAGGGATATTACAGAAACCATAGCGACTATAATCTAGTGTCAGGTGGAGTTTGCGTCTATGTCCTAAACTCAGACTGTAGTGAAACTGTGCCCTCCTTCAAACCCCCTCTTAAAGCTGTGGCTGTCAGAATAAGGCCGCAGGAAATAACTATGTGCAATGTATATCTTCCTCCATATGGTGCAGTATCCCTGAATGTATGAGCTGCTGCTGCACTGATTGGAACGGAAAGTCCTCTCATTCACTACACGCCACAGTGAAGCCTATAACGCAACATTTACAGAGTGGGAGCTCCTCAGTGCCCTTACTCTTTGCCCCGGCACAGCTTCTGAGCCAGATTAGCGCCACCGTCAGATGATTAAACATCTCTCATCTAACTACAAGCGACATCTCCGTGTCATCTTCAACCAGATATGATGCGATGGCGTCTTTCCATCGCAATGGTGGGAGGGCACCATCATTCCGGTGTTTAAACCCGGTAAAAACTCGCTTGATATGGATAGCTATCGACTCATCGGCCTCACCAGCGTTCTTTGTAAGCCGCTGGAATGTATGGTATGTCAGCGGTTGGGTTGGGTCCAGGAGTCACGTGCCCTACTGGCTCCATGTCGGACGGATTCCGCCAGGGTCGCTCTGCCACTGACAATCATGTGTCCCTCGAGTCTGCCATCCGAACAGCCTTTTCCAGACGCCAACAACTGATTGCTGTCTTTTTTGATTTACGAAAAGCATGTGACACGACCTGGCGACATCATATCCAAGCCACATTATACGAGTGGGGTCTCCTAGGCTTGCTCTAGATTTTTATCCAAAACTTCCTGTCACTGTGTCCAAGTCGGTGCCACCCATAGTTCCCATCATATACAGGAAAATGGGGTCCCGCAGGGCTCGGTATTGAGTGTATCTCTATTTTTAGTGGCCATTAATGGTTTAGCAGCAGCTTTAGGGCCGTCTGTCTCACCTTCTCTGTATGCAGACTTCTGCATTTCGTACTGCTGCACAAGTACCGGTGTTGCTGAACGGCGCCTACAGGGAGCCATCCACAAGACACCGCCATGCGCTATAGCCCAAGGTTTACAGTTTTCGGCCGCAAAGTCGTGTGTTACGCACTTCTGTCGGCGTCGTACCGTTCATCCAGAACCAGAACTTTACCATAATGACGATTCACACACTGCAGTGGAGACATTTCGATTCTTAGGACTGGTTTTCGACCCCTCTTTGACACGGCTTCCTAACCTTCGTCAGTTTAAGGAGAAGTGATGGCAGTACCTCAATGCCTTCCATTGCCTGAGCAACACCAATTGGGGTGCAGATCGCTCTACGCTGCTGCAGCTCTACAGAGCCCTTGTTCGATCGCGCCTTGACTATGGGAGTCTGGTTTATGGTTCAGCGGCACCCTCAGCGCTGCGATTACTCGACCCAGTGCACAATGGTGGCGTGCGCCTAGCAACAGGAGCTTTTAGGACGAGTCCTGTGACCAGCGTCCTGGTGGAGGCCGGAGTCCCTCCATTGCAGGATAGACGTGAGAAATTGTTCTCCCGTTACGTTGCACACGTTTGTAGGTCCCCTGCACATTGGAACTACCATATCCTTTTCCCGCCCACGGCGGTTCATCTCCCTCATCGACGGCCCAGGTTCGGTCTTACAGTTACACTTTGTGTGCGATCCCTTCTCTCCGAACTGAAGTCCTTGCCTTTACCACCTGAGGTTCAGTCACGGATACCTCCATTGTGTAAACCTAGGCCGCGGCTTCGCCTGGACCTTTCATATGGCCCTAAGGACTAAGTTAACCCTGCGACTCTCTGCTGTCACTTCCTCTCGATATTCTCGACATGTACAGGGGCCATGTAGTGGTTTACACCAATGGATCGATGGCTGATGGTCACGTTGGCTTTGTCTATGTTCTTGTAAGACATATAGAACAGCACTCCTTGCCAGGTGACTGCGGTGTTTTCACCACAGAGCTGGCGGCCATATCTCGTGCTCTTAAGCACATTGACTCATGCCCAGGCGAGTCATTTCTCCTATGTACTGACTCCTCGGGCAGCTATCGACCAGTGCTACCCTCGTCATCCAGGAGTCCATCTATGCCCTGGAACGGTGCAGTCGTTCAGTAGTGTTTTTCTAGACCCCAGGTCACGTCGGAATCCCAGGCAACGAATTCGCCGACAGGCTGGCCATATGGAAACCGCTTATGCAGATTGGTTTCTCTGAACCTGACCTGCGTTCGGTATTATGCCGCAAGGTTTTGCGGCTTTGTGAGAGAGAATGACATAACCTCAGTATGCACAAGAAGCTGCGTGCCATTGAGGAAACTACGAATGTGTGGAAGACCTCCGTGTGCGCCTCTCGCAGGGACTCTGTGGTTCTCTGTCGGCTCTGCTTTGGCCATACGTGGCTGACGCATGGTTACCTCTTCCGTCCCGAGGACCCACCTCGGTGTCGCTGTGGCTCACGAATGACGGTAGTCCGTGTCTTGCTGGACTGCCCACTTTTAGCCGCTCTGCGGCGGAAGTTTAACTTTCCCAGCACCCTACCTTCGGTGTTGGGCGACAATGCCTCAACAGCAGCTTTAGTTTTAAGTTTTATTCGTGAGGATGAGTTTTATCATTTGCTCTAAGTTTTAGAACATGTCCTTTGTCCCTGTGTCCTCCACCCTAGTGCTTTCAGGGCGGAGGATTTAATGTGTTGCCGAGTGGCTGGCTTTTCCTTTTTATCCTCATGGTCAGCCAGCCAAAGTAACCTTCTTTCTTGTTTTAACTTCTTCTACCTGTTTCTTGCGTCTTTGTGGTTTTCTTGCCCCTTTTGTCCATTTAAGTATTTGTTGCCCTTCAGTCGTTGTTGTGGTTTTCCCTCTCATTCTGTTTTGTGTTGTAAGTCTCATTGTCTTATTCTCACCCGTGTGACATTGTTCGCTTCGAAACAAGTGTCCGATGACCTTGTAGTTTGGTCTCTTTTTTCCCCTTTTTGAAGCCACCAACCAAGAATTTATCCCGTAATACGGCTATACTTCACTTACATGTGGCACACATTTAATATTCCTTTTTAACCCTGTTCATTCAATGATAAACAGTAATTTTATATAGTTACAACAACAATTTTGAGGTTTTTCCATCTCCTGCAACGCGGAAAGTGCGGCTGGTTATAATTAAAGTGCAGCTACTCACGGAGGTCCAGTGTGGGTTACAGTGCTGCACTGAGAATATCGCCGACTGAAATGTCTGAGGAGAGGCCCGATGTCTTTAAAGATGATGATGATGATGATGATGATGATGATGATGATGATGATATTCGAAAACACAGATATGATCGTTGTGGCACCTAGAAGAGGAAGGCGTCCTGTCCTGGGTGAAGCGACTGAAGAGGTTACTGTTGCTGTAACTGCACATGCAGCACATACATGTACTATTGTTCGTGGAGTGTCACGGGAGTGGAGTGCCAACAGTACAGAAAGTTTAGCAATTTGTTTTACACTTGTACATACATAAGATCAATACGGTGCGGCGATTGGAACCTCATGATCCAAAGCAACGTTCTGAATTTGCCCTTCGGTTTCTGTCATGGATCAAAGTTGATGGCATTTGGCCAGGCAGCATTCTGTGAAGTGCCGAGGTACATTTCACACTACAAGGAGCAGTGAATACATAAGACTGCCGACTTTGGGGTTCTGTTAAACCTCGTGCAGAGCACAAAGTGCCATTGCAATCGTCGTATGTGACTGTGTGGTGGGTATTCACAAGCACTTTATTTTCAGTCGGTTCTTCTTTCAAGAGACTGCACCCAGAGGGCCTGTCAGGTGTACAGTGATGTCTGTATGTTTCAAAATCTACTTGTACAGCATGTGATTCCTGCTGTGGAAGAGTGCAACCGTATAGTAACCACGGTTTTCATGCAAGACGGGGCACCGCCTCACGTCACTCACCCAGTGAAAGATCTGCTTAATGCAACCTTCCAAGAACATGTTATCTGTAGAGGTTTTCCAGATACATGGCTTGCAAGATCATATGATCTGAATCTGTGACTTTCGGCTCTGAACGCGTTTACGAGGGACAATTTCGGTCTCTACCTAATCTGAAGGCCAGTGTGCAGGAAAATGTTGCTCACATTCCATTAGAACTGCTGCGAGCAACTGGCGATACAGTCATTTTATGGATGCAGCATCTCGTCGATATCTCCGGTGCTCATACTGAAAAAGTTGTGTACTCGAGATTAATAATATAATACACTTTTTAGACCTTTCCTGTGCACCTCCTGTTCCTAGTACATTATATACGAAAACATATCTATACATCTTTCTTGCATTCACAGCTCCAAATTGGCATCTGGTTGCCAAAATGGAAACTAATTTTTTCCAGCGTAAATCGGTCCCGCATTAACGCTTTAGCATATCAACAGCCCACACTGGGCCTCTGTGAATAACTGCTCTTTAATTGTAGCCACCAGGTCTTAGTCCTGGATAAAAAATGAATAGGACCACTGTTGTAGGATCTATAATGTAGTTTAATTTTGAACTGGGAAACATTTTCGCAGTTTTGGAGTTACACGAGAAAAAAGATAAATACCCTTAAACACCACCAAGCCCAACGCTCACATTCCACAGGTCAGGATTTTTTGTATGTTATTCACAAAACCCTTCCTAATTCTTTGTAAAAATCTGAAACTACACGATTTTTCCCTAATTTTTCTTCGTTGAAGGGACAAAAGATAAGAGCCTCGTAATTTGCGGGTCTACAGGGTCCTTGACACGTCTCAACAGACATTGTTTGCAACGACACTGCGCGTCCTGGTCTGCAGTATTCAGTTCGCACTTACACCTTCGAACCGCAATGCAACTTTTGCACAGCCCTGAATCAGTCAGAGTGTAAAATATTCTATGGCCATGGGTAAATTGATTTGTTTAAAAGATGATGATTTTGTCTAGTGCTATTTCGGAAGCTGAGTGATGCAAGTTAAGTACGGAGGAGGTGGACAAAATAGTGGCTTGTAAAATTTTCAACTCTTTCGCATTTTAATCTTCAGAACGACCTAACAAAAAAAAAAAAAAAAAAAAAAAAAAACAGGACCGGCTTAACTACCTGGGACGAAGAAACATTGTCTTGAAACGATATTTTAATGAGAAAATGTAAAAATGCGTTGAAGTTCTTAGAGTAACACTAAAGTATTTGGCAACTAGCAAACCCCATGCTGATCCAAAATTTACTGCTGTATTATTACCATCATCGTTCAACCACATCATTCAGGAAATGTGTCCTGCCATATATAAAGTAGCCTCTGGCCTGTGTCAGTTCTAGGGCAGCTAGAATTCGCGCATGCCGAACAGGGCTAGCAAGACAGAAAAATTTTTCACTCTGCGAACACTCACACGCTGTGATTTGTCTCTACAACCAATATCTGTATAGACAAGACGGTGTACATATATGAGCGCGTAAAGGGCTCTTACGTCACCAATGAAGATGAGCTTACGTTTTTGTCAGCTCTTAGAATTAGTAGCGGCTTTCTTCATAGTAGATTTTTCAAGTGTAAACTAGAAACTATTGCTGCTGAACATATGAGGTCTCATTTCCTTACTCTTCTCTCTACCACCCCCTGGGGGTCTGGGGGTAAGAATAGGCCCGAGGTATTCCTGCCTGTCGTAAGATGCGACTAAAAGGAGTTTCACACGTTTCGGCCTGTATGTGATGGTCCCCTGTAGGGTTTGACCTCAATTCTTCAAAATTTTCCTGAAGAGCGAGCCAAGTTGGGAAGGGCGCCTTACATGGTACATTGCATCCATCGTGCATTGAGATCTTTGGCCCACTTTCTCGTCGTCGCATTGCAGTCCCGCCCATTCTCCATCCCTTGGGTGCAGACACCTTCCTGGGTGCGTATTCCACCATGCACTATGCAGTGTAGCTTTCTGCGTCGACGATGACCATGGACTTCTCTCCACCTGATATCCAGCACGGTAGCCAGTTCGTTGTGGTGGGGCCACCTTGTACCCTATCGGTTGTAGCCACCTGACCACACAGGGATCGCTATGCTGATGTCTGCGTCGTTAAATGGCCACGTATGTCAAGGGGTAGATGCCCATCCCCCTGGGGCATCGGCACTCCCGACAATGGCCATCCTGCCAGGTGGCATTTGCTGCAGCTGGGTGGCACCTGTGGGGAGTGGCCCCTGGTTGGAGTGGGTGGCATCAGGACGGATGACATGCGATAAAGTGTAGTCCATCATATCTTGCTGGTGGTGAAACACCAGCAGTCTCTAAGCGTTCACGAGTTCAATTCAATGCACAGAAGTATGACCCCAAATCGTTCCCCTCCCTGGCCACACCGTGAGAGAAACGTCAGGTTAAGGATGGCGGCGGATCTTAGTCACGCCGGTACCTTGTATGTTAGAGAGCTGGTGGGGAATATTTCATGACAATGAAGCCCCAGTTTTTTGTTGAGCATTTAGAGGACAAGTTTGGGGAGGTGGAGGGCTTGTCCAAAGTGAGATCTTGCTTGTGACAAGCTGGGGGATGTTTTTGTAACCATCACGCCACATAAGAGCTTAAATATGGTCCAGGGTATCATATTTCACAGAGACCTTCTTTTGCAGTCCGACAATGAGCCGCGCGCCAATTTAGAGCGGCGAAGTGTACATTTCGTCCAGCGTGTCCACTGGGGTCCGAAGGATAATCAGGTTGTCACCGGTGCCTTCATCTTGGCCTTAGAGGGTGATACATTGCCCGAGAAGACCAATGTGATGGCCTACCACTGTGATGTAAATCTCTATATCCCTCCTTTGATGCGGTGCTTTAAGTACTGGAAGTTTGGCCATATGTCTTCCCGCTGTACTTCCAGACTCACAAGTAGAGATTTCAGACGTCCTTCACATCCCAATACTGCATGTGCTCCGCCTCCCATCTGTGTCAACTGCGGAGAGCAGCATTCACCTTGCTCGCAGGATTGCACAGAAAGAGTGGAAAATCATGGAATAAAAGTCCCTGGACCAGGTGACCTATACTGAGGCTAAGAGGAAATTTGAGCCCCTACATACTGTGTCTATGACCACCTCTTACGCCGCCACTACGAGAACAGTTGTCGCCCTATCAGTTCCTCGCATTCCTGTCGCCTCTCAGAACCAGGAGACTACACCTGCCCCATTGATGGTGGGGAACTTCACTCCCTGTTGCTCCTGCACTACCTACTTCCAGAGCAACCCCCCCCCCCCCCTATAACCATCGCGGATATCAGTTCGCTCTTCTGAGCTGGAGAAGCGTAAGTCTTCTTTGGCTCTTCTCGCTAGGATGGGGTCCCTTGGGTCACCACCTTCCAAGGTTTCTGCTAGTGGGAAAGATGACACCCACTAGTGGCTGAAGAGCCCAAAAGCAGCTGGTAGTGGGGCTTCACAGTCCCAGAGATTGAGCCAGTGAAGTCCTCCCAGTCAGGAAAACCCAAGGAGCAAGGAGAGAAATCAAAAAAGGTCCCCAAGACCAAGGGAATCGCGATGGCACCCACACCACCGCTATCTACAAGCTCTGCGTCTGCAGATGAGATGGAGATTCTGGCATCTGCTGAGGACCTAGATTTCGCCGGACCCTCAGGCATAATTTATATAGACTTCTCAGAGGCGTAGACTGCCTCATTGAGTGTTCCACTCCTCCTCAGTCTAACGATGTCATCCTCCAGTGGAACTGAGGCGTTTTTTTCCACCGCCTGGCTGAGGTACAGCAACTGTTAAGCTTTAAACCTGCTTTCTGCAAAGCTCTCCAGGAGTCCTGGTTCCTGTAAATGCGGACCCCTGCTCTCTGCTGCTATAAGGGATACTACAGGAACCATAGCGACTAAAAATCGAGTGTCAGGTGAAATTTGCGTTTATGTCCTCCACTCAGTCTGTAGTGAAACTGTGCCCCTTCAAACCCCTCTTGAAGCTGTGGCTGTCGGAATAAGGACGACAGGAAATAACACACTGCAATGTATATCTTCCTCCAGATGGTGCAGTATGCCTGAATGTATTAACTGCACTGATTGATCAACTCCCTAAACCTTTCGTACGTTTGGGAGATTTTAACACCCATAACACCTTCTGAGGTGGCAATGTGCTTACTGGCCCAGGCAGAGATGTCGAAACTTTACTGTCTCAGTTCGACCTGTGCCTGCTAAATACTGTGGCCGCCACACATTTCAGTGTGGCTCATGGCAGTTACTTGGCCATTGATTTATCAATTTGCAGCCCAGGACTCTTCTCCCATCTACCCACTGGAGAGCACATGACGACCTGTTTAGTAGTGACCACTTCCCCATCTCCCTGTCACTGCCCTGGTGCCAGGCCCACGGATGCTTGCCCAGTTGGGTTTTAAACGAGATAGACTGAGAAATTTTCACCTCTGCTGTCACCGTTGAATCTCCCTCACATTGTGACATCGAAATGATGGTTGAACAGGTGACTACAAGAATCGTTTCTGTGGCAGAAAACACGATCCCTCGCTATTTAGGGTGCCCCCGCCGAAAGGCAGTCCCTTGGTGGTCACCGGAAGTCGCTGAAACGATTAAGGAGCATCGGCGAGCTCTACAGCGGCATAAGCGGCACCCTTCCCTGGAGCACCTCATAGCCTTTAAATGGCTCCGTGTCCGAGTTCACCAACTTAATAAACGACGGAAGCAGGCGTGTTGGGAGAGAGATGTCTCGACCATTGGATCATACCATACGTCACCTTTCCAAGTCTGGGCCAAAATCAAACGTGTTTTCGGGTACCAGACCCAAACAGGTGTTACTGGTGTTAACATAAATAGCTTCTTACCTACTGCGATTGCCGAGCGCTTTGCTGAGCACTGTGCTGGAGCCTCTGCATCAGAGAATTACCCCCAGCCTTTCGCACTCTCAAATGGCAGCTGGAAGGGAAAGTCCTCTCATTCACTACACGCCACAGTGAATCCTATCGCCCCACTTAGAGTTGGAGCTCGTCAGTGCTCTTGCGCATTGCCCTGACACAGCTACTGGGCCAGATGGGATCCACAGCCAGATGTTTAATCATCTCTCATCTAACCACAAGCGGCATCTCCCCGTCATTTTCAACCAGATCTGGTGCGATTGCGTCTTTCCATCGCCATGGCGGGAGAGCGCCATCATTATGGTTCTTAAACCCGGTAACACCCGCTTGATGTGGGTAGCTATAGGCCCATCAGCCTCACCAACGTTCTTTGTAAGCTGCTGGAATGTATGGTATGTCGGCAGTATGGTTGGGTCCTGGAGTCACGTGGCCTACTGCAGGGTCGCTGTACCACTTATAATCTTGTGTCCCTCGAGTCTATCATCCGAACAGCCTTTTCCAGACGCCAACATCATATCCTAGCCACATTATACCAGTGGGGTCTCAGAAGCCTGCTCCAGATTTTTATCCAAACCTTCCTGTCACTGTGTCAAAGTCGGTGCCTCTCATAGTTCCCCCCATATACAGGAGAATGGGGTCCCGCAGGGCTTGGTATTGAGTGTGTCTCTATTTTTGGCAGAAGCTGTAGGCCCGTCCGTGTCACCATATCTGTATGCAAACGACTTCTGCATTTCGTACTGCTCCACCAGTACTGATGTTGCTGAGCAGCACCTACAGGGAGCGACCCTCAGGGCGCGGTCATGGGCTCTAGCTCACAGTTTAGATTTTTCGGCCGCAACGTCATGTGTTATGCACTTCTGTCGGCGTCGTACCGTTCATCCAGAACGAGAACTTTACCATAATGACGATCCACTCACTGCAGTGAAGACATTTCGATTCTTAGGACCCCTCTTTAACATGGCTTCCTCACCTTCGTCAGCTTAAGGGGAAGTGCTGGGAGCACCTCAATGCCCTCCACTGCCTGAGCAAAACCAACTGTGGTGCAGATCGTTCTACGCTGCTGCAGCTCTACAGAGCGCTTGTTCAATCCCGCATTGAATATGGGAGTCTGTCCTATGGTTCGGCGGCGCTCTCAGCGTTGCGTTTACTCGATCCAGTGCACCACTGTGGCTTTCGCCTAGCGACAGGAGCTTTTAGGACGAGTCAAGTGACTAGCGTCCTTATGGATGCCAGAGTCCCTCCATTGCAGGTTAGGTGTGCACAACTGCTGGCCTGTTAAGTTACACACGTTCGTAGTTCTCCTGCGCATCCGAATCACCATATCCTTTTCCCACCCACGCCAATTTATGTCCCGCATCGACGGCCCAGTTCAGAGCTTCCAAATGCAGTTCATGCCCGATCCCTTCTTTCGGAACTGGAGTCCTTACCTTTACCACATGGTGTACGCTTAGGCCGCGGCTTCGCCTGACCCTTTCATATGGCCCTAAGAACTCGGTTAACCCCGCGGCTCTCAGCTGCCACTTCCTCTCGATTCTTGACATGTACCAAGGCCACGAAGTGATTTACACCGATGCCTCGATGGCTGATGGTCACGTTGGCTTTGCTTGTGTTCATGGAGGACATATAGAACAGCACTCCTTGCCAGATGGCTGCAGTGTTTTCACTGCTAAGCTGGTGGCTATATCTCGTACTTTTGAACACATCCGCTCATGCCCTGGGGAGTCGTTTCTTCTGTGTACTAATTCCTTGAGCAGCCTACAAACTGTCGACCAGTGCTACCCTTGTCATCCTTTGGTAGCGACCATCCAGTAGTCCATCTATGCCCTAGAATAGCGCAGTCGTTCAGTGGTGTTTGTCTGGACCCAAGGTCACGTCGGAATCTCAAGCAACAAACTTGCCGACAGGCTGGCCAAACAGGCGACACGGGAACCGCTTATGGAGATCTGCTTCTCTGCAACTGACCTGCGTTCAATACTGTGCCGCAAGGTTTTGCGGCTTTGGGAGACGAAATGGCATAACCCCAGCACGCACAACAAACTATGTGCCATTAAGAAGACTACGAATGTGTGGCAGTCCTCCACGCAGGCCTCTCGCAAGGACTGTGGTTCCCTGCTGCCTCCGCATTGGCCATGCTTGAGTGACACACTGCTGCCTCCTGCGCCGTGATGACCCACGTCAGTGTCGGTGCGGCGCACAGCTGATAGTGGCCCATATTTTGGTGAGCTGTCCTCCTTTGGCTGCCCTGCGACGGACTCTTCAGTTACTGGACTCGTTGCCATTAATTTTAGCTGACAACGCCTCAGTGCCTAATTTAGTTTTACGTTTTATACGTGACGGTGGGTTTTATCATTTTATATAAGTTTTCACTCATATTCTTTGTCCCTTCCTGTTCTCCACTCTAATGCTTTTAGGGTGGATGTTTTAATGTGTCGCAGTGTGTCTGGCTTTTCCTTTTTATTCTCGTGGTTGGCCAGCCACAGTCATCTGCTCTCTTGTTTTTACTCCTTCTACCTGTTTCTTGTTTCTCGCTGTGGTTTTCTTTTCCTGTTTTGTCCATAGTAGTGTTGGTTGTCCTTCTGTCGTTTTTCTGGTTCTTCCTTTCTCCTGCTATTGTGCTGTACATCTCCTTTATTTTCTTCTTCCCTTGTGTAATTATTTTATTGGGAACAAGGGACCGATGACTTTGCAGTTTGGTCCCTCCCCCTCCCCCCTTCTTTTAAACCAACCAACGTCGTTGCACCACTTGCTTATGACCCTGCGTTGAAATCTGCAGCAACTAGCGGAGGGTTACACACCTGTCACGTTCGACGATTCTCTTCAGTCGTCGTTGGTCCCGTTCTTGCAGGATCTTTTTACGGCTGCGATGTCGGAGATTTTGACGTTTTACCGGATTCTTTATATTCAGGTACACTCATGACATGGTCATACGGGAAAAACCCCACTTCATCGTTACCTCGGAGATTCTGTGTCCCATCGCTCGTGCGCAAACTGTAACACGACGTTCAAACTCACTCACATCTTGATAACCCGCCATTGCAGCAGCAGTAACTGATCTAACAATTGTCATACTTATTGTCATATATAGGCGTTGTCGACAGCAGCGCCGTATTCTGCCTGTTTATATCTCTCTGTATTTGAATATGCATGCATATACCAGTTTTTTCGACGCTTCAGTGTAAGTTAATTCACTCTGAGACAAAGAAGACATCTGACACAAAGAAGACACACACCACCCATGAATTATCCGATTTGGAAGGAAATCGGAAGATGTGATGTACATGTACAAACAAATGTTTACAGTTTCAGAAAAATTGATGATTTATCAAAGAAAAAGTGCTTCACAATCTGAGTAACACATTAGTCCACCTTTGGCAGTCATGCAAGCAGCTATTCGTCTTGACATTGATTGATAAATATGTTGGATGTTCTCCTGAGGAATATCGTGCCAAATTCTGTCCAACTGGAGGGTTACATCGTCAAAATCCCGAGACGGTTGGAGGGGCTGCTCATAATGCTCCAAACGTTCTCAGTTGGGGGGGAGAGCTGCGATCTTGGTGGCCAAGGTAAGATTTGGCAAGCACGAAGATAAGCAGCAGAAACTCTCGCTGCATGTGCGTGTGGACATTATCTTCTGGAAATGTAAGCTCAGGAAGGCTTGCCATGAAGGGCAACAAAACAGGCTGTAGAAAATGACACCCCGATTACGCACTCATAGCTGTCGGGCCATGTGGTGGGCGACAATCAGATTGGTATCCCACTCGTATGCAGGGCGTCTCCAGACACGTCTTCAGCCTGGAATCTAATTGACTGGAGTATAACTGTGTTCATTGAGGAGTCCAGCTTAGAAATGAGCCCTGATGACGAGCGAAGACGTATCTGGAGACGCCCTGGACTGCAGTGGGATACCAACGTCACTGTTGTCCGCCGTACCACTGGACGACCAGGAGTGATGGTCTGTGGTGCCATTTATTTTCACAGCAAGACCCTTTCGGTACGTCGACGGTATTCCACGTCGCCTTATGTTGCCGTTCATAGTAAGCCATCCTGGGCCTCAATTTCAGCAAAATAATACCTGTCCGCACAGGACGAGAGTTTCTATTGCTTTTCTTCGTACTTGCCAAACCCTAGCTTTGCAGGCAAAGTAGTAGGATCTTTAGCCCTATAGAGAACACTTGGAGCATCATGGGCTCTGGAGTTTGACGATCTAACGCGCCAGTTGGACAGACTTTGGCACGATATTGCTCAGGACGACACCCAGCAACAATATGAGACAGTGCTAAGACGAATACCAACCTGCATAAGTGCCAGAAGTGGACCAACGCATTGTTGATGTGCTCAATTTGTAAAGCTGTTTCTCTTAAACAGATCATCCATTTTTTTCGGATATTGTGATCATTTGTTTGTATATGTTCATCACATCTACCAATTTCCGCCCTATTCGGATAATTCCTTCATGGTCTATTTTTGTCATAGCGTATTTACCTTTTTTCCAATATGCCATTTGAACTTCTTTCTTAATTTAGTTTACGTCCTTTCATCATACAACATGCTTTCATTTATTGAACTGAATTTCAGATATCTTTTCTATACTGGCCTCTCTCTTACAAATAATACCCAACTGCTCCAAATGGAATTGATTTACGAATACTTTAATATATATTTCCTTTCTTCTATGCTATTTTATGGACGTAATAGAAGTAAAGTACATTCTGTCTAGGTACAGTTACAGTAAAAATCAGAAAGTCTTAATTTTTTGTAACAATGAAATAAAACGAAATTTGTAAGTACATTCGCTGAAACGGAGTTCCGCTATGTTGTCCTTGGTTTTCACTTTTTGGCTACAAAACCATTATCCTTGTTGAATACCCGTAGCACAGGTTTGGGGAAGTAGCATTGATCTAAAAAATTAAGGGTGATTCAGTTTCGATGAAGACGGCATCCCCTGCCCAGTCAAGGGCACTGCTTGCTTGTGACGAGCAGGGTGAAATTCCTGTAGCCTTAACTCCCCATAAGTCTCAATAGAGGACCCTCTCTCCCTGTGCGCTCATGACTTTTTCATGAGTGCATACATGGCGCACACGGGGTCTCAATCTGTCCCAGCAGTCCCTTCCTTGACTGCATTCCCTCCCCTGTGACCCTTCATCCTTGTCCTTGCTCCTTCCCTCTGACCCCTCTTTCCCCTCTCTGTGTGTCCTTGATTACATTGAGCTGGACATCCTAGTTTCTACTATCTCTTACGGTCCTGTTCCTGTTCTTTTCCTCACTTTTAGGAATTTTTGGTCCCCCTTTGGGATTTGACATCTCCTTCTAAATTTTATCTCAGTAGTGTGAGCCAACTGGGAAAGAAAACCGTAGTGTAATCAGCATGTGGCCTTAACTCCTCTTCCATCTTTTGACACCGGTGTCCTTTAATGCCATATAGCCACCACAGTAGTCAGTCCATGTGGTGGGGTTGTTTACTCTTTTGGCTGAGTCCCTTGACAACACAAGGATCACACCTGATACCTCAGCTGTTACCTCCCCATGTATGCTTATAAGTGATTGAGGAGCATTGGAACTCTGAGCCCACAGGAAGAGCCACTGATTGGAGTTTGTGATATTAGGGCAGATGCTTTGCATGTGAAACACATTAAACTCCAAACAACTGACTTCTTTTTATATCAGTCTCTCTAGCTGACAATGGACCTTTTAATGCTTCTCCTTAGGACCCTGCAGCCTTCCCTTATCTGGCTACCTTTTGAGACAAGGGCCAGACTCGTAGCTTGGGGTGAAATTTTTGTCCATTACCTGGTCTACAACAGGACTGGTGACGTTATTTGCACCACCGCCAGGCCGTTATTTTCTGGGGGACTATCGAAGAAAAGTTAGTCGACTCTCTGAGTAAGATATGAGCGGCTTCACTGTTGATCAAAAGTTCTTTTGCTGTTGAAAATGGTTCATGGTGTCAATTATCATTGGGAACTCATCCTTCAAACTGATGAACTCTAGGCCCGTTGGAACAGAAGGGAATTAATTTAGTTTGGCAAGTTGAGAAACGCTGTAAGGAATATTGCATCAGTACTGGAGCCTTTATTCTGACGTTTGAGGGGATACCCTCCTATAGAGGGTCAAGGTTATGGTTTATTGGGTGGTGGAAGCTGTGCATTCCACCACCCATGAGGTGCTTCCAGTATTTGTGTGTTAGGCATGTCTGCACACTACACAGCAGACCCTCTGTCAGTGTGGACACTCTTTCCATGAGGGGAGCCCCTGCATTCCACCGCCTGTGTGTTGCCATGACTACCATGCTCCAACCTTGCCAGATTGTCTGGTTTATAAGAAGGAAAAGATGGGTAAAAAATCCCTTGATCATTTATCCTAAACTGAGGCTTGTCAGAAATATGGTAGTCTTCACTCTGTTTCTATTCTTGAATTCCTTTCCTCTCCCATACCCAGTTGAAGTGTCCCTCTTCTTTGGCACCTGCCAGTAATGGCACCCTGTGCTGGAACCCTCCCCCAGGTGTCTTCCAGACCAGAGGCTTGTTGTTGCTGCAAGACAGCTGCGTGACCCAGTCAGTAGTCAGTGCCCTCCAAGGTCGCCTGCTCTCTTGGTTCCAGGTTTCGCTGAATATCTAGTTGGTGACAGATGGTGACCAGCAGTGTGCCTGCCTTCGGAGTGATTGCCTCCCATTTCTATACCTGTTCTGTGCTTATTCGATGGAACTGTAAGGTATACTACTGTCACCTTCTGGCGTTACAGTCTCTTGTCTTCTCGTATTTTGCAGCTTGTCATTCTATAGGAATTTCGTATTACTAATGCTCGCTCACAGACCCTTCATGGGTTTTGTGCTTTGGCGGAACCAAGTCGGCCCTTGGAGAGCTTCCTGTGGTATTTGCATGTTAATCCATACAGCTGTCGTTAGTACATGGATACTCCTACCGCACTGGAAGTGGTTGCTGTCTGGGTCCACATGGACTCTGTGGTCACAGTTTGCAATCTTTCTCCCTCCTGACGGGCCACCTATGCCTGCTGCCCTGACTCCCTCCCTGTATCCAGTCCTCCCTCTCCCTAGGGATTTTAGTGCCCATCACACCTTGCTTTTTCGTCTGGTCGTGGTCTCCTCATAGAAAAGTTTCTCGCAGACCACGACCTGTCCCTTCTTAATGAGGATGGCCACTTGGGGCACTTCCTCTGCCATTTCTTTCGCTCCTCTCCGTCTCTCTTCATTACACAGGTCGGTGCAAGGTGACCCCTGCTATAGCAACAACCTACATTGATTCTCTCATTCCCTCCGGATGGACAGGTTACCCCACTGGGCTTTCAGTGACGCTGATGGGCCTCTGCATACCTCCTAGGTCGTGTTTTTTCCTTCTGTTTCAGCTTTCATCGCTGAAGTCGATTATTGACGCCACCAGCCTTGCCGTCCCCACTCGATAGGCCCCTTTCACTGTGGGCCAGTACTATGGTGGAGCATGGCCATTGCCATCCATTATTGCCATTGGGCCTTGCAATGCCTTAGCAGCACCCAGCCTCCACTGGTCTTTTTACCCTTAAATGCATTAGAGCCGAAGTTCATTACTTAATTAAAGAAAGAAAACACTTTGTCTCCTCCTTAGGTCCTTCTGACTCTTCATCACAGGTGTTGGCTATGGTCTGCACCCTCTCAAGTTTGCCAGTGGCAGTCTTCCATCCTTAGCCTACTTACCCTTAGTGCCGGCCGCGGTGGTCTAGCGGTTCTAGGCGCTCAGTCCGGAGCCGCGCGACTGCTACGGTCGCAGGTTCGAATCCTGCCTCGGGCATGGATGTGTGTGATGTCCTTAGGTTAGTTAGGTTTAAGTAGTTCTAAGTTCTAGGGGACTGATGACCGTAGATGTTAAGTCCCATAGTGCTCAGAGCCATTTACCCTTAGTACGTATCCATTTTTTCCGTGGTACATGTTGCAAACAATGTTCTGACTGCATTGGCGTCAGCCTTCTATCTGGCTGACATTATCCTCTGGAACCAGTGGGCTGAAGCTTCCATACTTACGTTTTAAACCTTGTCGGGCGGAATCCTACTATGAACATTTTGGTTAATGGGAACTCTTTCAGGCCGTCTCGCTTTTCAATGATTCAGTCCCGGGCCCTGCTCCTATCGATAACCAATTACAACACTTCATTCCTCTGCAGTGACAATATCTCCTCTGGGTGTTTAACAGTATTCAGCACCAAGATGTCTCCCCCATCTGAATGAAGGGACAGTACTGCGATTCCTGTTATTAAGCGTGGTAAGGATCTGTCATCATTCTGTAGTTACCGACCAGTCAGTCTAATCAACATACCCTGCAAGTTATTTGAACAGATGATGACGAGTCGGCTCTGTTGGGTCTTCCAATCTGAAGACTGTCTCCTTACCAGTGCAGCTTTTGAGAGAGATGGTCTTCAATCATCTGTTTCAGTTGGAAATGTAAATTCAGCAGATCCTATTCTCAGCACTGCCATGTTGTCACAGTTTTCTTGATTTTCGTTAGGCTTATGACAAGTCTTGGCACTATCACACCTGACACTTCATGAGTGGGGGCTTCAGGGTCCACTCCAGGTTTCCTATCCCACTGGTCGTTCAGAGTAAGAGTTGACAATATTCTCAGCTCTCGATGGGCCCAGGAGAATGGCTTTCATATGGTACTGTATTAAGTTCAAAACGGTTCAAATGTCTCCGAGCACTAAGGGACTTAACATATGAGGTCGTCAGTCCCCTAGAACTTAGAGCTACTTAAACCTAACTAACCTTAGGAGATCACACACATCCATGCCCGAGGCAGGATTCGAACCTGCGACCGTAGCAGTCGCACGGTTCCAGACTCTGTATTAAGTGTCGTTTTCATTATCACTATTTATGGTGTCCTTCCCTCCATCTGTTGGTTACCCCTGTTCTGTATGTGATTGATTTCTGTATCTGGGCTAGTTTCCAGTTCGTGGCCTCTAAGGAGCAACAGGTCCAGGGTGCCATCTGGGGTGCTTCAATGTGTACACTCTCAGGGTTTTCAGTTCTACCCCCTTAAATTGTGGGTGGTGTATTTCTGTAGTCATATTATGGTCCATCCCAATCACGGGTTCTACCTCGATGCCAAATGCCTGACTATGGTCCCCTAGTTCCGTTTCTTGGGTTTTCATTTGACAATGTGCTCACTTGCTCGTCCTATATCCACCTTCTGAAGACTGGTTGTCTCCATCTTGCTTACTTGCCTACACCTTACAGTGCAGATCGTTACTCTTCTCTGCCTTTGTCAGATGTTGGTTTTGTCCCATCTGGACTAAGGCTGTCAAATTTATAGCTCAGCTGTCCCTACCACACTGCTCCCCTTGGATCTAGTCCATTATTGTGGTATCAGTTTGGCCACTGGTGTAACTCGCACTAGCCCTATCGATACACTTCTCATTGACGCTGGGACCCCCTCCCCCCCCCCCCCCCCCCGCCTTCCGCTTTGGTGGTCAGTTACTTGATTCCTATGCCTTCACTATCTTCTCCTTCCCTGCTCACCCTTCCTATTCGATTCTTTTCTTGGTATCAGTATGTTACCCACACAAGGACAGACTGCAGGTGGGTTTAAGAGTTATGTTCCACCTCACTTTTCTGCGGCCCTCAGGGGCTCAGCATTCATTTGTTGAGTACAGGCTTGGCGATCCCAGGGTTCTTGAGCTAGGGACCCTTCATTATTCAGAAAGGGGTCGACACAATTGCAGGTCCTGTCAAGTCTTGTTCCCGATTACGAAATGGCTCCTTGCTGTTAGAAACAGACACTGCCCTCCAGCCACAAACATTGCTTCGAACTACACTGCTACACACCTTCCCTGTCCAGGTGGAAGTGCATCGTATGTTAAACCCATTGTGCAGGGTGGTTTATACACAATCACTTGATGGATTATCATATGAGGACATTCAAACTTACCGGTCTGATCAAGGAGTAACGGCCATACATCGAGTAATGAAAAGGGTTGAAAAGGAATTGGTACCAATCCGCACTCCCTTCTTCACATTTGACGGAGTTCAACTTCCATCGAAGATTAAAGTGGGATAAGTGGTCATTTCAGTTCGCCCTTATGTCCCCAACCCTACGTGTTGCTCTCAGTGTCAGAGGTTTAATCCTACCCGCCAGTCTTGTTCAAATAAGGCCAAGTGCGTTACCTGTGGCAGGAATGCCCATGAGGGTGATTGTCCATCCCCATCCCCTCATTGCATCAACTGTATGGGCGACCACGCTGCTTTCTCTAGAGATTGCTCTATTTTTAAAGATGAAGAATTATTCAGGAAAGCAGAGTGAAGGAAAAGGTGTCTACCTTGCTGCTCATAAGTTATTCGCCAGTAGAAAGCCCACTGTGCTCCCAGCGAGTAAATATAGCACTGTCCTCACCTCTCATCGGCCTACTAAGGAGGTAGCCATGCAGACTTGAGATCTCACCTTTAGCGCCACAATCGTCAGATCGGCCAGCCCAGAGATCGCCCGTTCAACCTGCCCACTATAACCCGCTCACTGTCAGGTGCAACTGTCATCGGCTCCTGCTAAATCACGGGCCCCAAAATTGGACGCCTGGACTTAAAAAAGAGCCTACTCGTGAAGATTTTTTACATACCCAGACCTCACAACCCTCAACTTCTCCATCTCAACGTCCTGCTCCCAAGAAGGTTCATAAGAAAAACAGTTCCTCTCCTTCTCCTCCGCCATGATAAGTCTCTTCTACAGCGCCACCCAATGGTAGCTGACCTCAGCCATCTTCAGTGTTGCTGAGATGCACTGCTGCAGGACAATCAACCAGCCGATCACTGGCGGCAGCAGCAGCAGCTGCCCCCGAACAACCTATGGATCAGGATCTTCTGCCTTCGCCTGAATGCCGTTCCACACTGTCGGCCACTGGCTCTCAGCGGTCATTGAGTTGATGGCAAATGAGATGAGATTTTTCCAGCCTGTGTAAATTATCCATTGGAATATCCGCGGAATTCGCTCCCATCGGGATGAATTGTCGGTCCTCTTACGATCCTATTACTCTGTCATCTTCTGTCTTGAGGAAACAAAGCTACATCCCCCATGATTGCTTTGTCTTTCCTCACTTAAAATCAGTCTGATTTGATCTCTCCCCTGTTGATGGCGCCCTAGCACATGGGGAGGGGGGGAGGGGGAGACTATCTGTTATCACCCAATCCCCTTAAACAGTTACTTCCAAGCTGTCACTGTACCTCTCTCCCTTTCTGGATTCACCTTCCTCTTTGTACTATATACATTCCACTGTCCACACAAATAGCAAGAGCCGATCTCCTTCATCTCCTTGGACAGCTCCCATCCCCCCTGTTTGCTGGTTGGGGACTTCAACGCCCATCACCCACTTTGGGGATCTCCATGTCCTTGTCAGAGAGGCTCCTTATTGCTTAACGTCTTCGACAAAGCGGATCTTCTTAGCCTCAACACTGGGAACCTACAGTTTTGTCTGCCTTCATATCAACCCACTCTCATTTGGATCTTTCGGTCGGTACTGTTCACCTAGCTCGGCGCATTGAATGGTTCGCACTTGCTGATACACACTCGAGTGAACATTTTCTGTGTGTCCTTCGATACGTCACAACTGCCATCTATACTCCCAAGATGCAGGAAGTTCTCCCAAACCATTTGGACACTTTTCTCCTCTCCAGTAACATTTGATGACCGTCAATTTCCGAGCATCAACGATCAGGTCATTCATGTTACAGAAGTTACTCTTCCAGCCACGGAACGTTCAGTACTTCATACCTCCCCTTTGCTGCAGCGCCCCCCCCCCTTCCCCACCGCAGTTCCTTGGTGGAACGAGGGGTGCCGTGACGCAATACGTGAGCGGAGACGTGCTCTTTGCGTTTTACGCCACCATCCTATATTGGCCAACTTTATTCACTACAAACAGTTCCATGCACAATGTTGTCGCATCATACACGATAGCAAGAATACAAGCTTGGACATCTTTACCAGCTCCTTTAATAACCTCACTCCCTCATCAGTTGTTTGGAGTCAATCAGACAGATATCCGGAAATCCAATTTTTCCCTGACGTCTGGGCTAACTGGCGCGCGGGATACGTTAGTGGACCCAGTCGCAATCTCTAACTCATTGGGTCGACACATTGCTGAGATTTCGAGCTCTTTTATTTACCCATCAGCCTTTCTTCCGAAGAAGCAGGTAGCAGAACAGCGACCTGTTGCTTTTTCCTGTCAAAATCGTGAAAACTATAATGCCGTTTTTTTTATATGTGAGAACTCCAACATGGATTATCCTCCTCTCGCTCTTCCGCCCCGGGACCGGATGGCATCCACGTCGAAATGTTGCTGTATTTATCATACCGTAGCCTGTTACCTCCTTCGCCTTTATAATCGAATTTGGGCTGACAATACCTTTCGCAGAAGATTCGAGGAAGCTATAGTCATTCCTGTCCCGAAACCTGGAAAGGATAAACATCTCCCCTCTAGCTATTTCTCCATCTCACGAATAGTGTATGCAAGGTTTTGGAACGAATGGTAAATTGCCTTTTAGGCTGATGGCTGGAGTCTCGAAACCTTTTAACACCTGTCGAGTGTTGCTTCCGAAAGCATCAGTCTGCAGTTGACCATCTTGCTGCTCTCTCCACATACGTCATGAACAATTTTCTCAGGAAACGCCAAATGGTAGCTATAGCATTGATCTGGGTAGGGCATATGATACCTGTTGGAGGACATGCATCCTCCGTGCCCTGTTCTCTTGGGGCTTTTGAGGCCAGCTACCCCTTTTTATTCGTGAATTTATGACAGAGGGATCATTTAAGGTGTGGGTGAACACTACTAGTCCCTCTCGTGCTTGCTCCCATGAAAACGGGGTGCCCCCAGGGCTCTGTGCTAAGTGTTGTACTGTTTGCCTTCGCCATAAATCCAGTTATGCAGTGTCTTTCTGATGTCTCGGTCTCCCTATTTTTCGACGATCTGCAGTCTACTATGGCTCTAAATGGACCAGCCTACTTGAACGACGTCTTCAAGGAGGTCCCCATCGCCTCCATTCATGGAGCACTGAAACCGGCTTCTGATTTTCTCTCAGTAAGACCGTCTGTGTAAATTTTTGGCGTCGTACAGAGTTTTATCCGCCTTCCCTACATGTAGGCCCTATCTACTTTGCCGTGGTTTTATCCAACACCTTGCTGACTTGAAGCAGCTTTTGTGCCACTTCCCTGCCACTTGTCTGGCCCTACAGGAAACCTGGTTTCCTGTTCAGCGGACACCCTCCCTCTGTGGCTACCGGGGTTACTATGAGAACCCCGTAGAATACGACAGGGTGTCTGGCAGTGTCTGTGTTTATGTTCTTGCCACTGTTCCTAGTACCTCAGTGCCACTTCACACGGCTCTCGATGCTGTGGCTGTTAGAATCCCGGCAGGAATGGAGGTTACCATCTGTTCCGTCTACCTTGCCCCGGATGAGGTTGTCCCTCTTGCCGACCTAGCTGCCTTGTTTGCCCAGCTCCCCCAGCCATTCCTCCTTTTGGGGGACTTCAATGCCAACCACCATTTATGGGGTGGGGAGCAGGTCTCGACCCAGGATAGGAACGTTGAGGCTCTCTTGGCACAGCAGGACATTTGCCTCCTAAACACTGGTGCTCCCACATATTTTGGCTTGACTCATGGCACATACTCGGCCATTGACCTCTCTCTTTGTAGCCCAGGTCTTCTTCCATACCTCAGTAGGAGGGTCCACGACGACCTCTCCCCCCAGGGGTTCCACAACTCTTTTGTGGATACGTGCGTGGCGAGCACGGGGCCCCAATCCATTGCAGCCTTCTTTCTCTCCAGGGCTGCATTTCCTTTCCCTTCCCCTCATTTCCCCTCCTTGCTCCTTTCCCCTCGCCCTCTCCTCTCCCTCTCTTGGTGTACTTGTTTATGTTGGCCCCGGCTATCCTCCTGGTTCTGTTGGTTTTCCAATTCGGCTTTGTTGCATAATCATCTCCTCCTTTTGGCATTCCTTGGTCCCCCCTCTGGGGTTTGACCTCCATTATAAAATTTCTCCTCCGTAGTGTGAGCCATTTGGGGAAGAGCACCTTACCTAGTGTCTCCAACGTGCACCCTCCTAGTACATTCCACCTTTTCTTTCACGTCGTTGTCTGATACTAGGGTGCATAGCCAGCACGGTAGCCAGCCCGTGTGGTGGGGTCGCTATGTACCCTTTTGGTTAAGCCCCCTGAACACACAGGGATCACACTTCTGATACCTGAGCTGTGACCTCCTCATGCATGCCTTGGAGTGGTTGCTCGTCATCCTGGAGCATCTGAGCTCCCGGCAATGGCCGCCGTGCCAGACGGCTCTTGCTGTGGCTGGGTGGCACCCGTGAGGAGGGCCCCTGATTGGAGTGGGTGGTATCAGGGCGGACGCTATGCAAATGAAACGCATATGGGTCCAGAACTCTGGCCGTTCTTCTGCGGCCGTCTCTCTGCGTGGAACTGATTCCTCAAGTGCTGCTTCTCTTGCCCCTTCGGCCTTCCCTTCCATGGCTACCCCCTGGGAAGAGGGTCAGGCCCGTCGGCTAGGGGCAAAACCTTTCCCCCGTTATCTAGTTTGCACCAGGACTGATGGAGATACTTTCACCAATACCAAACCTTTATTCTTTATGGAATACATTGAAGACAAGTTTGGCGAAGTGGACTCTCGGAGCAAGATGCGGTCGGGTTCGTTGCTGATAAAAACTGCTTCAGCTGCCCAATCTGCGGCCCTTCGTGCCTGTACCCATCTTGGAACAATTCCTGTGTCCATTACCCCCCACCAGTCTCTAAATATGGTACAAAGTGTGATTTTTCACAGGGACCTCATCCTTCAAACTGATGAACTTCGGGACAATCTCGGACGGCGTGGTGTTCACTTTGTTCGGCGTGTTCAGAAGGGTCCTAAAGACAATCGTATTGATACTGGTGCCTTTATCCTGGCCTTTGAGGGGATATCCTCCCTGAGAAAGTTAAGATTATGGTCTATTGCTGTGATGTGAAGCCGTACATCCCACCTCCTATGAGGTGTTTTAAGTGCTTACGTTTTGGACACATGTCTTCCCACTGTTCACAGGCCCCTCTCTGTGGTGACTGTGGACGTCCACTCCATGAGGGGAGTCCCTGTGTTCCCCCTCCTGTGTGTGTAAATCGTCATGGTAGTCATTCTCCACGTTCACCAGTTTCCCCAGTATATAAGAAGGAAAAAAAGATACAGGAGTATAAGTCCCTCGATCGTTTAACCTACACAGAGGCCCGTAAGAAATATACACGACTTCACCCTGTGTCCATGACATCTAGTTACGCCTTGGTTACATCTACACCCCTTCGTCCCCCTTCCTTACCCCCACCCCAGACCCCTGTCCTGCCCCCCTCCCCTGCGGCTCCCACACCTCCTCTGGGCGCTGCTCCCCCTCCCCAGCCGGAGAAGTGTCCCACTCCTTCGGCGTCTGCCGGTCAAGGGCGCCTCTCCCGGGATGCCCCTTCCCGGCACCTTCCAGGCCAAAGGTCTGTTGCCGCGCGACGACCGCGAGAGCCGCGGTCTGTCGGCCCCCAGGTCGCCCGGTCTCTTTCTGTTCCTGATATTGCTGCAGCTGGCTCCTTTATGTCACACAGCCCTCCTCGATATCAGCCTGAAAAGAAGAAGAAACATAAGTTCTGGGACAAAGAGCCTCTGGTGTCACCGGAGGTCCCTACCCCGACTTGACAACCGGATTCTGACCTGTCGTTCATGGATGTTGCCCCCCTCCTTGTCGGTGACGGGTGGGGACTCGGCGGTATGACTGGATTTAGCGTGTTCAGCCCCCATTTAAACCATCGTTCTGTGGTTCTCCAATGGCATTAGAATGGATACTATCGTCACCTTCCGGAATTGAAATCCCTTCTTTCGTCCTACTCTGCAGCTTGTGTGGTTCTCCAGGAATCTCATTTTACTGATGCTCACTCACCGACCCTCCGTGGGTTCAGTGTTTTCTGTCGAATCAGTTCGGACCCCTGCGGGCTTCTGGTGGCGTTTGTACGTTGGTCTGTACAGACATTGCTAGCACGTGGATTCCTCTTCAAACTACATTGGAAGCGGTTGCTGTTAGGGTCCACTTAGACTCTGCGGTCACAGTTTGCAATCTTTATCTCCCTCCTGACAGGACACCTGCTGCCTTAACTGCCCTTCTTCAGCAACTTCATCCTCCCTTCCTCGTCCTTGGGGATTTTAATGCTCATCATCCCTTGTGGGGCAGTGCCTTTCCATCTAGACGAGGTCTTCTTATAGACCAATTTATTGCAGACCACGACCTGTGCCTTCTTAATGATGGCTCCCCTACTCATTTCAGTGCCGGTCATGGTACCTTTTCTGCCATTGATCTTTCTCTTTCTTCTCCCTCTCTCCTCCCTTCATTACACTGGTCGCCACACGACGACCTTTGTGATAGTGACCATTTCCCGTTGATTATCACGCTCCCTTCCCGCTCCCCGACGGACAGGTTACCTCGTTGGTCTTGCCAGCGCGCCGATTGACCTCTATACACTGCACAGGTAGTGTTTTCTCCCTCTTTGTCGGGTTGTATTGATGACGTCCTACGTGACGTGTCTGACGCGATTGTTCGCGCTGCTAGCCTTGCTGTCCCGCGCTCATCCGGACCATCTCGTCGCCAGCAAGTCCCATGGTGGAGTACGGCCATTGCCATTGCCATCCGTGATCGCCGTCGAGCTTTGCAACACTTTAAGAGGCACCCATCCATAGCCAGCCTTACTACCTTTAAACGCCTCCGTGCTAAAACCCGTTATGTAATCAAACAGAGCAAGCGGATATGTTGGGAACGATTAGTTTCTTCCCCTGGTTCTACTGTCCCTCTGTCACGGGTATGGGCTACACTTCGCTCTCTCCAAGGTTGCCATCGGCAGTCCACCCTCCCAGGCCTTCACCTCCCAGATGGCATTTGTACGGACCCATTAGTTCTTGCAGAACATATTGCGACCCATTTTGCAGTGGAATCAGCGTCAGCCTCCTATCCAGCCGCTTTCCTTCACCAAAAACAGCGGACTGAAGCTTCCACCTTATGTTTCACCCCTTGTGAGTCATAATCTTACAACGAACCTTTTACTGAATGGGAATTTCTTTCTGCTCTCTCTTTTTCTCATGATACGGCCCCTGGCCCAGATTCCATTCATAACCAACTGCTTCAACATCTCAGTGCTCCAAAACAGCAACATCTTCTTCGGGTGTTTAACCGCATCTGGCTCCAGGGTGATTTCCCTTCTCAGTGGAGGGATAGCATTGTGGTTCCTGTCCTTAAGCCTGGTAAGAACACCCTATTTGTTGACAGCTATCGGCCAATTAGTTTGACGAATGTTGTTTGTAAGTTACTTGAACGGATGGTAGCCCATCGGCTCAATTGGGTCCTCGAATCTCGGGATCTATTGTCCCCTTACCAGTGTGGCTTTCGAGAGGGACGGTCTCCAATCGATCATTTACTTCGCTTGGAATCCGCAGTTCGGCAGGCTTTTTCCCAGCGCCGCCATTTGGTTGCAGTGTTTTTTGACCTTCGCATGGCCTATGACACGGCCTGGCGCCATCACATCTTACTTACCCTTCATCAGTGGGGTCTTCGGGGCCCACTCCCGATTTTTATCCGACAGTTCCTGATCCATCGGTCATTCAGAGTTAGAGTTGGTACTGCTTTTAGTTCTCCACAGACCAAGGAGACGGGCATCCCACAGGGTTCTGTCTTGAGTGTCCTTCTTTTCCTCATTGTTATCGATGGACTTGTGGCCTCTGTCGGTCCCTTGGTCGCCCCTGCCCTGTATGTGGATGATTTCTGCATTTGGGTTAGTTCCTCCTCGATGACATCTGCAGAACGGCAGCTCCAGGTAGCTATACGGCGTGCCTCTGCATGGACCCTCTCACACAGGTTTCAATTATCTCCTTTAAAATCGCGGGTGGTCCACTTCTGTCGCCGTACTGCCATCCACGCTGATCCAGAGCTCTATCTCGATGCACAACGATTGCCTGTGGTCCCACAGTTTCGTTTCCTGGGTCTTCTTTTCGACAACAAGCTCACTTGGCTGCCCCATATCAGACTCCTGAAGGTAGGATGTTTCCGTAAACTCAGTGTCCTTCGCTTCCTTGCCCACTCCTCTTGGGGTGCGGACCATTCCCTCCTTCTCCATCTTTATCGTGCTCTAGTTCTATCTCGTTTGGACTATGGTTGTCAAGTTTATGGTTCCGCTGCTCCTTCCACACTGCACGTGCTGGATCCAGTCCACCATCGTGGTATCCATTTGGCCACCGGTGCCTTCCTACTAGCCCTGTTGATAGTCTCATGGTTGAAGGTGGGATCCCCCCCCCCCCTTTCTGTTCGGCGGTCCCAGCTTCTGGTGTCTTATGCACTCACTACTATCCGTTCCTCTCCCACTCATCCTTCCTATTCTATCCTGTTCCCAGACCATGGACATCGCCCACCCGACTCCCGCCCTCGGGCGGGTTTACTGGTTGGGCTCCGCCTTGCGTCTCTATGCCGTGATTTTCAGCTTCCTTCTTTGTCCTGTCTTCCTCGCTCCCTCCCCTCCACCCCTCCTTGGTTAGTTCCTCGGCCTCAACTTCGGATGGATCTCCGCCGCGGTCCGAAAGATTCCATCCCCCCAGTGGTGTTCTGTTCCTTTTTCCGCCAAATTTTGTGGGAGTTTCGGGATGCTGTTGTTTTTTACACTGATGGCTCTAAATCTGCTGATCATGTTGGGTATGCCTTCACGTCCTCTGTTGGAGCGGAAAATCATCTGCTGCCACCTACATGTGGGGTGTTTACTGCGGAATTGGTGGCAATTTCCCAGGCCCTTACCTTTATTAAGCAGTCCCAACACAACCGCGTTTTGTTACGTACGGACTCGATGAGTGGCCTTCTTGCTATTGACCGGTGTTTTTTGCGCCATCCCTTGGTCTCTGCCATCCGTGACCATCTCGCTGATATTCACCGTGCTGCTTGTTCCGTTGACTTCCTTTGGGTCCCTGGCCATGTGGGTATCCCGGGTAATGAGCTCGCTGATTGTTTGGCTGGGGGAGCAGTTACTTACCCCCCATTTTCTGTAGCCCCTCCTGCAGCGGATTTACGGCTTCACATCAAATCCCACTTCGCACAGTCATGGGCCAATTCTTGGGAGGCTACTCCCCTGTCTAATAAACTTTGTGCAATCAAGGTGACACCAGGCCCGTGGCGTTCTTCCTTTCCCCTCTCCCGAAAGGACTCGACCACACTGTCGTCTCTGCGTTGGCCATACCAGGCTGACCCATGGTTTTTATTTGTGTGATGAGCCACCCCCACTTTGTGGTTGTGGAGCCTTCCAGTCAGTAGCCCACATTTTGGTAGAATGCCCCCTTCTTTTGGCTCTGCGTGCTAAGTACAGACTCCCCCACTCTTTTCCTTTGATGTTGGCTGACGATTCCCGGATGGTCTCTCTGGTTCTTGGTTTCCTCCGGGAAAGTGGTTTTTATTCTTAGTTTTAAGGTTTTTAATCTCTCTCTGGTGTTGGGGCAGGGCGGTGAGTGTTTGGGTGTCTCCCACTGTAAGCCGTGTTTGGAGATTCCCCATTCACCTCCCTGACCGAGATCCTCTTTTCTTCTCCTTTTACTCTGTTTTTACCTTTTTTTTTTAAAGGACTTGTTAGTCTCCTTTTCCCATACGTATTTCTACATTCTAGCGGTTGCGCCCTTTAAGTCACAGGTGGTCTTGCCTATGCTGCTTCAGCATAGCGTTGGGTTCGTTCTCTTGCCGACTTCCCTCATTCTGTTTTTACCAATGACAACATGACTGCCCTTTTACGTTTTTACCTTTTTCCGTTTTATTGTTCTGACTTTCCTCAGATGTCCCATTAGCGGAATGGAGCATATTTGAAACAAGGGACTGATGACCAACGACGACGTCTGTGGTAGTTATCACTTTCCTATTCTAGTTTCTGTTCTTCAATCCCAACCCCCTGACCAGCTGCCACGATGGTCTCTTCATGGAGCTGACTGGGCAGCCAACACCTCAGCTACTATGGCCATTGCTCTGCTTCCTGGTGACATTGATTTGGCAGTGGACGAGGTCACTATGGCCATTGTTCCTGCTGCCGAGGCAACTGTCCCCTGTTCAAGTACCCTAAGGCGTAGTCAGTCCCTTGGTGGACACCAGAGATTGCAGAAGCTATCCGGGACTGCCGGCGAGTCCTGCAACGACACCGGCGTCATCCTTCCCTAGGGAATCTGGTTGCCTTTAAACAGCTGTGGGCCCGGGCTCGGCGGTTAATCCGGTGGAGCAAACAGGACTGCTGAGAGCAAAATGTTGCCACCTTAGGTTCTCGCACCTCCCCATCTCAGGTGTGATAGCGGGTTCGGCGCATTTTTGGCTTTCTCCCTCATATGCGTCTGTCCCTTGCCTTTCTCTTCGGGGCAAACTTTGTACTGACGCAATCGCCATCGCCGAACAGCTGGCAGAGTACTTCGCTCGTATTCCCGTGACAGCAGGCTACAGCGCAGAAATCTGCGCCATTAAAGAGCAGGCTGCGCGTACGCAGTTGTCGTTTTGCACGCACAGTTGGGAACAATACAACGCCCCGTTTAGTGAATGGGAGTTCCAAAGTGCCCTTACAGCTTGCCCCGATCGATACCTCTCCAGGTCCAGACCGAATTCACCACCAATTTCTTAGTCATCTCTCGGCGCACTGTCAGGGTGAATTACTCGCCCTGTTTAACCACATCTGGACGGAGGGCGTTTTCCCAACTCGTTGGCAGGATAGCATTACCAACCCGGTGCTGAAACCTGGTGCAGATCCGCTGGTGGTTGATAGCTATCGCCCTATCAGCCTTACCAACGTTATGTGCAAACTCCTGGAATGGATGGTGAGTCGGCGGCTCGTGTGGATTCTCGAACCTCAGGGCCTCCTAGCCCAGCAACAGGGGGGGCTTCCGTCAGGGCCGCTCAGCGATCGAAAATTAGTCTCGCTAGAGTCGGCTATTAGTACAGCTTTTACCCGGCGAGAACATATAGTTGCTGTTTTCTTTGATCTTCGAAAGGCATAGGATACCACCTGGCGCCATCATATCCTTGCTACACTGCACGAATGGGGCTTACGGGGTCCACTTCCGATTTTTCTACGGAATTTCCTCTCAAATCGCTCCTGTCGGATACGAGTTGGTACTTATCTTAGCCTTGCTCATATTCAGGAGAACAGTGTCCTTCAGGGCTCAGTTCTCAGTGTTCCCCTCTTCTTGTTGGCGATTAATGGTATTGCAGCTGCGGTGGGCTCATCGGTCTGTTACTCTCTATATGCCGATGACTTTTGTCTTTATTACAGTTCCCCAAGCATCAGTGTTGCTGAACGGCGGATGCAGGGAGCTATCCGTAAGGCATATTTTTGAGCATCCAACCGTGGTTTTCAGTTCTCAGCCTCTAAGACCCGAGTGATGCATTTATGTCGTCATCGCACGGTCCACCTTTATCCAGAGCTCTACCTAGCCAATGAAATCCTTCGTATTGAGGAGACACATTGCTTCCTTGGCATGCTGTTTGATGCTCAGCTCATTTGGACACCTCATCTTTGCAAGCTTAAACAAGGGTGCTGGCGGCACCAGAACATTCTTCGCTGCCTCAGCCACACCGTTTGGGGGGGGGGGGGGGGGCTACGCGAGCAACCCTCCTACAGCTCTATAAGGCCTTGGTCCAGTCCAGTTCCATCTCGACTACGGGAGCGTGGTGTAAGACTCGGCAGCACCTTCCACGTTGCAGATCCTCAACACAATTCTCCATTGTGGCATCAGACATGCGACATGTGCATTCCGCATTAGTCTGGTGACTAGCCTTCTTGTAGTAGCTGGAATCACTCCCCTAAGATTCCACCGACAACAGTTGCTTGCGTCATACATCGCCCGCGTCCATGCCTCGCCCGACCACCCAAACCACAGGCTCCTTTTTCCATCTTCTGCACTCCCATCCCCACGACAGCGGCCTAGGTCGGGTCTCCCGATCGCGGTTCGCGTTCGTTCCCTTCTCTCGTCACTCGAGTCCTTTCCCCTTCCTCCATCTTTCCGGCCCTCTTCTTCTACCCCTCCTTGGTCCCTCCCTCGCTTGCGGCTTTGCTTGGATTTGTCCTGCGATTCCAAGTACTCCATTCCACCTGCCAGTCTTCAACAATTCATGGCTCTTCTTGCCTCGTTTCGCGATGCAGATGTAGTCTACACCGATGGTTCTGTGGTCGATGGACGCACTAGGTTTGCTTTCATCCACGGCGTCTACGTTGAGCAGCATTCGCTGCCTTGTGGGAGCACTGTTTTCACTGTGGAGCTGGTTGCTCCTTATCGTGCACTCGCTCACATTTCCTCCTGCCCTGGGGAGTTATTTGTCATATGCAGTGACTCCCTGAGTGGATTGCAAGCACTCGACCAATGTTTTCCTCAGGACCTTTTGGAGCGCGGTGTTCAAGATGCTGTTTTTGATCTCGCCGAGTGTGGTCGTTCAGCGACGTTTGTGTGGACCCCGGGCCACATCGGCATTCCAGGAAATGAACGTGTCGATCGGTTGGCCAAGCAGGCCACCACTTGGCCACCCCTGGAGCTTGGTCTCGTGGAAAGAGACCTCCGGTCAGCCCTACATCGCAAGGTCCGTGATGTCTGGAGCTCTGAATGGTCTGTCTTGAACACGCCAAATAAGCTCCACATGGTCAAGTCATCCATGGCCGTATGGAAGTCATCCTTGAGGAGCACGCGTAGGGACTCAGTTGTTCTCTGCCATCTCCGAATTGGACATACGCGGTTGACCCACAGCTATCTCCTTCGCCGTGAGAACCCGCCCAAGTGTCTCTGTGATGCAGGGCTGACAGTGGTCCATCTTATGGTGAACTGCCCCCTTTTAGCCCTGTTGCGGCAGTCCTTTATTTTACCAGTTGCACTTCCTTTAATTGTAGGTGACGATGCCTCTATAGCTGACTCAGTTTTGCGTTTTATCCGTGCAGCTGGGTTTTATCACGCGCTCTAGTGTGGGCGCTCTCGCATGATTTCTCAGGCTACATCCACTCCAGCGACTTTTACTTGTGACGTGGATACCAAAATAGTGTCTTTTATGGTGACAAGTTGTGATGGTACCTCTATCAACGCTTTCTAGCTGGAGGTTCTTCGTTTGTAGTTGAGTGGTTGACCTTTTACCTGATCCATCAACCACTGTAGTCTGTTTTACTCTAGTCAACTATTTGCTCTGCTCCTTTTAAGAGTCCTCTATTTTGTGTTATTGCGGTGTTCATTTTAGCTCTGTACCCCTTGGTGTTCCCTCCCTCTGGGTGCAGAGATTACGCTTTTACTGTATAGGCCTTTTACAAGTATGTCTGTTTGGAACAGGGTACTGATGACCTCGATGTTTAGTCCCCATCAAACCCCAAACCCAACCAACCAAGTATCTACTTTCTGTTCGCGGACGTCGCCAAATTCTTGGAACTTATGTTTAATAGAAAACTGTGCTGGTCTCCCCATGTTTATTATCTTTCGGCTCGCTGTCTGTGATCGCTCAACACCCTCTGTGTCCTTGGTGGTACCTCCTGGGGAGTGGACCGAGTGGTCCTACTCTGCCTATATCGCGCCGTAGTGTGCTAGAAATTGGACTATGGAAGCATAGTTCACTCACCTGAATGGCCATCTATTCTTTGGCGTCTAGACTATTTCCACCACCATGGATTGCGTTTGGCATCTGGAGCTTTTTACACCAGTCCCGTGGAGAGCCTTCATGCTGAGACAGCTTAACCTCCACTGTCCTATCGGCGAGCTGTCCTTAGTCGTTACGCTAGTCATCTGCTGCCTCCTTCCATGCCTGCTCATCCAACCCATGTCTTTTTTTTCTTTTTCGACGCCTCCCTGGATTTAGAGTATGCAGGCCACCCTTCCTCTTTACTACCACGGGGAGCCCGCTTCCATCAACTGCTACATTCCCTTTCCTTCCCATTTCCTAAAACTTTCTTGACCAATGGGGGTATGGTGCCGAATGGTTCAAATGGCTCTGAGGGCTATGGGACGTGACATCTGAGGTCCTCAGCCCCCTAGACGTAGAACTACTTAAACCTAACTAACCTGAGGGCATCACACACATTCATGCCCGAGGCAGGATTCGAACCTGTGACTGTAGCAGCAGCACGGTTCCGGACCGAAGCGCCTAGAACCGCTCGGCCACAGCGGCCGGCGGTAAGGTGCCACCTTGTCTTTGCCCCCGGACCTGCCTTCTCTGTGACCTTTGTCAGCTTCCCAAGGACAGTAACCCCCATGCCTATAGTTAATCGTTGTGCATTTGCTGCTCTATGTGCAAAAATGGCAGATGCCACATTTATTAACACTAATGGCTCTAAGACCACATTCTGTGTTGGGAGTTACTATATTGTTGGCGACACCACTATTAGATTTCGGCTTCCTGATCAGTGTTGGGGTTTTACTGCAGTGCTTTACGCTGTTCTCCAGGCTGTCCAATACATCCGTCACCATACACGGCTACTGTATATTTTATGCTCGGATATCCTCAGCTCTTTCCTCAACCTCTAAGCTCTTTACCCCGTCCACCCTGTGGTCCACTGGATTCAGGACTGCCTCCACATGCTACACTTGGGTGGCGTCTCTGTGGCATTCCTATGGATACCGGGGCATGTAGGTATCCGTGGAATCGAGGCAGCCGGTATAGTGGCAAAGGCTGCTGTCTCTATTCCTCTGCCCGTTGTTTGCATGGTTCTTTGCCGATCTACAGAGCGTTTTATGTTGTCGTGTTGTTCTTTTATGGCACACACATTGGTCTACACTTACCAGTAATAAATTACATTACGTAGAACCTCTTCCCTGTTCTTGGACCTCTTCCTCCCGGTCTCGTCGAGGTAATTTTAAGTACACTCGGATAGGGCACTGTCACTTCATCCATCGACATCTTTTAAGTAGCGATCCTGCCCCGCTTTGTCCCCACTGCTCTCAACCGTGGACGGAGAGACATCTTTTACTGCAGTGCCCCTATTTTAAACCGCTAAGCGCCCGTCTACAGCTGTCGCCTGATCTCTCTTCCCTTTTAGCAGATGATATGCGCTCAGCCGACCGCGTCCTTGAGTTTGTCAATGAGATGACATCGCTCATTTGAAGGTCTTTTTCGGGGAAAACAACCCCCCTTCAATAACAATTATCTCTGATTTCGTTTTTAGTTTCCCTCCTTGGAGAGTTTCTATCCCATTGCTGCCGATGTAAAATCAGGTTGGTTTTTTTTTTTTTTTTTTTTTTTTTTTACTCTTCACTAAGCCACAGAATGAGCGCTTATCACCGTTGCAGTTTTGCACCGTAAAACCGTGATTAAAAAAATATGCTCATACTCTCTCAGCGCCCTTCAGTGTCTGTGTGCTGTACACCGTCCATACCTTAGTGCAACGGGTCCAGGAAAGCTGTCACTTGCTCACTCTTGATGGAGCCACTGTGATGTTTGTATGGGTTACTGGTCATGTCGGTCTGACAGGAAACGAGGTTGCTAACACTGCTGCCAAGGTTGCAGTCCTCTGACGCCAGCCTGCTGGTTCTTACAATCCCTCCGATGATCTGTGTTGCTGTCTGTCAGCAGGTGGTTTCACTTTGGCATCACCACTGGTCCTCCTTTCATGGGAACAAGCTCCGGGTTATTAAGCCTCACCTAGTGGCTTGCTCGATCTCCTGTCGGCCCTCTCGACATGAGATTATTTTAACTAGGTTACGTATTGGGCTCTGTACTTTTAGCCATCATTTGTTAAATAGTGCTCCCCCACCACGTTGTGTACATTGCGCTCAACTTTCGATGGTCCGCCATGTACTAACGGAATGCCTTTTCTTTTTTTAACTACTTAGTTCTCGTTTGTGTTTTCCGTCTGAGTTATCGACCGTTTTAGCGAAGGACGCGCTGGCTGTCGACCGCGTTTTACTTTTTGTACGTCGGAGCAATGTGGTGGAGGACATTTAATTTTTAATTCAGGATCTCCATTTCTCTATGGCGTATTTTAAAGACCTTACTCCACATCCCTTTTTTAGCTGTCTTCTCTTCTGTCCATTGGGCTTAACGTGTAGTAGTTTCTAACACCTCTCCATCTTCGTTTTCTACAGTTCTGACATGCGCGTGTATGACCCTAGTTGTTATTGCGCTCTAAAACAAAACACTCAGACAAATACTCAACATATAATTTTCCATAGAGTCCTTCTCCTCCAGTCCAATGACGAACTTATGGCTAAACTGGAACGATGTTTCGTTCATTTCATCCAGCACGTCTAGGATGACCCTAAGGACCATCGTGTACACACTGGCGCTTTCATCCTGGCAATAGCCAGGGAATAGCCTGTCCTAGGAGGTCAAAGTAACTGTGTACAGATGCGACGTACATTCCACCTCCAGCGCCTTTCTTCCATTGCCTCAAGTGTAGCCACATGTCCTCATGATGCAATACCACTTCCATCTGTGATGACTCGCTGCACTCATGCGGGGAGCCCTTGTGCCCCACTGCCTAACTGTTTTAATTGCTCTGATCTCAATTCTCCTCACCTATGGGAGTGTCCAGTGTACATGACGGGAAAAAGAATTCAAGGAATAAAGATCCTTGACCGCCTCAGCTACTTTGAGGCTCAGAAGAAGTTTGACAGACTTCACTTTGTAAATCTCTCCTCTACCTTTGTTTCAATTACATCGTCGCCTCCTCACCCCTCCCCCGCACCCATCATGGCCACCCTTCTCTTTCCTCACCCTCAGTGGCTCTTGTCCCTTCCCCTCCAGACGTTCCGGACCCCGGCTTCCGAGGTCCGGCGTTCCAACACGGACCCCGCGCGTGAGGACCTTCTTCGGGTCCAGCCCACCATCCCCGTGCCTCATCGGACTTCCAAGAAGGCCTCCAAGAAGAAATCTTTATCCCCCTCTCCACCCCGGCGCGTTTCGTCTGACGCTCCATCCGTGAGTCGCTGCTCCAGGCCGTCCTCAGTTTCGCCGGGACGCTCTGCTGCCAGGCGCTCAGCTGGCCTCTCGTCGGCGAATGATGCTGCCCCTCCTACGCAACCCGGGAAAGCGGCCGCCGCTGGCGACGACTCGACGGAACAGGATCCGCCTCCCGCCGGTTGTAGCGTTGTTCCCTCGACACCTGGCCATCCGCGGCCGTCGAGGTGACCAGCTCTTCACCCATTCCGTTCCCCCTCTTTTCTGACTAGCGATGGCTTTGTTACATTGGAACATAAGAGGTATTCGATCTAATCGGGAGGAATTACAACTGCTCCTCCGCCTGCACTGTCCGCTCGTCCTTGGTCTCCAGGAAACAAAGTTGCGCCCAACTGAGCGTATTGCTTTTACCCACTATACCTTGGAGCGGTCTGACCTCCCCCCTGTAGACGGTATTCCAGCTCATGGTGGGGTCATGTTGCTCGTTCGGGACGATGTCTATTACCATCCCCTCCCATTGACCACCCCACTCCAAGCAATAGCTGTCCGTATTACTCTTTCTGCCTTTACTTTTTCTGTTTGTACCATCTACACTCCATCGTCATCCGCAGTTAGTCGGGCTGACATGATGCACCTGATTGTTCAGCTTCCTCCGCCGTTTTTATTGTTTGGCGACTTCAATGCCCATCATCCCCTTTGGGGCTCTCCTGCATCCTGTCAGAGAGGCCCCCTCTTGGCGGATGTCTTCAACCATCTCAATCTTGTCTGCCTCAATACTGGCGCCCCGACTTTCCTCTCAGACTCTACTCATACCTACTCCCACTTGGACCTCTCGATCTGTTCTACCACTCTTGCCCGTCGGTTCGAGTGGTATGTCCTTTCTGACACCTATTCGAGCGACCACTTCCCCTGTGTCGTTCGTCTCCTGCACCACACCCCATCCCCACGTCCTTCGAGCTGGAACATACCGAAAGCTGACTGGGGACTTTACTCCTCTCTAGCGACCTTTCCGCACCACGATTTTCTCAGTTGTGACAGTCAGGTCCAATACCTCACGGCTGTTATCATCAATGCTGCCGAACGTTCCATTCCTCGTACTGCCTCTTCTTCACGTCGCGTTTCCGTCCCCTGGTGGAATGAGGCTTGTCGAGACGCTATCCGTGCTAGACGACGTGCTTTACGCACCTTTCGCCGCCAACCTACGTTGGCGAATTGTATTGGCTACAAACGACTCCGAGCGCACTGCCGTAGAGTCATCAAAGACAGCAAAAAAGCTTGTTGGGCCTCTTTCACCAGCTCCTTTAACAGTTTTACTCCCTCTTCTGTCGTTTGGGGTGGCCTGCGCCGGCTGTCGGGCATTAAGCCCACTCCTCGGTACCTGGCCTGACCTCTGATAATGAGGTACTTGTTGATCCTGTGGCTGTCTCCAACGCCTTCGGCCGCTTTTTCGCGGAGGTTTCAAGCTCCGCCCATTACCACCCTGCCTTCCTTCCCAGGAAAGAGGCAGAAGAGGCTCGGCGACCTTCCTTCCACTCGCTGAATCTGGAAACTTATAATGCCCCCTTTACTATGCGGGAACTCGAACGTGCGCTTGCACTGTCCCGGTCCTTTGCTCCGGGGCCAGATGCCATTCCCGTTCAGATGCTGGCACACCTTTCTCCAGCGGGCAAAAGCTTCCTTCTTCGTACCTACAATCGCGTCTGGACCGAAGGTCAGGTCCCCATGCGTTGGCGTGACGCCGTCGTTGTTCCTATACCCGAACCTGGGAAGGATAGACACCTTCCTTCTAGTTATCGCCCCATTTCTCTTACAAGCTGTGTCTGTAAGGTGATGGAGCGCATGGTTAACGCTAGGTTAGTCTGGATTCTTGAATCTCGACGGCTACTTACCAATGTTCAATGCGGCTTTCGTCGCCGCCGCTCCGCTGTTGACCACCTTGTGACCTTGTCGACATTCATCATGAACAACTTTTTGCGAAAGCGCCAAATGGTCGCCGTGTTCTTCGGTTTGGAGAAGGCTTATGGTACCTGTTGGAGAGGAGGTGTTCTCCGCACTATGCACAGGTGGGGTCTACGCGGTCGCCTGCCCTTTTTTATTGATTCCTTTTTAACAGGTCGAAAGTTTAGGGTACGTGTGGGTTCCGTATTGTCCGACGTCTTCCTCCAGGAGAACGGAGTTCCTCAGGGCTCCGTCTTGAGCGTAGCCCTTTTTGCCATTGCGATCAATCCAATTATGGATTGCATTCCACCTAATGTCTCAGGCTCTCTTTTTGTCGATGTCTTCGCGATCTACTGCAGTGCCCAGCGAACATGCCTCCTGGAGCGCTGCCTTCAGCGTTGTCTAGACAGCCTATACTCATGGAGTGTGGCAAATGGCTTCTGGTTCTCTGATGAGAAGACGGTTTGCATCAACTTTTGGCGATATAAAGTGATCCTTCCGCCATCCTTACATCTCGGTCCCGTTCTTCTCCCATTCGTGGAAACAACTAAGTTTCTAGGGTTCACACTGGACACGAAACTTTGTTGGCCTCCGCACGTCTCTTATTTGGCTGCCTGTTGTAAACGTTCCCTTAATGTCCTCAGAGTTCTTAATGGTTCATCTTGGGGAGCGGATCGCACTGTCCTGCTTCGCTTGTATCGGTCCATAGTCCGATCGAAGCTGGATTATGGGAGCTTCGTCTACTTGTCTGCTCGGCCATCCCTCTTACGCCGTCTCAACTCCATCCACCATAGGGGGTTACGTCTTGTGACCGGAGCTTTCTACACTAGTCCCGTCGAGAGTCTTTATGCTGAAGCTGCCGAATTACCATTGACCTACCGGTGCGATGTACTGCTGTGTCGGTATGCCTGCCAGCTGTTGTCAATGCCCGACCACCCCTCTTATCAGTCCTCCTTCGCAGATTCTCTCGACCGTCAGAATGGGTTGTATGTGTCTGCCCTGCTGCCCCCTGGAGTCCGCTTTCGTCGCCTGCTTCAACAATTGGATTTTGCCCTCCCTACCACCTTCAGAGAGGGTGAGAGCCTGACACCACCTTGGCTCCAGGCTCCGGTTCATGTTTATCTCGACCTCAGCTCGCACCCGAAGGAGGGTACTCCGGCTGCAGTGTATTGCTCACGGTTTGTCGAACTTCGTGCGCGACTTGCCAGTCACACCTTTATTTACACTGATGGCTCCAAAACTGACGATGGTGTCGGCTGTGCCTTTGTCGTCGTGGCCGTGACCTTTAAATACCGACTCCTCGACCAGTGTTCCCCCCCAGGGGGTCCACATCTCTTTTGTGGATACGTGCGTGGCGAGCACGGGGCCCCGAGCCATTGCAGCCTTCTTTCTCTCCCGGGCTGCATTTCCTTTTCCTTCCCCTCCTTTCCCCTCCATGCTCCTTTCCCCTCGCCCTCTCCTCTCCCACTATTGGTGTCCTTGCTTATGTTGGCCCCGCTATCCTCCTGGTTCTGTTGGTTTTACTCTCTGGCTTTGTTGCGTCCTTATCTCCTCTTTTTGGCATTCCTTGGTCCCCCTCTGGGGTTTGACCTCCATTCCAAAATTTCTCTTCCGTAGTGTGAGCCATTTGGGGAAGAGCACCTTACCTAGTGTCTCCGACGTGCGCCCTCCTAGTACATTCCACCTTTTCTTTCACGTCGTGGTCTGATGCTAGGGTGCATAGCCAGCACGGTAGCCAGCCCGTGTGGTGGGGTCGCTATGTACCCTTTTGGTTGAGCCCCCTGAACACACAGGGATCACACTTCTGATACCTGAGCTGTGACCTCCTCATGCATGCCTTGGAGTGGTTGCTCGTCATCCTGGAGCATCGGAACTCCCGGCAATGGCCGCCGTGCCAGACGGCCCTTGCTGTGGCTGGGTGGCGCCCGTGAGGAGAGCCCCTGATCGGAGTGGGTGGTATCAGGGCGGACGCTATGCAGATGAAACGCATAAGGGTCCAAAACTCTGGCCGTTCTGCGGCCGTCTCTCTGCGTGGTACTGATTCCTCAAGTGCTGCTTCTCTTGCCCCTTCGGCCTTCCCTTCCATGGCTACCCCCTGGGAAGAGGGTCAGGCCCGTCGTCTAGGGGCAAAACCTTTCCCCCGTTATCTAGTTTGCACCAGGACTGATGGAGATACTTTCACCAGTGTCAAGCCTTTATTCTTTGTGGAACACATTGAAGACAAGTTTGGCGAAGTGGACTCCCTGAGCAAGATGCGATCGGGTTCGTTGCTGATTAAAACTACTTCAGCTGCCCAATCTGCGGCCCTTCGTGCCTGTACCCATCTTGGCACAATTCCTGTGTCTATTACCCCTCACCAGTCTCTAAATATGGTCCAAGGTGTGATTTTCCACAGGGACCTCATCCTTCAAACTGATGAGGAACTTCGGGACAATCTCGCACGGCGGGGTGTTCACTTTGTTCGGCGTGTTCAGAAGGGTCCTAAAGATAACCGTATTGATACTGGTGCCTTTATCCTGGCCTTTGAAGGGGATACCCTTCCTGAGAAAGTTAAGATTATGGTCTATCGCTGTGATGTGAAGCCGTACATCCCACCTCCTATGCGGTGTTTTAAGTGCTTGCGTTTTGGCCACATGTCTTCTCGCTGTTCCCAGGACCCTCTCTGTGGTGACTGTGGACGTCCACTCCATGAGGGGAGTCCCTGTGTTCCCCCTCCTGTATGTGTAAATTGTCGTGGTAGTCATTCTCCACGTTCACCAGATTGCCCAGTTTATAAGAAAGAAAAAAAGATCCAAGAGTATAAGTCCCTCGATCGTTTAAGCTACACAGAGGCCCGTAAGAAATATGCACGACTGCACCCTGTGTCTATGACATCAAGTTACGCCTTGGTTACATCTTCCCCCCTTCCCCCCCCTTCCTTACCCCCATCCCGGACCCCACTCCTCCCCCCCTCCCCTGCGGCTCCCACACCTTCTCCTCTGGGTGCTGCTCCCCCTCCCCAGCCGGAGAAGTGTCCCACTCCTTCGGCGTCTGCCGGTCAAGGGCGCCTCTCCCGGGATGCCCCTTCCCGGCACCTTCCAGGTCAAAGGTCTGCTGCCGCGCGGCGACCGCGAGAGCCGCGGTCTGTCGGCCCCCAGGTCGCCCGGTCTCTTTCTGTTCCTGATCTTGCTGCAGCTGGCTCCTTTATGCCACACAGCCCTCCTCGATCTCAGCCTGAAAAGAAGAAGAAACATAAGTCCCGGGACAAAGAGCCTCTGGTGTCACCGGAGGTCCCTTCCCCGACTTCACAACTGGATTCTGACCTGTCGTTTATGGATGTCGCCCCCTCCTTGTCTGTGACGGGTGGGGACCCGGCAGTATGACTGGATTTAGCGTGTTCAGCCCTCATTTAAACCATCGTTCTGTGGTTCTCCAATGGAATTGTAATGGCTACTATCGACACCTTCCGGAATTGAAATCCCTTCTTTCGTCCTACTCTGCAGCTTGTGTGGTTCTCCAGGAATCACATTTTACTGATGCTCACTCACCGACCCTCCGTGGGTTCCGTGTTTTCTGTCGCAATCGGGTCGGACCCTTGCGGGCTTCTGGTGGCGTTTGTACGTTGGTCCGTACCGACATTGCTTGCACGTGGATTCCTCTCCAAACTACATTGGAAGCGGTTGCTGTTAGGGTCCACTTAGACTCTGCAGTCACCGTTTGCAATCTTTATCTCCCTCCTGACAGGGCTCTTACACCTGCTGCCTTAACCACCCTTCTTCAGCAACTTCCTCCTCCCTTCCTCCTCCTTGGGGATTTTAATGCTCATCATCCTTTGTGGGGCAGTGCCTTTCCATCTAGACGAGGTCTTCTTATAGACCAATTTATTGCAGACCACGACCTGTGCCTTCTTAATGATGGCTCCCCTACTCATTTCAGTGCTGGTCATGGTACCTTTTCTGCCATTGATCTTTCTCTTTCTTCTCCCTCTCTCCTCCCTTCATTACACTGGTCGCCACACGACGACCTTTGTGATAGTGACCATTTCCCGTTGATTCTCACGCTCCCTTCGCGCTCCCCGATGGACAGGTTACCTCGTTGGTCTTTCCACCGCGCCGATTGGCCTCTATACACTGCACAGGTCGAGTTTTCTCCCTCTTTGTCGGGTTGTATTGATGACGTCCTACGTGACGTGTCTGACGCGATTGTTCGCGCTGCTAACGTTGCTGTCCCGCGCTCATCTGGACTATTTCGTCACCGGCAAGTCCCGTGGTGGAGTCCGGCCATTGCCATTGCCATCCGTGATCGCCGTCGAGCTTTGCAACACTTCAAGAGGCACCCATCCGTAGCCAGCCTTACTACTTTTAAACGCCTTCGCGCTAAAGCCCGTTATTTAATCAAACAGAGCAAGCGGATATGTTGGGAACGATTCGTTTCTTCCCTTGGTTCCACTGTTCCTCTGTCGCGGGTATGGGCTACACTTCGTTCTCTCCAAGGTTGCCATCGGCAGTCCACCCTACCAGGCCTTCACCTCCCAGATGGCATTTGTACGGACCCATTAGTTATCGCCGAACATCTTGCGACCCATTTTGCAGTGGCATCGGCGTCAGCCTCCTATCCCGCTGCTTTCCTTCATCACAAACAGCAGGCTGAAGCTCTCACCTTATGTTTCACCACTTGTGAGTCAGAATCTTATAACGCACCTTTTACTGAATGGGAATTTCTTTCTGCTCTATCTTCTTCTCATGATACGGCCCCTGGCCCAGATTCCATTCATAACCAACTGCTTCAACATCTCAGTGCTCCACAACGGCAACATCTTCTTCGGGTGTTTAACCGTATCTGGCTCCAGGGTGACTTCCCTTCTCAGTGGAGGGATAGCATTGTGGTTCCTGTCCTTAAGCCTGGTAAGAACCCCCTATCTGTTGACAGCTATCGGCCAATTAGTTTGACCAATGTTGTTTGTAAGTTACTTGAACGGATGGTAGCCCGTCGGCTCACTTGGGTCCTCGAATCTCGGGATCTATTGTCCCCTTACCAGTGTGGCTTTCGAGAGGGACGATCTCCAATCGATCATTTACTTCGCTTGGAATCCGCAGTTCGGCAGGCTTTTTCCCAGCGCCGCCATTTGGTTGCAGTGTTTTTTGACCTTCGCAAGGCCTATGACACGGCCTGGCGCTATCACATCTTACTAACCCTTCATCAGTGGGGTCTTCGGGGCCCACTCCCGAATTTTATCCGCCAGTTCCTGATCCATCGGTCATTCAGAGTTAGAGTTGGTACTGCTTTTAGTTCTCCACGGACCCAGGAGACGGGCATCCCACAGGGTTCTGTCTTGAGCGTCCTTCTTTTCCTCATTGCTATCAATGGACTTGTGGCCTCTGTCGGTCCCTTGGTCGCCCCTGCCCTGTATGTGGATGATTTCTGCATTTGGGTTAGTTCCTCCTCGATGGCATCTGCAGAACGGCAGCTCCAGGTGGCTATACGGCGTGCCTCTGCATGGACCCTCTCACACGGGTTTCGATTCTCTCCTTTAAAATCGCGGGTGGTCCACTTCTGTCGCCGTACTACGGTCCACCCTGATCCAGAGCTCTATCTCGCTGCACAACGATTGCCTGTGGTTTCACAGTTTCGTTTCCTGGGTCTTCTTTTCGACAACAAGCTCACTTGGTTGCCCCATATCAGACTCCTGAAGGTAGGATGTTTCCGTAAACTCAATGTCCTTCGCTTCCTTGCCCACTCCTCTTGGGGTGCAGACCGTTCCCTCCTCCTCCGTCTTTATCGTGCTCTAGTTCTGTCTCGTTTGGACTATGGTTGTCAAGTTTATGGTTCAGCTGCTCCTTCCACACTGCACGTGCTGGATCCAGTCCACCATCGTGGTATCCGTTTGGCCACCGGTGCCTTCCCTACTAGCCCTGTTGATAGTCTCCTGGTTGAAGCTGGGATCCCACCCCTTTCTGTTCGGCGGTCCCAGCTTCTGGTGTCTTATGCCCTCACTATCCGTTCTTCTCCCTCTCATCCTTCCTATTCTATCCTGTTCCCAGACCATGGACGTCGCCCACCCGACTCCCGCCCTCGGGCGGGTTTACCGGTTGGGCTGCGCCTTGCGTCTCTTTACCGTGATTTTCAGCTTCCTTCTTTGTCCTGTCTTCCTCGCTCCCTCCCCTCCACCCCTCCTTGGTTAGTTCTTCGGCCTCGAATTCGGATGGATCTCCGCCGCGGTCCGAAAGATTCCATCCCCCCGGTGGTGTTTCGTTCCTTTTTCCGCAAAATTTTATGGGAGTTTCGGGATGCTGTTGTTTTTTATACTGATGGCTCTAAATCTGTTGATCATGTTGGGTATGCCTTCACGTCCTCTGTTGGAACGGAAAATCATCTGCTGCCACCTACATGTGGGGTGTTTACTGCGGAATTGATGGCAATTTCCCGGGCCCTTACCTTTATTAAACAATCCCAACACAACCGCGTTTTGTTATGTACGGACTCGATGAGTGGCCTTCTTGCTATTGACCGGTGTTTTTCGCGCCATCCCTTGGTCTCTGCCATCCATGACCATCTCGCTGATATTCACCGTGATGCTTGTTCCATTGACTTCCTATGGGTCCCTGGCCATGTGGGTATCCCGGGAAATGAGCTCGCTGATCGTTTGGCTGGGGGAGCAGTTACTTACCCCCCGTTTCCTGTAACCCCTCCTGCAGCGGATTTACGGCTTCACATCAAATCCCACTTCGCGCAGTCATGGGCCAATTCTTGGGAGGCTACTCCACTGTCTAATAAACTTCGTGCAATTAAGGTGACACCAGGCCCATGGCGTTCTTCCTTTCGCCTCTCCCGAAAGGACTCGACCACACTGTGTCGTCTCCGCATTGGTCATACCAGGCTGACCCATGGTTTTCTTTTGCGTGGTGAGCCACCCCCGCTATGTGGTTGTGGAGCCTTTCAGTCAGTGGCCCACATTTTGGTTGAATGCCCCCTTCTTTTGGCTCTGCGTACTAAGTACCGACTCCCCCACACTTTACCTTTGATGTTGGCTGACGATTCCCGGATGGTCTCTCTGGTTCTCGGTTTCCTCCGGGAGAGTGGTTTTTATTCTCAGTTTTAAGGTTTTTAATCTCTCTGGTGTTGGGGCAGGGCGGTGAGTGTTTGGGTGTCTCCCACTGTAGGCAGTGTTCAGAGATTCCCGATTCACCTCCCTGACCGGAATCCTCTTTTCTTCCCCTTTTACTCTTTTAACCCTTTTTCTTTTTAAGGCTTGGTTAGTCTTCCTATTCCCATACGTATTTTCTGCATTATAGCAGTCGTACCTTTTAAGTCACAGGTGGTCTTGCCTATGCTGCTTCAGCATAGTGTTGGGTTCGTTCTCTTGCCGACTTCCCTCATTTGTTTTTACCAATGACAATGTGACTGCCCTTTTACGTTTTTCCCTTTTTCCGTTTTATTGTTCTGACTTTTCTGAGATGTCCCGTTAGCAGAATGGAGTATATTTGAAACAAGGGACTGATGACCTCGCTGTTTGGTCCCTTAAACCTCAAACAACCAACCAACCAACCAATCGACCAGTGTTCCAGCTTTACGACCGAGCTTTTTGCTATCCATCAGGCCGTTCAGTATGCCCGCCGCCACCGCCATTCATCGTATGTACTCTGCTCTGATTCACTCAGGGCTCTTCAGAGCCTTGGAGTTCCATATCCAGTCCATCCCTTGGTACGACGGATCCAGCAGTCCCTCCATTCTTTCGCTGATGATGGCTCTCCTGTCAGCTTTCTGTGGGTTCCCGACCATGTAGGAGTGCCTGGGAATGAGGCTGCTGATGCTGCAGCCAAGGCTGCAGTCCTCCTGCCTCGGCCAGCCTCCCATTGTGTCCCGTCATCTGATGTTAGTTGGGTTGTTTGTAAGAGGCTTGTGTCCTTGTGGTGGGTACTTGGTCCTCACTTCAAGGAAACAAGCTCCGGGCAGTAAAACAGTTCCCAACTGCTTGGACAACCTCCTCCCGACCATCTCGGCGAGAAGAGGTCCTTCTGACCAGGTTGCGGATTGGGCATTGCCGGTTTAGCCACCGCTACCTGCTCTCCGGTGACCCAGCCCCGCAGTGCCCTTGTGGTCAAGCATTAACAGTGCGCCATGTTTTATTGTCGTGTCCCCGCTTTAGTCAATCTCGTGTTGTCCTGTCCCTGCCATCTACTTTACCGGATATTTTAGCTGATGACGCTCGAGCAGCTGCTCGTGTTCTTCGTTTTATAACTTTGACTGGCTTGTTCAAAGACATCTAACTCTTTTACTTATTTTATCTGCATCTTTGTAAGGACTTTCTGGTGTCCCCCCCCCCCCCTCCCCTTGAGTTTTACTAGATTCTATGTGCTCTAACAATTGTGACTGGGCGCTAATGACCTCAGTAGTTGAGCGCCCTTAAACCCCAAACAAAAAAAAAAACTTCCCCTCCAGGGCCTCATCCTCCTCCTCCTCCTCCTCCTCCTCCTCCTCCTCCTCCTCCCCCCCCCCCACCTCTCAGCCAGAGAAAACAGCATCTTGTCTGGCTCCAGCTAGGGATGGGGCTCCCTCTCAGAACACCCCTCCTCGGTGTTGTCAGGACAGGAATCTTGCATCCTCAGGTCGGATTAGAGACATGCACTCAGAAGGCCACAAAGCCATTCGTCCCTGTCCAATCTCAACATCACTGCCACCTATTCCCTTACTGATAACGCCTCCTCCCTCCCTCTGAGGAAGAAAAAAAAATAATAATAATAGAGGAAAACGAAATCTTAAGACAGCCACCAGAACAAGGACAAATAGAACGCGAAGTGACACAAACATGTTAGATATAGAAGAAAAATTTCAGCTGACATATATAGAATACAAAGACACAAATCCAGACATTAGACCATTCTTGCATAGACTGCCAAGTAACCCACAAGTCGAAACAACAATAAAAACTATCAACACAATCATACACAACAAAATAAATGAATACAGAACTATGGAAGAGTTACAACTACTGGTTTATGTAGGAGCACTCACTACACTAAATATACACGCTAGGCAGAGATCAGAACCAACCAACACACAGAAGAAACCCACAAAACCAGCATGGCAACACAGGCTACAGATCAGATTAGAAAAACTGAGAAAAGACATCGGACAGCTAACACAATTTATAAGAAATGAAATGTCAGAAAAAAAACGAGAAAGGTTAGGTAAAACTTACAAGAAGAAGCGATAGAGCAATTAGATGAAAAGAAGCAGAAATTACAAGCATTGGCCAAACGACTTAGAAGATACAAAAAAGTGAAAATAGAAGGAAACAAAACCAAACATTCAACACAAACCAAAAGAAATTTTACCAGACAATAGATAACACGTTGAAATAGACAATCCACCAAACATAACAGACATGGAACACTTCTGGAGCAACATATGGTCAAACTTGGTACAACTTAAGTCATGCACGGTGGGTACAAGCAGAAACAGACACGTACAAGATGATACCACAAATGCCTGAGGTGATAATTTTGCAACATGAAGTCACCCGAGCAATTAATTCTACCCACAATTGGAAAGCCCCTGGAAAAAATAAAATAGCAAATTTCTGGCTAAAGAAGTTCACCTCAACACATTCACATCTAACTAAATTATTTAACAGTTACATTGCAGACCCATACACATTCCCTGATACACTTACACATGGAATAACGTATCTGAAACCCAAAGATCAAGCAGACAAAGCAAAACCCAGCTAAATACCGCCCCAAACATGCCTACAAACAATATACAAAATATTAACTTCACTCATTACACAGAAATTAATGACACATACAACACACAACAAAATTATAAATGAAGAACAAAAAGGCTGTTGCAAAGGAGCACGAGGATGTAAAGAGCAACTGATAATAGATGCAGAGGTGACATATCAAGCTAAAACTAAACAAAGGTCGCTACACTACGCATACATTGATTACCAAAAAGCTTTTGGTAGTGTACCCCACTCATAGTTATTACAGATATTGGAAATATACAAAGTAGATCATAATTGATACAGTTCCTAAACATAGTAATGAAAAATTGGAAAACCACACTTAATATCCAAACAAATTCAAATAATATCACATCACAGCCAATACAGATTAAGCGTGGAATATACCAAGGAGATTCATTAAGTCCTTTCTGGTTCTGCCTTGCTCTGAACCCACTATCCAACATGCTAAATAATACAAATTATGGATACAATATTACTGGAACATACCCACACAAAATCACACATTTGCTATACATGGATGATCTAAAACTACTGGCAGCAACAAATCAACAACTCAACCAATTACTAAAGATAACAGAAGTATTCAGCGATGATATAAATATGGCTTTTGGAACAGACAAATGTAAGAAAAATAGCATAGTCAAGGGAAAACACACTAAACAAGAAGATTACATATTGGATAACCACAGCGACTGCATAGAAGCGATGGAAAAAACGGATGCCTATAAATATCTAGGATACAGACAAAAAATAGGAATAGATAATACAAATATTAAAGAAGAACTAAAAGAAAAATATAGACAAAGACTAACAAAAATACTGAAAACAGAATTGATAGCAAGAAACAAGACAAAAGCTGTAAATACTTATCCTATACCAATATTGACCTAATCATTTGGAGTAGTGAAATGGAGTAACACAGACCTAGAAGCACTCAATACACTTACACGATAACAATGCCACAAATATAGAATACATCACATACATTCAGCAACTGAAAGATTCACATTAAGCAGAAAGGAAGAAGGAAGAGGGTTTATCGACATAAAAAACCTACATTTAAGAAAATTCTTTCTAGAACGAGCAGAAACTAGCAAAATGCACAAAGCAATCACTCATATAAATACATCGGCTACACCACTGCTATTTCATAACCACTTCTACAACCCTTTAGATCACATAACATCAACAGATACGAAGAAAGTAAATTGGAAAAAGAAAACACTACATGGCAAGCACCCGTATCATCTAACACAGCCACACACTGATCAAGACGCATCCAACACATGGCTAAGAAAAGGCAATATATACAGTGAGACGGAGGGATTCATGATTGCAATACAGGATCAAACAATAAACACCAGATATTACAGCAAGCATATTACTAAAGATCCCAATACCACAACAGATAAATGCAGACTTTGCAAACAACAAATAGAAACAGTAGATCACATCACAAGCGGATGTACAATACTAGCAAATACAGAATACCCCAGAAGACATGACAATGTTGCAAAAATAATACATCAACAACTTGCCATACAACATAAACAAATAAAAGAACACGTTCCCACATACAAGTATGCACCACAAAATGTACTGGAGAATGATGAATACAAATTATACTGGAACAGAACCATTATAACAGATTAACCACCACCACGTAACAAACCTTACATCATACTCACCAATAAAAAGAAGAAATTAACACAACTAATCGAAATATCCATACCCAATACAAAAAATATACAAAAGAAAACAGGAGAAAAAATTGAAAAATACATCCAACTGGCTGAGGAAGTCAAGGACATGTGGCATCAGGATAAAGTTGACATTGTACCAATTATACTATCAACTACAGGAGTCAAACCACACAATATCCACCAGTACATAAATGCAATACAGCTACATCCAAACTTATATATCCAACTACAGAAATCTGTAATTATTGATACATGTTCAATTGCCCGAAAGTTCCTAAATGCAATGTAACATATACCGTACAGTTAAAAGGAAGTCACGATTGATCAAGGTCCGCGTCACTTTCCAGTTTTAACCAGACATAACGTCTGAGAAAGGAAAGAAATAATAATAAGTCAAAAGGACGAGGCTTCCCTGGGCGGGCTTCATCCCCTCCTCCTCATCCCAAATCAGACTCAGTTTTTATGGATGTCACCCCATCCTCGCTGGTGACCACCACCGACCGAATGAAATAACCTCCCCTCGGCTGCTTCGTCTCACTTGGACTCTCACCACATGATAATCCATTGGGATTGCGGATATTATCGTCACCTACCGGAAATACTCGTAGTTTCGTCCTCCTATTCGTTCTGCTTTGCTCAAGAAATGCGCTTTCTTTATGACAACTCTCCAATGTTTCGTGGTTATCGCCCATTCCGTCGGAACCGTGCCGGCCCTGGGATTGCCTCTGGAGGGGGGTCTCCACTTTGGTTCGCGGCAATGTAATTAGGGACATATGGAATAAGTTCACACACATGTGAGTGGCTAGGAGACTTCATAAATAATAGAGCCCAGTATGTTGTCCTCGACGGAGAGTGTTCATCAGAGACAAAAGTATTGTCAGGGGGTCTCAGAGAAGTGTGGTAAGACTGCTGTTATGTAGGTACATAAATAATTTGGCTGACAGGGCAGGTAGCAATCTGCGGTTGTTTGCTGATGATGCCATGGTGTACGGTAAGGTGTCGAAGTTGAGTGACTTTAGGAATATATAAGACGACTTAGACAAAATTTCTAGTCGATGTGATGAATGACAGCTATAAATGGGAAAAATGTGAGTTAATGTGGATAAGTAGTAAGTTCAAACCTTAAGCGCTCGGATACAGTATTACTGGTTTCCTGCTTGACATAGTCGAGTAGTTCAAATATCTGTGCATAACGTTACAAAGCGATATTAGGTGGAACGAGCATGTGAGAACTATGGTAGGGAAGGCAAATGGTCGACTTTGGTTTATTGGGAGAATTTTGGGAAAGAGTACTGCCCTTGTAAAGGAGACAACATACAGGATGCTGGTGCGGCCTATTCTTTACTGCTAGTGTTTGGGATCCGTACCAGGTCGGATTGAAGGAAGACATCGAAGCAGTTCAGATATGGGCTGCCAGGATTGTTACCGGTAAGTTGGAACAACATATAAGTGTTATGGAGATTCTTCAAGGACTCAAATGGGAATCCCAGGAGGGAAGGCGGCGTTCTTACGAAGGAACACTGTTGCACCGGCATTCGAAGCTGACGGCCGAACGATTCTACTGTCGCCAACGTACATTTCGCGTAAGGACCACGAAGATAAGGGAAAGTAGGTCTGATACGGAGGAATCCAGACAGTAGTTTTTCCCTCGCTCTATTTGCGAGTGGAACAGGAAAGGAAATGACAAGCAGTGGCTTGCGGAGTACTTGTGTGGATGTAGATGTAATCGGCATTTGCGTGCTGTCACTAATACGTCACTGAGAGTCGCCTTCGGTTAGCAGGTGCCGGAAGTTGAGAAATTGTGGCGATTGTGCTGTTATTAGGTATGTGCAGGCCGTTTTTACAGCACTCATACCTGTGCGGTGTTTGCAATTTAATTCACGTGTGTGGAAGATTAACTGTTAGTCTTTGGTGAATCTGCTTATTGGCATACGGTGTGCGACCTCAGCAGCCCCCCCCCCCCCCCCTCTCGTAAGGTCGCATTTTTTATCACATAGCGAGAGCTCTGTGAGTCTACAAATGCGTATGTAAAAGTTTTTTTTGCTGCACTGTGGCAATTGCTCTGTCTCAGTCGGATGGCTGGGACATGTGTGTTATACTCCGTATATGTTGTTTTTATTCAGTCTGGGAGCTACGAGTGACACAGACGCCACATATGCATAAGCGCTGGTTTTGAAAGCAGGATTCTGGTTGGTTCGGAGGGAGAAAGGAGGGGGAGGCGCCTGGTACTTACCTACAATGCAGGCCACGATTTCCACCTACGTGTTCGGACCTGTTTGCCGTTATTACTGTGAGCGGGAGGTCTCTCGCTGAAAGCTTCATATAGGGGTAGCAGTGTCTTCTGGACTTCCAACCAATTCAGAAACGATTACACCAAAAAAATAATACAAACTTCTCAGCTGTTGCTGGATTGCAGGGGCAGTGTATCCACTACCATACACCAAGCATTGGTGCTCACGGTCGTGGCTATATTCTACACAGCAACGTTAGAGGGGTGAGCTACCCTGTAGGCGACATACTTTTTGGTGGGGTGGTGGCAAGTACTGGGCATCTGTTCCTTGGGTGCGTATTTTGTAGCACTGAGCTAATTTTTAAACGTACCATAATCTTCGGTTGGAAATCGACAAAACTGCAGTATTTGTATAATTTTCTATGATATTGTCACTTCTACCAATGAGATCGTTTCAAAAACACACACTATGATGATGCACGTGCACATATCATTTGTTGGAGTCTTGCGACACAGGTAGGTGTATCCTGCGTCTTTTGAACTATAAAGCGGACCAAAACCATGTTGCAGTCTTCCGTTCAGGCTTGTTGCAAGGACTGTACTGGTCTATCGCCTTCACATTTGTCACATTCTCCATTGTTACGATGTACCCCACTGTCAATGTGGTGCCGACCTGGTGGTGGCCCACATCCTACTGGACTCTCCTAATTTGGCCATCTTACGGGGAAATCTTAAACATAATGACATGCTACCTCTGGTGCTGATCTGGTTTGGTTTCTCCTATTGGAAGATGTTTCTCCGTTATTTAGGACACATTAGCCCCGTTGGTCACTAGATAGACTGGAAGGATGCCTCTTCACTTGCTCTGATCCAGGGAGGCCCGTGGCTGCTCTTACTTGGTGGTCCAGCCTGGTTCCTACTCTTCCCACCTTTTTAATTCTTCTTATTCATTCACATCTGTCGTAGGTTTACTGTGTCGCCATCGTTGTTCTCTTTCCCGAGATTTTATTAACTTGGCTACGTTGCTAGTTTTCTTGTGCTAACAGAGAGGGAGGAAATACCTGTCAGATGCAGAGGGTGTCTCTCCCGCCACGTAACATGCTAGGGGGGGGGGGGGGGGGGCTCCAACTGCATTCTGGGTGGAGGAATTCTCCCACTTACTCCTTCTGTCCCCTCTCTCACTTCTATTTGTCTCCATCTCCTGGTTTTGTTCATTCTCAGTTGGAGACACGTTCATCAGGAAATGTCTTGGGATCATTCCCCTGAGAGGACTATTCCCAACTTGATCCATGTAGGATGGAGGGACCAATGACCTCATCGTTGGGTCCCCTTAAACCTATCAATCCAGTCCCTATGTATAAAATGGCTGGGAGTTCAAAAATAGCCCAATTGTGCTAATGGGTTTACCCCTCGCTCTTATGCAGTCACTATAGAAGTAAGGCTGTTGTCCTTAATTGGCAGGAAATATAAGGTGGTACATTGTCCTGTTGGAATTAAAGCTGGATGACCTGAGATAATAGCACAGTCTGCACTGTTGCCAGATTTCCAGGGTTTCCCCAGTTGTCATGCTAGTCTGAGCCTGTTCGGGCGGCTTTTCAGACAAGACCAAAGGTATTAGTTTCCCATGTAGGTCCATACCTGTATGTTAAAGATAGTTTTTCTCCTGCCAGTCTGAGCCTGTTGGTTAAATTATCTGTTCCTCACTTAACAGGTAATAGTCAGTCGGGACTTTCCTGCTGACCTGCTTTCAGAAACATGGAAAACCAGTTGACAAGGTTTCCCTGAGCTGCTATTCACTCAAGTGTGTGGCTGTTATAGCAGTCAGGTCACTTAACAGAATTCAAGATGACCACAGGTTTTCTTCCTGACATCACACACACAACTTCTTGCTCTGAGTCGGTCATATTCCCCTAAGTCTGGGTTGAATTGATTAAATTCAAAAATCGGGAATCCACAAGCCTGAAGTTTTAAAATGTTGCAAGCACAGCTGTCGAAAGTTTAGAAAACTGCCCCACTGACGCCACAATTAATAAATTTAACCCACCGTGTTACATTATGTTAGAGACTAAAGTGTTTATTTCTCATAAGTTTTAAATGTTGGGACAATTCAAAATTCGCTTGTTTCAAGTTTAGAATGGTGAGAAAATCACTTGCGGTAGATGATGGAGAGCCCTCTGTCAGAACCAGCCCACTTGCCCTAACGAAAAAGAAAACTATATCGCTCGCTGGTACAACAATTATGGTTGGCTGACAGCAGTCACTGTTGTATGTCGGACGGGAATAGGGCATACCTGTGACCTTATTTAAACAAAGAGCAGGAAGGGCATTCTATCGAAAGTATCTGGACATGTCGATCGCGAGCCGACACGCGTGCAGCGCAATGCCTGGCAGGACCGCTCCACCGCCACTTGGGCAAGCCAAGCTACTCGCAAGTTAAGGGCCTTCGCGACAGTCAGTGGTCGAGCTGCCATGCTGGCCTGGAGCGGCCGCTCCTTCATTGTTCCGCTACCACCACTGAGATCCATCCGTTGAGGCCGACTGTCTCCGTTCAACTCGGAGCAATTATTGGATGGAACCCATGCCACACTCTGCGTGACGTCATGCGGTCTCTCGACTGACTGACTGACTGACTGACTGACTTACTGACTTACTGACAGGTAGGTAGGTAGGTAGGTAGGTAGGTAGGAGTCCTGTGTTAACAGCATATACGTGCAGTCTAGAATGTACATACACATAGGTTGTTTGGTGTAGAATGAATACCATGTCACAGTAGACTACACAACACTTAGAGCAAGGTTAATTTTATAAGTGGACATTTTGTAGCCTCTGTCCTCTGCAGTGCGTCGCTTTCAGACGTATTGCTAAAGCCTTAGCCACGCCTCAGTTTTAGAAGTAATGCGCGAACTGATGAGTCAGTTAGAGCAACATACCACACTACTGCACCTGAAGAGAGAATCTTCAGCGTTAAAGTGACTCACGCCTCTGAGTTCCATAATGACAAGTCAGGTAGGCGATGTATATGACCCGCCTAACTAATCGCGAGGCAGCGACAACACACGCAATCCTTCTTAGGCGCGCGTCGAGCTATTAGTCGCATTAGTCACAGTGTCTGTAAGACAAAAGTCTTTCAGGGGGAGGGAGGGATACCGCACTAAGGTTTCACGAAATATCAGTCAGATTCCGGTTCAGTAGTTGTGATTCTTTTTTTTTTTTTTTTTCTTTTTTTTTTTTTTCAGTCAGACAAAATTCGTAATACCGACAAAAGTTCGAGAATGGACGTCAGTGCAAGGTATTTCTTGGAGAGCAACAAGGTAGCAGAACACGTGGAAATTACTAGAAGTAGCTCTAAAATGTGACAGTGCTATGCATTAAATTATCTCGTGTGTCCCATTTCGACAAATGCGAATGCACTTGCCTCAAATGTCTGTAAGCACTATGAGACTTAACATCTGATGTCATCAGTCCCCTAGACTTAGAACTACATAAACCTAACTAACCTAAGGACATCACACACAACCATGCCCGAGGCAGGATACGAACCTGCGACTGTAGCAGCAGCGCGGTTCCGAACTGAAGCGCTAAGCTCCGCTCGGTCACAGCGGCCGGCCACTTGCCTCGGCAAGGACGCTTGTGTAGAGTATATGCTAGCTATAACCATAGAAAATTTGAAAGAGGTGCAATGATTAAACAGGTTGTTTAAGTGTTTGCAATGAAAATTCTCAGAAATGGCCATACTCTTTCCCATATATTTCTTTTACAGTATAATCAAGTGGAATCGTAATCGTCAAAAGCACGGGGAATATGGAAGGTGAAAATAAGATCGGATGCATTTTGAAAACACATGTATGAAAACAAGGAGCTTACAACACTTCTCACATCGTGCAGCGCATCGGAATGTACAGAGCCATGCGTATCACCCCGCACTACCGTACCAGCCGTCACTGGGTAGACAACCAGGACACGAGACCACATCGACCGTGGAACTATGGCGGTTACCCGATGAAGTACACAAACTGGTGCTGGGTGCATCCGATAACTAAGGTGGTGGTGCTGGTGATCCTGCGTATACTGCACGGTACCCGCAAAGGCACCATCACGGTAATTGTTTTTCACCGTCTGGAGCAACGCTTTCGGGAAGCCGGTAATCTTCGTCCTCAAGTAATGGACAGAGGTCGTCCAAGGACTAAAAGTACTCCACAGAGGACGCGATTCTTGAAACCGTTCACCAGTCATCTCGGCGAAATATCCATGATACTGCAAGTCAGTGCCAGATATCTAAAACATTGGTTGTTGAAGTGTTGTGCAATGAAGAACTGCATTCATATAATTACACGTTAACACCAGCAGCCAGAAGACTGCATTCGACGAGCACAGCTTTGTGAATGGCTTTTGTATCAAGTGGAAGACAACGGACATTTTATACTTAACGTGATATGGACTGAATCGGATTTTACTCTTGAAAGTATTTTCAACTTCCACAACAGCGAATTACTATGGGTAGAGGTTATACTCAACAGCCGTACCAAAATAATAATTGGCTCCTCCTACTGACCCCCGACTCAGATGATATAATAGCTGAACGGTTCAAAGAAAACTTGAATCTCATTACAAATAAGTACCCCACTCATACAGTTACAATTGGTGGAGACTTTAATCTACCCTCGATTTGTTGGCGAAAATACATGTTCAAAGCCGGTGGTAGACAGAAACATCTTCCGAAATTGTACTAAATGCTTTCTCTGAGAATTAGTTTGAACAGTTAGTTCATGAGCCCACACGAATTGTAAATGGTTGCGAAAACACACTTGACCTCTTAGCCACAAATAATCCTGATCTAATAGAGAGCGTCATGACGGATACAGGGATTAGTGAACACAAGGTGCTTGCAGCGAGGCTCAAAACCATATCAACCAAAATCACTAAAAATAATCGTAAAATATATCTATTTAAAACAGCAGATAAAAATTCGCTTGATGCCTTCCTATGAAAGAGTCTACATTCCTTCCAAGCTAATTATGTAAGTGTAGAACAGATATGGCTCAAATTCAAAGATACAGTATCGACAGCAATAGATAGATTCATATCGCATAAGTTAATGAGAGACAGGACTGATCCACCATGGTACACAAAACACGTCAGAACACTGTTGCAGAAGCAACGAAAAAAGCATGCCAAATTCAGAACAACGCAAAATCCCCCAAGACGGGCTAAGTTTCACGGAAGCTCGAAATTTAGTGCGGACGTCAATCGAGATGCTTTTAATAGTTCAAATGGTTCAAATGGCTCTGAGCACTATGGGACTTAACATCTATGGTCATCAGTCCCCTAGAACTTAGAACTACTTAAACCTAACTAACCTACGGACATCACACAACACCCAGTCATCACGAGGCAGAGAAAATCCCCGACCCCGCCGGGAATCGAACCCAGGAACCCGGGCGCGGGAAGGGAGAACGCTACCGCACGATCACGAGCTGCGGACTGCTTTTAATAGTTTCCACAATGAAACATTGTCTCAAAATATGGTAGAAAACCCAAAGAGATTCTGGTCGTATGTAAAGTACTCACTCCGTCTTCAGGCCACAAGTGGCCCACCGGGACCATCCGACCGCCGTGTCATCCTCAGGTAAGGATGCGGATAGGATGGGCATGTGGTCAGCACACCGCTCTCCCGGTCGTTATGATGGTTTTCTTATGCAAAGTACACCAGTGGCAAAAAACAGTCAATACCGCCACTGCGCGATAGCCATGGAAATGTTACCGATGATGGTGCCACTAAAGCGGAGTTACTAAATACAGTTTTCTGTAATTACTTCACGAAAGAAGATGAAGTAAATATTCCAGAATTCGAAACCAGAACAGCTGTTAGCATGAGTGACACAAAAGTAGATGTCTTAGGTGTTGCGAAACAACTCAAATCACTTCAGAAAGACAAGTCTTCCGGTCCAGATGGTATACAAATCATGTTCCTTTCAGAGTATGCAGACACAATAGCGCCTTTCTTAGCAATCATATACAACCGCTCACATGACGAAAGGTCTGTTCCTAAAGACTGGAAAGTAGCACAGGTCACACCAATATTCAAGAAAGGAAGTAGGAGTAACCCATTGAATTACAGACCCATATCACTGATTTCAATTTGCAGTAGGATTTTGGAGCATATACTGTACTGGAACATCACGAATCACCTTGAAGAAAATGACTTACTGATACATAACCAACATGGATTCAGAAAATATCGTTCATGTGCAACACAGCTAGCACTTTATACCCATGAAGTAATGAATGCTGTCGACAAGGGATCTCAGATCGATTCCATATTACTAGATTTCCAGAAGGCTTTTGATACCGTTCCTCACAAGCGACTATTAATGAAATTGCGTGCATATGGAGTCTCGTCTGTTATGTGAAAGGTGTTCGTAGTGATAGACGGTAAATCGAGTAGAACAGAAGTGATATCTGGCGTTCCGCAAGGTAGTGTCATAGGCTCTCTGATGTTCCTGGTTTACATAAATGATCTAGGTGATAATCTGAGCAGCCCCCTTAGATTGTTTGCAGATGACGCTGTAATTTGCCGTCCAGTAAAATCATAAGACGATCAATTCCAATTACTAAATGATCTAGAGAGAATTTCTCTATGGTGCGAAAAGTGGCAATTGGCACTAAACAAAGAAAAGTGCGAGGCCATCCACATGGGTACTAAAAGAAATCCGATAAATTTAGGGTATACGATAAATCGTACAAATCTAAGGGCTGTCAATTGGACTAAATATCATAGATAATATTGTGGGGAAGGCGAAACAAAGACTGCGCTTTGTTGGCAGAACACTTAGAAGATGCGACAAACCCACTAAAGTGACAGCCTACATTACACGTGTCCGTTCTCTGCTGGAATATTGCTGTGCGTTGTAGGATTCTTAGCAGGTAGGATTGACAGAGGACATCGAAAAAGTGCAAAGAAGGGCAGCCCGTTTCGTGTTATCGCGCAATAGAGGTGAGCGTGTCACTGATATGATACGCGAGTTGGGGTGGCAGTCACTGAAACAAAGGCGGTTTTCTTCGCGGCGAGATCTATTTACGAAATTCGTCACAAACTTTCTCTTCCGAATGCGAAAATATTTTGTGGACACCCACCTACGTAGGGAGAAATGGTCATCATAATAAAATAAGAGAAATCAAAGCTCGAACGGAAAGATTTAGGTGATCCTTTTTCCCACACGCCATTCGAGAGTGGAATGGTAGAGTAGTATGAAAATGGTTCGATGAACCCTCTGCCAGGCACTTAAGTGTGAATTGCAGAGTAACCATGTAGATGTATTGGTCGGAGCATAACCTACGTCACGCATGCTCATGAGTGTGTGTTTCAGGCACGCTTTGGTTTTTTCCTGTGGGCTGGAATCATGGGAGTAGTGCTTTTGGGCTGTTACCTATTGTCAGACAAGTTGAATGCGCTTGTGTGTCGTACGTTTCCTTTCAGTACTTCGCTGACGTATTAGAAAACGTTCTTCTTGGTGTTGGGCGGCAGCTATGCTTTCAGCATGATGGTGCACCCCTACACTTGGGAATGAAAGAGCATAAAAATTTAAATGAAGGGTTCTCTGGGAAATGGATTGGACGTAGAGGTCCAGTGTTCTGGCCTCCACGTTCCTCACACCTTAACTAGATTTGTTTGTGGGGACACTTAAAGGAAAAATTTTATAGTACTCCACCCATGGATGTACATGACCTAGTAGTTTACATGCATGCCACTTCGACAATGGAGGGTGCAGCTGTGTCACGTAGGCTCCACCGAAGTATGATTCATGGAGTTCTAAAGTATTTGCAAATGTAAGGTGATCGCGTTCAACATCGTCCATAAAGTAAACGTTACTCGTACGTTTGCGAACTAGTTCTGTCAAGATAAGCTGGTATGTCAAACATGCAGAATGGAGTTGTGTGCATATCATAATCTGCAATCAACCTACTGTGTTCTTCTTGTTTTTTTTCTTTTTTTACTTCATTGATATATATTATGTGACTATATCCACTGTTATTTTCTATTGGCTTTATTTGTTCGTGGACGAAACAATGGTCGTTTACATTTGTAAGAAGTTCATGTTATGTGTAAATAAAGATAACAGTAACGGAAAGATATACAAAAGATACCGTATTGTGGAGGTATAAATTGGATACAGTTCGATGATTTAGCTGAAAAAAAAAGTTTTAGCGCAAACGCGACTCGAAGATCTGCAAATCTGAATTCCCCATGGCATTGCCTTCTCTCGCTGAGACACTGGAACAGGTCCAGCGCAGCGCAGAGCTCATGCTACCTGCTCTTGGCCACACTGCAGGCAGTTACAGCGTTTTTTAAAATCACATTACTATTAACCCTGTTGGTGGGACTAGGTGTTGCTAGATACATTTTTTTCGTGAATGGTCGGTTGGCAGATTTCTCACCCCAAGCACTGCATTTTTTCTTCACCGTGTATGTATAGTCATGGCACTTCCATTACCTTCCTCCTGGGGGACACCATGTTCCTGTAGGCACCTTTAATGCCAGCAGGAGGATTTGTGTGCCTCAGTGACACTAAGGGGTTATGCTGGTGGTAGCATAGCTACTGACAGGGTCGCCCAAGTTGGACAGGCCTCAGCAGGGGGGTCGAACAAAGTGTATCCCACAATTTACAGAAGGGAGGGCTGTGTTTCTCCCAAGGGAGGTCTGCTAGAAGAGTAAGAGTATGGCGACCTGAGGTTTCCCAAGCTGGGGACAGGTTTGAGCTGGAAGAAGTCTTCTTACTGTAAACTCTGGATATACTTCAGGTACTATCATTACGCATGGCAGAGGAATGTAGTGTCTTGGAGAACAGGGTGCCTTGGCTGCGTGGCCTGGACCATGAGAAAGATAAACACTTCTATTTTTAAAAAAAGTTCAACCTGCTGGATGATGATGATGATGATGATGATGATGATGATGATGATGTGAGAGAATGGTGAGGCAAAACAGTTTCTAGTGGGTAACCTCTGGTACATCCCCCAGTTTTATAAGACCTGCTCAGGCAATTGTGGTTCTGTCTGGGTCGACATTTCTTTCCTTAGTGGCTCTTACGATTACTGTGGAACGACCTTAGTCGACAACAACTCCTGATGGGATGGATGTACCGTCAGGTAGTACCTATGCCCACCCAACAAACAGATCTTCGTTGGTCAATCTGCCCAAGAAGGTGTCAGAATTAAAGTAACTGGGGAGCAGTCTGACATACTTTCATTGTAATCAATAGAGCAGAGGGAGCATTTCACAAGATGGTATCCTACATCCATAGTCACAAGACATTGCCCCCCCCCCCCCCCCCCCCAGGGGGCTGAACACTCTTTACTAGGTTCGTGCTTAGCTACCACAGGGCCCCAGCCTTTGCAGCATCTTTTCCCTTATGTGCTGCGTGTCTAGCCTCTAGGTGTTTATTCTTTTTTCCTCTCCCTAGGGAACATGTCTCGGATGTTTCTGGAAACGGATTCTGCGTTTTCGGTAGTCAGCATCAGAATACACTCCACTGTTTTTTATTCCTTTTTTTATTTATTTGTTCACCTTCTCCTATCATTCCTCCGCTTCGACATTAGAGGTTCATCTTTTTCATCTTCCTCCCTGTAAGCTCCTGAAGGCTGGCCCACGCGTCTGACGCTGGTTAACGCGTAATTCCCAGTCCCGCTTCGACAGGCAGGGTCTGCATGTACCCCTGGTGCAGGCCAGGCTCAGGGAGGGGTGGTTGCCTTAGCTGCTACCTTCCAAAGTTGCCGATTAATCCCTCTGTCAGATGTTCGGGACGTGTGATCTGAGCGCCCCCCCCCCTCCCCCCCAGTTGGAAGAAGAGCGCCATTGGACATGCTGGCAGTCATGGAGAAATTTTTCGCAATGAGACAATCATCTTCACATTCAATGAGGAAGAAATGAAAACGGAATAAGGCTAATGATTCAAAGATCCTCCCAGCTGCACCACAGTTTGTGATTTCACGTACTGAAGACAGTCAGTCCTTTGGTATGGTAAGTCAGTTTATTAATCAGAAAGATGATGATATAATTTCAGGGCCTGTGAAATCCTGCTCTCGTTTGTGCAATGGCATTTTGCCTTTGGATACTACTTCAGCTTCTCAAGCATAACAGCTGCTTGCAGCTTCACTCGTCCATGGCTATCCTGTTCGTGTCAAGGCCCATCGAATGCTGAATTCTTCCCTTGGTGTTATTTAAACTAGGCTTCTCGATGGTCTGAATGAGGCAGAAATCCAAACGTACCTGTCTGATCACAGTGTCAAAGTAGTCCATTGAGTGATGAAAAAGTAGATGCCCCATTAGTGCTGCTATACACCCTCGTTCTCTCTCTTGATAGAGCAGTTCTTCTGTCAAAGATCAAAACAGGTTATAAAGTTACCACAGTCAGACTGCATATTCTGAACCCAATGCGCAGCTACCAGTGTCACCATTGCAACCACACTCGAGAGTCCTGTCGACACCCAGGAAAATGGGTAACCTATGGTAGGGATTTTCACGAGGGCGATTGCCAGCCGCCTCGTCCCCACTGCATCATGTGCAATGGTGACCATGTCCCCGCCTCCCGCAACTGTCCATGTATCTTGATGAGTGGGCTGTCCAGGAGATATGGGTGAAGGAAAAAGTTTCTTACCTACTCGCTCGCAAGTTGCTGGCTAGTCAGAAACCCTGTGTTCTACCATCTAGCACCTACAGTACTGGTCCTGCTACCGCTCACTCCACGAAGACCCCCCCTGCGGGTCCGGGGATTATAATAGGCCCGAGGTATTCCTGCCTGTCGTAAGAGGCGACTAAAAGGAGTCCCTCCCCCTCAAGGGGGTAGTTAGCGCCTGCGTCCGGAGACGGACGGTTCCACGACCTCTATTTGCGGTCATTTTGCTTTTTCACTTCTCGTTTCTTCCTTCCTTTGGTTGGTTCCTTTCTTTGCTCTTCTCCACCTCACTGTCTTCCTTACACTTTCCCCTGCAACATCTCCTTGCCCTCTCATTGCCTTCTTCTCCTTGCCTTCTCATTGCCTTCTTCTCCTTGCCTTCTCATTGCCTTCTTCTCCTTGCCTTCTCATTGCCTTCTTCTCCTTGCCTTCTCTGGTCTCCGCCTCGGCGATTGAGACAGTCTGTCCCCTCTCTCTCTCTCTCTCTCTCTCTCTCTCTCTCTCTCTCTCTCTCTCTCTCTCTCTCTCCCCCCCCCCCTCTCTCCTTTTTCCTCTTCTTCCTTCCTCCCTGTGCGCGCCTGAAGGCCGACCCACGCGTTCGCACGCGTAGCCGGTGACGGGGTAACGCGTAATTCCCCGCCCTGGGTAGACATGTAAGGCACGCACGTACCCCCTGGTAAAGGCCAGGCCCGGGGAGGGGTGATTGCCTGAGCTGATACCTTCTGACCATGCCGATTGGTCCCTCCGTCTGTTTCTCGGGAGGTGTGACCTGAGGTGTAAACATTCACCTAAGGCGGGAGTGCCCTCTGAGAGGGTCCCCACAAGGAAGGAGCGCGCCATCGGAGACGCTGGCAATCATGGGGGATTCCTCCGCAATGGATTCCACTCCATCTCTCTCGACTTCTGCCCAAAAACGGAAACGTGACCAGCTACCAGTGACAAAAGTACTACCGCCTGCCCCACAGTTCCTCGTCGTTTCTCGATCTGAGGACGGAAAGGATTTTTCCTCTGTCAACCCTTTCGTTATCCAGAAGGGCGTAGATGCCATAGCCGGATCTGTTAAATCTTGTACCAGGTTGCGTAACGGTACCTTATTACTCGAAACTGAGAGCGCCTTTCAGGCACAAAAACTGCTTCGGGCCACACTCCTGTACACGTTCCCTGTCCGGGTGGAGGCTCACCGAACTTTGAATTCGTCTCGTGGTGTGGTCTATACTAGATCCCTCGACGGCTTGACTGACGAGGAGATTCAATCTTTCCTCGCTGAGCAGGGCGTGACGGTTGTCCATAGGGTCATGAAAAAGGTCAACAATGACCTTGAACCGACCCGGACACTTTTCTTGACCTTTGATAGTGTTAAGCTGCCATCGCGCATCAAGGCGGGCTACGAGGTTATTTCTGTTCGCCCCTATGTCCCGACACCTACGCGCTGCTACCAGTGTCAGCGTTTCAATCACACTCGACAGTCTTGTTCCAATGCGGCTAAATGTGTCACTTGTGGCAGGGATGCCCATGAGGGTGACTGTCCACCTCCGTCTCCTTGCTGTGTGAACTGTCAGGGTGACCATGCCGCATCCTCCCGCGACTGTCCTGTCTATAAGGAAGAACGCTGTATCCAAGAAATTCGGGTCAAAGAGAAAGTGTCTACCTCGGCTGCTCGCAAGCTATTGGCTAGTAGGACGCCCACGCTGCTCCCAGCGGGGAATAACAGTACTGTCCTCGCCTCTCATCGGACTACCAGGGAGGTGGCAACCCAGACATGCGATCTGACCTTCAGCACCACGGTCGTCCGTTCGGCCAGTGTTAAGATCGCGCGGTCGACGTCTCCTCTTCCTCCCATCACCCCACAGGCACCAGCCCCTTCATCAGCTTCTGCTAAGACGAAGACCCAGAAGTCAGATGCACGGGCCTTCAAGAAGGAACCGTCCCGTGCAGACTTCCTACGTACCTCGACCTCCCAGCCTTCGACCGGTACTTCCACCAAACGACCTTCCAAGAAGGCAAATAGGAAGCACAGTTCTCCTTCTCCGCCACGGCGCATTTCTTCTCCTGCGCCACCCAGCGGTTGCCGCCCCAGGCCGTCATCCGTTTCGCCTGGCCGCACCGCTGGTAGCCGAACATCTGGCCGTTCACCGGCGGAGGAAGCTCCCCCTCCCGGCCATCTTTCAAAGATGGCCGATGAACCTATAGACCCAATGGACGATGACTGTCCGCCTACTGATAGCGGCGGCAGTGCTCGCTCGAAGCCAGGCCCTCAGCGGCCTTCGAGGTGACCCCTTCTTTCATCTTCCTTTTTCTTTTCTTACGATGGCACTTATTCACTGGAATATTCGCAGCATTCGCTCCAACCGAGAGGACTTGAAGTTGCTGCTCCGCTTGCACCGTCCGCTCGTCGTCGCCCTCCAGGAAACGAAGCTACGCCCTTGCGATCAAATTGCCTTGGCACACTACACCTCTGTGCGTTTTGACCTACCCCCTGTGGTAGGTATCCCAGCTCATGGAGGGGTTATGTTGCTGGTCCGGGATGATATTTACTACGATCCCATCACGTTGCACACCGGCCTGCAGGCAGTTGCCATCCGCATTACTCTCCCCACTTTTACATTTTCCATTTGTACCGTTTACACTCCATCGTCGTCTGCCGTTATCAGGGCAGACATGATGCAACTTATTGCTCAGCTACCTGCACCATTTTTGTTAACTGGAGACTTCAGTGCCCACCATCCCCTTTGGGGCTCTCCAGCATCCTGCCCGAGGGGCTCCCTGTTAGCAGACCTTTTCAACCAGCTCAATCTTGTCTGCCTCAATACTGGCGCCCCTACTTTTCTTTCGGACACATCTCACACCTATTCCCATTTAGACCTCTCTATATGTACTCCCCAACTTGCACGCCGGTTCGAGTGGTATGCACTTTCTGATACATATTCGAGTGACCACTTCCCGTGTGTTATCCATCTCCTGCAGCATACCCCCTCTCCGTGCTCATCTAGTTGGAACATCTCCAAAGCAGACTGGGGGCTCTTCTCTTCCAGGGCGACCTTTCAGGATCAAACATTCACAAGCTGCGATAGTCAGGTCGCACACCTCACGGACGTCATTCTCACTGCTGCTGAATATTCCATCCCTCACCCTACTTCTTCTCCACGTCGCGTACCGGTCCCCTGGTGGACCGCGGCATGTAGAGACGCTTTACATGCTCGTCGACGTGCTTTACGCACCTTTAAACGCCAGCCTACAGTGGCGAATTGTATCAATTATAAGCGATTACGTGCACAGTGTCGTCATGTTATTAAAGAAAGCAAGAAAGCCAGCTGGGCTGCTTTCACAAGCACCTTCAACAGTTTTACTCCTTCTTCTGTTGTCTGGGGTAGCCTGCGCCGGCTATCTGGCACTAGGGTCCACTCACCAGTTTCTGGCTTGACGGTCGCGAATGACGTCCTTGTGGCCCCTGAGGCTGTCTCCAATGCCTTCGGCCGCTTTTTCGCGGAGGTTTCGAGCTCCGCTCATTACCACCCTGCCTTCCTCCCCCGCAAACAGGCAGAGGAGGCTAGGCCACCTAACTTCCGCTCCTCGAATCGTGAAAGTTATAATGCCCCATTCACCATGCGGGAACTCGAAAACGCACTTGGCCGATCACGGTCCTCCGCTCCAGGGCCCGATTCTATTCATATTCAGATGCTGAAGAACCTTTCTCCTGCGGGTAAGGATTTTCTTCTTCGTACTTACAATCGCATCTGGATTGAGGGACATGTTCCCGCATGCTGGCGCGAGTCTATTGTTGTCCCGATTCCTAAGCCGGGGAAGGACAAGCACTTGCCTTCCAGTTATCGACCCATCTCGCTTACCAGCTGTGTCTGTAAAGTGATGGAGCGAATGGTTAACTCTCGATTGGTTTGGCTGCTCGAGTCTCGACGCCTACTTACCAATGTACAATGTGGATTTCGCAGGCGCCGCTCTGCTGTTGACCATCTGGTTACCTTGTCGACCTTCATTATGAATAACTTCTTGCGGAGGCGCCCGACCGCGGCTGTGTTCTTTGATTTGGAGAAGGCTTACGACACCTGTTGGAGGGCGGGCATTCTCCGCACCATGCATACATGGGGCCTTCGCGGTCGCCTCCCTCTTTTTATTCGTTGCTTTTTAATGGATCGACAGTTCAGGGTACGTGTGGGTTCTGTCCTGTCAGACACCTTTCGCCAGGAGAATGGGGTGCCACAGGGCTCAGTTTTGAGCGTCGCTCTCTTTGCCATAGCGATCAATCCAATAATGGATTGCCTCCCAGCTGATGTATCAGGCTCCCTTTTCGTGGGCGATTTTACTATCTATTGCAGCGCGCAGCGTACGTGTCTCCTGGAGCGCTGTCTTCAGCGTTCTCTTGACCGTCTTTACTCCTGGAGTGTCGCCAATGGCTTCCGTTTTTCTGCCGAGAAGACGGTCTGTATTAACTTCTGGCGCTACAAAGAGTTTCTCCCACCGTCCTTAAGACTCGGTTCCGTTGCTCTCCCATTCGTGGAGACAACAAAATTTTTAGGTCTTACATTTGACAGGAAACTTAGTTGGTCTCCACATGTGTCATATTTGGCTGCCCGTTGTACCCGTTCTCTAAATGTCCTCCGTGTTCTCAGTGGTATGTCGTGGGGAGCGGATCGAACCGTCCTACTTCGCCTATATCGGTCGATCGTCCGCTCCAAGCTGGATTATGGGAGCTTCGTATACTCCTCTGCACGGCCATCCATCTTACGCCGCCTCAACTCCATACAACATCGGGGTTTACGACTTGCGATCGGAGCGTTTTATACTAGTCCCGTCGAGAGTCTTCATGCTGACGCTGGTGAGTTGCCACTCACCTACCGGCGCGATATACTGCTTTGTCGGTATGCCTGTCGGCTACTGGCAATGCCCGACCACCCGTCTTATCGTTCCTTTTTTGATGACTCTCTCGACAGTCAATACGGGTTGTATGTCTCTGCCCTGCTACCCCCTGGAGTTCGCTTTCGTCGCCTCCTTCAACACCTTAATTTTTCACTCCCTGCAACCTTTCGAGTGGGCGAGAGCCACACGCCACCTTGGCTCCAGACTCAGGTTCGCGTCCACCTTGACCTCTGCTCGCTCCCGAAGGAGGTTACCCCCGGTTCGGTCTACCACTCCCGTTTTGTCGAACTTCGTTCGAAGTTCATTAATAGGACCTTCATTTATACAGATGGCTCTAAGACCAATGACGGGGTCGGGTGTTCTTTTATTGTCGGGGCACAAAGTTTCAAATACCGGCTCCATGGCCATTGTTCGGTCTTCACAGCTGAGCTCTTTGCCCTCTACCAGGCTGTTCTTTACATCTGCCGCCACCGACATTCTGGATATATCATCTGCTCTGATTCCCTGAGCGCTATCCAGAGCCTCAGTGATCCGTACCCGGTTCACCCTTTCGTGCACCGGATCCAACGCTCTCTTCAGCAGCTGGTGGACGTCGGTTCTCCGGTTAGCTTTATGTGGGTTCCTGGCCATGTCGGTATCCCCGGGAACGTAGCTGCAGATGCCGCGGCCAAGGCTGCGGTCCTCCAGCCTCGGACAGCTTCTTGTTGTGTCCCTTCGTCAGATTGTAGCAGGGTAATTTGTCGGCGCATTTTATCGTTGTGGCATGCCGATTGGGCTGCACTTACAGACAACAAGCTTCGGGCCTTAAAACCTCTTCCCGTGGCTTGGACGTTCTCCTCACGCCATTCTCGGCGGGAGGAGGTAGTTTTGGCCCGGTTACGAATTGGACACTGCCGGTTCAGCCATCGCCATCTGCTGACGGCTGCGCCGGCGCCGTTCTTCCCATGTGGGCAATTGCTGACGGTCCGCCACATTTTAACGTCCTGTCCGGATTTTAACACCCTGCGTCTTGATCTTGGCCTGCCCTGTACTGTAGAAGCCATTTTAGCGGATGACCCACGAGCAGCTGCTCGCGTTCTTCATTTTATCAATTTGACAACCCTCTCAAAGGACATTTGATTATGCTGTTTTCTTTTTTAGTCCTATGCCTGTCAGTCTGTCTTTTATCGTGTTTTCCGTTTCGTTGCTGTTTTAAACTTGTGACTCGCGGTGCATTCCTAACGTAGTCTGGGCGCTAATGACCGTTGAAGTTGTGCGCCCTAAAACCACAAAAAAAAAAAAACTCCACGAAGAACATGGCAGTCTCCCCGTCTCCTCCTCCAGCTGTGAAACAAGCCACCAACCTTTCGCCTCATAGGGCGAAGTTACCAGCTACACAACCAGCAGGCCAGGAAGGACAGAAGAAATACTCGCATGAAGACTTCCTACGTACCTCTAGCCAAACGACGTCTGATTCTTCTTCTCCTTCGCTGACTCGGAGATCCTTTTCAACGGTGTCGCCACATAATATCCTAGCCTGGCCGACCTATGTGTCTCCAGAGTGCACCACCACCACTACCACCACCACCCACTTCTCTGCCCAGGACTCTGTAGGCCGACAGAAGGAGAATGCCAAAGCTTCCGTAGGCTTCATGGAGCAGGATCCTCCTGTCTGTACCCTGTAGCAGTGAATTTTCGAAGGCTGGCACTAGACAGACGCCACGGTGACACCCTTCATTTTTATCCTCATATGAATCTCCTGCAATGGAACGTTTGCGGCCTTTGAGCCAACACAGAGGATTTATGACTGCTTTTGGAATAATAGTGTCCTCTTGCTCCCTGTCTTCAGGAAACTTAATTGCGTTCTCACAACCGCTTTGAGCTCTCGCATTTCTTCCTCGTCTGTTTTGACCTTTCCCCGTAGGTCGGCATTCCATCTCATAGTCGTGCTGCTAACTAACAACCCGCCTTCAAGCTGTAGCAGTTCGCCTTTTCCTTCCTCACTTGACCTTTCCTATTTGTACCGTTTACATCCCTCCGTCATTCGATGTCACTAGGGCAGAATTCCTCCATCCTATTGGGCAACTACCTCAGCCCTTTTTGCCGCCCGGTGACTTTGATGCACACCATCCCCTTCGGGGTTCTCCCAGAACATGTCCGAGAAGTGCCTTCTTGACTGATGGTCTCAATCCACTTAACTTCCTCTGCCTTAACACAGGAGCACCCTCGTTCATTTCAGGTTCCACTTCCAGCTATTTTCATTTGGACCTCTTCTCCTCTGCCAAGCATGCACATTTTCACGAGTGGTCCATTGTCTCTGACACATACACGAGCGACCATTTCCTGTGTGTTATCTGTTTGGTGACTCCTAACCTACCTATGTGCACACCCAGATGGCAGCTTACGTAGGCCGACTAAGAGGCTTTACTCCTCCCTGGTTACCCTCGACGAACATAATTTCCCCAGTTGTGATGACCACGGAGAATATCTTACAAACGTTATCCTTACCGTCGCAGAACGTTGCATTCCTCGAATTTCCTCTGAACCTCGCTGTGCTCCGGTCCCTTGGTGGACTGACGCATGCTGCGCCGCAATTCGCGCGTGGAGACGTCCTCTCTGCGTTTTTAACCGTCATCCGACGATGACAAACTGCAATCATTGCAAAACGTTGCGTGCACAATGTCACCACGTTCTACGGGATAGCAAAAAAGCTAGCTGGTTTTCACTCATGAGTTCTTTTAACACTTGCACTACTCCTTCCATCATGGGGGCCTACCTCTGATGATCCTCTGTGACGAAGGTCCGTTCCCCAATTTCCAGACTGACAGTAGCAGACGTTGTCATAGTCGCCCCTACTGCTATTTCCAACACCTTGTGCCGCCATTTTGCGGAGATTGTGCTCCTCCACTATCACCTTGACTTCCTCCGTCGGAAACGAGTGGAGGAGGCTCAGGCGATAACTTGCTCTTCTCAAAATTGAGAGTGCTACTATGCCACTTCTGCTATGAGGGAATTAAATCAAGCTCTCACTTAGTCAAGATCACTCCCTCCAGGGGGCTCGACACTCTTTGGCAGGTTCATGCTAGGCTATCGTGGGGCCCCAGCTTTTGCAGCATCTTTTCCCTTCCGTGTTCCATGTGTAGCCTCTTGCTATTCTTTTTCACCTCCCTTGGGGAACATGTCTTGGGATTTATTGGAAATGTTCTGCATACTGTCGCTGGTATACGAATAGTTTCATATTTATTTTTGCTTCCCTTTTCCTTTCTTTGCTTCCCTTCTCCTCTCGTTCTTCCACTTCGGCGTTTGGGGATTCTCTTCTTTTTCTTCTTCCTCCCTGTGCGTTCGTGAACACCGGCCCATGCGTCTGACACGTAACAAGTGACTGGGTAACGCGTAATTCCCAGCCCCAGGTCGAGAGGTAGGGTTCGCATTTACCCCTGGTACAGGCCAGGTCCAGGGAATAGTGATTGCCTGAGCTGCAACCTTCCCATATTGCCGTTTGCTGCCTATGTCAGATGTTTCGGGAGGTGTGACCTGAGGTGTGAACAGTCACCGAAGGTGGGTGTGCCCCCTTGTGAAGGGAGCCCCCAGTTGGAGATGCTGGCAATCGTGGGAATTTTCTCGCAATTAGTCACTCCTCTTCCCAATCGAAATCTACAAAACGAAAACGTAATGAGGCTATTGATTCGAAGACCCGTCCCGCTGCACCACAGTTCCTTGTGGTCTCTTGTACTGAAGATGGTCAGTCTTTCGCCATGGTCAATCCGTTTATTTTTCAGAAAGGTGTTAATTGCAGGCCCTGTGAAATCCTACTCTCGTTTAGGGAATGGCACTTTGCTTTTGGAGACGGCTTCTGAGTCTCAAACACAACTGCTTGCTGCCTTGCTTCTCCACGGCTACCCTACCCTGTTCGTGTCGAGGCCCACAGAACTTTGAATTCTTCCCATGGTGTAATTTACACCAGGCTGCTTGATGGTCTAACAGAGGCCGAAATACAATCTTACCCCTCTGATCAGGATTTCATTGCTGTCCATCGTGTAATGAAAAAGGTAGATTCCTCCTTAGTGCCCACCCGCAATCTTTTTCCTCACCTTTGATGGGATGGTGCTTCCATCCAAGCTCAAAGCAGGCTATGAAATTATCACAGTCTGGCCATACATTCCGAACCCGATGTGCTGCAACGAACGTCATTGTTTTAACCATACTAGAAGATCTTGTCGACTCCCAGCTGTAAATGCTCTTTGTGGGACTTAAGGCCGCGAACGTTCCACACCTTCTTTCCACTGTATCAACTGCAATGGCGACCATGCCGCCAGCTGTCGGGATTGTCCCATGTATCCAGATGAGTGGGCTGTCAAAGAGATTCGGGTAAAGGAAAACGTGTCATACCCAGTAGCTCACAAGTTACTGGCTAGTCGCAAACGCTGTCTGGCATCTATTGTTGTGTTCTCCTTACCCCTTGCTCCATGAAGGACATGGCCAGGCACACATCCAACCTCAAATCCGGCTTGGAGGTTGTGAAATCGCCCAGTGTCAAGGTAGCATCGCCATCTGCAGGTCCTACTGTGCAACAAACTGTCAAATTCTCGCCTCAAGGGGCGAAGCCACCGACTACACAACGAGTAGGCAGGGAAGGACAGAAGGAGTACTGTGAAGACCACCTCCATTCCTCCAGCCAAACAACACCCGAGTCTTCCTCTAACTGGAAAGACTCGAAGAAGTCCATTAATGGCAAACGGTCTTCTCCTTCGCCGACTCGAAGTTCCTGTTCGTCGATGTCACCACGTGCTACTTTAGCCCGGCTAGCCTCTACCTCACTGGTGTGCACCACCAACCATTTTTCAGCGTTGGACTCCACAGACCAACTGCACAAGCAAGCCGATGCTTCTGTAGACCCCATGGAGCAGGATCCTCCTGCTCCTGTGCCCTGTAGTAGCAACTCTACACTGTGTGTCATTAGGCAGCCGCCGAGTTGACACCCTTCCATCTCTTCCTCCTCATGACTGTCCTCAAATGGAACGTTCGCGGCCTTAAGTCCCACAAAGAGCATTTACAGCTGCTTTTAGCATCGCAGCATCCCCTTGTATTGTGCCTTCAGGAAACGAAATTGCGCCCTCACGACTGCTTTGAGCTTTCACATTACTTACCGATTCGTTTTGACCTCGCCCTGAGGTCAGCATTCCGTTTCATGGGGGTGTCATGCTGCTTGTACAGAATGACCTTCATAGTCAACCAGTCTCCCTGACTACCCGTCTTCAAGCTGTTGCAGTTCACTTTTTCCTTCCCTGCCTGACTTTCCCCCTCTGTACCATGTATATACCTCTGTACTTAGATGTCACCAGGGTAGACTTCCGTCGGTTTATTGGGCAGCTACCTCCCCCGTTTTTGCTACTCAGTGACTTCAATGTGCACCATCCCCTCTGGGGTTCTCCCAGGACCTGTCCGAGGTGCCCTCTTGGGTGGTCTCCTTAACCAACTCAACCTCTTCTGTCTTAACACTGGAGTTCCCACTTTCCATTCAGACTCCTCGCACACCTGTTCCCATTTGGACGTATCCTTTTGAACTGCCCAGCTCCACGTCGTCTTGAGTGGTCTGTTCTTCCAGACATCTACTCGAGCGACCATTTCCTGTGTGCTCTCTGTTCGTTGACTCCTACCTCATCCACATGCACGCCCAAATGGCAGCTTACTAAGGCTAACTGGCAGCTTTACTCCTCCCTGGCGACCTTCGAAGAACAAGTTTTTCCCAGTTGTGATGACCAGATGGACTACCTCACCGTTATTCTTACTGCTGCAGATCGTTCCATTCCTCGCATTTCCTCTTTACCACGTCGTGTTCCAATCCCTTGGTGGACTGAGGCATGCCGCGATGCAGTTCACGCACTGAGACGTGCTCTCCACGTTTATAACAGTCATCCTATGATGGCAAACTGCATTCATTATAAAAAGACGCGAGCAACGTATCATCGCGTCCTTCAGGATAGCAAACGAGCTAGCTGCCTTTCATTCACTAGTTCTTTTAACAGTTTCATCCCTTCCTCTGTCGTGTGGGCCAACCTTCGACGGCTCTGGGACCAATATCCATTCCCCAATTTCCGCTCTGACAGTAGCAGACCATGTTATTGTGGACCCTATTACTATCGCAAGCACCTTGGGCCACCATTGTGCGGAAGTTTCGAGCTCTTCACACTATCACCCTGCCTTCCTCCATCGGTAACAAGCAGAGGCGGCTTGAGCGATACCCTTCTCTTCTCCGAATCTGAGTGCTACAATTCCGTCTTCGCTATGAGGGAGCTCGATCATGGTCTTAATTCATCCCGATCCCCCACCCCAAGATCGGACGCCACCCTTATTCAGATGTTGCAACACCAGTCTCTTGCTTAACATGTACAACCGCATCTGGGCAGAGGGATGCTGGCATGAAGCCACTGTCATACCCATACCGGCAAGGACAAAAACCTTCCTTCTAGCTACCGCTCCATCTCTCTTACTACCTGCGTTTGCAAGGTGATGGAATGTGTGATTCATGCCTGGCTGGTGTGGTGGCTCGAATCTTTACATTTACTAACGAATGCACAGTGTGGATTTAGAGTGCGGCGTTGTGCAGCTTGACGATCTCGTTACTTCGTCCACCCATGTCATGAATGGAAATCCCAGACCGTGGCCGTGATTTGGGGAAAGCCTAAAACACCTGCTGGAGAACTGGTGTCCTCTGTACTCTTTACGTGTGGGGCTTCCGTGGGCACCTGCCCTGTTTTCTTCGGGCATTTTTAAAACACAGAGTTTTCAAGGTGCGTGTGGGTTCTGTCTTGTCGGACTCCTTTATCCAGGAAAATGGTGTGCCTCAGGGTTCCGTCTTGAGCGTCGTTCTCTTTGCTATCGCCATTAACCCTATAATGGCCTGTCTCCCGCTGGGCATATCCGGCTCTCTTTTTGTAGACGATTTTGCAATCTATTGCAGTTCTCCACTGACATGTCTCACTGAGAGGCGTCTTCAGGGATGTCTTCATCGTCTTTACTCCTGGGGCACCGACAATAGCTTTCGCTTTACCTCTGACAAAACCGTCTGTATCAATTTCTAGGGGCGCAAATGATTTCTCCCACCATCTCTACATCTTGGACCTCTTGCCCTTCCGTTCATTGAAACTACGAAATTTCTGGGACTCGTGCTCGATAGGAAACACTGTTGGTCCTTCTGTGTCTTACCTGGCAGCCTGCTGTGCACGGTCCCTCAATGTAGTACATGTCCTCAATGGTACTTCCAGGGGTGCCGATCGAACCAGCCTCCTCCGTTTCTACCGCTCCCTTGTCCTTTCGAAACTCGACCATGGGTGCTTTTTTGTGTGTCTGCATGTCCATCCCTCTTATGCCGTCTCAACACTATCCACCATCATGGCATCCGTTCGGCCACGGACGCCTTTTACACCAGCCTGGTTGAGAGCCTGTATGCTGAAGCTGCTGAATTCGCTCTGTCCTACCACCATGACTTTCTCATTAGCAGGTATACATGCCATTTGTCATGCGTGGCGAGCACGGGGCCCCCAGGTATTGTAGCCTTCCTTCTTTCCCAGGCTGCATTTCCTTTCCCTTCCCCTCCTTTCCTGTTCTTGCTCCTACCTCTCCATCCTCCCCTCTCCCTCTCTTGGTGTCCTTGTTTATGTTGGCTCCACTATCCTCCTGGATATATTGGCTTTCCGATTTGGTTTTGTTGAGTAATTACCTCATCTTTTTGGCATTCTCTGGTCCCCCTCTAAGGTTTGACCACCATTGCTAAATTTCTATTCCGTAGTGTAAGCCATTTGAGGAAGACCACCTTACCTAGTGTCTCCGGCATGTGCCCTCCTAGTTACTTCCATCTTTTCCTTCACGTCATTGTCTGATTCTAGGCTACATAGCCAGCATGGTAGCCAGCCCGTGTGGTGGGGTCGCTATGCAGCCTTTTGGTTGAGGCCCTGAAAACGTAGGGATGACACTTTTTATACCTGAGCTGTGACCACCTCATGTAAGCGTAGGAGTGGTTGCTTGTCATCCTGGAGCATCAGAAATCCCAGAAATGCTTCTGTGCTAGATGGCCCTTGCTGTGGCTGGGTGGCACCCATGGGGAAAGCCCCTGATCAGAGTGGGTGGTATCAGCGCAGACGCTATGAAAATGAAATGCATATGGATCCATAACTCTGTTATTCTACAGCCGTCTCTTTGAATGGAAATGATTCTTTTCATGCTGCTTCTTCTGCACCTTTGGTCTTCCCTTCCATGGCTACCCCTGGAAGGAGGATCAGGCTCGTCGGCTAGGGCACCAGGACTAACGGGGATACTTTTACCAATACCAAAACTTTATCTTTTGTGGAACACTTTGAAGACAAGTTTGGCGAAGTGGACTCTCTGAGCAAGATGTGGTCGGGTTCGTTGTTGTTTGAAACTTCTTCAGCTGCCCAGTCTGTGGCCCTTCGTGCCTGTGACCATCTTGGCACAATTCCTGTGTCCATTACATCCCACCAGTCTTTGAATATAGTTCAAGGTGTAATTTTTCACAGGGATCTCATCTTTAAAACTGATGAGGAACTTCGGGACAATCTCGGACGGCGGGGTGTTCACTTTGTTCGGCGTGTTCAGAAGGGCCCAAAGGAAAGTCGCATTGATACTGGTGCCTTTATCTTCCCCTTTGAAGGGGATACTCTACCAGACAAGGTCAAGATTATGGTTTATCGATGTGACGTGAAGCCGTACATCCCACCACCTACGAGATGTTTTAAGTCCTTGTGTTTTGGTCACATGTCCTCCCACTGTTTGCACACACCTCTGTGGTGACTGTGGACACCACTCCATGATGGGAGTTCCTGTGTTCCCCTCCTGTGTATGTTAGTCATGGCAATCCTTCTCCACGTTCGCTGGATTTCCCAGCTTATAAGAAGGTAAAGAAGATAAAGTAGTATAAGTCCCTTGATCGCCCAACGTCCACTCAAGCTCGTAAAAAGTATGTACATCTTCATACTGTGTCAATGACATGTAGCTATGCTTTAGTTAAATCTTCACCCCCTTCCTCCCCCTTCCTTACCCCAGTCCTGAACACTTCTTCTGCCCCCCCCACCCTTGCGGTTCCCACAACCTCCCCTCCAGACGTCGCTCCCCCTCTCCAGCTGGAGAAGTGTCCCACTTCTTCGGTGTCTGCCAGTCAAAGGCGGCCCTCCTGGGACGCCCCCTCCCGGCACCTTCCACGCCAAAGGTCTGCACACGGCGACCATTAGAACCACGGTCTGTGGGCTCCCAAGTCCCTGCTCTCTTTCTGTTCCAGATCTTGCTTCAGCTAGCTCCTTTTTGCAGCACAGCCCTCCTCGATCTCAAACAGAAAAGAAGAAGAAACATTAGTCCCGCGACAAGGAGCATCTGGTGTCACAAGAGGTCCCGTTCCCACCTTCGCAACCTGACTGACCTGCTGTTCATGGATGTCGCCCCCTCCTTGTTGGTGACGGCTGGTGACCCGACAGCATGATTGGCTTTAACCTGTTCACCCCCCATTTTCCCTCTGCGGGTCTGGGGTAAGAATAGGCCCGAGGTATTCCTGCCTGTCGTAAGAGGCGACTAAAAGGAGTTTCAACCGTTTCGGCCTTCCATGTGAAGGCCATTTCCTCAAATTGTGTTTGACCTCCTTTTTTCAAAATTATACAGAAGTACAAGCCTTTTGGGGAAGGACGCCTTATGTGGTGCATCACTGGTCCTCCGTGCACTAAGACCTTGGCACTCAGCATTGTAACAGCGTTGTAACCATACCGACAATTCCTCAAATTGGGCCTAAACGCTTGATGGGTTGTACAAGTTACGCCCATAGTGCGTCCCCATCTGCATCTACGATCATGATGGACTTTCCATGCCACCCGAAATCCAGCACAGTAGCCAGCCCGTTGTGGTGGGGTCGTCATGTACCCTCTAGGTTGTAGCCACCTGACAACACAGGGATCGTACTGCCGATACCTGAGCTGCACCCTCCCCACGTCGGCCAAGGAGTAGATGTCCGTCTCCTTGGGGCATCAGGACTCCCGGCAATGGTCATCCTGCCAGGTGGCCCTTGCTGAGGCTGGGTGGCGCCCGTGGGGAGAGCCCCTGGTCGGAATGGGTGGTATCGGGGCGGACGTTTCGCAGATGAAACGTCAACACGTATCAGGTCGCTCTGCGGCCGAGTCTTTTAAAAAGAAAGGTACTGTCTCTGGTTCTCCTGCCCTTTCCCCCTTGGCCACTCCCTGGGAGGAAGGACAGGCCCGCCGGCTTGGGGCGAAGTACTTCCCCCGCTATTTGGTCTGTTCTCGGACCGATGGGGGGACGTTCGCCACCTCCAAGCCCATGTTCTTTGTTCAGCACATCGAGGACATCTTCGGGGAAATCGAGGCTTTCAGTAAAATGCGTTCGGGGTCCGTTCTTACAAAGACCACCTCCGCCACACAGTCGGCGGCGCTCCAGGCGTCCGACCGACTAGGGGACATCCCAGTGTCCATTGTCCCGCATCTGGCACTGAATAGGACGCAGGGGGTTATTTTTCATCGGGACCTCCTGCTGCAATCTGATGAAGAGCTCAGGGCCAACCTGGAGCGCCGAGGCGTGCATTTCGTCCGGCGAGTCTAGCGCGGCCCCAAAGACCGTCGCATCGACACCGGAGCCTTTATCCTCGCCTTCGAGGGGGACCTTCTCCCGGAGAAGGTAAAGGTGATGTGCTACCGGTGCGACGTGCGACCTTACGTGCCGCGTCCTATGCGCTGCTTTCGGTGTTCGCGCTTTGGGCACATGTCGTCACGGTTGTGAGGCTGAGCCCCTTTGTGGCGATTGTGGATGTCCTCTTCGTGAGGAACATACATGCACCCCACCACCTTGGTGCGTTAATTGTCCTGGCATCTACTTGCCTAGATCATTACTGCCCCGCGTATCAGAAGGAGAAGAAGATTCAAGAACTCAAAACTTTGGATTGTCTCTCTTATTCTGAGGCCAGGAAGAAGTATGACCGCCTCCATCCCGTGATGTTGACAACTTTGTTTGCCTCAGTCGTGTCCACTCCTTCCACAGTATCCTCACCCCTATCCTGTCCCCCCCTCCACCTCCTCCCCGCATCAGTGGGCTATGCCTCCGCCTCCCAAATCCCTCCCTTCCAAATCCTCCTCCCCCACAGCCCCCGCCCCCTCTGCCCCAGGGGCCATCCTTCCTCCTCCTCCCCCCCCCCCCGCCGCCTGAGAAGCGATCCTCTTCTCAGGCGTCCATCGGGGAATCGTTCCGGACCCCGGCTTCAGAGGTCTGGCGTTCCAAAACGGGCCCCGCGTGTGAGGACCTTCTTCGGGTCCAGCCCACCATCCTTGTGCCTCATCGGACTTCCGAGATGGCCTCCAAGAAGTAGTCTCTATCCCCCTCTCCACCCCGGCGCGTTTCGTCTGACGCTCCATCCGTGAGTCGCTGCTCCACGCCGTCCTCAGTTTCGCCGGGATGCTCTGCTGCCAGGCGCTCAGCTGGCCTCTCGTCGGCAAATGATGCTGCCCCTCATACGCAACCCGGGACAGCGGCCGCAGCTGGCGACGAGTCGATGGAACCGGATCCGCCTCCCGCCGGTTGTAGCGTTGTTCCCTCGAAACCTGGCCCTCCGCGGCCGTCGAGGTGACCAGCTCTTCCCCCGTCTCGTTCCCCCCTTCTTTCTGACTAGCCATGGCCTTGTTACATTGGAACATAAGAGGTATTCGATCTAATCGGGAGGAATTACAACTGCTCCTCCGCCTGCACTGTCCGCTCGTCCTTGGTCTCCAGGAAACCAAGTTGCGCCCGACTGACCGTATTGCCTTTACCCACTATACCTCGGAGCGGTATGACCTCACCCCTGTGGACGGTATTCCAGATGTTGCTCGTTCGGGACAATGTCTATTACCATCCCCTCCCATTGACCACCCCACTCCAAGCAATAGCTGTCAGTATTACTCTTTCTGCCTTTACTTTTTCTGTTTGTACCATCTACACTCCATCGTCATCCGCAGTTAGTCGGGCTGACATGATGCACCTGATTGTTCAGCTTCCCCCGCCGTTTTTATTGTTTGGCGACTTCAATGCCCATCATCCCCTTTGGGGCTCTCCTGCATCCTGTCAGAGAGGCCCCCTCTTGGCGGATGTCTTCAACCATCTCAATCTTGTCTGCCTCAATACTGGCGCCCCGACTTTCCTCTCAGACTCTACTCATACCTACTCCCACTTGGACCTCTCGATCTGTTCTACCACTCTTGCCCGTCAGTTCGAGTGGTATGTCCTTTCTGACACCTATTCGAGCGACCACTTCCCCTGGGTCGTTCGTCTCCTGCACCACACCCCATCCCCACGTCCTTCGAGCTGGAACATACCGAAAGCTGACTGGGGACTTACTCCTCCCTAGCGACCTTTCCGCACCACGATTTTCTCAGTTGTGACAGTCAGGTCGAATACCTCACGGCTGTCATCATCAGTGCTGCCGAACGTTCCATTCCTCATTCTACCTCTTCTTCACGTCGCGTTTCCGTCCCCTGGTGCAATGAAGCTTGTAGAGACGCTATCCGTGCTCGACGACGTGCTTTACGCACCTTTCGCCGCCAACCTACGTTGGCGAATTGTATTGGCTACAAACGACTCCGAGCGCACTGCCATAGAGTCATCAAAGACAGCAAAAAAGCTTGTTGGGCCTCTTTCACCAGCTCCTTTTAACAGTTTTACTCCCTCTTCTGTCGTTTGGGGTGGCCTGCGCCGGCTGTCGGGCATTAAGCCCACTCCTCGGTACCTGGCCTGACCTCTGATAATGAGGTACTTGTTGATCCTGTGGCTGTCTCCAACGCCTTCGGCCGCTTTTTCGCGGAGGTTTCAAGCTCCGCCCATTACCACCCTGCCTTCCTTCCCAGGAAAGAGGCAGAAGAGGCTCGGCGACCTTCCTTCCACTCGCTGAATCTGGAAACTTATAATGCCCCCTTTACTATGCGGGAACTCGAACGTGCGCTTGCACTGTCCCGGTCCTCTGCTCCGGGGCCAGATGCCATTCCCGTTCAGATGCTGGCACACCTTTCTCCAGCGGGCAAAAGCTTCCTTCTTCGTACCTACAATCGCATCTGGACCAAGGGTCAGGTCCCCATGCGTTGGCGTGACGCCGTCGTTGTTCCTATACCCGAACCTGGGAAGGATAGACACCTTCCTTCTAGTTATCGCCCCATTTCTCTTACAAGCTGTGTCTGTAAGGTGATGGAGCGCATGGTTAACGCTAGGTTAGTCTGGATTCTTGAATCTCGACGGCTACTTACCAATGTTCAATGCGGCTTTCGTCGCCGCCGCTCCGCTGTTGACCACCTTGTGACCTTGTCGACATTCATCGTGAACAACTTTTTGCGAAAGCGCCAAACGGTAGCCGTGTTCTTAGATTTGGAGAAGGCTTATGATACCTGTTGGAGAGGAGGCATCCTCCGCACTATGCACAGGTGGGGCCAACGCGGTCGCCTGCCCCTTTTTATTGATTCCTTTTTAACGGATCGAAAGTTTATGGTACGTGTGGGTTCCGTATTGTCCGACGTCTTCCTCCAGGAGAACGGAGTGCCTCAGGGTTCCGTCTTGAGCGTAGACCTTTTTGCCATTGCGATCAATCCAATTATGGATTGCATTCCACCTAATATCTCCGGCTCTCTCTTTGTCGATGACTTCGCGATCTACTGCAGTGCCCAGAGACCATGCCTCCTGGAGCGCTGCCTTCAGCGTTGTCTAGACAGCCTATACTCGTGGAGTGTGGCAAATGGCTTCCGGTTCTCTGAAGAGAAGACGGTTTGTATTAACTTTTGGCGATATAAAGCGTTCCTTCCGCCATCCTTACATCTCGGTCCCGTTGTTCTCCCATTCGTGGAAACAACTAAGTTTCTAGGGCTCACATTGGACAGGAGATTTTGTTGGTCTCCGCACGTCTCTTATTTGGCTGCCCGTTGTACACATTCCCTTAATGTCCTCAGAGTTCTTAATGGTTCATCTTGGGGAGCGGATCGCACTGTCCTGCTTCGCTTGTATCGGTCCATAGTCCGATCGAAGCTGGATTATGGGAGCTTCGTCTACTCGTCTGCTCGGCCATCCCTCTTACGCCGTCTCAACTCCATCCACCATCGGGGGTTACGTCTTGCGACCGGAGCCTTCTGCACTAGTCCCGTCGAGTCCTTATGCTGAAGCTGCCGAATTACCATTGACCTACCGGCGCGACGTACTGCTGTGTCGGTATGCCTGCCAGCTGTTGTCAATGCCCGATCACCCCTCTTATCAGTCCTTCTTCGCCGATTCTCTCGACCGTCAGAATGGGTTGTATGTGTCTGCCCTGCTGCCCCCTGGAGTCCGCTTCCGTCGCCTGCTTCGACAATTGGATTTTGCCCTCCCTACCACCTTCAGAGAGGGTGAGAGCCCGACACCACCTTGGCTCCAGGCTCCGGTTCATGTTTATCTCGACCTCAGCTCGCTCCCGAAGGAGGGTACTCTGGCTGCAGTGTATTGCTCACGGTTTGTCGAACTTCGTGCGCGACTTGCCAGTCACACCTTTATTTACACCGATGGCTCCAAAACTGACGATGGTGTCGGCTGTGCCTTTGTCGTTGGAGCTGTCACCTTTAAATACCAGCTCCTCGACCAATGTTCCAGCTTTACGACCGAGCTTTTTGCTATCCATCAGGCCGTTCAGTATGCCCGCCGCCACCGCCATTCATCGTATGTACTCTGCTCTGATTCACTCAGGGCTCTTCAGAGCCTTGGAGCTCCATATCCAGTCCATCCCTTGGTACGACGGATCCAGCAGTCCCTCCATTCTTTCGCTGATGATGGCTCTCCTGTCAGCTTTCTGTGGGTTCCCGGACATGTAGGAGTGACTGGGAATGAGGCTGCGGATGCTGCAGCCAAGGCTGCAGTCCTCCTGCCTCGGCCAGCCTCCCATTGCGTCCCGTCATCTGATGTTAGTTGGGTTGTTTGTAAGAGGCTTGTGTCCTTGTGGTGGGATACTTGGTCCTCACTTCAAGGAAACAAGCTCCGGGCAGTAAAACCGTTCCCAACTGCTTGGACAACCTCCTCCCGACCATCTCGGCGAGAAGAGGTCCTTCTGACCAGGTTGCGGATTGGGCATTGCCGGTTTAGCCACCGCTACCTGCTCTCCGGTGACCCAGCCCCGCAGTGCCCTTGTGGTCAAGCATTAACAGTGCGCCATGTTTTATTGTCGTGTCCCCGCTTTAGTCAATCTCGTGTTGTCCTGTCCCTGCCATCTACTTTACCGGATATTTTAGCTGATGACGCTCGAGCAGCTGCTCGTGTTCTTCGTTTTATAACTTTGACTGGCTTGTCCAACGACATCTAACTGTTTTACATATTTTATCTGTATCTTTGTAAGGACTTTCTGGTGTCCCACCCCCACTTCCCTTGAGTTTTACTAGATTCTATGTGCTCTAACAATTGTGACTGGGCGCTAATGACCTCAGTAGTTGAGCGCCCTTAAACCCCACAAAAAAAAAAAAAAAATTTTAATCATCTTTCTGTTGCTATCCAATGGAATTGTAATGGATATTACTGTCACTTTCCGGAGCTGAAGTCCCTTATTTCTTTTTACTCTGCAGGTTTTGTGGTTCCACAGGAATCTCATTTTACTAATGAACACTCACCGACCCACTAAGGGTTCTGTGCTTTCTGTAGCAATTGGGTTCGCCCCGTGCGGGTCTCTGGTGGCATTTGTGCATTGGTCTGTGTGGATGTTGCTAGCACGTTGATTCCTCTTCAAACTATATTGGAAGCGTTTGCTGTTAGGGTCCACCTGGACTCTGGGGTCATGGTTTGCAATCTTTATCTCCCTCCTCACAGGACTCTTACACCTGCTTCCTTAATTACCCTTCTTCAGCAACTTCCTCCTGCCTTCCTCCTCCTCAGTGATTTAGATGCTCATCATCCCTTGTGGGGCAGTGTGTTTCCATCTAGTTGGGGGTCTTCTCATAGACCAGTTTCTTGCAGACCACGACTTGTCTTCTTAATTATGGCTCCCCCACCCATTTCAGTGCTGGTCATGGTAACTTCTCTGCCATTCTTAGTTCTCTTTCTTCTCTGTCACTCCTCCCTTCATTACACTGGTCGCCTCACGACGATCTTTGCAATAGTGACCACTTCCCGTTGATTCTCTCGTTCCGTTCTCACTCCCTGATCGACAGGTTACCTCGTTGGTCTTTCCAACGCGCCGATAGGCTTCTATACAGGGTGCTACAAAAAGGTACGGCCAAACTTTCAGGAAACATTCCTCACACACAAAGAAAGAAAATATGTTATGTGGACATGTGTCCGGAAACGCTTACTTTCCATGTTAGAGCTAATTTTATTACTTCTCTTCAAATCACATTAATCATGGAATGGAAACACACAGCAACAGAACGTACCAGCGTGACTTCAAACACTTTGTTACAGGAAATGTTCAAAATGTCCTCCGTTAGCGAGGATACATGCATCCACCCTCCGTCACATGGAATCCCTGATGCGCTGATGCAGCCATGGAGAATGGCGTATTGTATCACAGCCGTCCACAATACGAGCACGAAGAGTCTCTACATTTGCTACCGGGGCTGCGTAGACAAGAGCTTTCAAATGCCTCCATAAATGAAAGTCAAGAGGGTTGAGGTCATGAGAGCGTGGAGGCCATGGAATTGGTCCGCCTCTACCAATCCATCGGTCACCGAATCTGTTGTTGAGAAGTGTACAAACACTTCGACTGAAATGTGCAGGAGCTCCATCGTGCATGAACCACATGTTGTGTCGTACTTGTAAAGGAACATGTTCTAGCAGCACAGGCAGAATATCCTGTATGAAATCATGATCACGTGCTCCATTGAGTGTAGGTGGAAGAACATGGGGCCCAATCAAGACATCACCAACAATGCCTGCCCAAATGTTCACAGAAAATCTGTGTTGATGACGTGATTGCACAATTGCGTGCGGATTTTCGTCAGCCCACACATTTTGATTGTGAAAATTTACAATTTGATCACGTTGGAATGAAGCCTCATCCGTAAAGAGAACATTATCACTGAAATGAGGATTGACACATTGTTGGATGAACCATTCGCAGAAGTGTACCCGTGGAGGCCTATCAGCTGCTGATAGTGCCTGCACACGCTGTACATGGTACGGAAACAACTGGTTCTCCCGTAGCACTCTCCATACAGTGACGTGGTCAACGTTACCTTGTACAGCAGCAACTTCTCTGACGCTGACATTAGGGTTATCGTCAACTGCACGAAGAATTGCCTCGTCCATTGCAGGTGTCCTCGTCGTTCTAGGTCTTCCCCAGTCGCGAGTCATAGGCTGGAATGTTCCGTGCTCCCTAAAACGCCGATCAATTGCTTCGAACGTCTTCCTGTCGGGACACCTCCGTTCTGGAAATTTGTCTCGATACAAACATACCGTGCCACGGCTATTGCCCCGTGCTAATCCATACATCAAATGGGCATCTGCCAACTCTGCATTTGTAAACATTGCACTGACTGCAAAACCACGTTCGTGATGAACACTAACCTGTTGATGCTACGTACTGATGTGCTTGATGCTAGTACTGTAGAGCAATGAGTCGCATGTCAACACAAGCACCGAAGTCAACATTACCTTCCTTCAATTGGGCCAACTGGCTGTGAATCAAGGAAGTACAGTACATACTGACGAAACTAAAATGAGCTCTAACATGGAAATTAAGCGTTTCCGGATACATGTCCACAAAACATCTTTTCTTTATTTGTGTGTGAGGAATGTTTCCTGAAAGTTTGACCGTACCTTTTTGTAACACCCTGTATACTGCACAGGTCGTTTTTTTTCTCCCTCTTTGTCCCGTTGTATTGACGACGTGCTACGTGACGTGTCTGATGAGATTGTTCGCTCTGCTAGCCTTGCTATCCCATGCTCATCTGGACCATTTCACCGCCGGCAAGTCCCGTGGTGGAGTCAAGCCATCACCATTGCCATCCGTGATCGCCGTCGAGCTTTGCAACACCTTAAAAAGCACCCATCTGCTGTCAATCTTCTTACCCTTAAACGCCTAAGTCCGTTACTTAATCAAACAGAGCAAACGGGTGTGTTGGGAACGCTTAGTTTCTTCCCTCGGTTCTACTGTCAATATGTCATGGGTATGGGCTACACTTCACTCTCTCAAAGATTGCCATCGACAGCCTACCCTCCCGAGCCTTGCCCTCCAGGATAGCGTTTTCACGGACCCATTGATTCTCGCGGTGCATCTTGCGACTCATTTTGCAACAGCATCAGCATCAACCTCCTATCCGGCTGCTTTCCTTCACCAGAAACAGCGGCCCAAAGCTTCTGCCTTATGTTTTACCCTTTGTTAGTCTAAATCTTACAACGAATCTTTCACTGAATGGGAACAGCTTTCCACACTTTCTTCTTCTCATGATACCGCCCCTGGCCCAGATTCCATTCATAACCAACTGCTTCAACATCTCAGTGCTCCGCAATGGTAACATCTTCTTCGGTTGTTTAATCGTATCTGGCTCCCAGGTGACTTCCCTTCTCAGTGGCGGGATAGCATTGTGGTTACTGTGCTTAAGCCTGGTAAGAACCCCCTATTTGTCGAAAGCTATCGGACAATTAGTCTGACAATAGCTGTTTGCAAGTTTCTTGAACGGATGGTAGCACGTCGGCTCAATTGGGTCCTCGAATCTAGGGGTCTATTGTCCCCTTACCAGTGTGACTTCCGAGAGGGACAGTCTCTGATCGATCATTTATTTCGCTTGGAATCTGCAGTTCGGCAGGCTTTTTCCCAGCGCCGCCATTGTGTTGCAGTATTTTTCGACCTTCGCAAGGTATATGACACTTCTGTCGCCATACTATGGTCCACATAGATTCAGAGCTCTGCCTGATGCACAACGATTACCTGTGGTCCCACAGTTTCGTTTCCTGGGTCTTTCCGACAGCAAGCTCTCTTGGGTGTCTTATATCAGACTTCTGAAGATAGGATGTTTCCGTAAACTCAGTGTCCTTCACTTCTTGCCCACACCTCGTGGGGTGCGGATCGTTCCACTCTTGTCTGCCTTTATTGGGCTTTAGTACTGTCTCGCTTGGACTATGGTTGTCAAGTTCATGGTTCAGCTGCTCCTTCCACACTGTGCCTCCTGGATCTGGTCCACCATCGTGGTATTTGTTTGGCCACCGGTGCCTTCCCTACTAGCGCTGTTGATATTCTCCTGGTTGAAGTTGGGATCTTCCCCCCCCCCCCCTCTCTTTCTGTTCAGCTGTCCCAGCTTCTGGTTTCTTCTGCAATCGCTGTCTGTTCCTCTCCCACTCATTCTTCCTATTCTGTCATGTTCCCAGACCAAGGACGTCGGCCACCTGATTCCCGCCCTCGGGCGGGTTTACCGGTTGGGCTCCGCCTTGCGTCTCTTCTCCGTGATTTTCAGCTTCCTTCTTTGTCCTGTCTCCCACGTTCCCTCCCCAATACCCCCCTCCCCCCCCCCCCATTGGTTAGTTCCTCGGCCGCGGATTCGGATGGATCTCCGCCGAAGTCCGAAAGATTCTGTTCCCCCCGATGGTGTTCCGTTGTTTTTTCCGCCGAATTTTATGGGAGTTTTGGGATGCTGTTGTTTTTTACACCGATGGCTCTAAATCTGCTGATCGTGTGGAATATGCCTTTACGTCCTCTCTTGGCATGGAAAATCATCTTCTGCCAACTACATGTGCGGTGTTTACTGCGGAATTGATGGCAATTTCCCAGGCCCTTACCTTTATTAAACAGTCCCAACTCAACCGCGTTTTGTTATGTACGGACTCCAGGAGTGGCCTTCACGCTATTGATCGGTGGTCTTCCCACCATCCCTTTGTCTTGTCCATTCATGACTCTCTCACTGATCTTCACCATGCTGCTTGTTCCGCTGATTTCCTTAGGGTCCCTGGCCATGTGGGTATCCCAGGTAATGAGCTTGCTGATCGTTTCGCACAATCATGGGCCAACTCTTGGGGGGCTACCTCCCTGCTCAGGTAATTATAGACTTTTAAATGTTACAATAATTGTTGCATTTTTGCGGCCATAATAGGGTAGTCAATAAAGGTTTTCATCCCGGAAACTTAGGTACTTGGTTGGACATGGCAGTTCCAACTAGAAGTGACCCATTACAAAGTCTTAACTCCTTTTGAGGACCCAGCAATACCTTCCAATGTCTTGTTCGTTTATTTTGCTTTAGGGTGCAAAAACAAACTATGGTCATGAGCGCCCATGTCAAAACTAGAACATGAAGACAAAGATGAGTTAAAAACCACTAAACGTTAATTTCAATCGATGGAAGAGGAGATAGCTAAACACAGGAACATTGAGAAAGGTCTATAAAATACGCCACAGAGGAACGGAGGTCCTGAACTAAAAATTAAATGTCCTCCACCACATTACTCCGACGTATGAAAAGTAAATCGCGGTCGACAGCCAGCGCGTCGTTCGCTAAAACGGCCGATAACTCAGACGGCAAAAACAAACGAGAACGAAGTGGTTAAAAAAAGAAAAGGCATTCCGTCTGTACATGGCGGACCATCGAAAGTTGAGCGCAGTGTGCACAAAGTGGTGGGGGAGCATTATTTAACAAATGGTGATGGCTGAAAGGACAGTGCCCAATGCGTAATCTAGTTAAAATAATCTCACGTCGAGAGGGCCGACAGGAGGTCGGCTTAATAACCCGAAGCTTGTTCCCATGAAAGGAGGACCAGTGGTGATCCCAAGGCGAAACCAACTGCTGACAGACAGCAACACAGATAATCGGAGAGAATGTAAGAACGAGCGGGCTGAGATAAGAGGACTGCATCCTTGGCAGCAGCGTCAGCAGCCTCGTTTCCTGTCAGACTGACATGACCAGTAACCCGTATAAACATCACAGTGGCTCCATCAAGAGTGAGCAATTGACAGCTTTCCTGGACATGTTGCACTAAGGGATAGACGGTGTACAGCATACACAGGCTTTGAAGGGCGCTGAGAGTGTCTGAGCTCTATCTATATGCTAGCGGACATACCACTCGTCGGCAGAGTGGTGGGTTCTTAGATTTAATTCTGGAGAAGACTGTTAATACTAAACAGACACAAAATATCACTTTATTATAAGTTAAATGAATCAAGTACTTGCCTTTTTAAGAATTCCTGGCCACAGGAATGTCATGTGTATTTATTACTGTCACTGAACACCAGAGTATCACGTGCTGCAGTACAGATGAGTCCTTTCCCTCAAAGTGCAGATGACTATAAACGTAGCTACATGGTTCTGCCTAATAAAATTCTAGCACTGCTAGCTGTAGTGAAACGATGCTGTCGTCTTCCACGATGAGTACAGTGTGTGTGTATGCCGTCATAGTTCATTTGTTCTTATTTGTGGTTCTGTGGAGAGGCACCAACTTTTCCTTGGAACCTCGTTCTTTGGGCGACCCTACAATATCCATCTAAAGGTTAGACGGTTTGCTCCCAGCCCAGTTTAATGCTTAAAATGCCAAAGATTTTGCTATGTGTCTATGGCACGTAATGGCAGGGAAATTGTAGAGACTGAGCTCAAGAACTGGGCAGTTCCCATAAACTTACTCCAAAATACACAAATTACTCTGGGAATCGGAGAGTATGGAATAGAAAATGTCGGGGTTTAAACAATGAAAGAAAAAATTAGAGTTGAGACAAACACTGATGGAGCTAAAAGAGTTTTCAAAACTGTGGAACTCGTGGAATTAGTTCCTACTTTTGTCAGCCATTAACAAACCAGTCGTAAAGTGTGTTGCCTTCGTCCAGACCACAGATTAAAGCAAGAAGACTTGTACCTGTCAGTGTACCTGTGGAGGAAAAGCTACATTTGAACCCGAAATCATTCAGAAGCCCTCAACGACAGAGTTGGAATGTCAGCCACGTACCGTTGCACATTATTGGTATCCCACTACGTCGTTCTCTCTATCCATGCAAGTAACTACTTCCATAAATAAGGAAATATATCACAAAGTTGCTAGAAATTGAAGAAAATGGCAGCAGAATCATTGGATCAGCTAGCACTCTTTTTTCCAGTGGTGATATTACCGTCGAGGGTACTGAAATCCACGAGGAGGAACTAGAGCTGGGCACCGTCTTTCATACTCACATGTTCTCACGAAGTAAGGGGCGACCACGCCTACTTCCGGAAAGTGTTGGTGAAAACAGAGCTATGGGTGGTGTTGCTGTTTCTGTCGATGATATCTACCACTTCTATACTGGCCCTTTTACCTCAGCCACACAAGCAGTTACAGAAATAGTTCTCACACCAGTTAAAATAAGTGTGTGCTTCGTATCTTACACCTCCTGATCCGTTGAATGCATATGCACTGACTGAACTCTTTTGGGCACTCCCTCACCCATTTCTCCTCGTGGGAGACTTCAGTGCATACAATATGCAGTGGGGCTTGGCTACTCTTGCTCCATGGGTCGAATTATCAAGTGCTTTGTCCATTCAGAAAATATCTGTGTTATCAACTCGGGTCCAGTGATGCATCATAACAGCTTCAGGCCCACATTCAGCCACTGACCTATGTTTCTCTATCCAACTATTGCAGATGCAGTTCGGTTTGAAGGGCTCAGACTTCCATTCCGGTGCCTACTTTCCGGTGCCTACTTTCCGGTGCCTACTTTCCGGTGCCTACTTTCCGGTGCCTACTTTCCGGTGCCTACTTTCCGGTGCCTACTTTCCGGTGCCTACTTTCCGGTGCCTACTTTCCGGTGCCTACTTTCCGGTGCCTACTTTCCGGTGCCTACTTTCCGGTGCCTACTTTCCGGTGCCTACTTTCCGGTGCGGATTCGTCTGTTGACTGACAGTGGTCGACAGGAGACAGCAAATAGGGATGCTTCAAAGGGTGAAATGGTTGCGGGGTTGTCACCAGGCCATTTTCGAACCGGATTGTGCCCAGGAGATAGTGGAGCATATCACTTCAAAGATCCAATGAGCTACTGCCGATTCCACTCCCATCTAGCAACCATCTGAGATGATGGGCTGTCGCATGGTGGAATGACGAATGTCACTTGGCAATCAGAGCCAGGCATGCTGCTTCGCGGAAATTCAAACCCCATTCAGCTAGAGAAAACATTAGTACTTTCCGATGTGAGACAAGTGATAAAAGAGCAGAGGAGGAACTTCTGGAAGGAATTTGCAGCTTCCATTAATGAGTCAACTTCCACTGTCCAAGACTAAGACTCAAAAAGGCGGATTTTAGCCAAGGACGCTGCAAGACACCTTTCGACCTTGTTGAGAATATTGGTGGACATGCTTTAGCTCAATACTTTTTTTTACCATAACTGTTTATCCACATAAATACATATGTTCCACATGTCCCATGGGACTTACTCATGTAATGATGTTGTCTGCGATATTCCATTCTCTATGTGGAAATTGGGATCAGCTCTGTCAGTGACCACACACACTGCTCAAGAACTGGATCAGATTCATTATGCCATGCTTTGTCAGTTTTTTCATGAAGCCAAACACCTATCCTCTTTCAGTCAGATGTGGTTTCATGGAAACGGCTCTGAAGAGGCGCAATGTTAACTCCATTATGAAAATATGCCAAGGATTATACTGACCCTAACAACTATTAGAGTGTAGGCCTTACCAGTGGAAAAGGTAAGCCTTTGGAGTGGATGGTCAACCACTGCCTCATCTGGCCCCTCAAATCCACAGGTCGCATGTGCTGCTTCCAGTCTTCCCTCTACGATGTAATTCTACTGAAGATGGCAATACAGGATTCCTTCTTACACATAAACCATTTGGTTTGTGGTTTTTGACCTCAGGAAAAGCAGATGACACTATTTGGAGGTAAAACATCCTTCGCCAACTTAGTGGGTGGGGCTATGTGGATGTCTGCCACTTCTTATCCATTCCTTCCTCGGGAACTAGTGCTTCAGATAATGCATTGGTAATTGATAGTCTGGTGGCAATGTTCAGGAGGATGGGATCCCCCAAGGCAGTGTACTCAGTTCTTATTGCTTGCAGTCGTTATCAATGGCATCTTCTCTGCAGTCAGGAGACCTGTTAAATGCTCTTTGTCTGTGGATGACAATTTCCCCCAATCTTACGACAACGATGCAATCACAGATGAGTCAAGAGCCTGGAGGCTACTGCCAATTCTGGTTTTAGGCTCTCACCAGTGAAGACTGTGTGTTTTAACTATGCTCATTGAAATTTTAACCAACCAGAGCTCATAATGGAAGACAGTATTTTGTATTTTAACGTCACTGTGCGGTTTATGAACCTACTATTTGTACAGAAATTAACCTGGCTCCTGCACCTAAAAGACGTACAATGGGCGTCAAATGATTGAATATTTCGAAATTCATCAGCAGGTAGGCATGAGGAGCGGACAGATCCCCCTTCCTGCAGTTTTTAGGGCATTTGTCAGATTACAGTTAATGACAGCATGCTTTATGGCTCAATCTGTATCTCCTATCTCAGGACATTATACACTGTCCATGAGGGCATTCGGATATCGACTGGAGCCTATTAGACAAGCCCAGTTCAGAGTCTGTGTGCAGGGACTGGTGAACAACTACTGTTTTTTTGGCGGCAGTACCACCTTCTGGCTCGACAGGACCACAAAAATTCAGTTTACTCACTCCTTTGAATTTAGTGTGGTGGTCCACCCCAACTTAGTACGGCTCTTCAGGAACAGGTCCCATGCGACCAAACTATTTGGAGTACATGCTGCTGACTGTCTCAAGGATATGGATATCCAAGATGCCTGAATACACGGCCAGGGATGGCACAGATTGGCGCCTTGGCATCTACATGGATCCAAATTGATTTTAAGCTTGACACAGTAAAGAAAACTCTCACTCCAGATTATTTTTACAACTGTTTTCTTCGATTTTAAGTACTTACCACAGGTGTGCTAATTGTTTGTGCATATGAATTCCAGAAAAGGAATGTACTCAACTTTTCAGTTGTTTTTCCTGATAGGATTTTCCAATTTGTGCCTTCCAGAACAATTTAAAAATTATGATTTGGAGTTATATTACGGTATTTTGATAGCACTGGAATGGACACACAGTACAAGGTTTCTCTCTCAGTATGCTACAAGTGGTCCACCTGATGTATCCAAGACCAGTTGATTGAGCTCATCCATGATTCCTTACAGTGACTCCAACACTGTGACAAGGTGGTGGTCTTTCGCTGGTTGCCTGGATCCATCAGTAAGCAGGGAAACAATGTAGCCGACAAAACAGCCAAAGAAGCAAGTCATAGTGGTGCTGTATGTTGTACATAGATGTGCTGACCCCTTGCATGCAGTCATGAAGGTGGCAGGAAAGAAATGGGTTGCTCAAATTTCATGCCACCTCACAAATCGAATTAAGTGCTGCCCACCATACTGCAAACAAGATGCAGCCCTTTAACACAGTTTCCTCCTCTGACAATAGGATCCTCAACTCTGTGAAGTTTGTGGTGTGCCACTTCTAGTTCAACATATTTTGGCTTCGTGTGTCCTTCATACTGACATCAAGACGGCCCTCAGTTTGGCTGAAGATCTGCCCATGATTCTCACAGATCCTGATACCAGTGTTACACAGGTTTTGAAATTTTGTCAGCTGTCAAGCCTCATCCATAAAGTTCTGATAAGCGGAGCCAGACTTTATGCATTAAAAAGTATTGTGTGTGATGACAGCCTTCGTCCAAACTGTCCCCTGCCTCCCCCTTCCCCCTGAGAATGACATGCTGTCTTTTTGTTAGGGTGCTCTTGACCATGATAAGCGCTCTACATCCAAAGTCATCATCATCGTGCTGCCTGCTACACTAATTGTGTGCTTTTAGGTGTGGTGGGAGAGATGGGTGTTGCAGTCACGTATAGATGAGGTGAGGTGGGAGGGGTTCGGGGAGACAGGTGTTTCAATCATGTATAGATGTAAAACGCTGTATCAAACTTGTAAGAATCATTTCCGTCACATCTGCTATATTTGTAGGCAGTTTCCACATACACCGAATTCTTCAGTTTCATGCCTGTTGCTTGGGGAAAATGTGGGTTCCCATGTCAGTGAAAGTAGGTCAGCAGGCAGGCCCAGACTGGTTACAACTTGTATGATGAAAAACGTGTTTATGTAGCCTGCTGTGCCCCCTCCCTCTTTTTCTCACTCCGGTTTTATGTCATTTGTTTTATTTAGAATTAAGTTTTGGGAATTAGAAAATGTGTAATATGCTTTGTTACCTGTGTGGAAAATGACGTGTGTAGTATGTAAGGCAATTGGACAAAAAAAGAAGGGGACGTCACTTTGATGCCACACGTTAACGTAATAATAAGTAGAAATGGTTACTAATACCAATGAGCAAGTAAACAGTCATCAGCAGGATGCAGCTATTTCATGTCCCAGAAACACTGCAGCACATGAGTAATGAGCAAATATCCCTGGCTGGAAAACCTTGGAAGCTGCAGAAACGCCATGCAAATGATTATAACCAATGCACAGTAAATTATTAAAGTACTTCTCCCTCAAATCATATACACTGAATATATCAGTACCGGTGCTATGAAATGTTACTGCAAGAACCGCGAGAAAAGTTAAATAAACGTTGGTTCCCTTTCTGATTTCTTTTATTAACGTTAGACAGAGTCCTGTATTATGACTCGCAAATAGTTAGCTTACATCGGAAGGTTACATATCAAAATTACGTCTCCTTACACGAGTGGCTACTTCCTTCATACTCCATACCGGTGAACTTTAAGTATTGCGTAACAAAACTTCACCACCTTCATTCGACTTCATTCGAACCACACAGTATATTTACCAGCTCTCACAATTATAATATATGTTTTCAGATCCATTCCATGTGGAGATTTACACCCTTTGATATTGTTGTAGCATTGGACGCCAGATGTGGCGTATTGGCACCAAATGTAGTGGATGGGTGCCAGGAGGTGCCGTATTAAAACTTGGTGAGAGCTTTCTAAATGATTTGTTTCCACTACATTGCTGCATTCACCTTGGTCTGTGTCACAAGGCCCCGCATTGCTGAGGTAGCACCCCAGTGCCCTCTGCAACGCAACACTGTGTCGTGCCGGCCTTGTATGCCAGTAGAGTCTGGCGTATTCAGAATGCCGCAGTTGACTCGGCGGTCTGCGTCCTTGCCGACTCAGCGCCACTCAGCGTAAGCTGCAGGTGGCCAGCTGCGTCCTTGTTCTCGATGGCATAGCTGAGATTGCGTTGACCAACAAGCGTCCACTATCTGGCGTCTGTATATGCAGCCTTTGCCTTAGAAGTCTCCGGCGCGTGTCAGGATCAGAGACGACTGTCCGCAGTAGCGAGCCGAAGAGTGGCCCGCCGCTGGCTGGCTGCGGACCCTGCGTCGGCCTGAGAGGGTCGAACAGTCAGCCTTGGACTGGGACACTGTCGCCCCATCTGTTGTTGCGTGTAGCCCGGGGGTGTGACACGCATCGCCGTCCAGGAGAGCTGCCACACTTGAATGAATCTGGTTAGAAAATGGCACCTACTTATACTGGGCTGTGCACCCCTATTTTGCAAACGCGTCACTCCGAGTGACGTATGCATGACGCCAGTGGCCCCCGTCTGCCTGTGACTTGCGCAGTGGAAATTGCTGTGAGTGCCTTCTCTGGCAGTTCTATGCCCCTGTGGCCTCTATTTGTCTTTGCAATCAATGGTATGCATAACTTATTGCAATCCGGCCCGCACCTGGCTCTAACTCATACTCCGAATATCGCGCAAAACTAACTTTCCCTATCCTAAACGGTGGTGCCGCTGCATTATTCCCCCTCTTTGGAAAGACCCGGTACCCGGGTCGACCCTTGACTAGCTCTTAACTTGTTCGGGTCGGTACCTATGACATACTTCCTTACTACTAGAAAACTTAAATGTGGTCTAGCGCCCTCTTAAAACCATGACATAAAACAAAACGTAAAAATTCCTTACTGGATAACCTCTGCTCGATCAACCCCTTACCTACTCATGTCACACCCTCAGTATCCAATCCACTGGTACTTGGACTACCCTTGGTTCCTTTTTGGAATTAGCTCTTCGCCTGATCAAAAAGAAAGCAACACATAACAAAGTTAAGGCTGCGATGACACTTGGCACAGAGGTGCTCAAAATGATCATGATTTGCCATTGCCTATCCGTATACTGCGCAACATGTTGAACAAGCTGTTAGGCTGATATGCACCCCCTCTTGCTCTAAAACGAACTGGTTTATGTATCTCAACAGACCTGGCTCCAGAATTTGATTTAACAAGGTCAGATTCTGCCTTGGCAAAAACTGTAGAATGGTTTCTGACCAGTAAAGCTGTCGCTGCATAACATTCAATTTCGTGACTCCTGAAATTGATGCTGGCAGATGGAAGGTTGGTCCTATTACGTTAAACTTAGTTCCATTGATTAAAATTCCGGCCGGCCGCGGTGGTCTAGCGGTTCTAGGCGCGCAGTCCGGAACCGCGTGACTGCTACGGTCACAGGTTCGAATCCTGCCTCGGGCATGGATGTGTGTGATGTCCTCAGGTTAGTTAGGTTTAAGTAGTTCTAAGTTCTAGGGGACTGATGACCACATATGTTAAGTCCCATAGTGCTCAGAACCATTTTTTGATTAAAATTCCGCTTCCTTCCAGCTCTACACGTTTCGCTTGCTCAAAACAACTTGCTACTACTACCAAATTCTCGTAGGTGGAGAAGATCCAATGCATCCCGACCCGTTGCAAGCTCAATTTCGGCTCCACGATGTCCCCTGGACAGTCTATTCCTTTCCCCCCTGGCTGAAAATAACTGCACCGTGCATGTGTCCCGTATTTGTAGCTTCACAGATTTTCCTCCAAAATTCACTATTTTTGATCCAAACTCGACACTGATTGTGTGACTACTTTCACCCTTAAATTTACATTATATGAACTGGTGCAATAAACCCGACTTTCCTGACCCAGCACTGTCGATAGCTAAAAATTTAAACAGGAAATCGTACAACTCGGACATCGTTGAACACAGATTTATTATGGCTTTGTCGCAAAATTTACTCCGACACATTTATTTCTCCAGAACTGCGTTCGATTTCTCCTCCAACAACACTCCAAATGTCAGATGCTACACTTCCCTTTTCAGTGATCTGAGGACACAGGGATCACCATCGCCCTTCCTCCCTCTTCAAAAAGACTGCTGCCCCTAGTAGGCGCACAATACTTGAAAACGTATATAAAACACAACACCTAATTAATCTATGTAAATCCAATGATACATGACACGAAAAAAAAAAAAAAAAAAACTACAAATATTCTACTGCTTCCCGGATCGCAAAGCATTCGGTACTTCATGCTGTACTTTCTCTCCTTGCTCAGCACCACACCTCACTCTTTCTCCCTCTTTCCTTCCTGTGAGGCCGGCCGCGGTGGTCTAGCGGTTCTGGCGCTGCAGTCCGGAACCGCGGGACTGCTACGGTCGCAGGTTCGAATCCTGCCTCGGGCATGGGTGTGTGTGATGTCCTTAGGTTAGTTAGGTTTAAGTAGTACTAAGTTCTAGGGGACTTACGACCTAAGATGTTGAGTCCCATAGTGCTCAGAGCCATTTGAACCATTTACTTCCTGTGACACGCCTGGGATCACATCCGGACAACCCTTAAATGGCCGTAACCGCCCAATGTGTACTATCGTCGCTCTAGTTGGCACCTGGAGCTTAACATTAACGGGAGATTTGGTTTCAACAACTTGGTATGGCCCTTGATACGTCGTGAGGAACATCATTTTCCCTTTTAGCGTATAGGGGTTGGATAGCATTACCCATTGCCCTACTTTATACTGCGGTAAACATCCTTCCGCTTTACTGCGTCTTCCAAAGCCTTTGTCTTCGCCTTTTGTACCCGTTTCCAAACATCCAGAATGGTTCTAGCGAATTGACGGACAGATTCACCAGTCATTCCATTCTGTAGCTTCACTAAATCAAAGGATGACGGCATTTTTCGCCCATACACTACCTCATATGGAGACAAACCTGTATTTGTATGGACTTTACTGCATTGTATGCGCATACAATATGCTTCAAATACTCGTCCCACTGATGGTGATCAGAATCCATATAAAAACTCAGCATCTTCCCGATTTTTCTGAGTACCCGTTCTATCCTTCCGTTGGCCTGTGGATGCAACGCTCTCGTCCTCAACTTCTTTACGTTCAACAATTTACACAGTTGCTTCATTAAATCCGACATGAAGTTGGTCCCTTGGTCAGTAATTATTATCTCTCGTACACCAAACTTCAAAATCCACTTGTTTATTAACGCTTGTGCGACCATTGCTGCCTGTTGATTTGGCATAGCCACCATCCCCACATACCTCGAAAAATGGTCTGTTATTGTCAGAACGAATCTGTTCCCCAATGGTGTTCGCCTAAACGGTCCTAAGACATCAATCTCCAGAAAAGAGAATTGACATTTTGCTTCCGGTAATCGTTGCAGCTGTATCTGTTTCCAGCTCAAATCTGCTCTCTGTGCACATGGTATAAAATTCTTGACATACTGATCCACGTCTCCACCAATACCTCTCCGCCACTCTCCTATTCGTCGCTCTACACCCTCCACGACCGGATAACACGTGATCATGTGCTTCCTTTAAAAGTTCGTCCCTCAGTTTCGCTATCACTACTACCCTTGGCCCTAACTTCGTTTCCCTGCACAGAGGACCGTCGTACATATTCAATTGTGGCTGTGTCCGATACAATTTACAATAGTTGTCCGCGTCCTGTAATTTTTTGCCGTACTGCTAGGTCATAACCTAGGACTTCTACTTTTGCCACTTTCCTACTTCGTGCATCCGCATTACCGTGCTTCTTCCCAGGCTTGTGCACCACCTCGTAGTCGAATTCACTAAGCCTCACAGCCCATCTAGCGAGTCTAGTGGACGGATCCTTCAACCCCAACAACCACTTCAACGCAGCGTGATCTGTCACTACCCGAAATCTTCTCCCATATAAATAACATTTAAAATATGTGATTCCATAGATTACGCTAAGCATCTCCCTCTCTGTTGCTGAGTAATTCTTCTCTGCAGCATTCAACTGCCTAGACGCATAGGCTACAGGATATTCTTTCTCATCAATTTCCTGACTAAGATCACACCCTAATGCTTGATTCGATGCACCGCATGCTGGTATAATCTCCTTTCCAAAATCTGGAAACACAAGAACCGGACTTGATGTTAACACTTCTATCAGTTTATCGAACTCTTTCTGACAATCTTCTGTCCACTCAAATTTCACACCCTTCCGTAACAATCGCGTCAACGGCTGTGCTAAATCTGCAGAACCGTTTAAGAACTTCCGATGGAAATTCCAAATTCCGATGAATGACTGCACTTCCTTAATTGTTTTCGGTTACCGAAAATCCCTTACAGCCTGTACCAACCTCGGATCTGTTCGCACACCGTCCTTACTGATAATATGACCCAAATATTTTACTTCTTCTAATGCGAAATGACACTTCTCCAGGCTCTACGTCAAACGAGCTGCTCTTAACTTCATAGAGACTTCCCTTAACCGCTGTCTATGTTGCTCCATACTACTTGAAAAACCTATGTCATCCAAATAGACAAGACAGTGCCGTGGTTTCAAACTCCTCAAGACACTATCTAACCACCTCTGAAACGTTGCCGGAGCGTTTTTCAAACCGAATGGCATTCTAATGTGCTGGTAATGGCCTCCAGGTGTAGAGAAAACAGTTTTTGGACGATCTTCTCGAGCCACCTCTAACTGATGATAACCACTTGTCAAATGCATCGTAGAAAAGTACTGGCACTGTCCTATGTGATCCAAAGTCTCAGATATGTTTGGAATGGGGTATGCGTCCGTTACTGTCTAATTATTGAGGTATCGGTAGTCACAACAGAACCTGTATTTCTTAGTTCCATCCGCAGATTTTTTAGGCACAACAACAATGCCCGCTCCCCAGCAACTATTACTATGCTCTATAATACCGTCCGCAAGCTGCTGATCAATGAAATCCTCCACAATCGGCTGCAGATACCTCGGTATTCTGTATAGTTTACGGTAAACGGGTGCTTCATTCCCTGTTGATATCCTATGTTGAACTAACGGAGTTACTAGCAACGGCCCCTGTGGAAAAAACAAATCCATAAATTCCCACAATAATTCTTCCATATGCTCTCTTTCTCCTCATTTCAAATGCTTAGCTTTGTCACGCAATGCAGTCCTATTGGCAGTTAGTGGTTGATCGCTTCGCCTACCTCTCGAACACCAGTCTTCGTCATCTGGCACATCCAAATTTGCTACTAAAACTCCTTTCCTCAAATTCGCGTGTACAGCGCTAAAATTATCCACGTTCATGGGAACTACTCGCCCGTCGTTCCCCTCCTGTATGCTTACAACACTAGGTTTCACAAAACAACCCAATGAACCCATATCTTCATTATCCTCCAATGGTTCAATAAGATATACTGTACCCACAGGTAGATTAGACTCCATACTTACCCAGAGCGACTTCCCGGTGCCATTAGACACACACTCATGCGAATTAAGCTTTAATGCTAATGTACGCGGTTCAGTTGGTTTGTTCATTACGTTGGACGCCCCTCGTGACAGCTCTACATTGACAACAGTTTCCCCTAGCGGAAATAACATTCCACTAAGTTCCATAGTTCGTTGTCCAAGGTCAATTTTGGCATGATGTTGATGCAAGAAATCTACTCCTAGGATTATGTCGTAGCCCTCGCTTACCCATGGTACCACGTCCATGCATGCATTAAATCGGACTTTACCTATGCGAAAGTCAACTGTCGCTGACCCCAAAGGCGTGACCTCCTTATCCTCCACTCCACGCAACCTATAACGTGCTGGGTCTAACTTCCTTCGTCCCATTATATACTTAGTAGCCACTGACACTTGTGCCCCTGTGTCCAACAAAATCTTAAACTTTTTAGTTCCTATGGATCCTACCACTGAACATTCCACCTCTGCATACGTATTCGTAGCATTGAAATTAAACAGGAGCTCCCTTAGGTGGGTCTTAGGCCCCCTCTGCCGTGTAATACTTGTCCACCTCTCCTATCTCCATTTCTCCATCCTCCACACTGCTGATTTCCACCCATTCTTCTATTCCCTGGTGACTATTCCTTGGTGCCTCTGCACATGTCCTATTCGACCACACTTACAACATTTTATACCTGCTGCAAATACTGTTTGCCTCTCGTGTACCCCTGTTGCCACGTCTATTTCCTCACATTGAATTGCCAGCTGAATGGCCGAATACAAATCTTTCGGATTCCCTTCGCGCACTTCCCATGACATATGCGCCGGTAACCCTCTCTAAAATACGTAAAGTGCCCTTTGCTCGGCCTCCTGCAACAGAACACTACTCGCTTCATCGCTCTGACCCAACACGTAAGTATACTCATTAATTTCTCTTATCCTGTCTGCAAATTTCTCCTTCTCCCTCTATCTCTTTGTCATTGTACTTAACCTCTCCCTAAAGTACCGGGCGCTATTCTGTTTCTTTTACCTTTGTAAAAGCCCTTCCTTTAACTGCTTAAGCTGTCCTGCCTTCCTTAAGGCCTCAGAACACCTTATATATATTTAGCTTGAACCGTTAATCTAATCTTTGCTATATGTAACAACTGCTCATCAGACCAACCATTCATTGCAGCTGAAATTTACAACTCCTCCACAAACGAACGCACATCCTCAGATGCCTTGCCAGAAAACCGAATAAACTTGCGGTGGCTGCAATAATCTCCTGCATCCTAGGCAACAACGACTGATCAGATACGGTTTCCCCGCTCACTTCTAGATGTTAATTCATTTCTCAACTGCGTATTGTCTGCTGTCAATTTTGCTACTTTCTCCAACAAAATCAGCACCACTTCTGGTTCCGACACTCCTTGCATCCTTTACTCTGCCATTGTGTTGCTTTCGTTCCCAGTTAGCCCCTTTCAACTTATAAAATCCCAAAAATCAAAACATTTAACCTCAAAAATCTGATTCCTTACACCTCAGTACCATCATACTCAAATTAGCACAAAAATAATTAAATGCCACAAAACAATGTTACTCCCTAAACATAGTAACACTTATTCTGACAAAATAAATAATATGCATACGCAAAACATCTAAAATGTGGCTTACAAGGAGCCATACTCGAAAAAACAAAAAGAAAGAAAACTTCCAACACTTAAAAAGAACAATTTTGACAGAACTCACCACATCTTGTGACTGTACTGCAGGTGGTGGGCTCGAATGTCATACTGAACAGACGACGTCTGCTGTTCTCTCACCAAATGTTGTAGGTGGGTGCCTGGAGGTGCCGTATTAAAACTCTGCGAGAACTTTCCAAATGATTTATTCGTTCACCTCTGTCTGCGTCACAAGGCCCGGCATTGCTGAGGTAGCACCCCAGCAGCCTCTGCATCGCAACGCTGTGTCAAGCCGGCCTTGTATGCCAGCGGAGTGCGTCGTCGTCAGGATGCCGTGGTTGACTCGACGGTCTGCGTCCCTGCCGACTCGGCGCAGCTCAGTGTGAGCTGCAGGCGGCCAGCTGCGTCCTTCTCGCCGGCGTGACTGAGATCGCAGTGGCCAACAAGCGCCCGCTATCCAGTGTCCGTATCTGCTGCCCTCGCCTCAGAAGTCGCTGGCGAGTGTCGGGAGCCAAGACGACTGTCCTCGGTAGTGAGCTGAAGAGTGGCCCACCGCTGGCTGGCTGCGGACCCTGCGTCGGCCTGAGATGGTCGAACCAACGACCCGCCTTGGACTGGGACGCAGTCGCCCCATCTGTTGCTGTGTGTAGCCCGGCGGTGTGACACACCTTGCCATCCAGGAGAGCTGCCACACTTGAATGAATCTCATTAGAAAACGGCACCTACTTATAGTCGGCTGTGCACCTCTGTATTGCTAACACGTCGCTCCGAGTCACGTACGCACAACGCCAGTGGCCCCGCTCTGCCTCTGACTTGCGCCATGAAAACTGCTGTGTGCGCCTTCTCTGACAGTTCTACGCCCCTGTGGGCTCTATTTGCCTTCGCAACAGCTGGTATCTGTAACTTACTGCAATTCGGCCTGCACCTAGCTGTAACTCATGCTCCGAATATTGTGCAAAACTAACTTTCCCTATCCTAAACGGTGGTGCCGCTACAATATCAAACTTGGCCGACCGCCACATTGTCTAACGCTAGACGCAGAACTGAGACACATTAGAGTGCATGGCGCAGCGGAACGCGGCGTAGCGCGGCGCAGGGTAACGCCCATTTTTGTAACATAATAGGTTCAAGTGTGGCTGTGCAAATTGGGTCATGACTGGGTGGTGATGCCAGACACGCCTACAAGAAGGAACACAAGCTTCATTTGAGGGTAGTGAAATAGGAAGTAAAATCATGAAACCATGTGATGAAGCAAGGCAGAAAATTTTAAATATTTAATACAGGTAAATAAGGATGTCTATGCGCTTCCTATTATGCTGATGTATGTGTGATCTGTTACAAAAATTCGAAATGTGGGAATTTTCACAGATGTATCCTCTTTGTGCTCCTGCTAAAAAGCATCCAATATCTGAAGTAAAAGTGACTGTGATTACTTGCGTATGGGTGTAACAAGAGACTCTACCATAAGCATGTGCAGGGGAGACGCTCAGTAGCTTGGTATGGGCTTTTGTTGAAGTTTCGAGAACATACCTTCACTGAAGAGTCAAGCAGTATATTGCTCCCTCCTACGTATATCTCGCGAAGAGACCATGAGGATAAAATCAGAGATATTAGAGACCACACGGAGGCATACCGACAATCCTTCTTTCCACAAACAATAAGAGACTTGAATAGAAAGGAGAACCGATAAAGGTACCGTAAGGTTGCTTGCGGGGTATGGATGTAGATGCAGACATCACATTTTTACTGTAAGCTAAAAACAGTCGACAAACCCTCCATGAATACAATGTTTTAATTGTCGTGTAGTGGTGAGAAAAACCATATGAGAGCAGAGATGGGGTAGCTATCTATGTGAAAAAGAATCTGTCCTTTAATACAACAGATGTACAAATATATTGTGTGGAGCAAAATTTTCAGGTATATGATATTGAAAGAGTAGCTGACAAGAAATTGGTAATTGTAGTGGTATACAGGGTTCAAATGGCTCTAAGCACTGTGGGACTTAACATCCGAGATCATCAGTCCCCTAGACTTACAAGGGAACCTCCCCATCGCACCCCCCTCAGATTTAGTTATAAGTTGTCACAGTGGATAGGCCTTGAAAAACTGAACAAAGATCAATCGAGAAAACAGGAAGAAGTTATGTGGAACTACGAAAAAATAAGCAAAATATAGAAACTGAGTAGTCCATGCGCAACATATATAACATCAAGGAGAGCGTTAGTCGAGTATCGCCGTGGTTAGCGTGAGCAGCTACGGAGCGAGAGGTCCTTGGTTCAAGTCTTCCCTCGAGTGAAAATTTTACTTTCTTTATTTTCGCAAAGTTATGATCTGTCCGTTTGTTCATTGACGTCTCTGTTCACTGTAATAAGTTTAGTGTCTATGTTTTGCGACCGCACCGCAAAACCGTGCGATTAGTAGACGAAAGGACGTGCCTCTCCAATGGGAACCGAAAACATTTGATCGCAAGGTCATAGATCAACAGATTCCTCCACAGAAAAACATGTCTGATATATTCTATACGACACTGGTGACGGCATGTGCGTCACATGACAGGAATTTGTTGTCGACCCACCTAACTTGTAAACTTGGCGAATGGGTAAAAAGATTCTTCTACCTTCCCCGATTTAGGTTTTCTTGTGGATGTGATAATGACTCCCAAAAAACTGATGAAAACATAATAGTTTGTCACATAAACTGAAAATAAAAAATTAAAGTTTTCACTCAAGGGAAGACTTGAACCAAGGACCTCTCGTTTCGCAGCTGCTCACGCTAACCAGGGGACCACGACGCTGCGGTGCGGGTATTATCCTTGATGTTGCATATCTTCCGCATGGACTACTCAGTTTATATATTTTGCTCATTTTTTCATAGTTCCACACAACTTCTTCCTGTTTTCTCTATTAATGTGTGTTCAGTTTCTCAAGGCCTATCCACTGTGCCAACTTATAACTAAATCTAAGGGGGGTGCGATGGGGAGGTTCCCTTGTTAGAACTACATAAACCTAACTAACCTAAGGACATCACATACATCCATGCCTGAGGCAGGATTCTAACCTGCGACCGGAGCAGCCCTGTGATTCCAGACTGAAGCACCTAGAACCGCTTGACTACAGCAACCGGCAGTATACAGGGCTACATCTGGTAATTTTGAAATGTTTATAAAGCAATTAGATTCTGTGCTGTCGTATCCAGCAAGGAAAAATAGGGACATTATAGTGACAGGAGATTTTAATGCACGTTTCCTAGTAAACTCATCTTCTAAGGCAGAATTCGCAAATTTAATGTACACGAAAATCATGTCTCCCATGTCAGGTTTCCCACATGTACTACTGCCACTTCCAGCACTCTGACAATATCTTCGTAGATGTGAGTAGAGCTAACCATACCACAGTAGAAGTCATAAATGGTCTCTCCGATCATTATGGGCAAATACTCACTATTAACAGCTTTAATACACATCAGAGTAATGCTGATGCTCAAGGGAAAACCATTAGAAACATGAATGAGGAAAATATTTAAGATTTCAAATTACACTTTTGGGAAACTGATAGGAGGTATGTTTATCTTGCTAATACAAAATATAATTTGTTTACTGATGAAGTATCAGGTATATTTGAAAGTGTCTTCCCAAAAACGATCTATAGACTGCAGGACAGGCAATCAGGCAAAAAACCATGGCTCACCAAGGACATAAAAATATCATGCCAGAGAAAGAGAGACCTGTGTATAATATCCTTAAAATCTAGTAATCCTCTCCAGCTTAACTATTATAGGACATTGTAAAATTTTAACAAATGTAACTATTAAATCAAAAAGTGAACACAACTTGCGAAAGTAGCTGTTCAGATAATAAAATCAGAAAGATCTGGAATATAATAGAGGGAAACAGGAAATTCACCATCTGATAAGGTAAGAACTGCTGTCCTAAAAATTAACAATTCGAGAATAGTTGATAGTAAACGGATAGCACACACATTTAACAACCACTCTTTAACTGTTACTGCTCAAATCGGTTTCACTGGTGACCTAAGTGAAGCAGCAGATAATCTGAAACTTAACCTCCCTGAAATTTCTAATGATACGATCTAATGATATGATTGTATAAATATATCATCCATAAATGTCAATGAAATCAAAAAAAGATTCACTCTTCAAAAAGTGAAAGATCTTGAGGTATAGATAACATTTCTAGCAAGCTGTTAAAAGCCTGCAGTAATGAAGTGAGTGTAGTATTTGCTCACATTTGCAACACATCTCTTTGTGAAGGAGTTGTTCCAGAGAGGGTAACATACGCCATTGCAAGACCTCTTTACAAGTACAGCGATGCTGCAGATATCACGAATTATCGACCTGTCTCTCTGTTAACATTTTCAAAGGTTCTTGAAAAAGCAGAGTGTAACCGGATTGTTGCCCACCTAGATAAGCATAATATTATAAACTATAGACAGTTTGGTTTTTCAAAATGGTGTTTAGACAGTGAGCCATATAGTCTCAAGTGATATCTTGGAGTCTATTAACACTAAGAAGTCACCAGTTGGTGTCTTCAGTGACCTTTCCAAGGGTTTTGATTGCGTAAACCACAAGATGATCTTAGAGAAGGCCTATCATTATGGAATCAAAGGGCAATAGGTAATTGGTTAAAATCACACGTATTGCGAAGACAGAAAAACAAAAGGTGGTCCTACATGGCTGCAACAATGGATCTCGTAATAAAGTTGCTTCTAAATGGGGCACAATACTGCGTGGGGTACCCCAGGGATCTGTCTTTGGGCCGTTGCTGTTTTTAGTATATGTCAGTGATCTTCCCCTGTCCGTTAGTAAAATATACGAATTCACAAAGTTTGATGATATAAGCATTGTGGTAGACAGTAAGTCCACTACTTATCTAGAACCTGGTGTTGATGAAATAATCAGAGAAGTTAGAAATTGGTTTACAATTAATTCTCTTTCAGTTAATATTAAAAATACTAATTTTATTCAATTCCACATTAAAAATAAAAATCTGGAAAACACACAACCACCACCAGGTACTAGGACAGGTGCACTCCACTAAATTCCTAGGGTTTCATATTGACAGTAGGCTCAACTGGGAACATCATGTGTCCCTGGCTCTAAAAAGGCTGTCATCAGCAACTTCTGCTTTTTAAGAATCATCACTCATCTTGGAGACGTCACCATTTTAAAATAAGCTTATTTTGGGTACTTTCATTCATTAATGAGTAATGGCATAATCTTCTGGGGTAATTCAGCAGCCTCAAAAATCCTAACAGCTCAGAAGAGAGCAGTCGGAATTATGTGAGGTGTTTCTTCATGAACCTCGTGTAGAAACGGTTTCCCACAGTTAGGAATACTGATGACAACAAGAAGTCATTACATTTACATTCTGGTGAATTTTGTTATTAAAAACCATGCTCAGTATGAAAAAATTCTTCATACCACAACAATAACACTAGAGTTAAAGGTGATCTCCATTTTGAACTAAAAAAATTGTCTCTTGTACAGAAGGGAGTAAAGTACACTGCTATTAAGATTAATGTACTGCGTAACTATATTAAATGTAAAAGAGAAAATGAAATGCCATTCAGATTCACATTAAAGAAATACCTGCTTGATGATCTACTATACTCCTTAGGTGAATTCTTTTCCAGAAATAATTCCCATATACACTTTTAATGCACTTCTTGAATAAAAAGATTCCTCTTGCTATTCAGTTACATGAAAGACAAAATAGTATTTTAGACAGTAAATTACAATACTAGATAAATGTAAGCTAGTAAGGAAAATTGATACTATTATTTATATTATTGTACTGTTGTTATTCTGTAGTATTAATTGTATTTGTATAATTATATTGACATGTTCCACATCCAAGTGAATTACTCAGATCCATGGAATATGCATACCAAATAAAATAAATAAGATCAGTGGTTGCACACACAGCATCAGCATCAATAAACTAATTACAGACCAGACTATACAAATGAATAATGTGCTCGGTATTATTCCAGAAGTATGACTATCCTGAAAGAGTGTGATCATTTTATATATTTAATTTGATGAACTGTGTTGCTAGTAAAGGCAGGCCTACATTCATGACAATGACAATGTTTCACGATGATGTGAACTCTTCCCTCACAAGGCAAACCTGGATAGGTTGCGCATTCCTTCCAGGCACATTATCCTCAGCTGCTGATCATCATGTTGTGCACTGAATCAATTGTTTACTTTTCTCAATGCCATCTCTTATTCACGAACCGCATGTTGTCAGTCTGGCAAGCTGGAGGTGAGTAACCAGCATGTAGCATGTGCACATCACTCTGCTTGAAGGGTACAATTGTCTTTATTTTCATACTGAACAGATGAAGAGCAGGAAGAAAATACTTTGGTAAGTTTCCATTACAGTCGTTCACTGTTAGAAATACTTTGGGTTATGGTGATTCCACCAAAACAGCAACAGAATCGTCGATTTATTTTTGTATAAATCTTTAACCTTTTCTCATTTGAAAAAGCATAATCATTTGAGTTATGGCTGCATTTCTTTTGTTGACAAGTTAAATGTTCTTTTCCTAAAATACAGCATAAATTGCACAAACTCGCCTTGCAACAGCTATTGCAACAGAATTCTGTAAGTGACTCAGTACACAAGAATTTGCCGACCAGGTAGGTCAATAGTTTACGGAAAACCTCATTGTTAATTTTCAGTAAGATAACACAAGAAATTTCACGTTTTTCATACTAGGGAATTCTCTTTACACACGAGCTGCCAATATCTCTTCAAAAATTACAGTACTGGATTGAAAAATAAAATCAATAAATTATGCTGTGTTGCTGTAGATACAGAAAGTTCTGTCATTAACGATTAGGCAAAATATTCTCCTCGTTCTGTGCTATCATCCACCAAAATCTCGTTTAGATGTCTCGAGCAGTTCAGGAGATATGAGGTAGGTCTCTCTCTCTCTCTCTCTCTCTCTCTCTCCCTCTCTCTCTCTCTCTCCCTCTCCCATAAACTATTGACATCTTTGGTCGCCAATTGCATGTTTATGAGATAATGTTTGAGAATTCTGTCGCAGTAGCTGCTGCAAGATAAGTTTTTGCAGATTATCCTGTGTTTTGGCTAAAGAAACACAATTAAACATGTCAACAAGGGAAGTGTGCCCGTTAATCATAAATGTCTGTGCTTCTTCGAATGAGAAAACGTTAACAATGCATATAAAAGTAAATCGACAATTTTGTTGCAGTTTTTGACGACTCCACGTAACCCATAGTATTTTTAACACATAATGGCTGTAATGGAAACTTACCAAATGATTTTATACCTTTTCTTCATCTGAGCAGTATTAGAATAATGACAAGTATACCATTCAGGCGGACCGATGCACACATGTGAGGTGTTGCTCACCTATGGCTAGCCAAACTGACAACGCGTGATTCACGAATAAAGTAGTTGTTACTGAGAAACGTAAGCAATTGATACGTCGCACAACAAAATGGTCAGTGTATTGTCAGCAGTTGAGAATAATGCGTGTAACAGGAATGCAGAAGCTAGTCAGGTGTGCCTTGTGAGGGGAAGAGTTCACGTCGTCTGAAAAACATGGTCATCAATGCAGGTCTGCGTTTGTCAGCAATACATTTCACAAAATAAATATATCAAATCACCACACTCTTTCAGGATGCGCCTACTTTGAGAATAATACGGCCACTACTTCATTTGTATATCTGTTGCATAATTACTTTATTAATGCTGATACTATGTATGCAACCACTGAAACGCTTATTTCATCACGGCGAGCCATTTAAAACAATGTCATTCATGGGCGTTTCTAGACCATTTCTAACTTGCAGTGGAAATGTGATGTCCACATGTACGTAGTACAATGTCTCTTAGTACATGCATAGCTAAGTAATAAGAGTGAAACTTACATACATACTTACTTCCTTATTCACTACCCTGGAGGTCAATAGTCTGTTCTCTCTTACAATCTGAAAACATTGTGGAGGTAGAAGATAGAATACCAGTGGCTAGTGGGTCACAAGTCATTGAACTGTGCATTGTTCTTGACAAAAGAATAAATAAAACAAAACAAAACTACATGCGTAAAGTTACTGAGAAGTGTAATGAACTAACGAAGAGAGATGGAACCCTGAAATGGCGAAAAACGAAGCACTACTAAATGACAAAATGCTGTGTACTGTAAGTCTGACATGGCTCATATGGGCTGTAGAAGTATTGCCCATCCGAAAAATACAAAGTGAACATATGGGAGGACTGCTTTCCCACTCCCCACCTCACCCCTATCATAGTGCTACCCCTCCATTGGGCTTGTGGTTCTTTCGTGTGTGGCACATACAGGGCCCTGAGCTATTGCAGCACATTCTTTCTTCCCAGGCTGCATTTCCTTCGCCCTGCCCCTCCAACCACAACCTGGCTCCTTTTCTGCTGCCCCCCTCCTTCCATACTCTGTGTTTCTATGTCGACCTGGCTATCCATCTGGAACACTGTATTCCTTCGAATTTATTCCTCTTGCCTGATATTTCATACTTCCTGGCGTTTTTGGTCCCCCCTTGGGGTCTGGCCACCACTTCTAAATTTTCTATCTTTAGTGTGAGCCATTTGGTGAAACAGTCACTCCCTCCAATCTATGCTGTGTATTCCTCTACTCCCTGCCTTCTCCTCTTCCTTGCCCGGTGTAGCCTCCCTTTGCCCCATTACATAACCCGCATGTGTAGCTAGTTCATTTGGTGGGTCAGTTTCATACCCATCTGTCTGAGCCCCCTGACAACACAGGGATGACACTACTTGATACCTCAGCCGTTCCCTCCCTATGTATGCCAAGAAGTGGTTGCTTGGCGTCCTGGAGCCTGGGAACTCCTGGTAGTGGCCACCATGCCAGGCAGCAATTCCTTTTGTAGGATGGCGCCTAAGGGGAGGATCCCTGATAGGGGATAGGTGGTATCAGGGCAGATGCTTGGCACGTGAAGTGTATCAACCTGCATAAATTTGGATGGTTTCAAATGGCCATCTCTTTGAATGGTGCTTTGTATGGCTTCAGTCTTCCCATCCCTGGCTACACCCTGGGAGGAGGACCAAGGTCACTGTCTTGGGGTGAAACACTTTCCCCACTACCTGGTCTGTACTAGGATGGATGGGGACACATTCAAGCTCCCTGTTAATCAAAGCTTCTACAGCCCATCATGCTTGTTATAGCTGCGGCGATGTCCTGAGTGTCTATTGCCCCTCATCAGTCTCTGGGTATAGTCCAGGGAGCGATTTTTCATCGGAACCTCATCCTGCAAACTAATGAACTCCAGACTAATCTGGAGCACTGTAGCATTCATTTTGTTTGACATGTGCAGAAATGTCATAAACACTATCACAGCGGTACTGGCTACTTTATTCTGGCTTTCGAGACGGATAACACCCCAGTGAAAGTCAAGGTTGTGTCTTACTGATGTGACGCAAAGCTATATGTCCTGCCACTAAGAAATACTTTCAATGCTTGCGTTTTGGTCACGCCGTCCCCCTGTACAGTGGATGCTCTTTGTGTTGACTGGCCACCAACTTCTTGAGGAATGCCCTGTGTTCCGCCACACATGCATGCGTGTGCACGTGCATCAATTGTCATGACCACCAAGCTCTGCACTCGCGAAATTTCCCAGTTTACAAAAAAGAAAAGATCAAATAGTAAAAGTTCTTGATCATCTGTCTTAAGCCAAAAATACGACAAACTCCACCCAGTGTCAATAACTTCCACTTCTGCCTGTGTTACATCCTTTCCCCTCTCCAACCTCTTCAGTTCCTAAGCCCTTCCCTCTGGGTGCCGCTCCCCCTCTCTGACCAAAGAAATGCTCCACTTATTCAGCGCCCGCCGGTGATGGGGCTCGCCCTGGACCCCTCCCCTTGGCATCCTGGAATTCATCAGTTTGCAGGATGAGGTTCCTATGAAAAATCGCTGCCTGGTTCATATTCAGAGACTGATGAGGGGTAATAGATACTCAGAACGTCGCCACGGCTATCACAAGCATGATGGGCTGCAGAAGCTTTAACAGGGAGCCTGACCACATCTTACCGAGAGACTCCACCCCACCAAACACGCGCCATCACAACTCTACCCTGGGATCGTCTATACGCCCTAAGGTTGCCTGCTCTCTTCCAGTTCCAGTTTCAGATCTTGTGGAAGCCTGCTCTACCTCTGTACCCTGCCCCCTCCAAACGAGAACAACCACCGTAAGTCCCAGGAACAAGCCATCCCCTCCATGCTTCCAGAGGGGCTGTCTCCCCCTTCACAACCTGAGTCTGACTTATCATTTATGGAAATCACCCAACCTCATTGGTGATGACCACTGCCCCAGTACCATGACTTCCTTCACCTTTTTTGTGTCAGCTGGACAATCACCACATAATACAGTGGAATTGCTTCAGGTATTACCATCACCTACCAGAAATATAAAAATTTGTTTCCTCCTATTCTGCATTCTGTCTTGCTCTTAAAGAAACACACCTCGGTGAGGACCACTCTCCAATGTTCTGCGCTTATCGGGCATTCTGTGAGAAAAATGCCAGCGCTGGGATAGTGCCTGGAGGGGTCTTACACTTTGGCTCATACCAATGTCATTAGTGCATTGATACAAACTTACAAGGGAACCTCCCCATAGCACCCCCCTCAGATTTAGTTATAAGTTGGCACAGTGGATAGGCCTTGAAAAAGTGAATACAGATCGATCGAGAGAACAGGAAGAAGTTGTGTCGAACTATGAGAAAAATAAGCAAAATAGACAAACTGAGCAGTCCATGCGAAAGATAGGAAACATTAAGGAGAGTACCTGCTCAGTAGCGCTATGGTCCTGTGGTTAGCGTGAGCAGTCGTGGAACGAGAGGTCCTTGGTCCAAGTCTTCCCTCGAGTGAAAATTTTAATTTTTTATTTTCAGACAATTATCAAAGTTCAGGCACACACACACACACACACACACACACACACACACACACACACACACACACACACACACACACACAAAATCAACTTCGCTCTCCAAAGTTCCAAGACATGTTTTGCTTGGATATATGCAGGATTTGACGGTGTACACACGGAAAAATTTGAAAACTTTAAAACATACGTTTTGAGAGAGCACAGGGAAAACTGTGCGACTGTGAAACTGTTGCATTCATTTGTTGCAGTTTATGAGACAAACTCTTGTGATTTCGTCACTTTTTTGGGAGTGATTATCACATCCACAAGGAAACCTAAATCGGGCAAGGTAGAATCTTTTTACCCATTCGCCAAGTTTACAAGTTAGGTGGGTCGACAACATATTCCTGTCATGTGTCGTATAGAATATATCAGACGTGTTTGCCTGTGGAGGAATCGGTTGACCTATGACCTTGCGATCAAATGTTTTCGGTTCCCATTGGAGAGGCACGTCCTTTCGTCTACTAATCGCACGGTTTTGCGGTGCGGTCGCAAAACATACACTAAACTTATTACAGTGAACAGAGACGTCAATGAACGAACGGACAGATCATAACTTTGCGAAAATAAAGAAAGTAAACTTTTCACTCGAGGGAAGATTTGAACCAAGGACCTCTCATTCCACAGCTGCTCACGCTAACCACGAGACCACGGCGCTCCTGAGCTCACACTATCCTTGATGTTGCATATCTTTGGCATGGACTACTCAATTTGCATATTTTACTTATTTTTTTCATAGTTCTACACAACTTCTTCCTGTTTTCTCGATTGATCTGTGTTCAGTTGTTCAAGGTCTATCCACTGTGTCAACTTATAACTAAATCTGAGGGGGGTGCGATGGGGAGGTTCCCTTGTTAGAAGCAGTACTGATATGAGTGAGAACAACTCCAGCAATCACCATTTACAATGTCTACCTCTTTCCAGGTAGACAACTTCCTGATGTTGATCTACACTATGTGATCAAAAGTGTCCAGACACTCCCAAAAAATACGTTTTTCATATTAGGTGCATTGTGCTGCAACCTGCTGCCAGGTACTCCATATTAGCATCCTCATTACTCATTAGACATCGTGAGAGAGCAGAATGGGGTGCTCCGCGGAACTCAGACTTCGAACGTATTCGAGTGATTGGGTGTCACTTGTGTGATACGTCTGTATGCGAGACTTCCACACTCGTAAACTTCCCTAGATCCACTGTTTCTGATGTGATAGTGAAGTGGAAACGTGAAGGGACACGTACAGCACAAAAGCGTACAGGCCGACCTCGTCTGTTGACTGACAGAGAATGCTGACAGTTGAAGAGGGTCGTAATGTGTAATAGGCAGACATCTCTCCAGACCATCACACCGGAATTCCAAACTGCATCAGGATCCACTGCAAGTACTATGACAGTTACGGCGGGAGGTGAGAAAACTTGGATTTCATGGTCAAGCGGCTGCCCATAAGCCACACCTCACGCTGGTAAATGCCAAACGACGCCTCGCTTGGTGTAAGGAGCGTAAACATTGAACTATTGATTAATAGAAAAACGTTGTGTGGAGTGACGAATCACGGTACACAATGTTGCGATCTGATGGCAGGGAGTGGGTATGGGTATGGCGAATGCCCAATAAACGTCATCTGCCAGTGTGTGTAGAACCAACAGTAAAATTCGGAGGTGGTGGTGCTATGGTGTGGTCGGGGTTTCATGGAGGGGGCTTGCACCTCCTGTTGTTTCACATGGCACTATCACAGCACAAGCCTACATTGATGTTTCAAGGATCTTCTTGCTTACCATGGCTGAAGAGCAATTCGGGGATGGCGATTGCATCTTTAAACACGATTGAGCATGGAGTGGATACATGACAATAACATCCCTGTAATGGACTGGCCTGCACACAGTTCTGACCTGAATTCTATAAAACACCTTTGGGATTTTTTGGAACGGTGACTTCGTGCTAGGCCTCACCACCTGACATCGATACCTCTCCTCAGTGCAGCACTCGGTGAAGAATAGGCTGCCATTTCCCAAGAAACCTTCCAGCACCTGATTGAATGTATGCCTGCGAGAGTGGAAGCTGTCATAAAGGCTAAGAGTGGGCCAACGCCATATTCAATTCCAGCATGACCGATGGAGGGCGCTACGAACTTGTAAGTCGTTTCAAGCCAGATGTCCAGATACTTTTGATCACATAGTGTACCTACCTTAATACAGCAACTCCATTGCCCATGCTTCCTTCTCAGGGACTTCAGTGCGCACCACCTCCTATGGGGGAGTTCTACGTCGACAGGTAGGGGTCTTCTAATTGGCAAATGACGGTTCCCCTACCCATTTCAGTGCCACTCATGGCACCTTTATTGCTATTGATCTCACGATCTCTTTCCCTGCTCTCTTGGCTTCCCTACATTGGTCATCCCATGATCGTCTGCGTGACAGTAACCACTTTCTGGTGATTCTATCGTTCCCTGCCACCGCCAGGCATCCAGGGCACCACATTCGGCATTCCGCAGAGCTAGTTGCCTTTATATACACCCACTGTGCACCTCAACACCTCTTTCGGATTGCATTGATGCAGTCATGCAAGATGTCTCTTCTTCAGGCCACTGGCCCTGCTATCTCATATCCCCCACGTTATCGACCAGTACTCTAGTGGACCAAGAATGCTATCGTTATCCAGGACTGCCAATAGGCGCTGCAACGATTTCAGTGACATCCTTCGCAGAGCAACCTTATCGCTTATAAGCGTCTGTATGCTAAAGCTCACTACCTTATTAAGCAGAGTAAAAAAGAAGTGCTGCAAGTGCTATGCTTCCCCCCTGGGGAAGTATACCTTTTCATCCAAGGTTTGGTCCAAGGTCCATAGCCTTTTGGGCTCCCAACAACAATAAACGGTCAAAGGTCTTACCCTACAGGGTGCTCTGTGCAGTGATCCATATGACACAGTTTGTGACAGCATTGGCGTTCTCTTCCTAACCTGCTACCTTTCTCCAGCAAAAACGCAGAGTTTAACAAACCCCACTCTGTTTCAAACTCCACCAAGCTGAATCCTCTAATGAATGCTTCACTCAACGAGAATTCATGTGGGCTTGCACAACTTCACATACATGGCCCCATGCTCAGGTTCCATCCACAACCGGATGATCCATCACTTGGATGTTACCCAGAGGCAACATCTCTGGGTCATCAGTGGCATTTGGCTCACAGGCGCCTTCCAAACACAATGGCGAGATAGCATAGTTACCCTGTCCTCAATCCTGGGAAGAAACCATCTCTATGACAGCTACCACCCAATTAGCCTGACCAATGTACGTTGCAAATTGCTTGAGAGGATGGCTACCTTGGTGTGGTTTTCTATGACCTACATCAGGCATAAGACACAGCACTGTCATACTTGTCACCCACCATGATTTGGGTTTCATGACCCCCCATCAGATTTTTGTTTGAGTTCTTTTCTACTACGTCTTCTGGGTTATCCCCCTACGTGTCCAAAGTTTAGAATAGGCTCGAGGTATTTCTGCCTGCTATGAGGCGACTAAAAGGAGTCCCACACTTTTTGGCTTTTATGTGATGGTCGCCTGTTAGGTTTGACTTCGTCTTCCAAATTTTTCCAAAGAGCGAGCCAATTGGGGAATGGCGCCTTGCATGGTGCATCGTGTCGATCGTGCATCGAGATCGTTAGCCCACTTTCTCGTTGTCGCATTGCAGTCCCGCTCATTCTCCATCTCTTGGGTGAGGACACCTTCCTGGGTGCGTTTCCCACCATGCACTATGCAGTGCCGCTTTCTGTGCCGACGATCATGGACTTCTTTGCACCTGATGTCCAGCATGGTAGTCAGTCCATTGTGGTAGGGCCGCCGTGTACCCTGTTGGTTGTAGCCTCCTGACAATACAGGGATCTCTCTGCTGATGCCTGCGCAGTTAACTCCCCACATGTGCCCTGGAGTAGATACCCATCTCCTTGGGGCATCAGGACTTCCAGATATGGCCATCCTGCCAAGTGGCCCTTGCTGAGGCTGGGTGGCGCCCGTGGGGAGGGCCCTTCGTTGGAGTGGGTGGCATCAGGTCGGATGGCACACATTGAAGTGTAGTACGTCATCTCTTGCTGGTGGAAACCCACCAGCAGTCTCTAAGCGTTCCCAGGCTCAACTCAATCTGCAGAAATATGACCCCAAGATGTTTCCCTCCCTGGCCACACAATGGGAGGAACGCCAGGCTAAGGATGGCAGCAAAGCTTGATCACCCCCGTACCACGTCAGTACGAGAGTTAATGGGGAATCATTCATGTCAACAAAGCATCAGCATTTAGAGGACAAGTTAGGGGAGGTGGAGAGCTTGTCCAAAATGCGCTCTGGGTCAGTTTATAATAAAATCAGCGTTCTTGCCCAGTCATGGGAATTACTCGCCTGTGATTAGCTGGGGGATGTTTCTGTTTCAATCACGCCCCATAAGAGCATAGATAGGGTCCAGGGTATTCCATTCCATAAGGACCTTCTTTTACAGTCTGATGACGAGCTGCGCGCCAATTGAGAGTGCCCAGGTGTTCACTTCGTCCAGCGTGCCCATTGGGGTCCGAGGGATAATCAGGTTGCCACCGGTGCCTTCACCTTGGTCTTCGAGGATGACAAATGACCCGAGGTGGTCAAGGTGATGGTCTACTGCTGTGATGTCAAGCCATATATCCCTCCCCAAGTGCAGTGCTTTAAGTGCTGGAAGTTAAGCGACATGTCCTCCCGCTATACTTCAAGCGCCGCCTGTCGAGATTGTGGACGTCCTTCCAATCTCAATACTCCATGTGCCCCGCCTCCCATCTGTGTCAACTGTGGAGAGCACCATTCCCCTTGCTCGCTGGACTGTAGGATTCTACAGAAAGAACAGAAGATAATGGAATACAAGATCCTGGACCACCTGACCTACACTGAGGCTAAGTGAAAATACAAGGGGCCCCATCGTGTACACATGACATCAACCTACACCGCCGCTACGTCAACAGTTCTACCATCTCCCGTTTCACTGCGTACCGTTGGCTCTCGGAGCCGTCAGACTCCACCAGCCCCCCTTGATGGTGGTGGGCACTTTCTTCCCTGTTGTTCCTGCACCACCTACTTCGGGAGCAACACCCCCCAAACCATCAGGGACATCAGTCCCCACTTCTTAGCTGGAGAAGTCCACTGGACCTGACGGGATACCAATTCGATTCTACACAGAGTATGCGAAAGAACTTGCCTACCCCCCCCCCCCCCCCCTTCTAACAGCCGTGTACCGCAAGTCTCTAGAGGAATGGAAGGTTCCAAATGATTGGAAAAGAGCACAGGTAGTCCCAGTTTTCAAGAAGGGTCGTCGAGCAGATGCGCAAAACTATAGGCCTATATCTCTGACATCGATCTGTTGTAGAATTTTAGAACATATTTTTTGCTCACGTATCATGTCATTTCTGAAAACCCAGAATCTACTCTGTAGGAATCAACATGGATTCCGGAAACAGCGATCGTGAGAGACCCAACTCGCTTTATTTGTTCATGAGACCCAGAAAATATTAGATACAGGCTCCCAGGTAGATGCCATTTTCCTTGACTTCCGGAAGACGTTCGATTCAGTTCCGCACTGTCGCCTGATAAACAAAGTAAGAGCCTACGGAATATCAGACCAGCTGTGTGGCTGGATTGAAGAGTTTTTAGCAAACAGAACACAGCATGTTGTTCTCAATGGAGAGACGTCTACAGACGTTAAAGTAACCTCTGGCGTGCCACAGGGGAGTGTTATGGGACCATTGGCTTTTCACAATATATATAAATTACCTAGTAGATAGTGTCGAAAGCTCCATGTCTCTTTTCGCGGATGATGCTGTAGTATACAGAGAAGTTGCAGCATTAGAAAATTGCAGCAAAATGCAGGAAGATCTGCAGCGGATAGGCAAATGTAATGTATTGCGAGTACATAGAAAGAAGGATCCTTTGTTGTATGATTATATGAAGCGGAACAAACACTGGTAGCAGTTACTTCTGTAAAATATCTGGGAGTATGTGTACGGGACGATTTGAAGTGGCATGGTCGTATAAAATCAATTGATGGTAAAGTGGGTCCCAGGTTGAGATTCACTGGGAGAGTCCTTAGAAACTGTAGTAACAAAGGTGGTGGTTTACGTAACACTCGTTCGACTTATACTTGAGTATTGCTCATCAGTGTGGGATCCGTACCAGGTCGGGTTGACAGAGAAGATACAAAGAAGAGCAGCGCGTTTCGTCACAGGGTTATTTGGTAAACGTGACAGTGTTTCGGAGATGTTTAGCAAACTCAAGTGGCAGACTCTGCAAGAGAGGCGCGCTCTGCATCGCGGTGTAGCTTGCTGTTCAGGTTTCGAGAGGGTGCGTTTCTGGATGAGGTATCGGATATATTGCTTCCCCCTACTTATACCTCCCGAGGAGATCACGAATGTAAAATTAGAGAGATTGGAGCGCGCACGGAGGCTTTCCGGCAGTTGTTCTTCCCACGAACCGTACGTGACTGGAACAGGACACGACACGGAGGTAATGAGCGGCACGTAAAGTGCCCTCCGCCACACACCGTTGGGTGGCTTGCGGAGTATAAATGTAGATGTAGAAGCATAAGTCTTCTTCGGCTCCTCTCGCTAGGAAGTGTCCCTTGGGTTACTCCCTTCCCAGGTTCCAACCAGTGGGAAAGGGGATACCCACCAGTGACTGAACCAACCACATGGCTTCACAGTCCTTCACAGACCCAGTGAAGCCCTCCCAGCCAGAAACACCGAGAGAAACCAAAAAAGACGGCTCACAAGAATTCGGACCTTGGGGTGGCACCCATACCACCACTCCCTAAAAGATCTGCATCTGAGGATGTGGTGGAGATTCTGGCGTCCGCTGAGGACCTAGATCTCGCCAGACCATCACACAATGGATGTCGATGGCACAAGTACTGTATCTGTGGCAGCAGGTGACACTGAGGCGTACCTTGCCTCCTTGAGCACTTCATGCCTTCCCAGCCTAACAATGACGTCGTCTTCCAGTGGAACTGCGGCGGTTTTTTCCATCACCTGACTGAGCTACAGCAATTGCTAAGCTTTACACCGGCTTACTGCATTGACCTCCAGGAAACATGGTTCCCAGCAATTCAAAACCTTGCCTTCCGCAGCTATACGGTATATTACAAGAACAATAGCGAATATAATGTGTCAGGTGGCGTTTTCGTCTATGTCCTGAACTCTGTCTGTAGTGAACCTGTACCCCCTTCAAACTCCTCTTCATGCTGTGGCTGTCAGGATAAGGACGACACAGGAAATAACTGTCCGCAATGTATATCTTCCTCCAGATGGTGCGGTACCCCTGAAAGTCCTGGCTACCCTGATTGATCAACTCCCTAAACCTTTCTTACTTCTGGGAGATTTTAACGCCAATAACCCCTTGTGGGATAGTACCATGCTTACTGGCCGAGGCAGAGGAGTTGAATATTTACTGTCCCAACTCGACCTCAGCCTCTTAAATACTGGGGCTGCCACACATTTCAGTGTGGCTCACGGTAGTTACTAGGCCATTGATTTATCAATATGCAGCCCACGACTCCTCCCATCTGTCCACTGGACAGCACATGACTTGTGTGGTAGTGATCACTTCCCCATCTTCCTGTCACTCCCTCAGCATCACGCCCACGGACGCCTACCCAGATGGGCTTTAGACAAGGCAGACTGGGAAGCCTTCACCTCTGCTGTCACCGTCGAATCTCCCCCAGATAGTACCATCGATGTTGTCGTTGAGCAGGTCACCACAACGGTCGTTTCTGTGGCGGAAAACGCTATCCCTCTTTCTCTAGGGTGCCCCCAGCGAAAGGCAGTTGCTGAAGCCATTGAAGAGGGTCGGTGAGACAGCGACATAAGCGGCATCCTTTTGTAGAGCACCTCATAGCCTTTAAACGGCTTCGTGCCTGCGTTCACCAGCTTATACAAAGACGGAAACAGGAGTGTTGAGGGAGGTATGTTTCGACCATTGGGTGCCATAAATCACCTTCCCAAGTATGGACCAAGAACAAACGTCTTTTAGGGCACCAGACCCCAACGGGTGTCCCTGGTGTTAACATCAATGGCGTATTGCCTACCGATGCAAATGCAATTGCAGAGCACGTTGATGAGCACTATGCTCGCGCTTCTGCATCAGAGAAATATCCCCCAGCATATCGCGTCCTCAAATGGCGGATGGAAGGGATGGTTCTCTCGTTCACTACACGTCACAGTGAAAACTATAACGCCCAATTTACAGAGTGGGAGCTCCTCAGTGACCTTGCATGTTGCCCTGACACTGCTCCTGGACCGGATCGGATCCACAGTCAGATAATGAAACATCTCTCGCCTGACTACAAGCTGCATCTCCTCCTCGTCTGAAACCGGATCTTGTGCGCTGGCGTCTTTCCACAATAATGGCGTGAGAGCACCGTCATTCCGGTGTTCAAACCCGGTAAGAACCCGCTTGACTTGGATAGCTATTGGCCCATTAGCCTCACCAACGTTCTTTCTAAGCTGCTGGAACGTATGGTGTGTCAGCGGTTGAGTTGGCTTCTGGAATCGAGTAGCCTCGTGGCCTCATGTATGGGCGGCTTCCGCCAGGGTCGCTCTATCACTGATAATCTGGTATCCCTAGAGTCTGCCATCCGAACAGCCTTTTCCAGACGCCAACACCTGGTTGCCGTCTTTTTTTACTACATAAAGCATACAACATGGCCTGGCGACATCATATCCTTGCCACATTGTATGAATGGGGTCTCTGGGGCTCGCTCTCGATTTTTATCCAAAACTTCTTGTCGCTTTGCACTTTCTGTGTCCAAATTGGTGCCTCCCATAATGTCGTCGTCCCCCCCCCCCCCACCGCTTGTCCAAGAGAATGGCGTCCCACAAGGCTCTGTATTGAGTCTCTCTCTCTTTTTAGTGGCCATTAACGGTCTAGCAGCAGCTGTAGGGCCTTCAGTCTCACCATCTCTTTATGCAGACGATTTCTGCATATCGTACTTCTGCTCCAGTACTGGTGTTGCTGAGCGGCACCTGCAGGGAGCCATCCACAAGATGCAGTCATGGGCTTCCAGTTCTCTTCCGCAAAGTCGTGTGTCATGCACTTCTGTTGATGTCGCACTGTTCATCCAGACTCAGAACTTCTTCTTCATGACGATTCACTCACTGTGTTGGAGACATACCGGTTCTTAGGACTGGTTTTCGACGCCTGATTGACTTGGCTACCTCACCTCCATCACCTTAAGTGGAAGCGCTGGCAGCACCTCAATGCCCTACGTTGCCTGAGCAACCCAAATTGGGGTACAGATCCCCCTCTACGCTGCTTCTGCTCTGCAGAGCCCTTGTCCAATCCCGCATTGACTTTGGGAGTGTGGTTTATGGTTCGGCAGCGCCCTCAGCGTTGCATTTACTCGACCCTGTGCACCACTGTGGGGTTGGAATAGCGACAGGAGATTTTAGGACAAGTCCAGTGACCAGCGTACTGGTGGAGGCTTGGGTCCCTCCATTGCAGATCAGACGTGTACAACTGGTCGCCAGTTACGCTGCACACATTCGTAGTTCTCGTGAGCATCCGAAGTACTGTCCCCTTTTCCCGCCCGCGGCAGTCCATCTCCCACATCGGCGGCCCAGGTCGGCTCTAACGATTGCGGTTCACGTGCGGTCCCTTCTCTCCAAACTGGAGTCCTTCCTTTTACCACCTCTACTTGCGGTCCGTTTACTTACGCTTCCATGGTGTACGCCTCGGCCGCATCTTCGCCTGGACCTTTTGCATGCACCTAAGGACTCTGTTCTTTCTCTCTATTCTTGACGTGTTCCAGGGCTCTGACGTGGATTACACCGATGGCTCGATGGCTGATGGTCACGTACTTTTTGCGTATATTCATGGAGGACATACTGAACAGCACTCCTTGCCAGATGGCTGCAGTTTCTTAACTGCAGAGTTGGCGGCCATATCTCATGCTCTTAAGCACATCCGCTCATGCCCTGGGGCGTCATTTCTCCTGTGTACAGACTCATTGAGTAGCCTACAAGCTATCGACTGGTGCTACCCTCGCCATCCTCTGGTAGCGTCCACCCAGGAGTCCATCTATGGCCTGGAACGGTCATGTCGTTTAGTGGTGTTTTTTTTTTTTTTTTTTACTCCGTGACACGTCGGAATCCCAGGCAACAAACTTGCCGACAGGCTGACTAAACAGGCGATGCGGAAACAGCTTATGGAGATATGCATCTCCAAAGCTGATCTGCATTCTGTCTTACGCCGCAGGGTTTTCTGGCATTGGGAGATGGAATGGCATAACAGTATGCACATCAAACTGCGTCTCATTAAGGAGATTACGAATGTGTGTAAGTCTTCAATGCGGTCCTCTCGCAGGAAATAAGCTGTCCTATGCCGGCTCCACATGGCTAACGCATGGTTACCTACTCCGTCGCGAGGGCCCACCTCAGTGTCGCTGTGGCTCCCAAATGACAGTCGTTGTCCTCTTGCTGGACTACCCACTCTTAGCATCTCATCGGCGGACTTTCAACTTTCCCAGCTCCCTACCTTCAGCGTTGGGCGACGATGCCTCAGCGGCAGCTTTAGTTTAAGTTTTATCCGTGAGTGTGTATTTTATGCTTCTATGTAGGTTTTAGCGCATGTCGTTTACCCCTCTGTGTCCTCCACCATAGTGATTTTAGGGTGGAGGTTTTAATGTGTTGCAGAGTGGTTGGCTTTTCCTTTTTATTCTCGTGGTCGGCCAGCCAGTGTAATCTGCTTTCTTGTTTTACTCTCTTCTGTTTCTAGCGTCTCTTTGTTGTTTTCTTGTCCTCTTTTGTTGCTTTTAGTGTTCGTTACCTTTCCTTCGTTCTTGTACTTTCCTTTTCTTTCCGTTTTGTGTTATATGTCTCGTCCGTTTTATTCTCACACTTGTCAGTGTTTTATTAGGACCAACGGACCGATTACCCCGTAGTTTCGTCCCTTCCCCCGTCTTTTCAACCAACCAACCAACCAACCAACGAATCTTCTGGGTTAGAGTTGGCACTTCACACAGCACCTCTCAGATTCAGGAGAACAGTTATCCTACAGGATTCTGTGTTAAGTGTCACACTTTTCCCTCGCCGCCAACAATGAATTTGAAACTCTGTTGCGCCTCTGGTAACTCTGGCGTTCTACACTACTGGCCATTAAAGTTGCTACACCAAGAAGAAATTCAGATGATAAACCGGTATTCAGGACAAATCTATTACACTAGAACTGACATGTGATTACATTTTCACGCAATTTGGGTGCAAAGATCCTGAGAAGTCAGTACCTAGAACAATCATCTCTGGCCGTAATTATGGCCTTGATACGCCTGGGCATTGAGTCAAACAGAGCTTGGATGGCGTGTACAGGTACAGCTACCCATGCAGCTTCAACACGATACCACAGTTCATAGAGAGTAGTGACTAGTGTATTGTGACGAGCCAGTTGCTCGGCCACCATTGACTAGACGTTTTCAGTTGATGAGAGATCTGGAAAATGTGCTGGCCATGGCAGCTGTCGAACATTTTCTGTATCCAGAAAGGCCTGTACAGGACCTGCAACATGTGGTCGTGCATTATCCTGCTGAAATATAGGGTTTCGCAGGGATCGAATGAAGGGCAGAACCACAGGTCATAACAAATCTGAAATGTAACGTCCACTGTTCGAAGTGCCGTCAATGTGAACAAGAGGTGACAGAGACGTGTAACCAGTGGCACCCCATACCATCACGCTGGGCGATACGCCAGTATGGTGATGACGAATACACACTTCCAATGTGCGTTCACCGCGATGTCGCCAAACACGGATGCGACCATCATGATGCTGTAAAGAGAACCATGATTCAACCGAAAAAATTACGTTTTGCCATTCGTGCACCCAAGTTTGTCGTTGAGTACACCATCGCAGGCGCTTCTGTCTGTGATGCAGCGTCAAGAGTAACCGCAGCCATGGTTTCAGAGCTGATAGTCCATGCTACTGCAAACGTCGTCGAACTGTTCGTGCCGATGGTTGTTGTCTTGCAAACGTCCCCATCTGTTGACTCAGCGATAGAGACGTGGCTGCACGATCCGTTACAGCCATGCGGATAAGATGCCTGTCATCTCGACTGCTAGTGACGCGAGGCCGTTATATCCAGCACGGCGTTCCGTATTTCCCTCCTGAACGCACCGATTCCATATTCTGCTAACAGTCATTGGATCTCGACCAACGCGAGCAGCAATGTCGCGATACGATAAACCGCAATCGCGATAAGCTACAATCCGACCTTTATCAAAGTCGGAAACGTGATGGTACACATTTCTCCTCCTTACACGAGGCATCACAACAACGTTTCACCAGACGACGCCGGTCAACTGCTGTTTGTGTATGAGAAATTGGTTGGAAACTTTCCTCATGTCAGCACGTTGTAGGTGTCGCCACCGGCGCGAACCTTGTGTGAATGCTCTGAAAAGCTAATGATTTGCATATCACAGCATCTTCTTCCTGTCGGTTAAATTTCGCGTCTGTAGTACGTCATCTTCGTGGTGTAGCAATTTTAATGGCCAGTTGTGTACGCCACGAGTTTTTGCATGTGGTGCAGCTCCCAATAGGTAGCATCTGCTCAACATCAACTCAGACACCATCCAATGGGTCTTTACGTGACCCTGCCTCGTGGCTTCCAGTTTTTTCCACATCATAACATGGGTTACACATTTTTGCCATCTTCCCACAATACACCCCAATCGATAACTTTATTTTCTTGAGCACTGCGTAGATGTTGGAAGACAGTGCCATTTCTTGGGCCATCTTTTGTATAAAAAGATGATGTGGCTGCCCTATATTCGTTACCTGAAGACAACCTGCATGTGCAAGCTTAATGCTCCTGCCTCCCGGTCCACACGTCTTGGGGTGCACACTGTGCTAATCTTCTCCATCTTTACCGTGCTCTGATTTTGTCCAGAGTGGATTGTGGTAATCAGGTTAATGGCTCTGTGGCTCCTTTCACTCTCAAACTACTTGACCCAGTTGATCATTGCAGGGTGCACCTGGCTCTCGGTGACTTTTCGCTAGTCCTATCGATCGTCTCCTCACAGAAGTTGGGATTCTCCCTCTACACATAACATGGAGCCATTCTTACGCAATCACCATTTGAGGATTCCCTGACCATCCCACGTACCCCATCCTCTCTGGAAATGAGTGATGTCTCCATCCTGATACCTGCCCTCAGGTGGGACTGCTGGTTGTAATTCGTCTCGCTTCCCTCCGTCGGGATATCATCTCTACTTTCTGGAAAGTGTCCCATGCATTTCCTCCCCCACCCCCACTCTTATATGGTGCCTCGACCATGGATTAGAACTGACCTATTCCAGGATCCTAAGGTCTCTGTTGGACCTATTATTTTCCACCATCAATTTGTCCTTGAACCAATGGTTCTAAAATGATAAAGTGGGATATGCTTTTACATCTCTTACTGGCATGGAACACCATTTACTGCTGGGATCACATAGTGCTTTCACCCCCTCAGGGCTCTGCATTCGTTGGCTGGGTACGGGCTTGGCGACTCCGGGTTTCCTGAGCTGGGGACTTGTAAGCACTGCCAGTCTCCTGTCACCGTAAGCTCTCGGCATGCTTCAGTGAGCACTATGTGGCGCAGCGGTGGAACATTGTGTCTCAGGGAACAGGGATCTTGGCTTGACTGTCCAGATCACGAGTATGGGATAAACCTCTATCAAAAAACCCTCAATCTCAAGGTGTGCTGTGCGCTGATGGGGTGCATGGCTGCTGAGGTGGAACAGTCGTTAGCCTGCAACCTCTGGGGAACCTGCCACATCTCAGTCGTATAAGGCTTACTCAGCACGCAGGGCTCTGTCTGAGTGGACCCTTATTTCCCTAACTGTTTCTGGGACTAACATGGAACCCTTGACATCAGCAGCTTCTCCTCCCAGCGGGATGGGTGTACCACCTGAGTGTGTTCACACCCATTTATCAAAAAGAATGAGAGAGGCTACTCCTGATAATAAAAATACTTTGAATTACAGTAACATGGCTCATGGAGTCATGAGTAACAATGTGTTTTTGAAAAAGTGTCCCCTTTTAAACCCATAAGTGTCTGGAAGGCCCTGCTGGAATATAAAACTCTATTGCATAATGTCTCATTGTTGGTCGAAACAAACAGGTCAAAGCAGGTAGACCTCCTTAAGAAATCGCAGAAACTGGCTGATTGTGTTATCATAGTTGAGATGCACACCTCTCTCAACTCCACTAAGGGTCTTGTTACATGCCAAGATATCATGGACATGGACATAGCAGAATTGAAGCGAGAATGGGCATTTGAGGGAATAGTCGATGTGGAGCAACGAGCTCAGAGGAATAACAGAGCAGCTCAAAAGACTGCCACTTTTACTGTCACTTTCAATTCTCCGTCACTGCCTGAACATCTTATGGCGGTATTCCATCGACTTAATGTTCGGCCTTACATTCCAAACACTATGCAATGCTGTAAATGGCATTGTTTCGGTCATACAACCACGAGTTCTGGAGCTGAAACGATCTGCAGGAACTGCGGAAAAGCCGCTCATGACCCTAGGTCTGACTGCCCGTATCTGGGGATCTGCATCAACTGCTCTGGGAACCACCCAGTCTAGAGCCGAGACTGACTTGTTTTTGCTGAAGAACGCAAAATCCTGGAGATAAAAGTGGCCAAGCGGATCCCCTATGCCAAAGCCAAAAAAGAATATAAGGCAACGAAACCCCCAGTCTTTGCCACCTCATATTCTTTCATGGTGCAGAAACCTGTTCCCAAGGTGGACGCTTCGACACAGACTACGTCTGGTGTGCTTGTATCCACCACAAGCACCTGTACTTGCATGTGTACATGTCAAGGGAAAAAGAGTAAGGGCAAAATAATCCATGCAGCTGCACTAGGAAAGACAAACAACAGTACTGCAGTAAGCATGCCGAGGGTAAAAGAAAAGCAGAAAGCCTCTCGCGCCCCCCTTTCCCCCTCATCCTTGAAGGGATTGGGTGAAGGGAAAGGCTCATAATGTTTGGGTCAAAAGCTGTCCCGAGCGCCGTCAGAAGTAATTCTTTCCTGTCTGACTGATCAGGAGGATATTGTGGAGTTGCATGCCTTGGAACGAGGCAGCCCCTTCACGCCCCCCCTCATTCTTAAAGTGATCCACCTCCCCGGAGGAAAGGGCCAAGGGAGGCATTGCCATGTTTGTCACTCATACGCACCACTTCTCTGTTCTCCCCTTGGCTACTGACCTGCAAGCAGTTGCAGTTCAAATTCGTGTGTGTTGAAGGATCACTGTTTGCTCACCGTATTAACCTCCGCAAGGTGCACTAGACTCTGAGGCTCTCGCAGATCTTATTGCGCAGCTCCTGTAACTATTCCTCCTCCTGGGAAACTTCAATGCCCATCATGTCTTGTGGGGCTCTACCGATACTTGCCCTCATGGTTGGGTTTTGGAGGGCCTCATGACGTCTTGTGAGCTGTGCATCCTCAACACGGGTATTCACACACACATTTCTCTACTGCTACTGGGTCATTCTCAGACACTGACCTCTTTCTGTCATTGACAGCCTACATTCCAGTGACCACTTCCCAGTCGACCTTCACCAACTAAATAGCTCACCACCTGAAGTTACACCTCCAAAACAGATGGTCAGCAGGGCTAACTGGACACGTTTCAGCCAGCTGGCTGTGTTTGAACACTAACAGCATCCAAGGATGGGTGGACCATATCACATGAGTGATCTATCATGCCACTGACTCCTCAATCCCACAGTCCTCAGGTTATCGTAGGAGACGACCAGTATCTTGGTGGACAGATGAGTGCCATTCCGTGATCCGGGAATGGCGTATGGGTCATCGACATTTTAAATCCCAACTGACAGCAGACAAGCTTAGGGCCTTTAGAGTTGCAAGGGCCAAGGCTCAACGCCTCATTAGGGAGAGTAAGAAAAAGTTGTGGCAAGCGTTCCTGGACTCCATCAATCGTTCCACTTCCATAAAAATATGGGAAGCCATCTGGAGGATGTCCAGTAAGCGAAGCTGTTTACTGATAGCTGCAGTGCCAAAACGGGTGCCTCCAAACAACAGCCAGAGACATTGCTCAGATGCTGTCCGAACATTTTGCACAAACTACTGCCAGTGCAAGCCAGGATCTGGCGTTTCATTGCTATCGTGTGACTATAGAGAAGGAAAAGTAGGACTTCAGGTACAAAAGTTCTGAGGCCTACATCTCCCCTTTCTCCACTGACTGAGATTCGTGACACTGCACTTGGTAACAACCAAATCCGGTACTGCACGCTTAAACATTTGCCATCGCCATCAAAGGAAATCCTCCTTGAATGTTTTAATCTAATATGGCAGACAGGCAGCTTCCCCAACTCGTGGAAGGAGGCAATTCTGATCCCTCTCCTCAAACCAGGAAAGGAATACACATGTCCCAGTAGTTATTGGAGTATTACCTTAATGAGCTGTGCAGGAAAGACCCTGGAGCGAATGGTTAACCATCTTGTGGTCTGGTTGTAGAAACCAGATGGGGAACGGGTCCTCCCAGAAGCCATGAAGAGCACAGGGCGCAGCCAACTGCAGGTGGTTACTCACGTCAGTACCAATGATTTGTGTCGCTTTGGATCAGAAGATATTCTCTCTGGTTTCGAGCGACTAACAAAAGTGGTAAAGACTGCAAGTCTTGCTTGCAACATGAAAGCAGAGATGAGCAAATGCGGCAGAGTCGACAGGACCGATTGCGGACCTCTGGTACAGAGCCAAGTGGAGGGTCTGAATCAGAGGCTCAGACGGTTCCGCGACCATGTAGGCTGCAGATTCCTCAACTTGAGCCAAAGGGTGGTTGGATTTTGGGTTCCACTGAATAGGTCAGGTGTCTACTACACGCAGAAGGCGGTTACACGGGTAGCAGGGGCTGTGTGGCGTGGACTGGGCGGTTTTTTAGGTCTCGGGAAAACACAAGAAGGGCTTCAGTCACAAAGGGTTCAGGCCAAACAGGAAGAACGTAGATACAGGAACCATCGTTATAACAGTTGTAATCTGTCGTAGCTGTGTTGGGAAAGTGCCAGAGCTCCAAGTGCTAATAGAAAGCACTGATACTCGAATCTTTATAGGCACTGAAAGCTGGCTATAGCTGGGATAAGCTCAGCCGAAATTTTTGCCAAGAACCAAACGGTGTTTCGAAAGGATAGGCTAAACACAGTTAGGAGTGGCGTGTTTGTTGTTGTTAGAAGTAGTTTATCTTGTCACGAAATTGAAGTAGATAGTTTCTGTGAATCAGTGTGGGCTGAGGTCATTGTTGTCAACCGGAATAAAATGGTAATTGGATCCTTTTATCGACCTCCCAATTCAGATGATACAGTTGCTGAAAGGTTCAAAGAAAATTTGAGTTTAATGTCAAAACGTACCTGACTCATACAATAATACTTGGTGGAGACTTTAATTTACCCTCGATATGTTGGCGAAAATACATGTTTAATTCCGGAGGTACGCATAAAACATCACCCGAAATTGTGCTAAACGCATTCTTTGAAAATTATTTCGAGCAGTTAGTTCACGAGCCCATGCGGATAGTAAACGGTTGTGAAAAGACACTTGATCCCTTAGCAACAAATAATTCTGAGTTAATAACAAGCATCAAAACGGATACAGGGAATAGTGAACACAAGGTTGTCGTAGCGACATTGAATATTGTAACCCCCCAAATCCTCCAAAAATAAACGAAAAATATACCTATTCAAAAAAGTAGATAAAAATTCACTTGACGCCATCCTGAGAGACAATCTCCACTCCTTCCAAATTAACAATGTAAGTCTAGACCAGATGTGGCTTGAATTCGAAGAAATAGTGTCGGCAGCAATTGATACATATTTTTAAAAAATTAACGAACGACGGAGCTGATCTTCCTTGGTACACAAAACGGGTCAGAACACTATTGCTTAAACAAAAAAAAAAAAAAAAAAAAACAAACGTGCCAAATTTAAACAGACCCAAAAACCCCCATGATTGGCGATCTTTTACAGAAGCTCGAAATTTAGCGCGGACTTCAGTGCGAGATGCTTATAACAGTTTGCACAACGAAACTTTGTCTCGAAACCTGGCAGAAAATCCAAAGAGATTCTGGTCGTATGTGAAGTATGCTGGCGGCAAAAAACAATCGATGCCTTCTCTGCGTGACAGCAATGGAGATGCTATTGAAAGACAATGCTGCCAAAGCAGAGAACTAAACACAGCCTTCATAAATGCCTTCACAAAAGAAGACGAAGTAAATATTCCAGAATTTGAATCAAGAACAGCTGCCAACATGAGTAATGTAGAAGTAAATATCCTCGGAGTAGTGAAGCAACTTAAATCATTTAATAAAAGCAAGTGTTTCGATCCAGACTGTATACCAATTATGTTCCGTTCAGAGTATGCTGATGCATTAGCTCTATACGTAACAATCGTATACAACTTTTCGCTCGACGAAAGATCCTTACCCAAAAACTGGAAAGTTGCACAGGTCACACCAATTTTCAAGAAAGGTAGTAGGAGTAATCCACTTACAGGCCCAGATCATTAACGTAGATATGCAGCAGGATTCCGGAACATACATAGTGTTCGAACATTACGAATTACATGGAAGAAAACGGTCTATGACACACAGTCAACATGGGTTTAGAAAACATTGTTCTTGTGAAGCACAACTAGCCCTTTATTCGCATGAAGTGTTGAGTGCTATTGACAAGGGATTTCAGATCGATTCCGTGTTTCTGGAAGGCTTTTAGCGGAATGGCGTGCTTATGGAATATCGTCTGTTATGTGACTGTATTTGTGACTTCCTGACAGAGAGGTCACAGTTCATAGTAACTGACAGAAAGTCATAGAGTAAAACAGAAGTGATTTCTGGTGTTCCCCAAGGTAGTGTTAAAGGCCCTTTGCTGTTCCTTATCTACACACACCAAAAAAAGTTTTGCATCACCTCGGTTCTGGGACCTATACAGAAAATTGGAATAGAGATCAACATAAAAATCATTCCTGCCCTTTCTATAGCTCATGAAAACCACACATTGCATGTTGTGCCGTTATACAGAGAGACCTTCAGAGGTGGTGGTCCAGATTGCTGTACACACCGGTACCTATAAGGAGGAGGGCAAGGCGGTTTCTGGCGAATTTTGTTACTGCGGGTTGCCTACATCAGGGGCAGGTATGCACTCAATTGTTCTCCTTTGATTGACAGGGACTTAACCTATTGTTCTGCTAAGTGGTTTTCCATGTCGCTGCATTCAACCTATTGTCCCGCCCCCCTCCCCAAACACCCTGTGTTGGGTGTTATTACCGGCCACCAGGTTCCACCGTCACAGTTCTAGAATCATTCAAGGGAGTCTACACTCTGTATCGCAGAAGTACCCAGATCATGCTATATTAGTCGGAGGCAACTTCAACCTCCCTAGTATAGATTGGGATGTCTATGAATTCATTACAGGTGGTACAGACAAGCTGTCATGTGAACTACTTTTGAACACATTATCCGAAAACTGTCTTGAGCAGCTAAATCGACAGGCAACATGTAATGGAAATATTTTAGATCTGGTAGCCATGAACAGACCAGACCTCGTCAATGGTGTCAGTATTGAGACAGGGATTAGTGATCATGATGTTGTCATTACGACTATTGAGAAAGTTAAAAAGTCGGTCAAGAAGGCTAGGAGAGTATTCTTACTAGAAAGAGCAGATAAGCAGTTGTTAGCATCCCACTTAGTAAATGAATCGACTTCATTTACTTCTGGTACGATGGACGTGGAAGAATTATGGGCAGATTTTAAACACACTGTAAATTATGCATTGGAGAAGTATGTGTTGAAAAAGTTGGTTACGGACGGAAAAGATCCACCGTGGTTTAACAGCGCAGTTCGGAGAATGCTCAGGAAGCAAAGACGGTTGCACTCACGGTACAAGAAAGACCTGGAGAATGAGGACAGGCAAAAGTTAGTAGAGATTCGTGCTGCTGTAAGAAGAGCGATGCGCGAAACATACAACCACTACCACCGTCATATCTTAACAAAAGATCTTGCTGAAAACCCAAGGAAATTCTGGTCTTACGTAAAATCGGTAAGCGGGTTGAAGGCTTCCATCCAGTCCCTCACTGATCAGTGTGGCCTGACAACGTGAGACAGCAAAACGAAAGCTGAAATTTTAAATTTAGCATTTGAGAAATCTTTCACGCAGGAGGATCGTACAAACACACCGCCGTTGGAGTCTCGTACGTATTCCCGTATGGAGGACATAGTGATAGACATCCCTGAGGTTGTGAAGCAGCTGAATGAAAATAAATAAATCGCCAGGTCCTGATGGGATTCCAATTCGGTTTTACAGAGAGTACTCTACTGCATTGGCTCCTTACTTAGCCTGCATTTATCGAGAATCTCTTGCCCAACGTAAAGTCCCGAGCGACAGGAAAAAAGCGCAGGTGACGCCTGTATATAAGAAGGGTAGGACGGATCCTCGAAATTACACCCAGCGAGGTGGCGCAGTGGTTAGCACACTGGACTAGCATTCGGGAGGACGACGGTTCAATCCCGCGTCCGGCCATCCTGATTTAGGTTTTCCGTGATTTCTCTAAATCGCTCCAGGCAAATGCCGGGATGGTTCCTTTGAAAGGGCACGGCCGACTTCCTTCCCCGCCCTTCCCTAATCCGATGAGACCGATGACCTCGCTGTTTGGTCTCTTCCCACAAACAATCCAATCCAATCCTCAAAATTACAGACCAATATCCTTAACATCGGTTTGTTGCAGGATTTTCGAACATATTCTCAGTTCGAATATAATGAATTTCCTTGAGACAGAGAATTTGCTGTCCGTGTATCAGCACAGCTTTAGAAAGCATCGCTCCTGCGAAACGCAACTCGCCCTTTTTTCACATGATATCTTGCGAACCATGGATGAAGGGTATCAGACGGATGCCATATTCCTTGACTTCCGGAAAGCGTTTGACTCGGTCCCCCACTGCAGACTCCTAACTAAGGTACGAGCATATGGGATTGGTTCCCAAATATGTGAGTGGCTCAATGACTTCTTAAGTAATGGAACCCAGTATGTTGTCCTCGATGGTGAGGGTTCATCGGAGGTGAGGGTATCATCTGGAGTGCCCCAGGGAAGTGTGGTAGGTCCGCTGTTGTTTCCTATCTACATAAATGATCTTTTGGATGGGGTGGATAGCAATGTGCGGCTGTTGGCTGATGATGATGTGGTGGACGGGAAGGTGTCGTCGTTGAGCGACTGTAGGAGGATACAAGATGACTTGGACAGGATTTGTGATTGGTGTAAAGAATGGCAGCTAACTCTAAATATAGATAAATGTAAATTAATGCAGATGAATAGGAAAAAGAATCTCGTAATATTTGAATACTCCATTAGTAGTGTAGCGCTTGACACAGTCACGTCGATTAAATATTTGGGCATAACATTGCAGAACGATATGAAGTGGGACAAGCATGTAATGACAGTTGTGGGGAAGGCAGATAGTCGTCTTCAGTTCATTTGTAGAATTTTGGGAAGATGTGGTTCATCTGTAAAGGGGACCGCTTATAAAACACTAAGACGACCTATTCTTGAGTACTGCTTGAGCGTTTAGGGTCTCTATCAGGTCGGATTGAGGGAGGACATAGAAGCAATTTAGAGGCGGGCTGCTAGATTTGTTACTGGTAGGTTTGATCATCACACAAGTGTTATGGAAATGTTTCAGGAACTCGGGTGGGAGTCTCTGGAGGAAAGGAGGCGTTCTTTTCGTGAATCGCTACTGAGGAAATTTAGAGAACCAGCATTTGAGGCTGACGGCAGTACAATTTTACTGCCGCCAGCTTATATTTCGCGGAAAGACCACAATGATAAGAGAAGAGAGATTAGGGCTCTTACAGAGGCATATAGGCAGTCATTTTTCCTTCGTTCTGTTTGGTAGTGGAACAGGGAGAGAAGATGCTAGTTGTGCTACGAGGTACCCTCCGCCACGCACCGTATGGAGGATTGCTGAGTATGTAGATGTAGATTCTCTGCAAACATTGCATCACTGAGGTCTATCAAATCCATGAAGTGTGCTAAGACACGAATGACTGCAAAGTGGTTAACGCATTTCTACCATGGAAATCAGAGATGATCCTGGCATACCCCTATAAAGATATGGTGACTGCACTTAAATTATTCGATCACATGGATACCATCGTCTACGTGAAGGGGAATGAGAAGATCTCATGGATGTGTCGAATCTTCAAGTGTGCTGCTATTCAAAACGTGGAATTCTATGAGTGTCCTTCTCTCCATCGACTCAAGAACATTTATGAAAAAAGTGTTCCTGTGTCTGCTTATGAAAATGTAAAATTACTGTTAAGTGGGTCAGAAATAAATGAATTTTTACCTCACAACCTCTGTGTTCTTTTTTCTCAACCCTACTCCCACTGTGACAGTGTACAGTTTCTTAACCACATGCTATGTCTGTGGTTTTCTTAAAGTACAGGAGATATAATTTTAGATATGTCCGCTATATATCTTTGGAAGCGGACACGGTCACGTGCCTCCTGCTCCCATAACCCGATTCGTGCTGCATGATAGGCATAATGCCATGTAATCATTATATATACACTCCTGGAAATTGAAATAAGAACACCGTGAATTCATTGTCCCAGGAAGGGGAAACTTTATTGACACATTCCTGGGGTCAGATACATCACATGATCACACTGACGGAACCACAGGCACATAGACACAGGCAACAGAGCATGCACAATGTCGGCACTAGTACAGTGTATATCCACCTTTCGCAGCAATGCAGGCTGCTATTCTCCCATGGAGACGATCGTAGAGATGCTGGATGTAGTCCTGTGGAACGGCTTGCCATGCCATTTCCACCTGGCGCCTCAGTTGGACCAGCGTTCGTGCTGGACGTGCAGACCGCGTGAGACGACGCTTCATCCAGTCCCAAACATGCTCAATGGGGAACAGATCCGGAGATCTTGCTGGCCAGGGTAGTTGACTTGCACCTTCTAGAGCACGTTGGGTGGCACGGGATACATGCGGACGTGCATTGTCCTGTTGGAACAGCAAGTTCCCTTGCCGGTCTAGGAATGGTAGAACGATGGGTTCGATGACGGTTTGGATGTACCGTGCACTATTCAGTGTCCCCTCGACGATCACCAGTGGTGTACGGCCAGTGTAGGAGATCGCTCCCCACACCATGATGCCGGGTGTTGGCCCTGTAAGCCTCGGTCGTATGCAGTCCTGATTGTGGCGCTCACCTGCACGGCGCCAAACACGCATACGACCATCATTGGCACCAAGGCAGAAGCGACTCTCATCGCTGAAGACGACACGTCTCCATTCGTCCCTCCATTCACGCCTGTCGCGACACCACTGGAGGCGGGCTGCACGATGTTGGGGCGTGAGCGGAAGACGGCCTAACGGTGTGCGGGACCGTAGCCCAGCTTCATGGAGACGGTTGCGAATGGTCCTCGCCGATACCCCAGGAGCAACAGTGTCCCTAATTTGCTGGGAAGTGGCGGTGCGGTCCCCTACGGCACTGCGTAGGATCCTACGGTCTTGGCGTGCATCCGTGCGTCGCTGCGGTCCGGTCCCAGGTCGACGGGCACGTGCACCTTCCGCCGACCTCTGGCGACAACATCGATGTACTGTGGAGACCTCACGCCCCACGTGTTGAGCAATTCGGCGGTACGTCCACCCGGCCTCCCGCATGCCCACTATACGCCCTCGCTCAAAGTCCGTCAACTGCACATACGGTTCACGTCCACGCTGTCGCGGCATGCTACCAGTGTTAAAGACTGCGATGGAGCTCCGTATGCCACGGCAAACTGGCTGACACTGACGGCGGCGGTGCACAAATGCTGCGCAGCTAGCGCCATTCGACGGCCAACACCGCGGTTCCTGGTGTGTCCGCTGTGCCGTGCGTGTGATCATTGCTTGTACAGCCCTCTCGCAGTGTCCGGAGCAAGTATGGTGGGTCTGACACACCGGTGTCAATGTGTTCTTTTTTCCATTTCCAGGAGTGTATTTTGTTATCTTCCATCTTAAGCTTCACCTCCTTAGCACTCATCTTCAGCAACAACTGTCATTTGAGACGGCACTCCCACACTGGCAGCAGCTGCAGTTTGACTGGTAAATTCAGTGACGATTGCTAGGAAGAATGCACCCTGTGTTCTACCGGAAAGCATTGCAGTATCTCTCGGCGCTGGACCCACATCGCAGCTATGCATCATCGTGTATCGGACCAGCGTGAACGCGCCTTGGAGTTCTGTGACGTCGGTATCACACTCGAAAAATTCCAAGTGTGTAGACGAAAATAGACCCAACTTTCACCTGCAGCGGTATGATAGCAATGGCTTGCGCCCTGGGGTGGCTTGCGGCGGCGGGCGTGGAGTCGGCATTGGGCGTCGAGCCGCGGGATGTGTGTTTTATTAGCAATCTTTTGTTTAAACTATGTTCCATCGATTTCACCAACCAATAGGATGCTGCAAATTAAGAAAAACTACCCCCTACATGTGAAGAATACAGATTTCATTAATTTTCATTAATTTTTTGTATCAATTTTTTATATCAATGTGGTGTTAGAGGTCTAATAGGTTATGTGCAGAACACTAAGTTAATTTACATAATTTGTATGTAAAACGCAGTACAATAGTTTAAGGGGGTGGGTGACAGAAGAATGCTTCAGAAATGGCGTTCAAAAAGCACGTGAAATTCGAAAAGTGTACCAGAAAATGTTGGGATGAGATAACTAATTATTTAATTTGGTTTAAAAGGCGGTACAATAATTTAAGGAAATTGGGGTGATATGGAAAACCACTTAACAGAACAGTAGGTTAAGTCCCGACAAAGGGCCAAACATTACGTTAAGACACCCAGAGTACAGAGCCGAAAGTTAGGTAATGAAACATCTTTGCCCCATGTAATTGCTTCTTGCAAGACCTAGATGTTTCCGAATAGCAGAGAATGATGAGCAAGAGAAATCCAACCTGCACAAACTGATTTTTTTATAAATAAACAGTATACCTTTCCCATATATTCCATACATTGTCTAAATTGTTTAAACAATATTCCATACAGAGCAATCGATTTCCCTCAAAATGACCGATCAACTGAGTCTTTTTCCCGCCATTTTCCGGGTGGGATGGGACAGGGGTTTACCAGATGATCAGAGGTTAATGAATTGATAAACTTAAGTATTCACTCAAATTGATAGTAGTGACAGGGCCTATTCAAATAACTCAGACATGAAAGTGTAGCTCTAGCAGTGGGGGGGGGGGGGGCAGGGGGCCGGCAGGGGGCCAATGGGTTAAGGGAGGTGACATGGAGAACCACTTAACAGGTCAATAGTTTAAGTATCTGTCAATCAAATGAGAACAATAGGTTCGCCCCTGAGTGCATACCTGCCCCTAATGTAGGCAACCCACACTAACAAAATGACCCAGCACCCCCTTCCTGAGGGGGATGGGTGTGGGGAACAGTAGGTTAAGTGCAGTGAGATGAGATGGAAAACCACTTAACAATACGCTAAGTGCCTTTCAATCAAAGGAGAACAATAGGTCTGGCCCTAAGTGCGTACCTGCCCCTGATGTAGGCAACCTGCTGTAACAAAATTCGCCAGAAACCGCCTTGCCCCTCTACTCCTCTAATACCCAGTAGCACGTCATCTTGCATTGATGCTTGTCTGTATTCTTCATGACTTATCATCAACAAGTTCATCAAGGCACTGTTGGTCCAGATTTTCCCACTCCTCAACGGCTATTCAGCGTAGATCCCTCAGAGTGGTTGGTGGGTCATGTCGTCCATAAACAGCCCTTTTCAATTTATCGCATGCGTGTTCGATAGGGTTCACGTCCGGAGAATATGGTGGACACTCTAGTCGAGAGAAGTCGTTATGCTAAAGGAAGTCATTCACAAGATGTGGACAATGGGGGTGCGAATTGCCGTCCATAAAGACGAATGCCTCGCCAATATGATGCCGAAATGGTTGCTTCTATCGGTCAGAAAATAGCATTCACGTATTGTACAGCTGTTACGGCGCCTTCCATGACCACCAGTGGCTTACGTGGGCCCCACATAATGCCACCCAAAAACATGGAACCTCCACCTTGCTGCACTCGCTGGACGTTGTGTCTACAGCGTTCAGCCTGACCAGGTTGCCTCGAAACACATATTCGACGATTGTCTGGTTGAAGGAATATGTGACACTCATCGGTAAAGAGAACGTGATGCCAAACCTGAGCAATCCATTCGGCATGTTGGGGGCCATCTGTACGACGCTGCATGGTGCTGTGGTTGCAAAGAGGGACTTTGCCATTCAGGAGTGAAGTTGCGCATCATGCAGCCTATTGCGCATAGTTTGAGTCATAACACGACATCCTGTGGCCGCACAAAAATCATTATTCGACATGGTGGCGTTGCTGTCAGGGTTCCTCCGAGCCATAATCCGTAGGTAGCGGCTATCCACTGCAGTAATAGCCCTTGGGCGGCCTGAGCGAGACATGTCATAGACAGTTCCTGTCTCACTGTATCTCCTTCATGTCCGAACATCGCTTTCGTTCACTCAGAGACACCTGGACATTTCCGTTGTTGAGAGCACATCCTGGCACAAAGTAACAATGCGGACGCAATCGAACCGCGGTGTTGACTGTCTAGACATGACTGAACTACAGGCGACAAGAGACGTGTACCTCCTTCCTGGTGGAATGACTGGAACTGATCGGCAGTCGGGCCCACTCCGTCTAACAGACACTGCTCATGGGTGGATGTTTACATCTTTGGGCATGTTTAGTGACGTCTCTGAACAGTCAAAGGGACTGTGTCTATGATACAAAATCCACAGTCAACGTCTATGTTCAGGAGTTCTGGGAACTGAAGTGATGCAAAACATTTTTTTATGTTTATATATAAACGATTTAGGAGACAATCTGAGCAGCCATCTTCGGTCGTTTGCATATGATAGTCATCAAAAGATCAAGACAAATTGCAAAACGATTTAGAAAAGATATCTGAATGGTGCGAAAATTGGCAGTTGACCCTAAGTAACGAAAAGTGTGAGGTCGTCCACATGAGTGCTAAAAGGAATTCGTTAGACGTCGGTTACACAAAAAATGTCCAATCTAAAGGCCGTAAATTCAACTAAATACCTAGGAATTACAGTTACGAACAACTTAAATTGGAAGGAACACACAGAAAATGTTGCGGGGAAGGTTAACCAGAAACTGCGTCTTATTGGTAGCACACTTACAAAATGTAACAGATCTACTAAGGAGACTGCCTACACTACGCTTGTTCGTCCTCTTTCGGAATATTTCTAGCTCATCTCCACATTCGTTAGCTTTTATAAGAGTAAGGGCGCTTATGACGTCACTGTTGCGCGCCCATCAGATCCAAACACAAAGTGCATTCACATCAGAGCTGCTAGCCGTTAACAGGGTCCTCCATTTTGTTTTTCAGGGCTCCCTCCACATTGTTTTAATATGTACTGACTCAGAGTAGTTTGCGGACTGTCACCCTTTGGTCTCTGCTATACATGACCTCTCTGTACTTGGCCATGTCTCCTGCTCCATTGTCTTCCTCTGGGTCCCAGGCTACGTCTGCATCCTAGGGAATGAACTGGCTGACTACTTGCTGGAGAGGTAGATACTTACCCCCTCTTCCCTTTCATGATTCCCGCTGCAAATATGCGAATAAACATCAAATCTCTCTCTTCCCGGGTGTGGAATGACATCTGGTGTACTACTGCTTTCAGTAATAAACACGCAATCACGGAGACTACTGCAGTTTGGCGCTCCTCCTTCCACTCCTGTGGGAAGGGTTCCACTGTCTTGTGCCGTCTTTGCATCAGTCATACTACGCTCACTCGGTGTCTCCTCTTGTGTAACGAGCCACTCCCGCAATCTAGCTGTGGAGACAGATGGTTTGTATCCCATATGTTGGTGGAATGTCCCTTCGTTTGGCCCTTCATACTAAGTATTGCTTTCCAGATTCTTTGCCATTAATATTAGATGATTTGCGGATAGTTGAACTGGTTCTCAGTTTCCTGTGTGAAAGTGGTTTTTGTTTTCAGTTACAAGCTTTTACCTTGCTCCAGGAGCCGGGGTGGCAGGGAGCTTTTGTTTGGGGCCTCACTTTGTGTTTTCTAGGTCTGGGAACCATAACCACTCCACCCTGCAAAGACTGCTCTTTTATCCCCCTCTATTTTTCCAGTTTTTAGATTAGGCCTACCCTTTCATGCTTTCTGTTGTGTGTATTTTAATCTCCTCAGTTTATGGTTTGACTCGTCTGACTGGATCCTCCAACTTTTAGTTTGCAAGTAGCTTTTGAATCGCAGGACTGATGACCTCGCCATTTAGTCCATTAAAACCTGTCAATCAGCCAATCTCTCATAGTGGTGCGCGAAGCGAGAAACTGTGCCACAACCGCTCATTACCTAAAGTTTCAGTGCGGCTTTCGTCTGAATGCTGAAGTCCTGCGTGTAATGTTACTACAGCTACAATGTGATTCACTTCCCGACACACCGGTAGTAACAGTTACGTCCAATAACATTATTTGGAAAACATTTCTCGGCAGACCGCCTTTGAACGCCCCATGTTACATCTCTCCAGGACCCACTTGCTGGCAGACGACGTCGGCAGCTGCCCGTGTCGAAAGCGTGTTGCCGCTCATCGCTTTGGAGAGTATAAAATGCGTTACTGTTGTTGAGTGATGCTCCACAGAAAGTGTCAACGATCTGCATTTCACGCTCGATAGCAACGTAGGCAGACACCATGTTTCTATATGAGTATTGTCTCACACTAATACGCAGACATGAGTATGGCTCAAAATTAGTCACAGCACCTCGCTACGTTCTTTAATGTTGTTATTAATGCTTCATATATCATTTCTTTTTCTTTTAAAAGCGATTCTCCATGCAAAATTTTTTCGTCAGGATTTCGTATGTTTCCGCCAAGGCACACTAACTGTGGTGTAGTTCGTTTCATTTTCGTTTGATTTCTTACGATAAATGTATGTGATAAACTGTATAGCAAACTATTTGAAACTATAGCAACGAAAGTACACTGCATATTGTGAGATCCATGTATGGATTCAAGGAGAACTTAATGCTGAACGAAAATCATATTTAAGGTATTGAATTAGATTTAAACCAACAAAATTGTCAATTTTTGAAGCTACCCCTAATGGAAGTAGATTTCTAACGCCGGTGTCAGCAAACGTCTGTAGGGGTGCCTAATTGCCGTTACACAATTAAACACAGAGGAACTATATTCTTTTCACAACTACTCCCTCTCACGCGAGTCCTAAGTGAAGAACAAAACTAAAATTCGTGTCGTTGAGGGCAGAGTGGAAGTTTTTCAGAGAAGTTTGTCTAGTGAAGTAGACTGGCGTGCACACAGCAGACGTCGATGGCCATTAACTTAATGTGTAAAGAATTTCTTCTAACAATATGCAGCTCCGTTAAATAAAAATGGAGAATATGAACCTAGAGCGCGCTCGTGTGCAATGCAATTAGAACTAAGATTTCTTGTCGCCCTTGCATAACAAAGCAGCTGTGGAACAACTGAGGTACAGAGATGCTGATGGGAGCAGGTCTCCCTCGCCACAGTATTGGTCGCCGACCATGATGACACAAAGTAAACAGCTAAGAACAGTTGTTACTTACGTGAAGTACGGCACTCCTGGAGTCCAAAAATTAAATTTTCTTTTCTCTCCCCCCTGCGGGTCCGGGGTAAGAATAAGCCCGAGGTATTCCTGCCTGTCGTAAGAGGCGACTAAAAGGAGTTTCAACCGTTTCGGCCTTCCATGTGATGGTCCCCCTTGGGGTTTGACCTCCATTTTTCAAAATTCTACAGAAGTACGAGCCTTTTGGGGAAGGACACCTTACGTGGTGTACCACTGGTCCTAAGTGCACTAAGACCTTGGCACTCAGCATTGCACCGGCGTTGTAACCATACCCACTATTCCTCAAATTGGGCCTAAACGCCTGATGGGTTGTCCAAGTTACGCCCATATTGCATCTCCATCTGCACCAGCGATCATGATGGACTTTCCATGGCACCAGAAATCCAGCACGGTAGCCAGCCCGTTGTGGTGGGGTCGTCATGTACCCTCTAGGTTGTAGCCCCCTGACAACACAGGGATCGTACTGCCGATACCTGAGCTGCACCCTCCCCATGTCGGCCAAGGAGCAGATGCCCGTCTCCTTGGGGCATCAGGACTCCCGGCAATGGTCATCCTGCCAGGTGGCCCTTGCTGCGGCTGGGTGGCGCCCGTGGGGAGAGCCCCTGGTCGGAGTGGGTGGTATCGGGGCGGACGTTTCGCACATGAAACGTCAACACGTATCAGGTCGCTCTGCGGCCGAGTCTTTTAAAAAGAAAGGTACTGTCTCTGGTTCTGGTTCTCCTGCCCTTTCCCCCTTGGCCACTCCATGGGAGGAGGGACAGGCCCGCCGGCTTGGGGCGAAGTACTTCCCCCGCTATTTGGTCTGTTCTCGAACCGATGGGGGGACATTCGCCACCTCCAAGCCCATGTTCTTTGTTCAGCACATTGAGGACATCTTCGGGGAAATCGAGGCTCTCAGCAAGATGCGTTCAGGGTCCGTTCTTATCAAGACCACCTCCGCCACACAGTCGGCGGCGCTCCAGGCGTGCGACCGCCTAGGGGACATCCCAGTATCCATTGTCCCACATCTGGCACTAAATAGAACGCAGGGGGTTATTTTTCATCGTGACCTCCTGCTACAATCTGATGAGGAGCTCAGGGCCAACCTGGAGTGCCGAGGCGTGCATTTAGTCCGGCGAGTCTAGCGCGGCCCCAAAGACCGTCGCATCGACACCGGGGCCTTTATCCTCGCCTTCGAGGGGGACGTTCTCCCGGAGAAGGTAAAGGTGATGTGCTACCGGTGTGACGTGCGACCTTACGTCCCGCCTCCTATGCGCTGTTTTAGGTGTTCGCGCTTTGGGCACATGTCGTCACGGTGTGAGGCTGAGCCCCTTTGTGGCGATTGTGGACGTCCTCTTCGTGAGGAACATACATGCACCCCACCACCTCGGTGCATTAATTGTCATGGCGTCCACTCGCCTAGATCCTCAGACTGCCCCGCATATCAGAAGGAGAAGAAGATACAAGAAATCAAAACTTTGGATCGGCTCTCTTATTCTGAGGCCAGGAAGAAGTATGACCGCCTCCATCCCGTGCCATTGACCACTTCGTTTGCCTCAGTTGTGTCCACTTCTTCCGCGGTATCCTCACCCCTATCCTGTCCCCCCTCCGCCTCCTCCGCCCATCAGGGGGCTCTGCCTCCGCCTCCCAAATCCCTCCCTTCCAAATCCTCCTCCCCCATGGCCCCCGCCCCCTCTGCCCCAGGGGCCACCCTTCCTCCTCCTCCTCCTGCCCCCACGCCACCTGAGAAGCGATCCTCTTCTCAGGCGTCCATCGGGGAAACGTTCCGGACCCCAGCTTCCGAGGTCCGGAATTCCAAAACGGACCCCGCGCGTTAGGACCTTCTTCGGGTCCAACCCACCATCCCTGTGCCTCCTCGGCCTTCCAAGAAGGCCTCCAAGAAGAAGTCTCTATCCCCCTCTCCACCCCGGCGCGTTTCGTCTGACGCTCCATCCGTGAGTCGCTGCTCCCGGCCGTCCTCAGTTTCGCCGGGACGCTCTGCTGCCAGGCGCTCAGCTGGCCTTTCGTCGGCAAACGATGCTGCCCCTCCTACACAACCAGGGACAGCGGCCGCAGCTGGCGACGAGTCGATGGAACCGGATCCGCCTCCCGTCGGTTGTAGCGTTGTTCCCTCGAAACCTGGCCCTCCGCGGCCGTCGAGGTGACCAGCTCTTCCCCCATCTCGTTCCCCCAACTTTTTGACTAGCGATGGCGTTGTTTCATTGGAACACAAGAGGTATTCGATCTAATCGGGAGGAATTACAATTGCTCCTCTGCCTGCACTGTCCGCTCGTCCTTGGTCTCCAGGAAACAAAGTTGCGCCCGACTGACCGTATTGCCTTTACCCACTATACCTCGGAGCGGTATGACCTCACCCCTGTGGACGGTGTCCCAGCTCATGGTGGGGTCATGTTGCTCATTCGGGACGATGTCTATTACCATCCCATCCCATTGACCACCCCACTCCAAGCAATAGCTGTCCGCATTACTCTTTCTGCTTTTACTTTTTCAGTTTGTACCATCTACACTCCACCGTCATCTGCTGTTAGTCGGGCTGACATGATGCACCTGATCGTTCAGCTTCCCCCGCCGTTTTTATTGTTTGGCGACTTCAATGCCCATCATCCCCTTTGGGGCTCTCCTGCATCCTGTCAAAGAGGCTCCCTCTTGGCGGATGTCTTCAAACATCTCAATCTTGTCTGCCTCAATACTGGCGCCCCGACTTTCCTCTCGGACTCTACTCATACCTACTCCCACTTGGACCTCTCGATCTGTTCTACCACTCTTGCCCGTCGGTTCGAGTGGTATGTCCTTTCTGACACCTATTCGAGCGACCACTTCCCCTGGGTCGTTCGTCTCCTGCACCACACCCCATCCCCACGTCCTTCGAGCTGGAACATACTGAAAGCTGACTGGGGACTTTACTCCTCCCTGGCGACCTTTCCAGACCATGATTTTCCCAGTTGTGACAGTCAGGTCGAATACCTCAATGCTGCCGAACGTTCCATTCCTCATTCTACCTCTTCTTCACGTCGCGTTTCCGTCCCCTGGTGGAACGAGGCTTGTAGGGACGCTATCCGTGCTCGACGACGTGCTTTACGCACCTTTCGCCGCCATCCTACGTTGGCGAATTGTATTGAATACAAACGACTCCGAGCGCAATGCCGTAGAGTCATCAAAAACAGCAAAAAGCTTGTTGGGCCTCTTTCACCAGCTCCTTTAACAGTTTTACTCCCTCTTCCGTCGTTTGGGGTAGCCTGCGCCGGCTGTCGGGCATTAAGGCCCACTCCTCGGTACCTGGCCTGACCTCAGGTAATGAGGTCCTTGTTGATCCTGTGGCTGTCTCCAACGCCTTTGGCCGCTTTTTCGCGGAGGTTTCAAGCTCCGCCCATTACCATCCTGCCTTCCTTCCCAGGAAAGAGGCAGAAGAGGCTCGGCGACCTTCCTTCCACTCGCTGAATCTGGAAACTTATAATGCCCCCTTTACTATGCGGGAACTCGAACGTGCGCTTGCACTGTCCCGGTCCTCTGCTCCGGGGCCAGATGCCATTCACGTTCAGATGCTGGCACACCTTTCTCCGGCGGGCAAAAGCTTCCTTCTTCGTACCTACAATCGCGTCTGGACCGAAGGTCAAGTCCCCATGCGTTGGCGTGACGCCGTTGTTGTTCCTATACCCAAACCCGGGAAGGATAGACACCTTCCTTCTAGTTACCGCCCCATTTCTCTTACAAGCTGTGTCTGTAAGGTGATGGAGCGCATGGTTAATGCTCGGTTAGTCTGGATACTTGAATCTCGACGGCTACTTACTAATGTCCAATGCGGCTTTCGTCGCCGCCGCTCCGCTGTTGACCACCTTGTGACCTTGTCGACATTCATCGTGAACAACTTTTTGCGAAGGCGCCAAACGGTAGCCGTGTTCTTTGACTTGGAGAAGGCTTGTGATACCTGTTGGAGAGGAGGTATCCTACGCACTATGCACGGGTGGGGCCTACGCGGTCGCCTGCCCCTTTTTATTGATTCATTTTTAACGGATCGAAAGTTTAGGGTACGTGTGGGTTCCGTATTGTCCGACGTCTTCCTCCAGGAGAACGGAGTGCCTCAGGATTCCGTCTTGAGCGTAGCCCTTTTTGCCATCGCGATCAATCCAATTATGGATTGCATTCCACCTACTGTCTCAGGCTCTCTCTTTGTCGATGACTTCGCTATCTACTGCAGTGCCCAGAGAACATGCCTCCTGGAGCGCTGCCTTCAGCGTTGTCTAGACAGCCTCTACTCATGGAGCGTGGCAAATGGCTTCCGGTTCTCTGAAGAGAAGACGGTTTGTATCAACTTTTGGCGATATAAAGCGTTCCTTCCGCCATCCTTACATCTCGGTCCCGTTGTTCTCCCATTCGTGGACACAACTAAGTTTCTAGGGCTCACGTTGGACAGGAAACTGTGTTGGTCTCCACATGTCTCTTCTTTGGCGGCCCGTTGTCCACGTTCCCTTAATGTCCTCAGCGTTCTTAGTGGTTCATCTTGGGGAGCGGATCACACTGTCCTGCTTCGCTTGTATCGGTCCATAGTCCGATCGAAGCTGGATTATGGGAGCTTCGTCTACTCGTCTGCTCGGCCATCCCTCTTACGCCGTCTCAACTCCATCCACCATCGGGGGTTACGTCTTGCGACCGGAGCCTTCTACACTAGTCCTGTCGAGAGTCTTTATGCTGAAGCTGCCGAGTTACCATTGACCTACCGGCGCGACGTACTGCTGTGTCGGTATGCCTGCCGGCTGTTGTCTATGCCCGACCACCCCTCTTACAAGTCCTTCTTCGCCGATTCTCTCGACCGTCAGTACGGGTTGTATGTGTCTGCCCTGCTGCCCCCCCGGAGTCCGCTTCCGTCGCCTGCTTCGACAATTGGATTTTGCCCTCCCTACCACCTTCAGAGAGGGTGAGAGCCCGACACCACCTTGGCTCCAGGCTCCGGTTCGTATTTATCTCGACCTCAGCTCACTCCCGAAGGAGGGTACTCCGGCTGCAGTGTATTGCTCACGGTTTGTCGAACTTCGTGCTCGACTTGCTGGTCACACCTTTATTTACACCGATGCCTCCAAAACTGACGATAGTGTCGGCTGTGCCTTTGTCGTCGGGGCCGCCACCTTTAAATACCGGCTCCTCGACCAATGTTCCAGCTTTACGGCCGAGCTTTTTGCTCTCGATCAGGCCATTCAGTATGCCCGCCGCCACCGCCATTCATCGTATGTACTCTGCTCTGACTCACTCAGTGCTCTTCAGAGCCTTGGAGCTCCCTATCCGGCCCATCCCTTGGTGGAACGGATCCAGCAGTCCCTCCATTCTTTCGCTGATAATGGTGGTTCTGTCAGCTTTCTGTGGGTTCCCGGACATGTAGGAGTGCCTGGGAATGAGGCTGCGGATGCTGCAGCCAAGGCTGTAGTCTTCCTGCCTCGGCCAGCCTCCCATTGTGTCCCGTCATCTGACGTTCGTGGGGATGTATGTAAGAGGCTTGTGTCGTTGTGGTGGGATGCTTGGTCATCCCTCCAAGGAAACAAGCTCCGGGCAGTAAAACCGCTCCCAACTGCTTGGACAACATCCTCCCGACCATCTCGGCGCGAGGGGGTCCTTCTGACCAGGTTGCGGATTGGGCATTGCCGGTTTAGCCACCGCTACCTGCTCTCCGGTGACCCAGCCCCACAGTGCCCTTGTGGTCAGGCATTAACAGTGCGCCATGTTTTATTGTCGTGTCCCCGTTTTAGTCAATTTCGTGTTGTCCTGTCCCTGCCCTCTACTTTACCGGATGTTTTAGCTGAAGACGCTCGAGCAGCTGCTCGTATTCTGCGTTTTATAACTTTAACTGGCTTGTCCAAAGACATTTAACCTTTTTACTTATTTTATCTGCATATTTGTCAGGTCCTTCTGGTGTCCCCCCATCCCCTTGAGTTTTACCAGATTCCATGTGCTCTCACAACAGTGACTGGGCACTAATGACCTCAGCAGTTGAGCGCCCTTAAACCCAAACAAAAAAAAAAAAAAAACTTTTCTCTCATCTTGTATCAGGATTATGTAGCACTGAGTCATCAAAGTGGAAAGGGATTCCTAAGTGAAGCTAGCGGAACAGTTCTGACCCACATGCAGAAGTAAATGTGCTGTCACAGGGTTGCCAAATATTTATATCCATGTTGCAATGTCTTCTTACCTGTGTTAGATGCAGCTACTTCGCGGCGAAATGCTTGTCGCGCTCGTCTTGCAAGGTGCCTGAGGGGAGGTGCCAGCAGGGTCTGTTTCTTACGCGGCTCCTGAAAGCTCTAACATCACTTCTCAGGCTATCTATATTTAGAGCATTCAGTTAGACTTAATCTAGAAGTCCGTATTTAAGCTTTCCGGCGTGTAAGAGTGCTGGTAACGCCAGTGATATAAAATTTCAGCGCAGGGATAGCAGAGCGTGTGATATTAGTTTTCGTTCATGCAGCTTATGGCATGTGAAATGTTGAGGTATATAATTTTCCATAATAATTAGTTTCCCCGAAACACAAACGTGTAAGACACTTTCTTTGGTATTTTGCTACTAAAACTTATTTCGATGAAATAAAAAGTAATTAAAAAAATCAACCTTCCCCTACACGTCTCTAAACACTAAGATGTCGAAGACGTAAATGTGGGCAATGTGCAATTTTGTACCTTGATGTTTTTCCACATTGAGGTCTACACTAACTAGCCTGTTCATTGCTTTCGTAACTGTCCCTTCACGTTTGGCCCCTAAATGATGAAAACTGATGAATGCTCCCTATGTTTCAAGCGACTTCTTACTGTGTTGTCGCTTGGTACTCGTAAAGCAGACGCCTATGCCTGCTCCCACGAGGTACTGCACCGAAGTTGCCGGAAGGTTTAAGAGTTGTATTCGTAATAGAATGTTGCAAGTGTAACACACATTTGATTACCCGGAATTCCCATGTTGGTTTACACAGCAGCAGAGCAAAATTACTGAACATAATCATCCATTTAGCTGTCTGTATCAGTGGCAGATTAAATTCCTGAGCATTATACTGTGAGACTGATTTATTTGTCGTGACGGTGTCAAATCAGCAGGAAATGTTGCAGAGTCTTGCCTGCGTCACCGTCCTCCGGTTGTCGTTTTGTACTGGGCAATTCCTGTTGCCCTGGCAATGAGACCCCAATGTAAATACGTGTGTATTCTGCGTGGTGAAACATTCCGTTATTCCAGATTCACAGTTAATGTGCATAGATGCCAAAAGGGATCGGAAAGCTCTTGCGAGTGAATGAACAACAATAAAAGTAACAATAACAAACTGTTAATGAATGAAGTTTATTGTATTACAGAAGATTAGCGATTAAAAATAAAAGTAGGCTGATTGTTCACATCCCGCAATGAGTGTTTACTTAGCATTTTGTTACTGAATTATGTTTTGGCCATTTACAGAGAAAAAAGAAAAATGAAGTGATAGACATCGGTAGTCCAACGAGGTCTGAACCAGCAACTACCCTTGTCTTCAGATCATGAGACGACCATTGCCCCATGGTGTCAACGGTACACTACTTCGATTTGCTCTGCTAGATTGGATATCCGGGTCCAGTCACGCATGATTCCAGCTACGAAAACACATACTTCTGCCACTAGCATCGTCAAGACTTTGCAATGTCGCAGGCATAGTTTTGGAAACACTGTTGACATGACACTGATTTGCGAGTTTGGGACTGATTGATTCCGCCAAATTTACTTAACATTTTCTTTTCAGCTCCCTAAATATTCCCAATAATTGCCACTGAAGATATCAAATTGTATTAGTACAGTGAAGTTTTCTATTCCAAAAAGGAGCTTTCAAAAAAAATGGTTCAAATGGCTCTGAGCACTATGGGACTCAACTGCTGAGGTCATTAGTCCCCTAGAACTTAGAACTAGTTAAACCTAACTAACCTAAGGACATCACAAACATCCATGCCCGAGGCAGGATTCGAACCTGCGACCGTAGCGGTCTTGCGGTGCCAGACTGCAGCGCCTTTAACCGCACGGCCACTTCGGCCGGCGGAGCTTTCAAGCATAAGCTTCCTCTACTACCACGTTTCACGTTGTGAATGACAATGAGAGTGTCTGTGTATAGTTGTAAAGTGCTCAATTCCTTTAATAGTTGCTGCTTTCGAAATCAGTTTAAATTTTGCAGCAAAAGCTGCATGTTATCACTTTCCGTCGCTGCTACTTTGAGCTGCTAATAGTCACAAATAATTGTCGAGTCTTAATTCTCCATGTCATATGTCTCCGGTAACCTCGCAGGAGCAGCTAGTCATCTGCTTCGCAAATACCAAATTTTAACATCAACACAACAGTCTCTCCACAGATTCTTAGCAACTCTCAGGGATAAGAATCTTTAATGTATTAATCATCTCGGGGTCAAACAAGACGAGAAAAATTATGGAAGCAATGATCAAGCTTGTTAGTTTGCATTACCTATGGTAGATCTGGAGGTGAAAAACGTATGAAAGTGTAAAACTGCACAGACGCCTATTTTTTTCTATTTTGTTTCTGCATCAGTAGTCGTCATTCAATTTTTTTTCTTGTGAAGCCATAATTTGATTCATTGGTGCATTGGTCTATTATCCATATCATCTCTACATTTTGTTGGTATTCCTGATTAAGGCTGTGTATAGCCAAAAGACCAGATGCAGATAATCCATTTGGGTATCTGGGCAGGGACTACTCAGAATGATGTCATCGTCAGGAGAAACAAAACCGGCATTCTACAGATTTGAGCGTGGAATGCCCGATCCCTTAATCGGGAAGGTAGGTTACAAAATTTAAAAGGGGAAATGGCTAGGTTAAAGTTATAGTGGGAATTAGTGAAATTCGGTGGCGGGAGGAACAGGACTTCCGGTCACGTGAGTCCAGGGCTATAAATACAAAATCAGATAGCGGTAACGCAGTAGTAGGTTTAATAATGGATAAAAAATAGGGACGTGAATAAGCTACTGTAAGCAGCATAGTGAGCGCATTATTGTGGCCAAGAAAGACATGAAGCCCACACCCACCACAGTAGTAAAAGTTAGTATGCCAACTAGCTCTGCAGATGAGGAGGAGATTGAAGAAATGCATTGATGCGATAAAAGAAATTATTCACATAGTTAAGGGAGCCGAAAATGTATTAGTCATGGGGGACTGAAATTAAATAGTGGGAAAAGGAAGAGAAAGAAAAGTAATTGGTGAATATGGACTGGGGGAAGGAGGCTGCCTGGCAGAATTTTGCACAGAGCATAATTTAATGGTAGCCAACACTTGGTTTAAGAATCATGAGAGAAGGTTGTATATGTGGAAAACATCTGGAGATACCAGAAGGTTTCAGATTGCGTATATAATGGTTATACAGAGATTTAGGAACCAGATTTTAAATTGTAAGACATTCCCAGGGGCAGATGTGGACTCTGACCACAATTTATTGGTTATGAACTGCAGATTAAAACTAAAGGAACTACAAAAATGTAGAAATTAGTGACTATGGGACCTGGATAAACTGAAAAAAAAACAGATATTGCAGTGTTTCAGGGGGAGCATTAGGGAAGGACTAACGATAACAAGGGAAAGGAAAACAGTAGTATAAGAATGGGTAGCTCTGAGAGATGAAATAGTGAAGGTAGGAGAGAATCAAGTACCGTAGGTAAAAAGACGAGGGCTAGTAGAAATCCTTGGGTAACACAAAAGATATTGAATTTAACCGATGAAAGGAGAAAATATAAAAATGTAATAAATGAAGCAGGCGAAAGGAAATGCAAATGTCTAAAAATGAGATTGACAGGGAGTGTAAAATGGCTAAGCAGGAATGGCTAGAGGATAAATGTAAAGATGTGGAAACATGTATCACTGGAGATAAGATAGATAATTCCTATAGAAAAATTAGAGACCTTTGGAGAAAAGAGAATCATCTGCATAACTATCAAGAGCCCAGGTGGAAAACCAGTCCTAAGCAAAGGAGGGAAAGAGGAAAAATTGGAAGGATTATATAGTGTGTCTATACAAGAGAGATGCACTTGAGGACATTATTATGGAATTGTAAGAGGATATAGAAGAAGAAAACGGAGATATGATACTGCGTGAACAATTTGACAAAGCACTGGGAAACTTAAGTCGAAACAAGGCCCCAGGAGGGGAGAACATTCCATTAGAGCCTTGGGAAAGCCAGCCATGACAAAACTCTTCCATCTGGTGAGCAAGATGTATGAGACAGAGATGTGTGACACACCCTCATATACATATAAGGAAAAATCTGTGAAAACTATCTTTGCTAATTATTGTAGATAAATCAATGTATGCAGCTCATCCAAAATATTTATTATGCATTGCATTTGTAAATAAAACCATAAAAATGGTTAAGAAATAAAAAATTATTGTAAAAAATTTGTATTGCAAAGGAAATTGTAAATAATAAATCATTAATTTGTTACAGCACTATTATTTAATAATAATAATAATAATAATAATAATAGCATAGTCAAGGGAAAACACACTAAACAAGAAGATTATATATTGGATAACCACAGTGACTGCATAGAAGCGATGGAAAAAACAGATGCCTTTAAATATCTAGGATACAGACAAAAAATAGGAATAGATAATACAAATATTAAAGAAGAACTAAAAGAAAAATATAGACAAAGACTAACAAAAATACTGAAAACAGAATTGACAGCAAGAAACAAGACAAAAGCTATAAATACCTATGCTATACCAATACTGACATACTCATTTGGAGTAACACAGACCTAGAAGCACTCAATACACTTACACGATCACAATGCCACAAATATAGAATACATCACATACATTCAGCTACAGAAAGATTCACATTAAGCAGAAAGGAAGGAGGAAGGGGATTTAACGACATAAAAAACCTACATTATGGACAGGTAGACAATTTAAGAAAATTCTTTCTAGAACGAGCAGAAATCAGCAAAATACACAAAGCAATCACTCATATAAATACATCTGCTACACCACTGCAATTTCATAACCACTTCTACAACCCTTTAGATCACATAACATCAACAGATACGAAGAAAGTAAATTGGAAAAAGAAAACACTTCATGGCAAGCACCCGTATCATCTAACACAGCCACACATCGATCAAGACGCATCCAACACATGGCTAAGAAAAGGCAGTATATACAGTGAGACAGAAGGATTCATGATTGCAATACAGGATCAAACAATAAACACCAGGTATTACAGCAAGCATATTATTAAAGATCCCAATACCACAACAGATAAATGCAGACTTTGCAAACAACAAATAGAAACAGTAGATCACATCACAAGCGGATGTACAATACTAGTAAATACAGAATACCCCAGAAGACATGGAAATGTTGCAAAAATTATTCATCAACAGCTTGCCTTACAACATAAACTTATAAAACAACACGTTCATACATACAAGTATGCACCACAAAATGTACAGGAGAATGATGAATACAAATTATACTGGAACAGAACCATTATAACAGATAAAACAACGCCACATAACAAACATGACATCATACTCACCAATAAAAAGGAGAAATTAACACAACTAATCGAAATATCCTTACCCAATACAACAAATACACAAAAGAAAACAGGAGAAAAAATTGAAAAATACATCAAAATGGCTGAGGAAGTCAAGGACATGTGGCATCAGGATAAAGTTAACATCATACCAATTGTACTATCAACTACAAGAGTCATACCACACAATATCCAACAGTACATCAACGCAATACAGCTACATCCAAACATATATAAACAACTACAGAAATCTGTAATTATTGATACATGTTCAATTACCCGAAAGTTCCTAAACGCAATGTAACATATACCGTACAGTTAAAAGGAAGTGACGCTTGATCAAGGTCCGCGTCACTTTCATTTCGAACCAGACCTAAGGTCTGAGAAAGGAAAGTAATAATAATAATAATAATAATAATAATAATAATAATAATAATAAGAGAAGAGAAGAACAAACCACTAATAGGGCTAACCCCCCTTTTTAGTGTGATGAGTTGGTTCAGGACAGAACTAAAGAAGCCTCGGACAAGTGTCGTCATGGTCGGGGACGACGCTTGAACCCTATGCCTGCCCACAATGGTAACGACACTGCTAGCCAACTGGAAAATGATTTAAATCCAAATAGAGGTGTTTTGCAGGATATGCTTCCTACAACCACCCTAGAAGGAAAACAAAGACAGAGGATGAGATGGTCAGACGAAGTTAATCGACACCAAGCAACAAACCTAGGAACCAACACAACTGGATGCAGATCACAAGTATACACAACATTTATTACCAGATACCCAGAATTAAATTTTTTAACAGAACGACTAGCTGATCAGATCCGTGTAATAATAAAAAATAACAGGTTACCCCAGTCAGAATTAGAAAACATCAAACAACAAGTACAACAAATACTGGAACAAAATAATGTGAGAAGAAGAAGAAAATAGAGTAATGGACTCAAACATCCCAGAGCAAACAAACAAAGAACAACACGCATCAATTAAACAATCAGAGGAAAACGAAATCTTAAGACAGCCACCAGAACAAGCACAAATAGAACACGAAGTGACACACATGTTAGATATAGAACAAAAATTTCAGCTGACATATATAGAATACAAAGACACAAATACAGACATTAGACCATTCTTGCATAGACTGCCAAGTAACCCACAAGTCGAAACAACAATAAAAACTATCAACACAATCATACACAACAAAATAAATGAATATACAACTATGGAAGAGTTACAACTACTGGTTTATATAGGAGCACTCACTACACTAAATATACACACTAGGCAGAGATCAGAACCAACCAACACACAGAAGAAACCCACAAAACCAGCATGGCAACACAGGCTACAGATCAGAATAGAAAAACTGAGAAAGGACATCGGACAGCTAACACAATTTATAAGAAATGAAATGTCAGAAAAAAAAAACGAAAAACGTTAGGTAAAATCTCACAAGAAGAAGCGATAGAGCAATTAGATGAGAAGAAGCAGAAATTACAAGCATTGTCCAAACGACTTAGGAGATACAAAAAAAGTGAAAATAGAAGGAAACAAAACCAAACATTCAACACAAACCAAAAGAAATTTTACCAGACAATAGATAACACACACATTAAAATAGACAATCCACCAAACATAACAGACATGGAACACTTCTGGAGCAACATATGGTCAAACCCGGTACAACATAACAGGCATGCACGGTGGATACAAGCAGAAACAGACACATACAAGATGATACCACAAATGCCTGAAGTGATAATTTTGCAACATGAAGTCACCCAAGCTATTAATTCTACTCACAATTGGAAAGCCCCTGGAAAAGATAAAATAGCAAATTTCTGGCTAAAGAAGTTCACCTCAACACATTCACATCTAACTAAATTATTTAACAGTTACATTGCAGACCCATACACATTCCCTGATACACTTACACATGGAATAACTTATCGGGCAAGTAGAGGATGATGTTGAATATACAACCAGCCCAGTTTTCTAATCTGACACTGGAAGCCCACATTAGTGACATTGACATAAGATCATTTCTCAGCCAGAACTTTCACTAGATAACTACCGCTTATCAGTTACAGCCTTATCTTGTCACCAGATGTGCTGGTTGCCTGTCCCAATAGCCCCTGGGCTTGTTTGAACCCCATATAACTACTTACATAGGAGTTGTGTGCTGGGGAGCCCTGTTTCCAACAATGTGCTCTGAATGGTGTGCTCTGAAACACTTGCACCTGCACTGGTATTGTACTTTGTCGTCAAGAGTTGACACAGATTTCTGTTTATCTTGCATAACAGAGTGGGCAAACATCCGAACTCCACGTTATGTCATGAGGCATGGTCATCCAACACCTTACCATCCACTCACGGTTTAACTGTCCATCAACCAATTTCCATAAATGCTCACAACAGACTGACTCAGAACACAATGACTAGCTAGCCAGCACTGCAGAGATACTCATTCCTAGGCGTCTTCTTATTTGTCAAAGTCACTTGCGTCAGTGTCTTTCCCATCGTGGCCGTATCGTTTCTAATATGATTTCATTCGTCTCTACTTCGCTTATATTGTTTTCCTTTCCGTGCTATCGCCAATAGGTGGCATTCATTCTTGGTGTTGGTAGTGGTCATAATGTTTTGTATCAGTGTATCTCAGCATTAAATTTTTTAAGGTCCTCCATCTCCAGCAAGAGCATTGTACTAAGGAAAAAAATCTACTCAATGTCAACATTGTTAGAATTCACAATAAATCACGTGGTGCTCAGAATGGCAGTTGACATTTATCCCATCACCTTAGTTTTCTTTCAGATGTTTCAAAGCTTTGTTAAATGGCTATAGCCATTACGCACTACATGCAGTGCGACATCTCTAAACATAAAAGTTTTTCTCTGTTTGGGCACATTCTTCACTGTTACTTAAAATATCTCACCTGGAGCCACAAATGCGTTGTAGAAATGATAGTGTTAGTGCAAATACAAATTCTTTTGATCGGTAAATTTGGTTTGTGTGCCTTTCGCAACTTCATTTCGTCCTTTATGAAATAGTACTGGTAGTGTAAAGTTTGTGACTACAAAAATAATTTTGTTCGTTTATATGTATATTATTTCCACTTTAAAGTGCATTTGCTTAATATATTATTACATCCTTAATGTGCTGAAGGCTTTGTCTGAAATATTGCGTAGTGATGGTGGATTCGCTTCAATATAAACATCCTAATATGGTATTGTAATGCAATAGCTTACTTTTAGAAATTATAAATTGAAGCAACGCTACAGCAGCCGTGTGTGGGGCAAGCAGGAAGGCACATAGGCGCTGATAACGTAATTTCACAAGTGAGCCTGTTCGTATACAATGATGGGGCTGGGCTTTGAAACGCCAGACTGGCCTGTGCTACATTTCCACACCTTGGGGACACAGATGTTGATCTGCGCATACCTGGAAGCAGTGTAACGACACATGTGTTCTACCAACTGCTATGAATACCCTGTGATTACAGCACATTTATGCAGTGTCTAGCAGGACCCACCAGGTTAGCCGAGAGCGCTAATGCGCAGCTTCCTGCTGGACTCAGGTAGGCGCGCCGGCCCCGGATCGAATCCACCCGCCGGATTAACGAGGGCCAGTGTGCCGGCCAGCTTCGATGTGGTTTTTAGGCGGTTTCCCCACATCCCTCTAGGTGAATACTGGGCTGGTCCCCACGTTCCGCCTCAGTTACACGACACTCAGACATTTGAAACACATTCGCACTTTCCCATGATTTACACTGGGCACAGACAGATGAGGTACTCTGATTCTGCCCCGGGGGGTACGGGTTGGCGGCAGGAAGGGCATCCGGCCACCCCTTCACATTAACATGCCAAATCCGTTTTAACCACGCCAACCTCGCGCCGAATGCGGGACAAAGGCGCAAGCGATAGAATGCAGTGTCCAGCAGCACCCTTCATGACGTCGGGCCCACAATTTCCAGCACGCTGTGCACCAGCCGGCAGCCGATGCCAGTCTGGGCAGCCAGCTCCACCAGACCAGTTGACAATTTAAAGTCCAGCACCGCATATTTAGGTGACAATGGAGCCAACCCTCAGCGGCCAAAGCGTCACCGAACTTCTGCCTTGGAGGGCAGTGCTTGGCGGTCAAGGCAGTACTGCCCCCATCCACCCACACCAGGACGGGCTGCTAGCCTTGTAGCCGTGGCCGCCTGAGGTAATTCAGTGGACGCACGCATCTGTGGCACTGCTCACTCGGGGCTACATAGTGCTAACTCAGGCACAGCCTGCTGAGTGAGGTAAACAGTGTCGGCAAAGTAGGACGCGGATGGTAATCGGCCATCACACCGCTGCGGCTTTCCGACGTCATCGGCATCGCTCGTCTACCACGCACCTACGGGGGACGTATCTAGGAGCGCCACAGCGCTCGGTCGTTGTAATCCAAAACTAATAAAAATGTATGTTGGAGAGGAGTTGCTCTAGCCAACCCCGACCAGTACTTCGCCTCCACAACCTGCCACTCCTCCACCTTCTGCGCCGTAGCGGCCCAATTCACCCCTGGACCTTCAACTTCGTATCTTGTCCTATAGATAATGAAAAATGTAAAAAATTTCAACTACGGGTTTTTGAAGTGAACAATATAAGTGATTAGTTGCAAAAGTGAATCCCTGCTCCAGAAGACACTGGGAATTATAGAACTAAAATTACTTTTACATTTACACAAAACTTAGACGTATTCACCTTAGTCACAACGTTCCAGCACCACACATACGCACCAAGCATCATAATTCACAGATCTTATGTGGTGAAATTATATGCTGACTGATAATTATTGCATAAATAATGTGACTAAATAACCTAGTAGTAGGGAACAGGGTGTGCAAATATTGTATGTTATCAGTTACTGAATTATTCGTTACTGTGGAAACTGGTTTCTAACGCCTAGGATTTTTAAATCAGTGTCCAAATGGTTCAAATGGCTCTGAGTACTATGGGACTTAACTGCTGAGGTCGTCAGTCTCCTAGAACTTAGAACTACTTAAACCTAACTACCCTAAGGACATCACACACATCCATGCCCGAGGCAGGATTCGAACCTGTGACCGTAGCGGTCGCGCGGTTCCAGACTGTAGCGCCTAATAACTGCTCGGCCATCCCGGCCGAACCAGTTTCCACGCTGTAACAACTGTCTGAAAGCAATGTATCCTCGTCAACAAAAAGTATTCCAGATACACTACCCGTCATTCATGTAATTCCTGTTGCGAAATTAAAGTGACTATTTTACAGTGAGTAGAAGAATCGTGCTGCAGTTCATTCCACTGCTTGACTACAAATAATGACACTCGTCCCGTGTACAATAAGTATTAGTTCTGCACGTAAATTAGTTAAGCAGAACTCAGGGCTTTTTCCCACCTGTCGTTTCGGACACACCCTTATCTCCAGTCTGACACGCTGAGTCCTCACACATGATAGATCTTTGTTGATGAATTCAACAATCCACGCCCTTAAAACGAGTCTCCAGATTTTAAACTGGGATGTTTGCTTTTGCAAAAACTTGAAAATTTCTTTGTCCAAAATAATCTGTCCTTTTATCCTTCTTCCATTAGCGTTATTTAAGCTTTCGAAGTAATAGTCAATTTTGAGTATTAGCTGAATTTCCTTGCCAGTGAACGTAAAGCTCCGGATTTAAAATATTTCGTGACGTTCTTTTCCACCCATTTCGGAAGTTTCAAAATCTGCAGAACATTGTTTCGTATGTGCTGTGTATAATCTGCGATGAACGCGCTGGAGTTCGTGTGCAGTTGTGGCCGTGCGATTCCTGTTATTATAGTCAACAACATAAATAAGAGCCGAATTTAATTGTACCCATTTCGTTGTTCTAAGGTGCCATATTCTACCGCCAAGTTCTAAGTAGTACGGACGGTGCCATACGTTGCGTGTGGTTTTGCCTTGCACCCGCCCAACAGTTGGCAAGACGTACGGCTATAACTTAAGTGCACTGATAACACCGTTGCGCTCATGCCATTGATCTCTGGTTCGTGAACAAGCGCGCTGTTTAATTTGCAGACACGTAACAGAAAACTGGAGACAAGAAACTGTCCACAAAGGTAGGTTCACGTGTTTGGAGTGTACGATTTACAGAAGTAAATATTTCCATAGCTATACTCTACATCTAAGTTTAGTTCTGAAATTTATGTTACGGTGTGCTTCCGTTGTCGAGTTTTCCCGGGGCCGTCTAAGGCTGCTGTTGTGTGACTGAACAGAACCGGTTGTCCTATCAAATAAGTGTAGAACCTGTGGTAAGGCTTGGCAACCTGATATACGCTTTGTAACTGAAATATATTTAACATTTATGCTGTTGTAAGGAATAAGTATCACTCGCTATCGATAATGAGCTCTAGAGGATAGGCTGCCTGTATATCAGCAACGTAATTTGCAGCTTGGGCTATTATTTCAAGTTGTGCTTTTCCTTGTGTGAAAGCCGATTATCACTTAATCTTAAAGACATTTCTAAAGTTAAAAGTACAGCACCGCGAGGGTAAAACGAGGCGCGATAACGCTGTAAGCTTGCCAAATTCTTAACAGTAACTGGCCAAGTCAATACTGTGATTAGAGATCTTGTTTAAAAGACTGCGTACGCAGAAGCTAAAATTTCTTATCATATTTTTTATTGTCAACACGAATTGAATTTTTAAAAACGCTACTCTCCTTACATCACTTCAAAGAATATTGTAGGTTCCGTGATGTTAGTAGCACGTAAATTATAGGTATTAATCGTTGATAAAACACATGGCTAAATATTTTAAAAAAGCGTGCTTCAGATATTGACAGAGGTAGGTGAGGATATGCGTGCCTGATTAAGCAAAGGTCGCGGTACAAATCCGAATTTACTGTTAATAGCGATATTTCATTGCTATACTTGGACTTACTATATAAATTGTTCATACTTTTAATAAATTTTTGAGACACGACTTGAGAGTAGTATAATAAGATTGAATCTGTGTATTACCATTAAAACGTTTCTTTTCAGAGTGTGAAACGGTGCCGTACTTTGGAGACAATCTGCTTTATGAAAGGCGATCACCAAATCTAGACATACCATAACGAAGAGACAATGGGAAAGTCCATGGTAAGTGCACAGCAATAACAGTACAATTACTTTGTTGAAGAAGTGTTTCCAGTTAACAAGTCAAGTCTAGTTCATAGTTCCAGTGAATGTTGTTATGTCAAGGAAATTTTCGTGCAAATGACTGGGCTATTAAATGGACCTAAAACTGTCGAAACTATCTTCTATGCAACTTCCTTGGTTCACATGCATTAGCCTACTGGCGCTATTAAAAGATATTGGCATGGCAAAACTTCAACATTTAAGCTTTAAGTTGAGGTTTATCACTGGTGCCATTATTGTAACAATATTATATGTGGTACAATGTATGCAAGCGTGATACCTTGTCTTGCATAGTGAAAGAGTACAACAACAACAACAACACAGTAAAATATAGGCAAGCACCTACTCATCAAAAGTTTCAGTTAACTTTGCTCCTTATCTCTGCACAGTAACTGCATCTTGAAATAATTGATAATCATATTCATTAACTTACATAAATCAGATGCTGAGAGCACCATGTTGTTTGAAGTACTGTGGTAACAGTCTCTCTCTCTCTCTCTCTCTCTCTCTCTCTCTCTCTCTCTCTCCCCCCCCCTCTCTCTCTCTCTCTCTCTCTCTCTCTCTCTCTCTCTCTCTCTCTCTCTCTCTCTCTCTCTCTCTCTCTCTCCCCCCCCCTCTCTCTCTCCCCCCCTCTCTCTCTCCCCCCCCCCTCTCTCTCTCCCTCCCCTCTCTCTCTCTCTCTCCCCCCCCCTCTCCCTCCCCTCTGTGCGTGTGTCTGTCTCAAGCTGGTAGGGAAGGATGTTTGTTAATAAGTTGCTATAATTAACCAAGCACTTCATAGTAAGCCTTTCGGTAAACATTTCATTGTCATTCCACTCTGGTGGTATTGCCAAGTGAAAAGTAATTACCTGGTTCAGCATCTTTTATCATTTTTTGATTGAAATTTAACCATTCACAAAATGTCTGCCCCAAGGGTCACATTTCCACAACTGCACAACTGTAATATATTGTAACATCAAACAAAGTTTAGACTGTAGATTAACTATAAATATATTTGAAAGATCTACTGCAGAGTTTCTGTGGTACCACATTTTCTCAGTGATGATGGAATGGTAGCTCATAAAAAAAAAAGCTAAGGTAATGTCAGACTGTCAGACACACCAAGCGACATCCACACAGAAATGACAACAAATATACTGACAGACTGATAAAAAAGTGGTAAAGTGTCAGCCTACAAATTCAAAGTCACAGGTTTGATTCCAATCAATCCTAGGATTTTTGTCACTTACCACTATTTCCACCTATGGAAATGTTTGCTGATGTGAAAAATGCCAAGTTACACTGTGGTTTGGAATCTGCATTAACTTGTAGGTCCCCCCACAACCAGCCGGGAAAGTGGAAAGGTCAGACAAAGGCAGAGGCATACCACCTTAAACAGGACTGTGCCTAGTAAAGCACTGTAGTGTTCAAAACAATCTTTGAACTGATGACAGCTTTAAATAAGTACATGAACTTCAGTATATTTTTCCCACATGGAATGTTTCCCTCTATTATATTCAATATATGTAGAAATACACATGAATTTTTTCTATGTGAACATGGGATTTAAGTAAAGTTCAGTGTCATCTAGTACATTGCACTAAATAGGCCTATACTCTAATAAAATTAGATAGATACAAATATCTGACCCTAACCAACTATCTCCACACCCTCTGATGTCCACAGCTCGTAGTCTAGTGCCTACCATTGCTGCCTTTGGACCATGGGGTCCCAGGTTGGATTTCCAGCTGGCTTGGGAATTTTCTCTGCCTGAGGACTGGGTGTTTGTGTTGTCCTCACCATTTCATCATCATCATCATAATTCACAATAGTGGCTGGATTGGACTGTGTAAAAAGTGGGACTGTGTAAAAAGTGGGACTGTGTAAAAAGTGGGACTGTGTAAAAAGTGGGACTGTGTAAAAAGTGGGACTGTGTAAAAAGTGGGACTGTGTAAAAAGTGGGACTGTGTAAAAAGTGGGACTGTGTAAAAAGTGGGACTGTGTAAAAAGTGGGACTGTGTAAAAAGTGGGACTGTGTAAAAAGTGGGACTGTGTAAAAAGTGGGACTGTGTAAAAAGTGGGACTGTGTAAAAAGTGGGACTGTGTAAAAAGTGGGACTGTGTAAAAAGTGGGACTGTGTAAAAAGTGGGACTGTGTAAAAAGTGGGACTTTGTAAAAAGTGGGACTTTGTATGGGTGCTGATGACCGCACAGTTCAGCACCCCACAAACCAAACATCATCGTAATCATCAGCAGCATCCTCCAATATAATGTGATGCATCCTGAATGTAATTCTGTAGTATTGATCGTAGAGAAGATGACCTACACAGGGTGTTCTAGACTTGAAATGTTGTTTCATCTTCTGATACAGTTTGTATTAACTGATGAGGTGAATAGAACACATGTTCAATTGTCTGGGATCTGCTGGAAAATTGAGAAAAGTAGCTCCACTCCCACATTCCGAATTGAAACAAGTTAAAAAATAAAATAAAAAGCTGAAAGGGCTCTCAAAAATGAATATTTTTATATAAAAACTTTATTTTGTACCATTTTAAATGGTATCACTAAAAAACCTCATGGCAATGCATCACAACACTTAACCTGAGTGGCAACTGTTGATACTAGATAGTGTAGCTTGAATTTCCTTCCTGCTGGTGCCATTACATGTATCTAATAAACAATGTTTTGGCATTGCATGATCAAAGGTTTTGGTGGTGGCCCTCTGTTTATTTGTTTAGTAATGGCATACTCTAATGAAAAGGCATTTGACAGGCTATGGTACATTGAGAAAGTGACTAGAATCCTGTACAAGCAGAACAGGTTTATGCAAAGAGATACAGACATCACCCCCACGAGCCACTATATGTTGGAGGCACAGATTTGGAGCAGTGTCTGGATGCAACTGACCATGATAATGACAAACAAGTCAGATATGGTAAAAGTGCAGACATTCCTGTTGCAATGCATGTTGACCCACAACTTTCTCTGTGAACAATAACTTGGTTTTCTGGGCTGAGAAGTAAAATTAGAGAGAATTCAATAGGGTTGTAGTTCATCTCTGTATCACATCCGTGCCTGTCAGGCAGAAAGGGTTAATGACCTTCAAAACCAACTTCTACATAAAATCACATAGTTCATGGCTGTCATACTGCTGACTGATGAAGCCAGTTTCAGAACTAATGCTTCAAATGTTATGTTAGAAAAAAAAACCTCACTAGTTATGTCAATAAGACAACTAGCATTTTTGGAAGATAATTACTTGGTATGGCTTCTTCCCCGATAGTTACTGAACCATAATTTTGTGATGAACAGCTTATTGGTAACTGTTACTCTGAATTTCTCTATCATGCACTTAGAGTTTTTAAATGGTACATTAGCGATACTGTTCTTAATGTGGTTGCAGCAAGGTAGGTAACCAGTGCATTTATTCTTGGTGGCCAGGCATACCTCAAATCAATTCTTGTTGCTTGATAGATAGGTAGAGGACCAGTGGTTTGGCCACAATTGTAGCTATTTACCTTGCCTTGACCAATTATTTCTTTCTTTATAGAGCTTCCTTTACAGAAGTTTAACTGAGCAGTTGTTAAAGTCAGTCAGGAAATGACTTCAATAATCCATTGTTACTACCTTCTCAAAAAGTTTTTCAAATGCAAAAAAGAGAAAAAAGTCTATAATTAAGTCATTTGATTTTTCCCATTTTTTTTAAGTGAGTATGGCTGCCACATATTTCAGTCTGAGTAATACGCCTTCAAACTGACAATTTAGAAAGATAGCTCAAGGAGGTAGGAGAGGAGGGGATGCTTAGTCAATAAGAGATTTTTGTACTTCTGATAGTGTTACCACAGAACAATTATTGCTTTCAGTGGCTTAGTAAAATGATTTCTACTGATGGAGTAAGTTCAAGGAGGTAGGAGAGGAGGGGATGCTTAGTCAATAAGAGATTTTTGTACTTCTGATAGTGTTACCACAGAACAATTATTGCTTTCAGTGGCTTAGTAAAATGATTTCTACTGATGGAGTATGCGATACATGTGTAGTAAATTTAATGGACAGTCAGTTTTATTATCATACCTGTTTTTTGTGTTGCTGCTCGAAAACGTTTTGTGTTTCCATGTGAAAAGATTAATAGAATTTAGTAGTCAATGATTTGAATCTAGAATAACTTGTGTTGTAGTTTTGGTCACCTGGGAATGGAAAGTCAATTTGTGAGGAATTCTATAGTTTTGCTTGTATTGCAGCTATAATTATTGTTTAGAAGTTTCATTCCGCATTAAAAAAATCTCTCTTCTAGGAACAATACATTTTGATCATTAATATTCTCTGCTGTTTTTCTGTTTCTAGTGTTATTTACCCTTATTCCTTGTAAAGGAGAGCTGGATACTTACACTATGTGATCAAAAGTATCCGGATACCACTTAAAACATAGGTTTTTCATATTAGGTGCATTGTGCTGTCACCTACTGCCAGGTACTCCCAATATCAGCGACCTCAGTAGTCATTAGACATCGTGAGAGAGAAGAATGGGGTGCTCCGCAGAACTCATTGACTTCGAACGTGGTCGGGTGATAGGGTGCCTCTTGTTATGTCTGTACGTGAGATTTTCACACTCCTAAACATCCCTAGATCCACTGTTTTCATTGTGATAGTGAAGTGGAAACGTGGAGGAACACGTACAGCACAAAAATGTACAGGGTGACATTGTCTGTTGACTGGCAGAGACCACCAACAGTTGAAGAGGGTTGTAATGCGTACATTGGCAGACATCTGTCCAGACCATCTCACAGAAATTCCAAACTGCATGAGGATTCACTGCAAGTACTATGATAGTTAGGTGGGAGGTGAGAAAACATGGATTTCATCATCGAGTGGCTGCTGATAAGCTGCACATCATGCCGGTAAATGCTAAACTTCGCCTCACTTGATGTAAGGAACTTACACATTGAGTGATTGAACAGTGGAAAAATGTTACGAGGAATGATGAATCATGGTACACAATGTGGTAATCCGATGGCAGGGTATGGGTATGGCAAATGCCTGGTGAACGTCATCTGCTAGTGTGTGTAGTGCCAACAGTAAAATTCGGAGGTGGTGGTGTTATGGTGTGGTCGTGGTTTTCATGGAGGGGGGAGGCTTGCACCTCTTGTTGTTTCACATGGCACTATCACAGCATAAGCCTACATTGATGTTTCAAGGATCTTCTTGCTTACCAAGGTTGAAGAGCAATTCGGGGATGGCGATTGCATCTTTCAACATGATTGAGCACGGATTAATTACATGACAATAACATCCCTGCAATGGACTGGGCTGCACACAGTCCTGACCTGAATTCTATAGAAAACCTTTGGGATGTTTTGGGACGGTGACTTCATGCCAGGCCTCACTGCCTGACATCGATAACTCTCCTCAGTGCAGCACTCTGTGAAGACTGGGCTGCGATTTCCCAAGAAAACTTCCTGCACCAGATTTAAGGTATGCCTGCGAGAGTGGAAGCTATTGTCAGGGCTAAGGGTGGGCCAACAGCATACTGAATTCCATCATGACCAAGGGAGGACGCCACAAACTTCTAAGTCATTTTCAGCCAGATGTCCAGATACTTTTGATCACATAGTGTAGCTGTGGGAACATTATTAAACGAGTACTAAATTTCTCATCTACTGTGTGACCTTGAAAAATTACTGTTTTTTGTCCAGTAAATTCACTTTGAAAAGTGTGATAATTTGTAATTGTATTTTCTATTTCAAAATTCGATTGATGTGTTCTTTTATTATTGCCTTTTTGACCATCATGGTCAGATATACCATTTGTTATGGAAGTCACGTCTATTTCATGTGTAATGGATTTAGAGACAAGTTATCATTCACTGTTGTCTCATATGAGAGTTTGTTCTTTCGTAAAAGTAATATTCACAACAGAAATAATTAATTTTATGTCCTTTATCGGGACAATTGGCGATGAAACCCCGTTTGAAGTTACTGCATACAGTGACTTCCAGCTTGTTTTATGCTTCATCTGGCATCTTATATTGAGAGCCTGTAATGCACCAGAACTACTATCTTTGCTGTTCACAGGTCTAGTACAGACACACCTGGTTGGTGGCTGTACAGTTAATAGTGGAAATATCAGAAGGTGAAACATTACTGTCCTAAATACATACATCAAAGATGATGAAATATACCATTCTTGACAAATGGTCAAAACATTTGATGATGTGGAATTGATGTTAATTGGAATTGATGTTAATAAATAAGCAACGTATTTGGATTTTAGTATTCTTTCAAATCTGCATAAAAATATGGTCATCAATCATACTCTTCGTGGTGTGGCTGTATTAAAACTGAAAAATAATTCAGAGCTCCTTTCTTCTGAACCCATCAAATTCTTGAAAAAAGGTCAGTGCATTGAACCATAAGGCAGAACCTTCAGACTGAACTACTATAAGGGTTAAAGTACAAATTCATTTACACCTACATACATACTCTATAAGACACCATATGGTACATGCCATAGGGTACCCTATACCACTGCTAGTCATTTCCTTTCCTGTTCCACTTGCAGATAGTGAGGAAAAATAACTGTCTATATGCCTCCATACAAGCCCTAATTTCTCTTACTTTCAAGATCTTCATGCAGAATGTATGTTGTTGGCAGCAGAATTATTCTGCAGTCAACTTCAAATCTTAGTTCTCTAAATATTCTCAAATGTTCCTCAAAAAGAACATTCCTGTCCCACCACAGATTCCCATTTCAGTACCTGAAGCATCTCCATAATACCTGTGAATTGTTGGAACCTACCAGCAACAAATCTAGCAGCCCACCTCTGAATTGTTCAGATTTCTTCCTTTAATGTGATCTGGTATGGATCCCAAACACTAGAGCAGTACTAAAGAATAAGTTGTGCTAGCATCCTATATGTGATCTCTTTTACAGTTGAACTACAGTTCACTAGAATTCTTCCAATGAGACAGTCAACCATTCACCTTCCCTACAATCCTCACATGCACATTCCATTTTGTTGTATCAAGCTGGAAACTACTAGTGCTGTACCCAAACATCAAGAGTTTGTTTCCTACTTATCCTCATTAACTTAAATTTTCGTACATTTATAACTAGCTGCATTCATAACACAAAAGCTTGTCTGTCACCTTGTATCCTCCTAAATTCACTCAACTTAAACACCTTTCCGTGCACCACCTCATTATCAGCAAGTAACCACATATTGTTGTCCATCCTGTCTACCAGATCATTAATGTTTACAGAAAATAACAGCAGCACTATCACACTTCCCTGGGGCACTCACGATGATACCCGTGCCTCTGATTAACAATTGTCATACGACAGCACAATGGGTTCTGTTTTGTAAGTCTGTCACTCGCATATCTGGGACTCGATTCCATATGTTTGTACCTTCATTAACCATCTACATTGGGGCACAGTGCCAAATGCTTTTTGGAAATCTAGAAATATGTAATCAGCTTGTTTCCCTTAATCTATAGTTCACAGCATATCATGTAAGAAAGGGGCAAGCGGAGTTTTGGATGAGTGATAACTTCTAAACTCACACTGACTCATGGCCATGAACTTCTTGGTTTCTAAGAAATTTATTATATTTGACCTGAGAACATGCTAAAATTTCTGCAGCAAACCGATGTTAAGGATAACGGGTTCTAATATTGCAAGTCCATTCTTTTATTATTTTTGTGAAACCAAATTGGAATTCAATCTGGACCTGCCAACTTATTTGTTTTCAACTGTTTCAATTGTTTCTCTACACGAGGGATGCTTATTACTTTTCTATATGTACAGGACTGTGTGCAATGTTCAAAAAATGGTATGTTTGTACAGTTTGGGGTGGAAGCTTTAGACACACTAAGTGATTTAATTAGATTCAGAATTTTCACGCGTTCTTGGCAAGACCTTTTGGTAAGGTATATGACAGTGGTAGTGATTACGTGCTTCACACAAATATTTTCACACACACAAATCTCTGCTAATGTATGCCTATTGCCATTTGCACATTCACTGGTGAACTGAGTGTGCCTTTGCTTCCTCTCCATTTATAAATTTTGTTGTTAAACTAGGAGTCTTTTCCACCATTAATCTGCTTACTAGGCACCTACTTTTCCAGAACACCATTCAGTCTCTTTAAACGTTGCTCATAATTCCTCTATGTTCGTCTTACTGGAAGTAAATGTCAGTTCGTTGTCTAACCGAGATGCTAACAACCGCTTGTCTGCTCTTTCGGGCAGAAACACATTCCTAACCTTCTTGACTGATTTATTAACCTCTTTAACCATAGTCACTACGATATCATGACCACTAATGTCTCCATTGATAAGAACCAGCCTGTTTGAAGCTACCAGGTCTAAGATATTCCCATTGCACGTGGGCTACTGGACTATCAGCTCAAAACATTTGTTGGAAAAAATGTTCAAAAGCACTTTGCAGGACTGGTCTGTACTCCCTGCAATGCATCCGTAGACATCCCAGCCAATACTCAGAAGGTTTAAGTTGGCTCCAACCCATATTGCCTGATCTGGATACTTACATGCTACCGACAGTAACTTTCTCCAAATGACACTAACACTGTCACAGTGGGATCACGTGGCTGGTAAAAACATCCAACAATTAACTTGATATCACTTAGATCTGATATACACAGCCAAATAACTTCTTTGTCACACCTAAATTTCATCTAAATAGTGACAGTATTTTTGTCGTTCATGAGGGCGTATCTACCATGTGGGATACAGTAGGTGGTGCTTCAGCAGCAGAGCCTTTGAGTGAAACGAGCAACATCTGAGGTGTCCCACATGACATGCGAGATTTTTCAGCACCACTAAACCTGAAGGCAGCTAATCATAACCAAAAGTCCATTAAACTGTTCACAAACTGCAGTCAGCTCATCCTGTGTGTGCACATAACATGTCCTAGCTATCCCAGCAAGGCTAACTGAAGCAGTAAACTATAAAAGCAGGCAGAAACCTAGATATGCAACTTGCTGGCCTCCTGACACATTAGCTCTGTAGATGGCTGTTCAGAAGAAATGAAAACTGTACCATAGACTTCCTGAATTTACACTTCTTTAAAAACTCAAGATGGAACCTTTAAAATATAAAAACGTAAATGAAGTTTAGAACATGTACTACTAGGAAAACAAAGGAAAAGCAAAATGTGCAACTTTCACTCTGGAGATGTGTAACAGGTGACAGCAGGGGCCTGACTGAATTCATTACTAAATGACATTGATCAAATCCCAGAAATTGTTAATAATGGGATTGAACCATAATGAAATGAGACACTTATTAATTTGCCTTTGTGACAAGTTCCTTAATTGAGAAATTTAACAGTGGCAATAGCTTTGACAATGTTCACCGAAGTCAGTTATTTACTGAATACATTTTGCATACTATATCTGTTTCTCACATGTTCCATGATCATTCCTTTTCTTGCAATATCTGAAAGTACAGTCTGATACTGTTCATTTATTCTTTAGAAGTATTTGATTTTTCTATTGTAATCTGGTGTCATGACATATTATAAAGAAGTAAAAAGAGTGCTGGTAAATGTGACATTAGTGCAGTCTTCTCTCTTCTAAAGTGCTAAAGGTGACCTCCTCCCTAGATAAGTAGAACCTTGTTCCACACTGTGCCATCTCTAGCTGCCATTCTGAAATTATGAGGTGTTTGGCTCAGCATGCTGAAATGGTTGTTGAGTGACAAAACATACCAGTTATAGCACCTCCTTTATGTAACTTCTGTTTATTTGCATTAGTAAATTGTTACTTATCCCTCAAAAATGTATCAGAAAACATTCAATTCAGTTAAATCTGTGTTTCTAAAAGAAAGTTGGTTAGACCTTTATCAGTTAGTTGGTTTGTTTCATGTTCCATGGATCATTTGTACAATTACTCATAATTATGTGAAATGGGTCATTTTACATTCACATTAAATGTTCATACGTAAATATGACTACATGCTGAACATTTAAAATTGTCCCCTCCCCTCCCAGCTGTGTGCTTGCCAGTTGCTGCTACCGTATAGTAGATTTGTCTACAATAGCTAACTGTTCATTTCTTTACTTACTGCATAACAATGAACTTTGTCTACTTTAGACAAAAAAAGTGTATGAAAACGTTCTTTTTCTGAAGTTTGCTGTACATAAATATGAAACAGGCTAGACACAAAAGTAATATAATAAAATTTAAGCAACTAAAAAAACTGATGGCTTTATTAAAGATGTAAACTAGGTGCAATTTTAACTCCTTTCACATTTCTAATGGTAAACCACACTACTTACATGTGCACAAGAAATAATCGATATTTTCATTTTAAGAATATTTAAAAGTAAATGTATGGTTCATAAAACTACATATGGTACTAACATGGTTTGCTCTGTCAGATCTATGCCACTAGCATTAATGAATGACAGACATCCTGCCCATGCTTTCCCAAATGTTCATAAGCAGAAACAGGAACTATGGTAATGCATTTGCAACTTCTATGTGCATTAACCACGTAACTCACCATAAATACTGATTAGCTGTTGAAGACCTCAGCTCTACAGAATGAAGTTGCAGTGATGGTCTTAGTCTTTAATCATCAGCTGCATAAAAAGTGCTTAGAGAAACTTTAACACATCTAATTGCTGTCTCCATGCCAGAAGAAGTTGTAGCAGCTTGTAGATGTGTCGGGTAGAACAGACACTACAGCATGAACTACCAGCATTGGCCCACTTGCCATGCCAATAATGAAACGGCTGATGTTTGTCACTAAGATTTGGCCACCATGTTGCACATGCATAGGGCACTTTCATCTTACTGTGCCTCATGGCAACAAAGATATTCTGGTGAACTCATAGTTCTACTGCTGGGGTAGAGTGCACTTCAAAGGAAAAGACAGTTGTTTCATGGCATAAGCTCAGTGAAATATGAAAGAACAAAAAATGCAAAATTTCTTGGCCTGGAAGGAGAATAGAAGCATTTTAGGTCAATATGGTTTTAATGTCATTTTTCCACTGATTAGATTTCCAGCTACAAATTTCTTCAGATTTGGAAATACGTAAAAGTTAAGAGACGGCTAAATCTGATCTTACAGTAATTAGGTCTTAAATACCCTCACTGTTTCCCCCCTGTAAAAGTGTATCATTGTGCAACTACTTTACACATAAAGAAATACATTTTTTCTCAGTATGGTTTCCATCTTTTATGTTATCATAAAATGGGTTGAGAAACTTCCATAGGATTTTCCACTTATCATTACACTCCTTGCAATGGCATTGATAAGAATAATTCAGTTTGCAACAAAGGAAATACTGGACGTAGTATTTCTGGCAGATAGATTTGACTGCCTACTTAGCCTTTCACAGTGACGGGGAGAGGAAGATGGGATGGAATGGAATGACTCTGAATGTGGAATTTGTGCCCATGCTTACTACATTTTATGGTATCTTACCAACCTTTCATGTCTCTGTTACCTCCATTTGTTTTGTCATTTTAAATGAATACATTAAGGACTGATTTGTCTAACTACCTTGTTACACTACTTGCCATTAAAATTGCTACACCATGAAGATGACGTGCTACAGACACGAAATTTAACCGGCGGGAAGAAGATGCTGAGATATGCAAATGATTAGCTTTTCAGAGCATTCACACAAGGTTTGTGCCGGTGATGACACCTACAACATGCTGACATGAGGAAATTTTCCAACCAATTTCTCATACACAAACAGCAGTTGACCGGCGTTGCCTGGTGAAACGTTGTTGTGATGCCTCATGTAAGGAGGAGTAATGCGTACCATCACGTTTCCGACTTTGTTAAAGGTCGGATTGTAGCCTGTCGCGATTGCGGTTCATCATATCGCGACATTGCTGCTAGTGTTGGTCGAGATCCAATGACTGTTAGCAGAATTTGTAATCGATGGGTTGAGGAGGGTAATACGGAACGCTGTGCTGGATCCCAATGGCCTCATATCACTAGCAGTCGAGATGACAGGCATCTTATCCGCATGGCTGTAATGGATCGTGCAGCCATGTCTCAATCCCTGAGTCAACAGATGGGGACATTTGAAAGACAACAACCATCTGCACGAACAGTTCAATGATGTATGCAGCAGCATGGCTGTGGTTACCCTTGACGCTGCATCGCAGACCGGACCACATGCGAAGGTGTACTCAACGACAAACCTGGGTGCACGAATGGCAAAACGTCATTTTTTTTTATGAATCCAGGTTCTGTTTACAGCATCAAGATGGTCGCATCCGTGTTTGGTGACATCGCGGTGGACGCACGTTGGAAGCGTGTATTAGTCATCGCAATACTGGCGTATCACCTGGCGTGATGCTATGGGGTGCCATTGGTTACACGTGTTGGTCACCTCTTGTTTGCATTGACGGCACTTTGACCAATGGATGTTACGTTTCAGATGTGTTAAGACCCGTGGCTCTACCCTTCATTCGATCCCTGCAAAACCCTACATTTCAGCAAGATAATGCAAGACCGCATGTTGCAGGTCCTGTATCCTGGATACAGAAAATGTTAGACTGCTGCCCTGGCCAGCACATTCTCCAGATCTCTCACCAATTGAAAATGTCTGGTCAATGGTGGCTGAGTAACTGGCTCGTCACAATACGCCAGTCACTATTCTTGATGAACTGTGCTATCGTGTTGAAGCTGCATGGGCAGCTGTACCCGTACATGCCATCCGAGCTCTGTTTGACTCAATGCCCAGGCATATCAAGGCCGTTATTACAGCCAGATGTGATTGTTCTGGGTACTGATTTCTCAGGATCTATGCACCCAAATTGCATGAAAATGTAATCAAATGTCAGTTCTAGTATAATATATTTGTCCAATGAATACCCATTTATCATCTGCATTTCTTCTTGGTGTATAAATTTTAATGCCCAGTAGTGTACTTTCAGAGAAGTGCTGTTGGCTTTACCCTCAAGATAGAGAATGTGGTGACCTTGTAGTTTGGTCCAGTTGACCTCATCAATTCAGTCTAGTCAAAACAATTTCACAGATAAAGTTGATCCAAGTTGTGTTTTATATGGTACACAATAAAAGAAACAAAATTTTCACAACATTTATTACATGTAAAATTGCCTCCTTTTCCTTGTATTAATACCACCAAGATAAGTACCAGGTAAACATGTCATTAATAAAATTCAAAAGTAACATGCGTACAATATTTTATTGAGATTGTTTCCATTATAGGCAACAAAATGAGTCCCGTAACATTGGTAAGTGAGCAGCTAGCAGGGATGTAGCAATTTACATTTTCAATGTCATTAACATTGCGTGAACCTCTATAATAAACATGTCCACTTTCCAAAAAGCTGGGTTAAATAACCTGAAGATGGGTAATTTGCACAGTCAACAGAAGCTAGCTCTGTCTCTCTGTTGTGTCTCTGCACATCACTGCTATCTGGATCACAGTGTTGCCAATCACTAAATATGTCATTGTAGCATGAAACCATCAAAATTATTAGATTTCACACAAATACTGAAATGTTACCCATTAGTATGAAGTAAAAATTCAGCTTCACCATACAGACAAAAAGCAGTCCATAAACTTAATTCCTCTTCCCAGACCTTATTTTATTCAAAACTGGCCCATTACTTTTTTACATGTCATTATGAAAGACTTCACTATGTCTAGAACTCACTCCATATTCCCAGTAGATAATGACTGACGCCACCATTTAGACTGAAATAACTCTTGTTAAAGTGCCTTTGTTGTGGTGTACCAACAATGTATTGAAACATTTGTTGCAGAGTACTGTTCATGCGGCTCACCATGATGGCACCAGGGACAATACGCGAAAGTTAAAGGTGCAGTCTGATGCTGACCAGATGCCGCCGCCACCACCTCCACCACCTCCACCACCTCCACCACCAGAGCAGGGCCAGCATCCATTACCATCATCATCAGAGCTGGATGCCACACAGCCTCCTCCCATGTCCACACAGTCTGCTCCCACTCAGGCAAGCAGTGTGCCAGGATCTTCAGAGCTGGCTAGCTTACAGCTCAAGGAAGTAAGGCTCACTCAAACAAAGTAACCATTGTTTAATTAATATACTGTACAGAATGTGTAACAGTGATCTTGAACCAGTGTCTTCATTGGGAAAACAATTAATTTTAGCTGCTTAGACCTTCATATAAATGAGATGGAGTCAAATTAGAATTAATAACATGAGAATGACTGTAAGAAGCTTCTTCAGAAAGTTGGTGGGAAAGAATAGCACATTTATGTTTTAGACCACATAAAGCTGTGTGTGTAATCTATTTTGTGGAACTGTTGGTGTCATCCTCTCTTGAAATTTAAATACAAAAACAGTAAATTGTGCTGACATGGCTATGCCTTTATCCGTATATATTTTCATTTTGTTTTGAAACAATGATTTATGCGCTGACACATTTATACACAAAAAAGCTTTAAATGTCCTCCTCAAATTAATGACTCCAGTAATTTGTAAATATTTCAGCAAAACACTTTTGTTGGGTCCCACTTGACAAAAGAAGTGAAACATTTTCAAAGGTTTTCTGTTTAGATTTCAAGAAATCATTATTAGGATTTTACAACCCATTATTACTAAATTGCCTGTAGATGGTGCTATTTGTGTGTTTGCAAATGCAAGTTCTGGAATGGAAGGTTACTCACAAGGAAACAGTCCTGGGTCTGTTGCAGCACAATCACCATCATCCTAAGCCTAATGTGGTTACTCAAGGTGAGACACTGAAAGTGCAGAGAAAACAGAGTTACCTCTTGGAAATGGTGGCTTGTGGCTATTTTTATCACTTTCACTAGAATTAGTAAACTTCTTAGATTTCTTTAATAAGATATGCCTGACTGTGGCTGTGGATGCCAGGTAAGACAACATAGTTCATGTAACAGCCATAGAGTGCATCCTGTGACAGACCCTTGTGTAATGGTTAACACAGTGGACTGGCCAAGTTGATGCAGTGATTAACCTTGGTGCATAATTGCACAACTTCTGTGGTAGAAAGAGAGTTTAGAGTATAGGGCGTCTAGATTACTGGGCAAATGAGAAGTAGAGACTAGGTACAAGTATTTGTGTTGGATACAGTATTTTTTCTTTGTGGCTGTGTAGTGAGAATAGCTGAGCTATACAATGTTTTATTAGTAGTGCTTGAGGATACTTAACAAGATTAGGCTGAATGCAGTACCCTTTTCCTTCTAACACAATAACCATTGCTTGATACTTCATTGTAGTGTCTTCAGCAATGCTTACAATGTAACAACAGTGACAAAGAAGTCTACAGCCTTTTGCAGATAGTAGTACAGATTATAATGGGTTGAAGATAAAGGGTACTGAGTTAATGAGAATAAGAGAGCCGGGTAAGGAAGAAAAACAAAGGAAAAAAAAATAGACTACAGCGAGAACTAGCAGAACAGAGTTTTCTGTATAAGAAAGTTGACTTCACATGAAATAGTGCTGCGTTGTAGTACGATGCATAGTTGCATTTTGTGTATATTGTACAGCAGTTGGAAGTGAAAGATGAAATTTTAAGCGAAAGTCCTTCTTTAACTTTCATATATCAAGAGAATTTAGTACCTCTGTTAGCTCAAAAATATCACATTTGTGGTATGGGGTGAAAGAAGTGTGGATATACTAAGAAGAATTAATATAAAACAATGAAAAAAGTTGAAAAATGTATTAGCCTAGAATGTTCAAATAAATAAAGCATTGCTTAACCAAGTTACACACATGGGCAAAATAAAACTAAAAATTTTACGGTGTTAAGTAAAACTACATTGACCAAAGGAAACCAATAACAAATTGTTACTTAATTGTACAGTTCAACTTACAACCATGTACTTTCTTATAAGCATTCAGACTGATTTAAATAATACTGCATTACAACTTAGGCAGCTGCTTTGTGTTGGCATTCACAGTGCGAGATAAAAAAGGGATACTGTGTGTCCCTGTTTAATGGCAGCAGGTGGTGTAATCATTAAAAGCTGGAAACACTGTGCATCTCTACAACAAAGATTTATAAATTTCATTGAAGAGTTCTCTGGGGAAATAATCATCCAAGAGTGCAACCTGCCAGCTCTTTGGGAAAGTGACCCTAACCTAGGATCAGTGTATTAATGAAGCATGTTCCGAAGCCACTGAACCAAATTTAATAGTACCTATATCTGCAGACATATGAGGCTTCAAATTGTTCATTGTTGTACTTTTCCAATGGGTGTGTTGATTAGCAGCTGTTACCCACAAAGGTTTCTTGAGACACTCTGTTCACTGAATCTCAAGAGATATTATCTAATCCTTTGGGTGATTCTGACTGAAAACAGATGACAAATGGTATTCATACACTCCTTAAACATGACAGGTGACAAATTGGTGCTAATGTTAGCTTTAGAAACACTTTTTTTAATGTTATATTCCAAATTCATGTGTGGGATGTCAACTGAAGATTATCCCTTGCCCCCACCCCCCCACCCCCCCGCCCCCGGGGGCTCGCCACTCTTTGCCGGGTTTGTGCGTGCTTGGCTACCATTGGGCCCTAGCCTCTGCAGTATTTTTTCCCTTCTGTGCTGCATGTCTATCCTGTGCTATTCTTTTTTCCCGCCCTTGGGGAACATGTCTGGGTTGTTATTGGAAATGTTCTGCATTGTCTGTCACTGACTAAGAACAGTATCATCTTTGTTTTTCACTCCCTTTTCCTTTCTTTGTTTCCTTTCTCCTCTTGTTCCTCCACTTCAGCGTTTCAATTCCTCTTTTTCATCTTCCTCCCTGTGCACTCCTGAAGGTCAGATCACACGTCTGATGCATAACAGGTTACTGGGCAACGCATAATTTTCAGCCCTGGGTTGACAGGTAGGGTTCACACGTACCCCCTAGTACAGGCCAGGCCGAGGAAGGGGTGACTGCCTGAGCTGCAACCTACCAAAATTGCCGCTTGGTCTCTCTCTGTCAGGTGTTTGGGAGGTGTGACCTAAGGTGTGAACAATCGCCTAAGACGGGTGCGCCCCCTTGTGAAGGGGGCCCCCCAGTTGGAAGGCACGCATCATCGGAGATGCTGGCAATCATGGGGGATTTTCTCACAATGAGTCAATCATCTTCACAATCAACATCTATGAAATGTAAACATTATGAGGCTAATAATTGAAAGACCCTTCCCACTGCACCACGGTTCCTCGTGGTCTCACGTACTGGAGACTGTCATTCCTTCGCCACGGTAAATCCATTTATCATTCAGAAAAGTGTTGATGCAATTGCTGGCCCTGTGAAATCCTGCTCTCATTTAGGGAATGGCACTTTGCTTTTGGAGACTACTTCTGATTCTCAAGCACAACTGCTTGCTGCCTCACTTCTCAATGGCTAGCCTGTTCGTGTCAAGGCCCGTAGAACTTTGAAGTCTTTCTGTAGTGTAATTTACAGCAGGCTGCTCGACGGTCTAACCAAGGCCAAAATCCAATTTTACCTCTCTGATCAGGGTGTCATTGCTGTCCATCGTATAATGAAAAAGGTAGATTTCTCTTTCGCGACTACCCACACTCTTTTTCTCACCTTTGATAGAGTGGTGCTTCCATCCAAGATCAAAATTGGCTATGCAATTATCACAGTCTGGCCATATGTTTCGAACCCAATGGGCTGCTACCAGTGTTGTCATTTCAACGACACTAGAACATCTTGTTGACACCCAGCCAAATGTGTTACCTGTGGTAGGAATGCACACGAGGGGTGCTTGTCCGCCTCCTTCTCCCCACTGTATCAAGTGCAATGGCAGCCATGCCTCTCAGGATTGTCCTATGTATCTTGATGAGCAGGCTGTCCAGGGGATCCAGATGAAGGAAAAAGTGCCTTACTCAGTCACTCACAAGTTACTGGCTAGTTGCAGACCCTGCGTTCTCCCGTCTGGCACCTGTAGTTTTGTTCTCGTTACCCCTCGCTCCATGAAGGACATGGCCACGCGAATATGCGACCTGCAATTCAGCTCTTAGGTTGTGAAATCGCCCAGTGTCAAGGGAGCATTGCCATCTCCCCCATCCAGCTGTGCAACAAGCTGTCAAACTATTGCCTTAAGGGCCAAAGCCACCAGCTACACAACTGGTAGGCCAGAAAGGACAGAAGGAATACTGCCTTTAAGACTTCCTCCGTCCCTCCAGCTAAACACCTGAGTCTTCCTCGAACCAGAAAGGCTTGAAGATGTCCACCAAAGGCAAACAATCTTCTCCTTCACCAACTCGAAGATCCTCTTCGGCGGTGTCACCGTGTGATACCTTAGCCTGGTCGGCCTCCGTGTCGTCAGTGCGCACCACCAACCATTTTTCTGTGTTAGACTCCACAGGTGAACTGCACATTTTTTAACTGTTTATGGTCCTGCTTGGGTGATCTGTCTGAGTTATCAACCATCTTAAAAAATGACGCCTGGGCTGTCGACCATGTTTTACTTTTTATCCGCCAAAGCAATATCGAGAAGGCCATTTAATTTTTAGCTTTGGACCTCCCTTTCTGTCTGGTGTCTTTTTTAGCCCTTTTTCCACATTTCTATTTTAGCTGTCTTCTATTATGTCAATTGAGACTGACATATCATCGTTTTTTAACTGCTCTGTCTTCATGTCCTATAGTTTTGACTTGGGCACATATGACTCCAGTTGTTTTTTGCGCCCTAAAGCAAAACAAAACCAAACTGAAGATTGTTCAGCCTACTGTTTGATATTCAGTGTCAACAATTCAAGTTAATTAACAGTAGTTTAATACAGCCTTGATTAACTTTTTGAATGGTTCATAATTAGATTAAAAAATAAATTAAATAAACTTAAAACTGCTCAGACAAAATGTGTGTCTGATGCTTAGTGCAGTACTATGATGCATCACGTTTCTGCAGTAGTCAGATGGAGCTACTAACTTAGCAGAGACGCAATGAAAATGGATCATGAGAATGAACCACAGCATTTAATCTTACATGCATCTCTGGAGAAGGAATGGGTAGGATTAGGTTTACAACCCAAAACTACTTTCCTGAGGCACTATCTTCTTTCCAGGCACACACTACACATCATGAGACTGTACTGAGCTGGTGTGATGTTTGAGATTTCATTGTGACAAGGTCTGTTACGGACATTGTGTGTCTATTCTCCACAAGCCATCTTACAGACTGTGGTATAGGGTATGACTAAATCTCTCTCCCCTCCCCCCCCCCCCCCTCCACCCCTTCTCTATTCCATTTGCATTTTGTGTGAGAGAGATATGATGATAATGCCATTGAACAATTGTGGATTTCTTCACCTATTTATTTGCAATATAAATCATTTATTTACATTCACATTCAAATACTAATCACTGCCCCAATTGTCAGTCTTCTACAGGTCTTTCTGCACTTCATGACATTTGTCTGATGTTGCAATTTTATGATACACAGTAGTCTCACAGAACCTGTAGATAATTTATACATATTGTGAATGGTAACAACACTCTTTTTGGGAGTATTTTTGAAATTATTTCTATGACTGTCAGTTTAGTTGTTAAGAATTGGTGAAATCACATTTTGTTCACTCACAGTTAATTACCACTGAATATCTTTACAGGAATTTGGAATCAGGTTTGACAAAACAGAGCAAGCAGTTTCATAAGATCTGTGTGTGTGTGTGTGTGGAATCTAGTCTAAAGAACAAAATCTGTTGTAGTGTGTAAACATGAAATGTTCCATAGTTCTAAAACAGATATCAGCAGTATATGTCTAAAATTCTGTGCACCTGTAAAGAGAATCTGTCTTGAAAATGGAAATGACCTGCTCTTTCTTTCGAATAACATTGTACCTTCATTACTCCAGTAACCATAAGATAATGTACACGTGAAAGGGGAGCAAGCTATTTTGCATAATATTCTAAAACATCTCACGGTATCTTTTCTCGTCCAGATGCCTTTGTAGACAGTCCTGCTCACTTATGACATAAATTAAATGTAAACTTCTTGTAACTGGTGACAGTTTTGGAGCATTAGATGTACTGGTGGCATATCAGTACTTGGCATGATAAATGGATAACATCAATGTTTGTTTGATCAAACTAGTAAATATCCTTGTTCACTGCAGATGGCCTGGACTGACAGTTCTTTCTAATCGTACACTGTAGGCTTTCACAGCTGGTGTTTACTTCAGTTAAAACGTCTGGGCTGTCAGGCCATAGTTGATATATAAAATTATTTCCTAACATTTCATCTCTGATGGCTTCAAGAACTCAAGAAAACATCAAATTTATAGGAGTGCATAGAGGACACTACCATTCATCACATCATGCTGATTGCGAAATTATCTGTGGCTGGTGCAATTATTCTCAATTAAGAGTATTCTATCATAATTAATCTGTGCAAAGTTGACACCCATATTGTATCTAACTTAACACCTTTTTCTTTCATGTTGAAATTATGAGGTTTGTAAATCTCTATGGCCCCTCTGTACATGCATGTATGGATAGATAATACTTCGTGGGATTCTGTGAACAGTCTGCCTCAAGAAATCTGTTGTTGAAACTGCTAACCAACTCATGTGTTATTAGGGCTGTTATCTTTTAAATAATCTTCTTTCAACCAAAATTTCACAATAGTCTTCATATATTTACAGATCTTTCACTTTCAACATCTGCTGCTGACACTCCCACTCTCACAGCTACTCACAACTCAGTAACTAACTCAGTTATACTTTGATGTAACACCATCCCTTATACAGAATCTTCATAATGCATCATATTTTCAGTGTTATTGCAGTTTTTATTTTATGTTAATTACAGTGGGAAAAAGATGAATACAAATAATTTGACATGTGACCTGAAGGTCAACAGAAATAAAAAATGTTTTCAAATAACCGTTATGTGAACTGCAAAGCTTTTCTGCATTTCATTTTGTAAATTGAATCCCTTAAAGGGTTAATATTAAAATGTAAATTTGTATTAAAAATAAATTAGTATAATACTAACTCTAATGCCAAATCTGTATCATTCTATACAAAACATTCTTCCAGATTGTATTGAAGTCTAGTGATATGAAAATTGTTTGCACAGTGAACAATTGGTTACATCATTATGTATAACTATATTGAAGTACTTTCAACTGTAGATTAATTACTGGTTCTGATGTTGCTATACAATCTTTAGTGTAAATTAAGACATAAACATAAATATAAACATAAACATATTCACATAACAAAATTATAGGTTATTATAAGGTTTAGTAATCAGATGTACCCTATACTACAATGGATGATGCTCGGTCTGTTACATTACACATTTTACTGTTGAGCAATTTGTCAGTTTTCTATTTGATGATTACTTCACTCAGTATCTGCCATTTTGGTGTTTGTGCAGTCATTAGAATCATACATGTTCAAAAATTCCAGAGGACTGAATTCAGTAGTTGAGCCTTCAGCCTGTTATCTTCCGATTGGGTCCCAGTATGATCACTGAGTAAGTGAACAGATAATTTCAACTCACTTTCTGACTTTGTGTAAGGCAAAAATTTCCTGGTTGGCAACATTTTACTTCCATTAAATGCTGCTCGCATTGCTCTCCTCAATCTCATTGTGGCTTCACTTACTTTCTGCCCATCAACTATTCTTTGACTTTGCTTAAATCTGTGGTAAAGCTCTATATGATTGTGTAATCTCTAACACTATTATTTGAATCACAGTGTATCTTCCCATCCACCACAACCTCACAAGAGTCCAGGCATATTGTACATTGCTTCTGGATTTTATCCATTTGTGCTTCCCAACCTCATCCTTAGAGCTGAATATTTGATGCTGACTACTCAGTTACTCTGTAATTTGTTTCCCATTACTTTTGCCAAGAAAAATGATTTACCTTAACATTTCTCATAACACCTGTAATCATAGAGTTAAGATAGCCTTGTGATTACTGAACCCCTCCTCTTCATTAACTGATTTCAAAAGTTCGGACCGAGCGGGATAGTGACTCAAATTCGGGAGGTCGATGGTTATTGGAACCTGCATCCAGACATCCTGATTTAGGTTTTCCGTGATTTCTCTAAATTATCAGTAGATGCCAGAATGGTTCCTTCAGAAGGGCACAGCTGATTTCTTTCTCTGTGCTTTCCTAATCCAAGCTTGTATTCCATCTTTATTGACCTTGTCGACGGGACATTGTTGGACCTTCTCCCTACCTCAAAAGTTAGTCTGTTAGCTATTGGGATGTCTAAGATGTTTCCCTCCCAAGTCAGTTCTCTGTCTGCTTGAAATAATAGTCAGATATGACATTCAGAAAAATTTTGCACCCTAGTTTTAATTGCATGACTCTCACATTCTTTAGCTCTCAAATTAACAACTCCCCCCTAATGCAGTAGTGTAATCAAGAAACTTGATATCATCATGAAGCACACTTTGAAGCATTCTGTCATGACATATCCTGAAGTAAGTGGTCTATAAAAACATCTGATTACCTCATTTGACCTAAATATAAGGTTTAGCTTCACTCAAATTATTTCACATTTGGAATATGTAGCAGGCGGGCAGGTGGGCGGGCAGCCTTAATATAACCTAAATACCCCCAAAGAGATTGTCTAACCAGAACATCCAGGAAAGGCAGACAACCATCTTTCCCTATTTCCACAGTGAACCAGATGTTCTTTCGAATGGAGTTAAGGTGAAATAAAAACTCCATTCATTTATCTTCTCTATGAGACCACTCCATGAAAGCATCATCCATATACCTCCAAAATACATTGCTTTAATGGGTGCTGATTCAAGCGACCAATTCATGGTCTTCCATATAAAAAATAAAAAAAAAAAAATCTGACCAGCGGAGACAGACTAACCATGGTGACACAATCTGCTCAAAATATTCTACATTGAACATATAGTAGGTTGATGAAAAGGCATGCTGAAATAAAGCTGTGATGTTTACCTGAAAATTATCACCAATTCATGCCAAAGAATCTGCGAGAGGAATCTGGTAAACTACATAAACTGTAAATAAAAGGTCAAAACTGCTTAAATGGAGAACGCTCAATCAGCTGTTAAAATCAGTTATATACATGACATGAGCTTTTACGCACCAATAGCTCCAGCAAGAAATCAGTATGTTTGGTATTCCTGCATACAATTTAGCCAATGTTGCTCACTGTTGTTCATAAAGGTAGATCATCTTACTGAATGATGGGAAGGCTGTACAGTCTTGGTGATATGAAACCATGTGTTGTAACATCTTAATGGTCTCTTGAGATATTAAGAAAGAATTTAGGACAGCAGAGGTTTTCTGTGCCACATATGCTGTTGGGCCATAATAAGTCTTTCTATAGATTTCTTAGACCATACATCTTATCAGCACACAAATTGAGAGCTAACTGTACTATTGCATTACCTTAGTTGTCAGGATCCTCTTAGGTGTCATAGTGCAAAACATTTTCTCTGGTTAATTCATGCATTGAGGAGGATATTTCAAAAGTGTGTGGCAAGTTTCCCTACTTGTTTCTTCTGTAGCATCCAAAGGAAGACGCCATACAGCTTCTTCAACACCACTCACAATACTGATTAAATATGATGCCCTGTGTAGATAGAAAATGGATTTCTTTGTCTAATACTGACAGACGTGAAATGTAAATGTGCAGTTAAAAGTGTGTGTGAGCCACATCAGTGCAGTAACATCCAGAATTCACCAATGAGTTTGAGAAAATATCTCTTTAAACATACAATAGCAGTATATTCAGTAGGCAAATAGTAAAGAAAAACTCAGGAAAAGTCAATTACAATAATGATTACATGATCTATTAATACAGACTTGGGGCTGATTTCTGTTGGCAATAATTCATCATCATTTTTAGCAAGCACAGAAACATTATGATAGCTCCTTAATGGAGAGTATCCATATACTGTGATTAAGGTATCTACCACAAATGACAATGTGTTTTGTCCATTGTCCCACATCATCAGAACAGCCCTTGTGGAGTACTAATAGATGAAGGCTTAGTGCCAGTGTGATGTAGATCAGTTGGTAAGAAGGCAACCAGCAAAATGGTTAGTCTGGATATGGTTACACTGTTCTGGTCTGTCACAAAAGCTCTTAACATTGTGAATATTGCACATACTGAAATCATGGAAATAATTGTTTCGGTTAATCACATTAGTAAATAGGTATTTATTGTCTGTAGTAGTGGTTGTTAGTGATTACTATTAATATGCTGTCTGACAAGGAATAGTGAACTACCCCGAAGGAGAAGAGGAAATGAAATGAAACTTCGCGGGTTGAGAGGGATGATGATTTTTATTTCTGTAATTTCAATATTGAGTAGAATTTACAAAGAACTTGACAGTATGAGCCCACCCCTTCTGGTGTGGATGCATGCACTGACTTTGTTGGGAAGCATGTTGTCAAGCTGTTGCATCCACTCCTGAGACAAATTCTCCCACAACTGCTGTGGCTGGTCATTGATCATGGGATACTGGCATTGGGATGGACTTGACATCAGAGCTGGTCCCACAAATATTCAGTCAGGTATAGATCTGGGGCTCTTGCTTGCCACAGGAATTCAATTGAATGAGAGGCAACACATGAGGCAGGCAGGATGCCCATGCCCTGAAGTTGTGCACAGTGGCCCTCACACTAAGATGCCAGAAGTACCACCACTGTCCCTCTGGGACCTCCCCCCCCCCTCCCCCCCCCACCACCACCACAATCAGCACCTACTCACTGACAATCATCTGGGATAGTGCAGAATTGCTGAACACAGATGCAATTTACTAGCAGTCCTGGCTTCCTGGTCATGGCACCACTCCAGACACAGCTGTTGGTCTTAACAAATGGCTGTGCTTGGGGTGGGAATTCCCTAGGCCAACTGCTGCTAGTTTCCAACTAGTGGTGCAAGGTCACACAGAATGTTTCAGGGTGTCCATTACTCCCTCTTGGATGGAAGGTGTAGATGTAAAGGGTTTATGATTATCTTGGCGCACAAAATGGTGATCCTCTCTTATAGTACTCAGACGAGGTCAACTGGAAGTTTGACAGGAAGTGTGCCTGTGCTAACATTTCCATGCCCTCCAACATTGAGCCACTGTCATGTCTGAATGCCCCATAAATATGGTTATTGTGCAGTTTACTAGCCAACCAAATGGAGAGCCAGAATGAGACACTTTTCAAACTCCATCAGGAACCAATAATGTGGTCTTGCATGAGTATGCGACATCTGTGTTCTTCAGTGATCACTCAACATTTTGAACTGTCTCTGCCCCTTATATAACCTGCCAGGCCTGGTAACACTAAACTCAAACAACACTAATGCACACTAGTGGTCATTCTACTTGCTACAGAGAATTAACTGTCATCATTGAAATACCTGCTGATAGTGTGCCCATGTACAAAGTTAAACAGACATGTGATGAAGTCTTGTGGGTACTTCACATCTTTTCAGGTAGTGTACAAATAACTTTCCAGATTGGAAAAAAAAAATTTGAATTAAATAATTTTAGTTTTGAGGGGAGAGAGATCATATGCGAGTAGTATCAACCGTTCAAGCAATAATATATATTGTCATAACCAGCAATTATTATAATAATACACAAATGTGATTAATGTGTGAGAGAGGAGGAGTTGCCATATATGTTAAAATCAGTCATAGTGTGAAAAATTTGGAAACTAAAAAATTTTGTGTAGAGCAACACACACAAGCATGTGCATGCGAGCTTAAACTAAATAAAGGCACTTTTATAATTGTTGCCTGTGCCCCATAAGGAATTTTGTTATGCTACCTGTCAGACAAAGGAAAGGAAATTGTTTGTGGGGATTTCAATGCAGATTTTCTGAAAGAGTCAGATAGAAAGCTTGACTTTGAAGTATTACTTGGTTCTTTTAATTTGACATCAGTTATTGATTTTCCTACTTGGGTGGTACAGGAAAGCAGCACAGTGATAGATAACGTTTTCATAGACCAAGATAATTTTAATCAAAAAAAGTTTGTCCTGTTAAGAATGGTCTGTCCTATCTTGATGCACAGTTAAAGTATATGAATAGCTCCGTATGGTAATGCAAAACAGTCCTCCAAAATAATGCGTTCCATTAATGTTTTAACACTTCAAAATTTTAGGGAAAGCTTGCAGCACTTAGATTTGGTAAGGTGTACAGAAAACATGATGCTAATTTAAAATGTAACCTATTTCGTGATACCTTTGTGAGCATATTTGAAAACTGTTTCCCTTAGAAAACAGTGAAATATAATTGTAAGAAACCATGTAAAAAGCTATGGCTTACTAAGGGGATAAAAATATCTAGTAAACAGAAAAGGGAAATGTATCTTATAGCTAGGAGAAGTAATGATGCCAAAACAGTGAAACCTTATAAAAACTACTGCACTGTATTAAGAAAAGTTATTAAAAAGTCCAGAAGTACGTGCATTATATCTGAGATTAGCACATCTGATAATAAAATTAAAACAATTTGGAATATTGTGAAAAGGAAAACAGGGCAACCGAGAGCACAGGAAGATTGCTCTTCTATCAAACACAATGAAAAGTTTGTTAGCAAGAAGTCAGAAGTAGAAAACATTTTTTAAGTTTTGCAGAGAAAATAGGTTCCAGCAATTCTTTAGAAAATGCAAGGCAGTGTATGGAAGAGGCGGTACCTACACAATTTAATGAAATTGAAATTCAACCCACCTCTCCTACTGAAATTAGGAAAATAATAAATTCACTCAAAAGTAAAAGCTCGCATGGAATTGATGGCATTCCCAACAAATAAGTAGGATTCTCAGCCACATATGTAGTAGCTGACTGAAACGGGCAATTTTTCCAGATAGACTGAAATATGCTATTGTTAAACCATTGCATAAAAAAGGGGATATATCTGATGCTAACAACTACTGCCCAATCTCACTTCTGACAGCTTTATCCAAAATTCTTGAAAAAGTAATGTATTCAAGAGTAGCATCACATATTTGTAAAAATGAAGTACTAATAAAATGTCAATTTTGTTTTCAGAAAGGTATTTTAAACAGAAAATGCTATATATACTTTCACTGATCAAATATTAAATGCAGTGAATAACTGAACATCACCCATTGGGATATTTTGTGATCTCTCAAAGGCTTTTGATTGTGTGAATCATGAAATTCTTCTAGTTAAGCTTAAGTATTGTGGTATGAGTGGGACAGTGCACAAATGGTTTAATTCACACTTAACTGGAAGAATGCAGAACGTTGAAATTAACAGTACAGATAGTCTACAAAAACTAGCAGAGTCCTCTAACTGGGGAGGTATCAAGAATGGTGTCCCACAGGGTTCAGCCTTGGGTCCCTTATTGTTCTTAATATATATTAACAACTTTCAACTCTATATTCGTGAAGATGCAAAGTTAATTCTTTTTTATGATGATACAAGTATAGTAATCACACCCAAGAAGCAAGAATCAGCTGAGGAAATTGCAAATAATGTCTTTCAGAAAATTATTAAGTGGTTCTCTGCAAGTGGACTCTCACTAAATTTTGAGGAGAAACAGTTTATACAATTCTGTACAGTAAATGGCATAACACCATTGATAAATATAGACTATGAACAGAAGTCTGTTGCTAAGGTAAAATACTCAAAATTTCTGGGTGTGTGCATTGATGAGAAATTGAATTGGAAGAAACACATCGGTGATCTGGTGAAACGGTTAGGTTCAGCTACTTATGCTATTAGGGTTATTGCAAATTTTGGTGATAAACATATCAGTCAATTAGCCTATTATGCCTATTTTCATTCACTGCTTTCATATGGCATCATATTTTGGGGCAATTGGTCATTAAGAGAGAAAGTATTCATTGCACAAAAGCATGTAATCAGAATAATAGCTGGAGCCCACCCAAGATCACCTTGCAGACATTTATTTAAGGAACTCGGGACATTCACAGTACCTTCGCAATACATATATCCACTTACGAAATTTATCATTAATAACCCATCCCAATTCAAAAATAACAGTGAAGTGCGTAGCTAGAAGAAAGGATGATATCCACTATTCTGGATTTAATCTCACTTTGGCACAGAAAGGGGTGAATTATGCTGCCACAAAAATCATTGGTCATTTGCCAAATAGTATTAAAAGTCTGACAGACAGCCAACCAACATTTAAAAGCAAATTAAAAGAATTTCTGAATGACAACTCCCTCAACTCAATAGATTAATTCTTAGATATGAAGTAGTAACAGAAAAAAATTAATTAATTAATTAATTAATTTGTGTAAAGAAAACTTATATTCAAGTGACACATTCCACATCATTACCAAATGTCATGTTCATGATCTATGGAACAAGGATTAATGTATGTATGTATGTATGTATGTATCTATGGATGTAGATGCCAGAACAAGATGAAAGCGAGCTCAAGAATTCAGGTGTGACTATGAGCCCTACAAATTGGGAAACTAAAAATTGGGCTGATATTGTGAAGCATGATAAGCAGGAAGAAATCCCAAGGATACCTGTGGGTCGTGGAGCATTGAAGAAAGTATTCAGTGTATTAAAGGAAGTAGGAGTTGCAGATCAAACGGAAGAAAGAAAACAAGGTGTGAGGACTGAACATGGTCGTGATCTCTCTGATGACAGGCTAAAGCAGGCAGACATACAGCAACATTTAAAGCCAAAACAAACTATTTTTCTCAGAGGAGAGAAAAGGGGCAGTACAGATACGCTTCCGGTGAGTATTGTCATAATATTAAAAATCTGCATAAATTAAAAGCATTTACTGTAATTTAGTTGTAATTGCTGTGGAACATACACGTCATTGAATAATTAAATACTTAAGTGTTTGGAGGTTCTGTATTCAAACAATGTGTGGGGTTAAACTTACGATACTTACCGAGGATTTTTTTGCAAATAATTGTATGAAGTTGCTTTGGTTTAAGTTTGGAATTAACCTATGGTGCACCAGGGGTCTAGATGCTAGTAAAATTATTATTTTAGAATAATATTGTATAGGAAATAACTTCATAATGTTTTGCAAAATTATATTTATTTTTTCACAAAGCTTTCTTTGGTTCGCTAGGCCATCTTCAGGTGACAATTGAATGTCACAACACAGATAAAAATCAGGTGAATGCATGGCTCTGTTATTTCAGACATGTCTGAAATGACACCCTGCAGAATCTGCAGGTGTCATATATATTATTTAAATTTAAGGTAGAAGGAGAGGAAAAGGAAGGAACTAATTACATCAGCTGCATTGGGACATCATGGAGAATTAGCAGCAATGAAGTGAAAATCCGTGTCCGACTGGGATTCAAACCCAGCATCTCCTACTTACTAGGCAGTTGTGTTAACCACTCTGCCATCCAGACACAGTGTTCATCACAACTGCATGGACCATCTTGACATGCCTCCCGGCCAACCCACGTTCTCACCTACTGCCACCTACCTGCAGTCCCCTTCTATGTCCTCCATGCATGCTACTTTCAGATTCCCACTGGAGGTCAAACGTGACTGAGCTTCTGCACTAAAGTTGGTGGAGTCACTGTCCATTGAGAAAATCAAATATATTAATGCATGATATCAGTTCTCTTTGACATGTGTAAGAGAAAAAATGAAGCTACGGCAATTAGAACACTCACATACATTCTGCAATCATGAAAATCTGGAATTGTACCCATTGTCAACTTACAGCGAAAAAGATGTGATATTCCTGCTTATTAATGTATTGTCATTAAAATAATAAGCTATTGGAACTGCAATATTGGCTACAAAACATTAACTGCAATCTTGTTCTAGTTAATGTACACTGCTCATCCCTTAATTAAATACAATGGCCATGAAATGGCAATAGTGCACTTCAAAACAAATATAAAATATATTCATGTATGTGCCTTCGTTAACAAAATGTTGCCACTATGTTATGAAATTTGAATTATCTTTGTATAAAACATCATTACTGCTCCAGTAAGTAGAGGAGTTGTTAATACACTCTGAAGAAAATGATGAAATGCTCATTAACCCAATGATTCTGTCAGTCATTGGGAATGGGCCACTCCAGAGCAATTTTGTAAGCTCTTAGTTTGCATAAGTTACTTGTGATCAAAATGAAAATTTTCTTACTGTGCCATATCTGACAGACGTGGGTGACACTGTCACCTTTACAGAGAAGTGTATAGTCGAGTAAGGTTGGTGCCAAGTGCAATTTTATGCTGTGCAGCCAGGTGGTGGTCTCTTCTGAAGCTTTCAACAAAGTGGTGTCAGCCACTAACATGCAACAGAAGAAGAAATTGCCATAAATACCACAGACACAAAATCTGCCATGTGTACTTTGCAAATAACATGTTAATTAGTAAAATACTTCCAAATGAAAGACCTGTCTATCACTGAAGCAAAATTGTTTTTTCCAAAGCAGCCCAAACAAACAAACTAAGCTGATTTTTCACAGTTTTGACAGAAGATACTCACTTTACATTTTCATTTACTTACTTTTCGCATCATATGTTTCCCTCAGTTTTTTTCCCAGATTGCTGTACTCAAACATGAACAGCTCTGTTAATATTGTTGTTCTGATCCATTTCTGTACTTAAAAACACACACACACACACACACACACACACACACACACACACACACACACACACACACACACACAAAAAAAAAAAAAAAAAAAAAAAAAAAAAAAAAAAAAAAAAAAAAAAAAAGGGCAAGTAGATTTCCTCTTATTATCTGGTGTTGCTTAATGGAAGCAATTGTGCAGTCCTTTCTTCTCAGAACCAAGGAATTTGTTGTTTATTTCAGGCTGCCTTGTACACTGAGAGAGCTTTGACAATGCATATTCTGAAGAGGTACTGTTCCAAACTTTCGGTAATATTTCTCACCCTTTCCCCAGACCTGTTGCATATGACTCAAATTGATCTGAAAAGTCAATACCACTTCTACTTAATGTTGTAGTTACAAATGGCAAGTGGCTTTAATTTCTTCATTCTAGTTTTCTTTCATTCAGGTGGTTAACAGAGATCTGCATTGTTTGATACTGTTGGTGCATGTTTTGATGAAAGGACTCTCACATTAAAAGTACTTCTCCATAGTGTTACCATAATGTCATTTTTTATCTTTTTTTGCTATCAAATTACTATTATCTAATTTCTTTACTGTGACTCTTATGCTTTGTTCACACACTTCTGACAACATGATACTTTTGCTGTTGGTAACTTGTCTAGAAAGTGTCTATGAACAGTGTGGTCCCTCATTTAGAAATCTTTTTATCATTTTCTGTGTCTCAGCTTTACCATGGCACATTTCACTATTCCACATCTACTATTTTGCACAAAGACTGTAACTCCTTTGATGACAATAGTGTCTGATAATGGCCTTGTAAGCCAGAAACTGGCCATCTAAATTAAGTTGGTCTGTAGAACATACATAATTATGCGCTTCACATTTATCAAAAAATTGAAACTTTTTAGTTCATATTTGTGAGCTTCATTGGGAATGTATTGATTGAGTACCAGTGTACATCTCAAAGAGGCAAGTGTTTAACTGATGATAGTTTTCTCCTTAGTGTGGCTAAGCACACCCATCAAATTGTAGTACTAAGTCAGGGTTGCATGATACATTCTGTTTCTTACATTTAGCGTCCTAAATGAACATACACACATTCTCCTTTTAACAGTACCAAAAGATTTCAAACTTTAAATCAAATGTTCTATTTTATGTTGTCTTCATAACATTGTCTAGCAGGGGAAGACTGATGCGAGTGATAAAACTGACTTAGCTGTTAGAGCAAAAATAAAAACTGCAGTGTGATAATATTGCACGACAACAATGTAGACAAAAGTTTTAAGGAAGAACTGTGAGCTATTAGTTAAATATGCTGAGTTGATTAAATTTCTAGAATGTAAATGATAAGTGCACCAAGCCAACAGTGTACTCCTGATAACATATTGTGAAACTATAAATTAAATGGATGGCATTCAAATACTATTAAACAAGGTATCGCAGATCATTGTAGCCTGTAGCTTAGGCTACTTATAATTAATAAAATAAATAGCTGTTTCACTAAACGTTGAAGACTAATCATCCTATTCTCAACTATTAATGATCACCATTTCAATAAACAGAAAGCCAGATTAGATTTAATAAAGTGGTATAAACAACCCCTCAGGTTATAGAAGTTAATGAGTCAACAACTACATTCCCGCAGGTGCTAATGGAAGTCTCTGATGAAATTCATCATACATTTTATGAGATACATGTAAAGCAGAAACGTCCTACTAAATCTAAAATGCAATTAAAGAAGTACCTGACACAATTAAATAATACAAGGATCTTGTGTTGAGATATATCACACAGCAGTAGAACTTACAAGGAAATTTGCATAATAATAAAAAGGCTAAAAAGAAAGAAATCAAGGGGAAAGAATGAAAAGCAAATAATGAATGCAGGTCTTAATGCACCAAGCAGATGTAGACATCCCAGGAGGTCATCACAATTAAGGTAAGATCTGTCAAAAACAAAGGGTGTGTGAGGACTGTACCATTCCAATTCTTCTGGCCACAAACACACATTCAGTCAACCCTTTCCCAGACATCAAATGGCAACTTACAGGAAGTTGAGAGCTCTAGACAAGAATGCAAATGATAGAATTATCGGGACTAGTATAGCTTGTAAACACGTCAGTGAATCTGTACTCAAGCAGAATAACTTTGGAGCTGAAAGTTACAATGGTCTCTTGAAGTTTTTAACAAAACAAAACAAAACTTAATGTCATGAATGTAACACTTCAGAAACAAGATAAAGGTGTCCACACAAAATGCTTGAGAAATCTCTAATGAAATCTGTTCACTTGAAAGGAAATTAATCACTGCCAGATAATTATGAAACTATTTCACATATCCCAATAATATTAAAAGAAAATAGTTCACGGTTATACTTCTAGCCACTCATTCAAAACAATGTGAAGCACTGCAGAAAAAGTTTGAAACTGCTTTGGGAAAAAGGCAGTTGAACAGTATTGAACTTGAGTAAAGCCTTCAATACAGTCTCCCATTCTGTACTAATGAAACCTGTACTATTATGGAATAAGAGAGAATACTCTTGGCTTACTACTAGGAAGCAGCTAGTGTGTGAGGAAAACAGGATATGTTTATTTTGCCTTCTTCCATTGTTACTATGAAACAAGTAACAGAGAAAAGCTCAAATTCTGATCTCAAAGTAAAATTACAAATGTACAAGGAAAAAGATGTTAAAACTGTTTAGTGTAATGGGCCTGAAAATTCTGTTGGGCAACATTTACTAAAATTCATTTGGAGGTGTATAATGATCCAAAAGAGATAAGCGGATACAAAACTACATTACCTAAGAGTTGACAAGACAAGCGTAGAATATGGTGTTCCAGTGGAAACTGTGGTTTGTCACCCTATTTTTCAAGAGAAATAGAACTCCAAAATTTCGGTTGCCTGTGGGTATGGAACTGAAGATGCCAGATGATAGAATTACAAAGATTTTTCTTACTGCAATTAGAATTCATTTTGAGAGAATTACTAAAAATGTTCAGATTTCATGTTGTTTTTAATTTAAACAAATAGAGATATAAATGGCAACAAAGAATGCCAAAACTGGTCAGGTATAAGAAAAAAGCAATTTGGCAGTTGAAAATTTATTCAGTGTTCATGTAAAAGAAAGGTGCTTATTATGGGAGAATCCACTGATGATGTAAGAACTTGTGACTAAAGTGCTCAGCTCTGTTGGAAAGTACAACAACTTAGTTCTTACAGATCCTGAGGTGTGCAGCAGTGACAAAAAGACCATTACAGAGATCTAGATTGTTGAGAATCCTTGATTTTAAAATCATTGAAGTTAGATTCTTGAGTGTATGTGCTAATAGGTCTTTAATGTCTGAAATTGGGTAACTGTTGCAACAATATTGATATAATTATATTCTTCACAAAGTACTCTCTCATTTGCTATAATGAATTGTCATTTAAACCAAACAGCATAACTTTAATGCTAGGTTTCTAATGCTGATGGATGATCAGTAATATGTGATAATGTAGGTATTTCAATACGTGACAGCATCACGTATGACACACTATATCATATTAGGATAACTTCAGCTTGCCACAGTAATAGCTGGATTCAGACTCATATTTTTACTAGGTGGCCTGACAATTTTGTAACCTTTGTGAAGCCATCTGATGGTGATCTTGTTGTGCTAAAACTTAAGGGGTATTGTGTAACATTTGTGTTATAGACAAAGCAAGAAAAAAAAAACTCTGCTATGTCCTTTGTACATCTCTGCATTCCCTGCATAAAATGTAGCCTCTACTGTGGAATAACAGGACTATTTAAAATGCATTGTCCTCAAGAAATAAAAAGCATCAACCTCATTTTTGACTATGAGGTTATCTGGAGCAGCTTACTTGAAAGCAGTAACAGTGGAAAATGCTATAAACAACCTCCTGAAATTGGAACTCTTCCAATGTAACACACATGTGGTTGGAGACAATATCTTTGCAATACATCAGTTTGACATCCAAGATGCAAAAAATGGATGAAATGAGAGTCCAATTGGAATCCAGCCAGCTCCTAAAATCAGCAAGCCACACAAAGAGCCACCAGCTCTAGTAAAATCAGTACTTTCTGAATCTGTTAAATTGATTGACAGTGGTCTTATAATGGTACAAATGTTCAAATAATACATGTGTAATGCCAAGAAACAAGAAGTTAATAGGTGGGTATCTTGTGAAAAATTCAGAATTGCACACTATTTCTAAATAAGTTCACATTATTAAAGGAAAGAAACACATTAGCAAATAACATGGAATTACAAATGTACCATATACATCTAAAAATACATTACAAAAGTGAAACACTAAAACATAATAAACACACAGTTATATGAAACGTGTAATATAAAGTGTGGTAATGTGAGAAGAGAGAAATTTTCACGTCAGGGGAAACATTAATGAGAAGTCCACCCGCCATTGGTGACAATTCTGTGCCTCATCTTGTGAGGCATGGAGGCATTCAGCTTCTGGAAATGTTTCACTGTCTGCAAGACACTTCCATGTATCCAGAATTAGTTCCTATGGTTGGTGATGTGTGCATGGAACCAGTGTCAGCCAGAATAAATTCATGTGATGTTTAATTTTTGCCCACAAAGTTTTGGTGGGATTCACATTAGGTACTTGAACGGGCCAGTCAATCAGATCAACATTAGCGTGTTGCAAAAACCATGGCTCAATGATTTGACTCATGCGAACCAGTGAGTGGTTCTGCTTGAACTGGATCAGTACAAGAAGTTTATGTACCAAGCAGTTCACATAACAGAATTCATACAGCAGTTGGAAGCTTCATCTTATGGTGTGCAATGTCTTCAAGCAGTGTCAGCACACTACCAGTGACATGTTAGCTGTGAACTGATGCTAGTGGCTCACCAGTAGCCACAGACAGTTAATAGCCACTGACGAGTTATCAGGCACGAGGCACCCTCAGGTAAAGTTGTTGAAATGTGGCATCCTGGAGTTGACTGAAGTCAGCCAGCAGTAGACCTCCAACTGGAAGGCAGCAGTTCAGCTCCTGGGAGCATCAGGAGTACATGCAGCCCATAAACCTGTGGCTGGTGGAGGCAGTGTCTATTAGTAGTTACGGCTAGATGACCCTCATCAGTTCAGCAATTGGCATGGAGTAATTCTCAGTATAGACTGAGGTCTAAAACAGATACTGCATGGCCAGAATGGAAGGTATTTATAGCCACTCAACCTGGCCAAGTTGTGCTAAGGCATCATTTTTGATTGGGTGGACCATAGAAGCAGTGCAGTGCAGGAATTGTGTAATACAGGTCACAACTGCAGTGGCCTGGGTCTTCTACCATGTTGTGTTGACAATGTTCCAGCACTGGCAACAGCGACAGGGCTAGACATGTGGTAACAGACGTACTTCACTGCCTGGCTATAGACTTCCGTTATGTCAGCTCGGCACCTTTCCAGCTTCTGGTAGCGGAATCTGGTGGTAGCCTTCTTGCTCTCCAGGCCACAAGTTACAGATGCTGGTTTGGAAAGATAGTAGTGTAACAACATACTTAAGTATGCTGAGATCATTTGGGATGAATAAGAAAAAGATCATGTACCAACCCTTATAAAACTTGGACCAGGAACAAACTGCATATTTGCTGGACTAGAACAACAAAATTACAGAAACAAACAAACAAACAAACAAACAAAAATACTTTCTACGTGTATGAAAATGGTTTTGTAATTTGTTAATTAATGAGATAAGATAGTTGAAAATAAATAAGTTCAGAAAGGCAACAGAATCCTGACACAAGGAAAAAGCTTTCTATATTCTTGTATTTGTAAATAGTAATTAAAGTGGTATATTAATCTAATTATAAACAAACAACTTTTGCCCCTGTTATCCTAAGGGTGTTGCTATTGCAGTTACGAACAGTATAAATTTATTTAGCCAGTGTGTCACATGTTTTTAATTTAAAGAATGCATGTATGAATACACAATTATTCAATTAGGTATAGGCCAGTACAACATATATTTAAATGGATATGACAAATTGTATATGTGTAAATGTAGTCACTGCCTTATTTAGGTTGAAAGCTGCCTAGAACTAATAAATAAATATGAATGAATGTGAAGGAATATGGAATAGTTGTAGGTAAACAACTAGAATTCTCTCATATACAGATTTATTCACACTTAGCTTCTACACAGATACAAGTCCGGAGGCTAACTGCCATTAGCGTCCAACATCCTGCCCAAAGCCCTCTCCTCAAAGATAGCACACTTACACACAGAACAAATATCGATATTTATGGCGCTCTACGCCACATAGCCCCCCCCCCCCCCCCCCCCGCACAGTATGGAGTACGTCCCTGTGAATGGGGGGGGGGGGGGGTGAGACGTTAGGAAGGTAACACACAGTTCTTCTGCGTCAGGCAGAAGGCAGAAGCGGTTGACTGGTAGGAGACCGGGGGGGTGAAACCCGGTATGTCGACAGTGAAGTCAGCAAGCAACGCCGGCGGCTGAAGACGACGTCCCGTCCTGGAGTGGAGGTGTAGCACTTCGTCAGCCGGCAGGCAGAGAATCACCTTGCCAGAAGGCCTAACAAAGGCACGCAAATTGCCACACGCAGCACTTCCGCTCAATTTAAAGTGGCGCACCACACGAGATTCTGCACTTCCTCCCTCAATATTGTCACACGCGAGTACCACACATACCGTATCGCCATCTACGACAACAGATAATTTATGTATGTCATCAGGGTGCACATGCGTTGTGAATTCTTGGATGGCACCTGTACGAGCAATGGTAGGGAGGCAGGGAGGTGTGGGAAAGCCATGGCAGGGGGAAGCATCTGCTAAGAGGGGGGGTGGCAGGTGCACTGGACTGCGCAGGAGACAACCTCAGGCGATCAGCTGACAGACGAGGGAGCGTGACCGAAGGCAACGAGGAGCCAGCGTGGATTGAACGGCGTGACAAAGAGCTGTCACACGAAGATGGTAACACAATGGTAGAATCCGCGTGGTTGGCAGTTCGACTGCAAGGGCTGTGAGGAGTGAAGCCCCGAACAGATTGGCCACTCGAATTAGATGAACGCGGAGAAGGAGCAGTGCTCGGCGGAGAAGCATGCTGTGGAGAATCAATACCCAAATGCATGGTGTGGGAAGATGGATGGCCGCTCGAAGCAGGAGTGGGAGAAATAGGGGCAGAATCAGGGAGGTTCACCTGAGGCTCAATGAAAGCTGGTTTCACTCGGTTGAGTGAGACAGTGGTTACAGAGTCTTTTATGAGGAGATCCATGTTTGCACAAAATCTAGTGACAACTGATAGTGCTTGAGGAAATAAATTCCGAGAATAGGTTCTTCAATTGTTGACACTATAAACGTCCACTCCAGCTTGCACTTGGGCGAAAGTTTCACTGTATACGAAGTGGAACCCGAACACTGTAGGGTAGACAAGTTCACTGCACGAAGTACTGTTTTGTGTGGTTGCACTTTATTGGTTGCTAGGCGAACCGGCAGCAAAGAGACGTCTGCGCCAGTGTCTACCAGAAAACATACACCTGATTGTAAATCACGAACATAGACTCAACCACACTTACTGTTATTGTCCGAAACGGAGTGCAACGTGGGATGGTGCCCCCGTTGTTTACATCGCAGGAGGTGGCACCATAGCCTACCTGCAGTTGGAATTTGGGTAAGAACACGGTGACTGACATTTGCGAGCTTGCTCTCCGAATCTCGCGTGGAAGAAACAGTAAGGTTGGGCGGGCCTGTGCTCCTGTGGGTAGTTGCTAGGTGACGGAGTATGTGCCCCAGAGTCTTCCACATAGGCCGATGCACTGTTGTTGCGGGGAGTTGAAGGTGCAGGCAGGGCGGCTAGTTTAACAAACTTGTTATTGGCAGCACCAGACAAGGGCGTGGCGTCAGAAAGTGTCTTAATGCGGTCACGTCCAGAATGCAGTGCACGGAGCTCACGTTGCCTGGAGGAGTATGCACTGTCGGCGGCATGTAAACTTTCATTTACTGGCCTATCTTCATACACAGAGATTGCAGTCTGGACAGGCAAAGGCAGCTTTTCAGTCCAGATTTCTGCGAGCGTGTTATCAGGCATAACTTGCTCATCGACGAGAAGACGGATGCACCGCCACAGCTGGGACGGAGACCTGTCGCCGAGACGCTCTTCGTAGATAAGCTGTCGCACATTTTCTCTCCTGGTTTTAGAGACGCACTCCAGTATCGTCTGTTTCGCCACAGCATACTTCCCTGCTAGGGGGGGTGCTTTGACCAGATCGTAAATTAAATCGACGCGATCGTGAAGATGGTTCATGAGGCAGGCGAAGCGTGCGTCGTCGTCCAAAGCACAGACATCGAATGTTTGCTGAACCAGGTTAAACCAGAACTCCGGGTGAGCGGGTTTGAAGTCTGGTAATTTCGGCAGATTCGGCACACTGCAGTCACTGTGGAGGTGTGCCTATTACTTTGGACGGAAGTAGAGCATGTAGAAGATTGCGAGTCCGAATTGTTGGCGTCCCGTAATGCGGGAATCGCGAAATTCACTTGACACCAGGGGGGCGGCTGAGAAGCGACGGACGCTCGAACGGTGTGAGGATCGTAGTCAAAATGTGTATTCTCATTGACGTGGTAGCTCGGAGAGAAGCCACAAGTGCTTAAGTACGCCAGTGAATGTCCATTATGCACACAGTATTCACTCGACCGTGAGTGGTGGGGCTGGTTGTAGATGTCGGAGTAATTATTGTCCAGCACAGAATTGTTGACTTGATTAGCAGCAACACGAGGATCCCACACACGTCCACTAGGATGCACACTCGGTGTGATATTTGCTGTTTGGCGAGCATTGAACCCCTGTTGACCAGCCGGCGCGGAAGGATACACACGTGACGGGAACTGATTTGTGTTTAAATTTACTACTGGATTTTCCAAAGTAGCAAAACCTCGCTCGACGGCACAAACTGTATTGAATTGTGTGTTCGACATAGGAGTAGGAATGTTCTGACCAACACTCTGTGGAGAACACGTGAGAAGGTCCGGGCTAACAAAGCCAGAGTCCACAACCGTTGGTGGTTGGAAGAAACTGGCGGCACTCGATGAATTCCACTGCATGTTCTGGCTGAAGGATTCCGAAGATTCTTGTGGCATGTCCACTACGACGGCAGGAGTGCTGGAGAGATGTTGCTGGAATCCGGGTGGCGGTGAATGTTGAAAGGCCATTGTCTGGAGCTGATCAAAGGCCCTAGCGATCGCGGAGAAACCCGACGCGGTAGGCGCGTGAATAACCTTCGGGCGGTAACTCGGACACGTATTACACAAAAACGGGGTCACCAGTGAGGGAATATGGAATAGTTGTAGGTAAACAACTAGAATTCTCTCAGATACAGATTTATTCACACTTAGCTTCTACACAGATGCAAGTCCGGAGGCTAACTGCCATTAGCGTCCAACATCCTGCCCAAAGCCCTCTCCTCAAAGGTAGCACACTTATGCACAGAACAGATATCGATATTTATGGTGCTCTATGCCACAAATGAAATATGAATCACTTGAACGTTAAGAAATCAGTAATTCAGTATAAAAGGAGAAATGCACATGCAATTGACATCCCAACACCAGACTAACAAAGATCCACAACTACTGTAATGATCTTGACCTAGTGACTTTTTTTAACAAATTCCTACAGAGTGCCCATACAGTATCTGTGCATGAATCCAAAAGTAACTACAAAAATTTATTGAAAGTAAACCACTCCATACAGTGGATGCATTCCAACCCTATATGATAGATCAAATACTTTTAAAACAGTGAGCTGTTTAAAATGCTGGTGATATATTGTTCGCACATTGTGTGTAAGTCAGTGTAATATACGTAAGAAAGGTAGTTACTTAGTATGTACTGTTAGATTATGTAAATTATATGTTTACAGTCTCAAATATTTCATACAGGTACTTACATTAAAGTAATAATTACAACTAAACTTGGACAGTGCTGATTGCATGGAAAATATTCAAAGGAGAATAAATTCATCCTATTCTCAAGACATCAAGATATTTCTGATCTCACATGAATGTAGAACAACATATGGCAAAAATACAAGTTTTTTGTGTGAAATGCATGACCCTCAGCTGTGTATATGCCTTTTATCACTGTCAGCTTTGATTAATAATAATAATAATCATCTCATTATAAAAGCTCATAGATTATTTACATGTCATCTCATATCAGAATGGCCCCATGAGTACTGTTGAACATCAAAAGAATGAACAGTTACCTTCACTCAAGAGGTGTGTGTCATGTGGAAGCACTTAACATATTGACTACTGTGACTCAGACATTTCATAAAATAATTAACACCTCTTTGTTACTGCCTTAAAAAAATGTTTCAGCTAATTAGGTATTTCCATACAGGACACCTAGTTTTTTTTTGCCAATAATTTCAGAAATGGGCTGTGAGACCTCATAAGTAAAACTGGAACAATTTTTTCCACAACTGACATAATCTGATTGTGGACACAAACATAAGCAATAGATGAGGGGTATTGAAAGTAGAATGGCCTGAGGAAGGGTATAAGACCACATTTGAATTACTAATAAGAAATCGTAAAGGTTGTGGTCCAGTACGGTGATTTTAAATCCATTTAAAGTTGAGTTGGTTCACTAACTCTATACATCTAAGAGAATAATTGCAAAGATATAGAAATATAATTTTGATTAATCTCCCATCTAAATGTTTAATTGGTTATAATCTCCAAATTCATGATTATTAATGACCATAGTTGATACACGGCATTGAGAAATCTGGTTTACCTTGCACTGTGTATGCTCCTTGCCTATTAGAAGTTACTTTGGTAAGGACTGCCCTGTAGCATAATGGAAATAGTGGAGAATGAACCACCACTTAACGGATGCATGACGAACTGACTAGATATGGCTTTGATTGCAAAGTGTAAGAATCAGTTACATCTAATTCACTGAAATTAAATGGAGTCCACAAGGTTGAAGGCAATCATGTAATGACGTGAAAACATACTTTTGAAATCAGAAACTGCGATGTATGGAAAAATGTCTCAACCAATGAAATTTTGATATCTGTTGGTCCATCATGGACACGGGACATCAGCTGGTTAAGTAATTGTCATTGTCAGTGAAATTCACCAACAACCATGTAACTTAAGATTTATTTTATCTTATTTTATTTTGAGGGCTACCATTTTCAGCATTTCTCGATGCCATCTTCTGGCCCAATATGCATCTCTTCAAAATAAATGAAAATGTCATATAGAGCCATAAACCTCTGGATGTTTTGAATTCAATTGGTACATTAATGCTTCATTCAAAGACTTGATAGCAAGTTTTTATCAAGTCTTCGAATGAAGCTTTAATGTAACAATTGAATTTGTGATAGCCAGAGTTTTATGGCTCTATATGACATTTTAGTTTAGTTGGAGAGATGCAAATAGAGCCTGAGGATGGCATAGTGAAATGCTGAAACTGATAGCCTTCAAAATAAAATAAAATAAAATAACACCTAAATTTTCACAGCTGTTGGTGAATTTCATTCACATCAACAATGAAATTTTGTGTTAGACTTGAATTGACTGCTGGATCTCTTGCTTATCATAAGTGTTATATCCACAGATTAACACCCATGTGCAAATAAAATTTTTTTATTAGGTGGAGCAAGGCCATTGCTTAATTTTAGAAAAAGATCAACATTCTTCAAATAAAAAAAGCTGCTTCTCCTACCAAAATTTTATAACAAGCCAAAGAATATGCCACCTTATTGAATTGAAATATTGGCAACTGAACTGAATTTACATTCCTTTGTCGGGTTTCCTCTCGACGCTTTCCGGCGGATGCTGAGGAAGTAGACGGGCACAGTGCCTGGGGTCGATGGCCTGTGTAGCGAAGACGTGGCACCTGGACATTCCAGCTGCGTCGAAGTATCTTCCGAGCGGCAGTCTGTGGTGGGTCGAAAGACGCCTTTATGCCTTTCTTCCGGCTATTTAACACGGTGGCTCCAGTCTTCCTCCACTGATTCCGGAGTGGTGATTGGCAGCCATTGGCGATCCCTGACTGGTGGATGTTGATATCATAGTGTGACCATCCACGACAGAAAAAGGCTCATGCATGTGCTTAGTTCATGGCTGATTGAATGTTTGGCGGGAACGCTTCTGGTGCCGGCTAGTGGTATGCACCAGCACCAAGTTGCAGGCGCCACTTAACTCTGCCACGGTAGCCAACCGTTGCATTTGTGTGGCTGCGCGCGCCACGGCATGATTAGTAACCTAAGTCAATTGAGCTGTCAGTAATCCAAGCCATCAGGGTCATTCATGTTTGCCAACCATATTTCCAAACAGTCTGCCAGAACTGCTCCTGTCTGGGAACAGAGTGAACACACAGTTCGATTCAATTGACGTATATCAGTATGGCGAGGTAAGCCAGGGGCCTCCTCCAAACCAATGCCCTAGTGGTGCCATCCTCGCATACACCTGCCCCTCCCCCTCCCCCTCCCCCACCCCCACCCCCCTGCCCCCTCCCCCACCCAGAAGAACCTCTGGTTGTAATGTGGAGAAGTAATAAAAATTAAAATTCGAGCCACACCTGGAGCTGTGCTTGGGTAGTAGACACAGAAAACATGAAAATGGTGGAGCCTGTGTTTGTATTAATAACAGTAATACAAATCTTATAAAGATTATCATACATGTGTTTGGTTGACATAGTAGAAATTCAGCTTCATAAGAAAATTTCACTGGACCTTTAGTTTCATTAAGGGGTGCTTCATTTTTTTTCCAGAAAGAGCCTACCACAGAAACAAAAAAGGGTGCTGTTTGGCCATCACGTGCCAAGCCATACGGAACACAAACTATTGTTTCTCGAAATAAATTAGCAGAGTCACTGACCAGCACACCGACGAAGAGTACAGTAAAGGGCAAGAGCAAGCTGCCATTACCTGTGCCACGAGCTAGAAGTTGCAGTGACACTGCTCCACCCTCAGTGTGGCTGCTTGACAACAAGGAACCTCCAGAGGGAGTATCTCAAAAGTGTCACCCTGAACGTGAGGGTATGCAGTTGGTAAGTAGGATTCTAATGCCATCTATTTCTTATCTCTGACAGAAAAATTTGAGTATGTAACAGTTACATACATTGTTAGTATTATAACTATGATGAATAATATTTTGTTTCAAAAGTCAGTATTAATCATATAAATTAAGGTATCCTAGGACATAGAGAATGGTAATGTCTGCTGCTTTTTAAAACACTAAAAATATGATGAAACAAAAGGTGCTGGAAATATTTCTGTAAGGTAACTTCAAATAATATAGTATTTTGTTACAGTACTAAGAACTTTATTTGTTGTAATGCATTTTAGCATCAAGGTCTTTTTGAAATGTGCCAACACAAGGATGAATATAATATTATCTTAAAAAATGTGTGATTTGCCGATAAGCTGTTTCGTAACAGCTATTAAGGTTGTCTAATAAGACAATAACAACATTGTTTGCTTTTATTTGTAGATTTTACTACCCTTGAAATTAATGTATTTGTTGCTTTCTTAATGCACTTATTTCTTGAGCAGAAGATAAATATTTCATTTCTAATGTGAAATTTTCATTTGAAACTAGATTACAAAGTTCTAGGTGAAATGTACTAAAAGACAGATGTAAATTTCATCTCATTAAAACTATTTATAAAACTTCCATTTATTCATTTTCTTAATGAGGTTATTATGGATATTTTTCAATAACTGAAACAGGTGGCCTGCGTCAGTGGCAAGCAAATGGGATGTGAGAAACCCAGGGAAGGGATTAGTAGAAACTTAGTATTACAGGGGAATTGCGAGAGTTATGGTGGGGGAAGAGGGGGGACTTTTGCTGGCAGAGCAGCGCCTCCTAAATAGTTCAGAGACTCTGATGCTGTGGGGAGGATCCAAAAGGTATGAGCATTAACGCAGCAGTTCAGATCATTGCTGTTGTGGTGGGCAGTATTTTCATCAACTGAGTGGCAAATTAACTGTTAGTCGTAGATCCGTGGTGGCCTTTCATGCAGTTAAGAAGTTGGTTAGTTGTCACACGCGCATAGAACACTGCATTTACACACATCTTTATTGATGACCCATCATCTAACAAACTTAATGGACCATTTTTTGTTACATTTCTGTGACAAGTTGTATGAAAACACATACTTTTATTGCTATTTCTTAAAATACCCAGTATATGCTTAAGACTTTAACAAAAAGTGTTAGACTGAGAAAGTGAAAGACTCTAACTTCAGATTATTTGATTATAAAAGAAGCAAAAAAAAGCTTAGGATAGATTGTGAAAGAGCGCACCACCAGTGCATTCCAGTTGAAAGAGCCTCAGTAGTATGTATAGAGGTGCTCGTCTGCGAGGAATGAAGATACCTAATTCTACTGATTGACTGACTATAGAAACGCACCTTTTAATTAAGGTGGAGTTGCAACATCAACACTGCCTTTTTTCCTAATTTCTGGTATTTTCTATTTAACTGAAGTCTTTATATTGTTCTATGTTTCCAGTTAGTGTATTTAATTTCTATTTGTATTGAGTTGTTTTAAGTGCCTATGGTAAGTATAGTCTGGCACAGATGTGACTTATGCATCTGTGACCTAGTTGACAAAAATTTTAGATTTAATGATGCTACTTTTACACTACAGCCATCACAGATTTAAAATACCTATTTAGAGCACAGCATGGCATCGTTATAGCTAGTTGTAGTCTACAGATGTTACTTCTTGGTGTCCTCTGTTTATACAGTTTTCACAATGTTCTATGTCTGATACTTTTCACAGGTCAGGTTCATGTTCGAGTGTCAGTGTTGTTTGTCTCTGCAGTCCAGTTTCTGTTAATTCATTGTGTAGTGTGCATGATGTAGCGTCAGAAATTTTGTTCAGGTCATGCCATTTGTCTGGGTCTCGTATGAATCCAGGAATGTCATCATGCATGAAATTTCTTTGTGGAGTCCATATGTATAGTTTACAGTGTCGAAGTGTATGCTCAAGGGTGCCCAGTTCCCCATGAGAAAACTGTGTTCTCAGGACAAGGTGCACATGATGAAAATGTGTTGGGTAGAGTCTGCTCAGTATATGATGGCTAGTGCTCAGTGATGGCTTTTTGTCAAAAGTGCCAGATTGGTTCATTTGTGTGTTAGGAAAGAGAAGCCACCCTCGTTTGCCTGCTTTCAGCAAGTTGGCGATATGCTGCACTGACGAAACTGAGGTGCAGGCCTTGTAATATCTATCAAATGATTTTACAGAGAGTATTTGGTAAAAAAAAAATCTTTTTGCAGTACTTACAGCTTTAGATGTTGGCTTCATGATGAAATGCCCATATTTCATCAATGATCATAGCTATTGTGATATTTGCATTTAAGACATTGTGTGAAATTCTAAAAGTTTGCAAGGGAAAATTGGCATTGTCATATTTTTGTGTCTGGTGTACATTAAATTGTATGTTGCTGTGTAAGAAATTTAACTAAATTGAATTTTTCTTTAGATTTTGGTGGAAGTCTCGCTAATCCTCAGAAAATTTATTTTGTGAAGCACACTTAATTTTGACTGTGTGCACGAGTGATAAAGCCAGAATGAAATATCCCTAACTCATTATTTCTCCCAAACAGAGAAATATCTAAAAGAAATTCTGGAAAATGATAGCACACAAGGAGGAGAGTATTTTGCAGTATGATTAATACATGAAATGTAATTATGTACCATATTTTTCATTTAACTACAGAATTTTTTCAATGAAACAATGTAGTTTTTTAGAGGGTTTGATACCTGGTAAAACGAGAAGTGCTGAGAATTTTGGTACAACATAAGTGGACACAGTACATGTTTGGGGGTAACATCCTCAGTACAAAAACAAAGATGACCCAAACCCACAAATTTAACCTTGGAGTGACCCCTTTGTGATTCTCTTGATCATCTGCCATTAAACCATTAAACTACTGTTATTAAGGTAGCCTATGACTGTACACTTGTATTATTCCAATGTGGTGGAAGTTAACATTTAAATCTAGTTTATAAATAATTTGTTTGTGTGTGTGTGTGTGTGTGTGTGTGTGTGTGTGTGTGTGTGTGTGTGTGTGTGTGTGTGTGTGTGTGTGTACAAATAAGATCACAAATTACTTAAAGTTTAACTCTTTCCATCTACACTGCTTTTAATTCATTTAGGATGTTTAATACTAATATTTGAAAGATCATGAAGTGCAGGTGATGCTATTATTTTCAAGAGACTGAAATTTAAATTCATTTTAAGTATTCTATCATTTGATGTAATGTATGTATGTAATGTATTTGGCCCAGTAAATCGTACATGTACGGTACAGCACATGAAATATTGGACAGGTCAATGCAAATCTCTCTTCACGTTTACATTAATGAATACAGTTTTTTTCAGCTCTGACTTGCAAGTAAACCAATTTAGCTAAAAAATTACAGTTTAAAATATGAATAAACTAATAGTAATGATTACAGTATTTATGTGCTGCAAGTAGATAGTCATATTTATACAATTCGGTATTTTTGTAAGTGGTAAAGAATGTGGCTTATACAAGTAACATTAACTTTCTTAGACTGCCAAAGATGTTGCAGGAACCCTTCCACACTATGGAAATAATGCACTAATATATATTCTTTTAAGACTGCTGTAAAATATTTTTGGCTCATTTACTTCTTCATTTTGGCAACTTATTCTAAATGATTTTATTGTAGTGTAATGTTCATTTTTGACAGAAACTGGTTCTTATTTGGAATATTTTGTCCATGCGGATTTTCATTTTTGAGAAAGACACTTCGATTTGTTGTTACATATTTCTCAATAAACATTATGCTTTTAAAGATGTAAATATATGGAAGAAAAATCCCCATGTTTTTAAATAGTGGTCTGCAGGGTCTGTTCTTTTTTTATTCCAACCATTATTCTCAGTAACCTTTCTTGCACCCTGACGAATTTCAGGCAGGTTGGTGAGTTGCCCCAGAAAGTGATACCATGCTTCAGAGTAGTGTGTACATCAGCACAATAAACTGTTATTAGACAGTCCTTATGACAACAGGTTCCAAACATTATCATTAAATAGCACATGGTATTAAGTCTCTTAAATATGCTATCTCATCTAAGGTTGTCTTGGAACCAGATCCTCAAACTTTGTATTTGCTATGCTTGCAATATTTGTCTTTGATATCTGCATTTTGTGTCCTTTTCACTGTTCCTTTTGCCATTTTGAAAATTTAACACTGCTCTTTTGCTTTTATTTATTAGTAGTTTGTTTTGGCTGAATGAGTTCACAACACTGACTAATGTTACAGATGGTGGCTTATTTCTTACTTGCTGTTGGACTGTCTTCCTCATGGCTTTAATTTTGTTCCTGGCCGTTATTATGTGGTGATCATTTGCCGTTTTTTAGCTTCTTCCATGACATTGTGAAGCATCGTCTTACAATGCTTGGAATACGCCGAAAATTCATCGTTAACATTTTGTGTTTGTGAAATTTCATAAAGTCTGCTCTTTTCAGCACAAGATTTTATTGCCTGTTGTCAGCCAAGAAACATTTCTTTTACTAGCTTTGAAAGAAATATTGAAATAATGTGAGACTATTTCCATAAACGCCGGCCGTGGTGGCCAAGCGGTTCTAGGCACTTCAGTCTGGAACCTCGCGTCTGCTGTGGTTGCAGGTTCAAATCCTGCCTCTGGCATGGATGTGTGTGATGTCCTTAGGTTAGTTAGGTTTAAGTAGTTCTAAGCTCTAGGGGACTGATGACCTCAGATGTTAAGTCCCATAGTGCTCAGAGCCATTTTCATGAACATGTCAGCCGGCCGGAGTGGCCGAGCGGTTAAAGGCGCTACAGTCTGGAACCGCACGACCACTACGGTCGCAGGTTCGAATCCTGCCTCGGGCATGGATGTGTGTGATGTCCTTAGGTTAGTTAGGTTTAAGTAGTTCTAAGTTCTAGGGGACTTATGACCACAGCAGTTGAGTCCCATAGTGCTCAGAGCCATGAACATGTCAAAATTTTTATATGTGCCCTCATAGCTCTGTTAGCTCCTCTGGTACAACTGTTTGCGAATGATATGTTATGGACATATCTAATGGATCCAGTCATAGTGAGACGAAGGTTCTGGAGATTTACCCTGAAATTGTTGATTAAGTTTTTTCAGGTGTACGGAGCCAATTCTACTAATTTTACATAAGTCTATCTCATTTTCCTTAATGAAATCATTGAAATGAGAAAACATCTTGCATTTACTCATCTGCATCTTGGTTTTCCAAAGTCCAACTTTCTGTTAAACAAAGGCCCTGTACCCTGTACCCTCACAGTTATTTTGTTATCTAAAAGCTTCCTGACACATGTCAACCCAAACCAACGTGATGTTCTGCTTTAATTCATTGTGCAAAAACAAGGCACATTTAATGCCTGTGTACTATCTCAAAAATAATAAAATTGCTTTTTTGTTTTCCAGATAGCAAATTCTACATTGGCTGTAACTTTGTCACTGTGATGCAAAGTTCCTCCCTAAAAATGTTATGCTCCAGTAATTTGAGTTTACAGCAGATTTACGTTTTCCTTTATACAGTGACATTCCCCTTCCCTTAAGTTTTCATATACTTAATTAATAATTCCAAATGCTCTTTCTAGTTTCTCCTAGTAACTAATATATTATTAACATAAATGGTTAATTTTGTGAATAACTTTTTCCGCAGAACAACATCCAGTGCCTGTACAATGTCAGGAATGGAAACAGTAAATGGCACAAAACATCTACTCCCATATAAGAAGGCAGTGTATTCTCTAGAATTTTGCTCAAGAATAATTTAATGCTGTATCTCACCTACATTTTCTGGGTGATAAGTCTCCATTCCCAGAAACTTGTCTTAATAGCTAGAGTCAAGAACTAATGATCATTCTCTCTTCTCCCCCCCCTCCCCTCCACCCCCTCCCCCTCCCCCCTCCCCTCCACCCCCTCCCCCTCCCACCCCCCCCTCCTAGCCTCCTTTCTTTGCCACAACAATGAGAGGGCAATTGTATTCACTAAAATTCCTCTGTTATGCCACAACTTACCATTTCTTGTCATTCCTTTCCTGCAGCCTCTTTCTTTAAAATAGTACACCATATGGCCCAATAAAAATGATTTTGTTGTTTGACTTTAATTTACTCTTACTTTTTTATTTCCATGTTTTTGTTGAAAATGTTGTACTCTGACAACATCCTGTCAATTTTTCTTTCTGTTCAGGATTTCGCTTTACCGTTGCTCCTAATATTGCTTCTGCCATACTGTGATATTGTTCATCAACCAGCCCTTTTAAGTATAGTAAACTTTATCCTCAAAATATCCCTTCTCATTTACATACGTTACCTCATGATCTGGTTATTACTGCTAACACTATTCTTCATGGCTAATTTTTTTTTATTTGAAAAAGTTTTACTTTTAGTCTTAGTAAATACCAATCAAATTCCACTCTTGCCGTAACAATATGGTATTATAAGACTTGATTGGACAAATGCTGTGTCACTAACTTTAAATGTCAGTAACATTCTTGTTCACAGTTTTACTAAGTCTCCCTGTAGCTCCTGCTATTTTAATTCCTACGATAGGTACATCATTGACTTCTTAGTTATGTTTAATCATATCTATTAATTTTTTGAAGTCGCACAAACAGGTCTGCCAGTATATCCCAAACAGTTATTTTCCCAGTTACCTGTTTGAATTTCACTATAAACAATGCCCATGTATCTAACATTCATTTTATTGCCCTCCTCTTAAAAGAATTCAATTACAGTTTCACTCTAATCCATGTTTTCTGTGCCATCAGTGCCTCCAACTGTTGGAAATACACCTATAGTCACACCAGACTCACTTTCTGTGCAATAGTTCGTTTTCACAGGATAATAATCAATTTCGGATTTCCCATTACCTGATTAATTTTTCATTTCTTTGTGCTGATCTAGATGCATCTTCTCACAAACATCTTTTAAATGTTTTATGCTGCTCTTCTGTTCTCTCTCATCCCCATTATTGGTTACTGAGTTCCTAATGTTGACTAGCAAAATCTGATTCTCATGCACCTCCCTATCATCCTGACTTTTCCAACTTTTTTCAATGTTGCCATTTAAATCACAATTTTCCTCAGATTCTTCAACTTCAACATAAATCATCCCATCAGTATCATCATCATAATAATATCCATCATCCATCCAATTATAACTGAGTAATAAAACTTTTTTTACCTGCAAGTACATGGTTATCAGGCCCACCAATGCCAATAACAGAATTCACAAGATTCCTTTATTTTTTGTTCTCTTGTTTATTTATTTATGCTATCCTTGTCAGAATTACTAACACTTTTTCACTTTTAAAATTTCATTTCCTGACTGACTATAGAAATTTGTGATCACATCTGCATGCATCTGCACCACTTTGTTAAAAGTGCCATTAGTTTTTCTATCAGCACATACAGAAGTGTTGATTTTCACTGCAGTTCCCTGTCAAAATACAGTTTAGTTACCATGTATGCTCCCCTGTTATTTTGCCTGTTGGATTCAGAATTTCTCCTCTTGTGAAACCATTTCCATAATTGCTAGCCTGATTTTTGTTTATATTTCTTGTGCCAAACTGACAGGCTCCCAGTGTGATGACTCTGTTTACCAAAAAATTTCTCCCATTACATGGTATTCTATTATTTTGTGGCCTATTGTCTCCTTCCCATGACTCAGCTCTATTTTCATATTCACTTGTCCTATTTCTAGTTCTCTAATTCCACTGAAAATCATGTCTGTTTCCAATTTATGATAGTCATTTCTGTAATTCCCTCCATTCCTTCTGCCATGATTCCTCCATCTGTAATTTTGGTTGCAACCTCCCCCTTCCCCCCTCCCCCCCCTTTCCATGCTTATAATTAACAAACCCACCCTGATTAAAATTTTCATATTTGCTATAGCTCTGTCTAACTTGTCAACATACTTTAGAAATTGCTCAACAGTCATCAGGTCAATAAAACAAGCCCCACAGTACTTGTCCTTGTAATCTTCTTTTAAGAGAATCAGTCTAATTGTAGGTTGTTCTCATTCTGACCAAAATTGACCAAAATTTACGTAGCAAACTTTTTTCAAATTCGCTATGACATATCTGATGTGGTTTGTCCACACGACGTTGATGCTGTCAGGTGGTACGTTGCAGCGCAAAACAAATGATGGGGCGTCTGTGTCTCTAGAACCTGAAATGTCTTCAAAACCTGTGAATGGGGATGATGATGACATGCCTGAGGAACCCGTTAACTGCGGTGGTGACTCGTTGGATGGAGAAAACCCAACTGTAGGTTGAATGGACTTGTTAAGGCTCGGGCAGTCCGACTGGGATGGCGGAGGGGTGTCGGAGTCTACGAAGGCAGGCTTGAGCCTCTGTAGAGAAATGGTTTGCAGGCGATCTTTTATCATAATGTCGAACGTCGTCTTGCCCCTCCAGAGTACTTCTAAGGGGCCGAGGTAAAGGGGTTGTAAGGGTTGTCCGACATGGTCGTGCCTGAGCATGATATGTGAACAAGTGCTGAGTGGGGTCGTCACAGAAGTTTCAGGTGGGGAATGGCTGACAGGTGGGTGTAGCCAGGTGTTTCTGGAGCAGGAGCGCATACAGCTGATCTGTGATGCATAGGCAAGTACCGATAGACTCGAAAGAGTGCGGCAGTAGGTGTATCTGTAGATCGGTAGGTAACTTGGCAGACCATACTGCTCACAGGGTGACGTCTGGCATCGTGTGTTCAATCACTAGTAACCTGAGACGACGCCAAAGTTGTGACAGAGTGCGGTCCTCCAGGCTCCTCGTACAGAATCTTTATTAACAGTTCCTGTGGCGAGCAGGCATGTCAATCTAATATCGTTTTCTTGGTGAACTTGTACTTTGGTGCCGGTGGAGGCAAAAGTAGATCACAAATTAAATCCGAGTGGTCGTGAATGTGTGAGACCAAACGTAGGAACTTGGAGTTATCAGTCACTTGATGCAGCTCGACTAGGTGATCCACCAGTGCGAACCATGAAACTGGATTGTCCTCGTATAAGGGAGGTCGCTTGGGTAGGTGGCCTGGAGGTGGAGACGAAGGTGGCTTCAGCATGTCGTGGAAGGCCTGTGGTCCTGCTGGGATATGGCATCACCGGAGCAGAAATGTTACTAGCACACACGTTCAAAACAACAGCTGGTTGTAATGTCTCTGAAGATGCCCAAAAATAGGACGCGGCAGGCACGGTCGGTACCGTAGAAACAAACGGGTGGGTGGCACGTAATGAGGGCCCGTTAAATGGACTGGAAATTGCAGGAATAGCACTGACATTGTCCAACTCAGAAATGATGTGGAAGGCCGGTGCGGCAGATGCAGACAGTACTGCAGAAGGAGCGAGCAGTTGTATGGTCAGAATCAACGTCCCCCTGTGGGTGAGAGTGGGGGGGGGGGGGCGAGGGGAGGGAGGAAGGGGGGGCTGTGGTAGGATCATAAAACACTGGTGAAAACTGTTGGCAGTCACACTACCATAGTACAACATTGCTGAGTGAAGAGGCTATGTTGAGTGCACTCATACCCACGTGGTTGCAAAACTGGGCCGCTGATCCGGTGGTTTGTTCTGGTGAACTGGACGCATAAAAATGTCTGTTAATGATTTGTGAGGAAGGTGAGGCTGGCATAGCTTGGTAATATTTGACTGCGTGTGCGTTTTGCACAAATGGTGGTGTTGCACACGGCACTACTGTAACCGACGACGTGGCGGGTAGAGGATCAAAGCACGTGTGTGAATTTCGGTCCCTTTGAACGTCGTATGAGTGATCGGTCGTCACACTACTTAGTAGATCATCCACTTCACTTTTCACTTGTTGTTGTGCGTAATCTGGTGAAACAAAACCTGAGTCCATTGTTTGAGGTAACTGCATAACACTCAGTCATTGTGGAGTTGCTAAAGTAGAGGTTATCCTCGTCGAAGATCGTAGATCATTGTCCGTTAACTGTGAAATAACTGACGGCGGAGGGTTGTGTTGGCCTGGTCGTAAGAGCTGGGCCTCCAAATCTTCGTAAAGAATGTTCAGTGATTTACCATGGCATCAGACATGAAAACTGTTGATTCTATACGACCGGAGCAGAAGTCATGGAAGACGTAGAACATTTTGTCTAGGGTCACCAATATGAGATTCTGGAGACAGATCATAATATATGTAATAAAGAGTTCCCAAGTTTTCTATATACACACATATTTTACCATAAAGACTGATACACATGAACACTGCATGAAGTACAAAGGCTGACTGAATTAAACATGGCAGCTCGTCAGAGCACTTAATGTTCCAAAGATTGTATTTTGTGTGGTCGATGTGACGTATTGACACCACAAGTGTTCAGTTTTATTATTTGTTTGTCCCTCAGAGGTCTAACGTGTATTTTGACATCAATTTTATTGCCCAACTCACTACCTAGTTCATTCTTTAGTTGTTTTGGCTGTGGTAGCTGGCCACTGATGTCACTCCTTAGTCAGTCTTGTGAGTAGTATCTCACTGATTTTAAGTCTCGTAGTAGGTGCTCAACTCTAGCATTTTCCCCTGAAAGCAAGCTGTAAAAATTCTGTTCATAGCCTGACTAATTGCCCCCTAACATGTCTGATTTTTCCAGTTCAAAATAAGTATGAAGTGATAAAATAGTACTTACCTTTTCACTTTGTACATTGCTGAAGCCTCTCTGATCTGCAAACAGTCACTTCTTTCTGAAACAGTGTACAGGTCTTAAATTTTCAGTGATCTCACCTTCTAACACCATTTCTAACAATCCACAACATAATCAAATTTTCATTCTGTATTATAACTTTTCACAAGTTCATCAGCTTTGGTAAATGAACTTGTCTGGTATGGTACACTCTTGTTAAAGTGAACTTGCTTCAAATCGCTCCCATACTAAGTCACCTTTACTAACTCCCTTGGGCTCAGGCACCTGATTATATATAACGGACAACAATGACACTTTTCAAGTGGTACTATTAAGGTCATTGATAAATATGTTTCACTCCCACAACTCTGTAAAAGACCAGATAAACAAATCTGTTAATAATTTTATTAAAGTATTCCATGTGACTAATTTTGACAGAAATTTTTAATTTGAAGTACAATAAAATTTCTATTTGAATCAATCAGTTCCTATTTCAATTACAATTAAATTTTTTACTTTGCCATATTCATAGAAACTTGTTTTGGTAACTGACCTTACACACCTGTTGTTTCCAAAGTAAACAATTTGGAAGTGTTAGAAAAAGGAACTTGTGTTAATCCAGTATTCTAGAATGTCTAAGACATTAATTTTATGTAAAAGAATAATGATTGATATTCAGTAGCAAGCTATTTCTGAACACAACACAATTCTACACTCATATTGGAGTGAAATTAAGAATGTCAATGGTAACAGTAATTATGAAGGAAATGTCTTATTCAGAATCGGTGTATCAGGATGAGCACGAGTTCAATCATCTATCAGTCACTATAATGTTTCCTGATCTGCCACATTACAGTAGTTACATGTATGTCTGATCTTTGTCTGAACAATTATAGCAGTATGTTTTTCCAGCAGAAGAGGTTCTTCTGCATCAATTTGTTGGTGTTCTACTGTATCTGATGATGTACATGTAACAACCTCTCAAACTTCCCATAGGCTGCAGGCAACATTCACTAAGTGTATCTCATAAAGTTTCCAACTATGAGACCTACCATTGGCCAACAATATGGGCCAGTACTAGAGTGCAAGTCAAGGAACGATCTTGAGAATAGGAGAGTTCTAACATGATAGGAAGAAAAATTTAAAATTCCGTGTTGCTAAGAAATTATTCTTGAACTCCTTCATATGGTTGTGTTCCTGCACAACTTGTATCCCTACCTCAGGAGTGGTGGCTCATAATACTTATAAAAGAACACCATACACTACTCCAGAAAGATGGGGTACACTAATAGGGGACTTTCAAGCTAGCAAGGTGTTACAGATCATGAAAAGCTCTGCCCTAAAGGGGTCCGATTTCATTATCAGTCAATATATCAGTTCTTCTCACAAAGTCATGGCAGAACACACATATAAAAGAAAGTTTTTATTAGGCAATCTTTCGAAACCTGTGGTGCCTACAGGCAGAATGGTTGAAGGGGGAGGAAGAGGGGTGAAGGAAAAGGGACTGGAGAAGTCTACGAAAAGGGGTAGATTTCAGTAAAATCACCCAGAACTGCAGGTCACGGGAGACTTACTGGATGGGATGAGAAGAAACGACTGATTGTTAGGGCCTACATTGGGCAGGATTTGAAAACCTGAGAGCTTAAAAGTGAAAGGCAGGGTAATATGTAAAAAAAAACCTAGACTTAGAACTACTTAAACCTAACTAATCTAAGGACATCACACACATCCATGCCCGAGGCAGGATTCAAACCTGCGACCGTAGCAGCAGCCCGGTTCCAGACTGAAGAACCTAAAATCGCTCGGCCACAGCGGCCGGCTAATATGCAGGATAGACGTCATTGCTTAAACATCATGCACAAGTTAATAACAGTGAAAAGCTAAGTGTATTGTATGTAACAGAGGTTGGAGGGGGGGGGGGGGGGGCTAGTGGAAAATAGATGGTTAAGACAATGAAAGATGTAGAAGACTAAAATGGAGTGAAGAAAAAGAGTGTATGCTGTGAAGAAATGCTGAGATGGGAGAAATTAACGTAAATTGAGGCCAGGTGAGTGGCGAGAGCCAAGGACATGTTGTAGTGGTAGTTCCCACCTGCGGGTTTTGAGAAACTGGTGACTGTGGGAAGAAACCAGATGGTGTGCATGGTGAAACAGGCACCAAGATCATAATTCTCATGTTGTAGAGCATACTTTACAACAGGATACTGCGTGTAGCCAGTATACACCCTGTGCCTGTGCCCATTAATCCTAATTGATAATTTGATGGTAGTCATGCCAATGTAAATGGCCAAACAGTGTTTACATAACACCTGGTATATGATGCGTCATTTCACAGGTGGCTCTCCCTTTGGTAGTGTATGTATTGCGAGTTGCAGGGCTGGCATAGGTGGCAGTAGGAGGGCGCATAGAGCAAGTTTTGTAGCAGGGACGGTCACAAGGGTAGGAGCTATAGGGTAGGGAAATGGGTGTAGGAGGCATGGGGTCTGACAAGAATATTGCCAAGATTATGAGGAACTATTGCTTGACAAAACAGACCAACCGTTTACGTAGTAACTGGAAAGTCTTGTTTTATCTGATTGCAGAAACAGTGCAAATAAAATGAAACAGCATAGACAGATAAAATGCACATGATAATATGTACTGAACGAGGCTTCACCACTTCATTAGAAATAATACACAAGTGAAAGTCAGTGGATGAAAAGAGTATTGTAAATTCTTAGCTGTTTGTATTGATAAGAATCTGAATTGTAGTCACCTGTTTCAGAACTAATTAAATGCCCTAGCTATTGCATCACAGATAATAAAAAGGTTTTGGAGATAAAAATGTCAAAAAGTTGACTTACTTTTCAAATTTTCCTTCACTGTCTTCTGGAATTGTAGTCTGAGGAAATTTGTCATTGTGGGAAAAGTGTTTGTTATAGATGTAAGTAATGTGTATGATGTGTTGTGTCTACTCTAGAACCTGTTGTAGACAGCTCTTTAAATAGTTGTGCAGACATGCGTCTCACAGTACATTTACTACGTTACAAAGTTTGTTGTCATATATTGGTTACAGTTCAAAAGCAACACCGTAGCAAAATGCAATAATTGGGTTCTTGATCTGCTTCTTTAAACATTTCATTACTTGTCTTACTTCCTATCAAATGCATTACAATACATAATAAATTTATTAAGGGACTGTTACAGAGAGAATTTTTAAAAAGCTGTATTTGGCTCCTACCAAGATAAAGGCAGGCCATGAAGTCATCTCTGTGTGCCCATGTGTTCCAAATCCCTTGTGGTGTTATAAATGCCACCAGTTCAATCATACTAGCACATCATGAAAAACGCAGCCAAATGTGTCACTTGTAGCAGGGATGCACACGAAGGCACCTGTCCATCTCCTTCACCCTGCTGCGTTATTGTCATGGAGACCATGCTGCTTCTTATCATTCTTGCCCTGTCTATCAAGACGAGCAGGCTGTTCAGGAGATAAGGGTGAAGGAAATGGTGCTTTTTCCTGTTGCCCGGAAACTGTTGGCAAGCCATAAACTGACTGTCCCTTAGACTGGTAGCTACAGCATCATGTTTGCATCCCCCTGTCCCACGAAAAACATGGCTACGCAAACTTGTGACTTACAGTTCAGTTCGATGGTGGCAAAGCTGACACTCCATCTCCCACTTCCCGGGCTGTAGATTCTGCTACCCGTTCTTTGCCCTCACCGGTGAAGACGGTTGCAATGCAGCCAGTGAACTGTCAGTTCAAAAAGGAATATTACCAGAGGATTTCTTGCGTACCTCGAGTTCGCAGCTGTCTGGCCCTTCTGCCAATCGCCAAAAGCCAAAACAATCTTCCAAAGGCAAACAGTCTTGCCCCTCTCTGACTCATCGACCCTCATCGACTCGTCAGTCCTTTTCAGCTGACCGACACTGGGGAAGCTCCATTGATCCCGTTGAGATGATGGACGAAGATCCTCCACCTGTGGATTCCAGTGGCCATCCTCCCTCATGGCTCGCCCTAAGCAGCCGTCGAGGTGAGTGTTTCTTCTTCATTCTCCAGTGTTCCTAAATTCTATGGCTTTTTACAATGGAATATCCGTGGCCTTCGGTGTAACAGGGCAGACCTCCAGCAGCTCCTGCATTCGCAATGACCGCTTGTTGTCTGTGTCCAAGAAACCAAGCTACGTCCTCAAGGCCATTTTGCTCTTTCCCATTTTACTTCGCTACGGATGCACCTTCCCCTTCTGGGAGGGATTCCTGCTCATGGTGGGGTCATTCTGCTTCTACGAGATGATGTTTGTCATTGTCCTATCGCCTTGCACACCCACCTGCAAGCAGTTGCTGCCCGTTTTTTCCTTCCCGAATTTACCTTTTCCCTCTGCACCATTTATATCCATTCATCTTCTGCTGTCACTAGGGTGGACCTGATACAGCTTGTTGCTCAGCTTCCCCCACCCTTTCTGCTCCTCGGTGACACCAATGCACATCATCCTCTTTGGGGCTTGCCAGTCACCTGCCCGAGAGGTTCTCTTTTAGCGGGTCTTCTTAATCATCTTAATCTCGTGTGCCTTATCACTGGCAAAGCCTCATTTCTCTCTTATTCCACTCCCACTTATTCTCACTTAGACCTCTCGATCTGCTCTGCCCAGCTTGCTCGACATCTCTAGTGGTGTGCTCTTACCGATACTTACTTGAGTGACCACCTCCCTTGTGTGACTCACCTGTACAATCATACTCCGCCACAGTGGCCCGCTCATTGGAAATTCTCTCTTGCTGACTGGAGGCTATATTCCTCCTTGACAGTGTTTGACAAACGGCTGTTTCCCAGCTGTGATGATCAGGTCGAGCACCTCGTGTATGTTATTCTCTCAGCTGCCGAATCCTCTATCCCTCGTAGTACTACTTCTCCCCATCTGGTACCAGTCCCTTGGTGGACTGTGGAGTGCAGCAATGTGATCCATGCCCGACAACATGCGCTTCGTGTCTTTCACTGTCATCCTATGTTAATGAACTACATCTGCCACAAGCAACTACGTGCGCAATGCCGTTGCACTATTAAGGAAAACAAGGAAGCATGCTGGGTTTCCTTCACCAGCTCATTAACAGATTTACTCCGTCCTCTCTCGTTTGGGGGTGGCCTGCGCCAGCTTTCCGGGACTACTGCCCTCTCCCCGTTTTCTGGTCTGACTGTGGTGGGAAATGTCATAGTCGACCCAGTCGATGTTTCCCACGTTTTGGGTTGGTACTTTGCAGAGGGTTCAAGCTCCACCCACTACCATCCTGCCTTCCTTCCTCTGAAACAGGCAGAGGAGGCTCGTGCAATCTCTTTTCTCTCTTTGAATCAAGAATGCTACAATACTCTTTTTACTATGGGGGAGCTTGAGCGTGCTCTCTCCTCATCCAGGTCTTCTGCTCCTGGACCCGATACAATCCATGTCCTCATGTTGCAGAATCTTCCTCCTGTCTGAAAACTTTCTCCTCGATACCTACAACCCAATTTGGACTGACGGTTTATTTCCCACGCTTTGGCGTGAAGCTGCTATCATTCCACTACCTAAGAATAGTAAAGATAAATCTCTTCCTTCCAGCTATTGTCCAATTTCCATTACCAGCATAGTTTGTAAGGTGATGGAATGCATGATCAATGGTCGATTAGTGTGGGTGCTAGAGTCACACCATCTTCTCACTAATGTGCAGTGTGGGTTCCGAAAGTGCCGCTCCACAGTTGATCACCTCATCACCCCGTTGATATTCATCATGGATAATTTTCTGCAGAAGCGACAAACAGTGGCAGTTTTCTTTGATTTGGAGAAACCCTGTGATAGCTGTTGGCGGACAGGTATTCTACATACTATGCACGCATGGGGCCTCCGCGGTCGTCTTCCCACTTTCATCCAGGAATTTTTTAACGGACAGAGTTTTCTGGGTATGTGTGGGTTCCTCCTTACCCCACACCTTTTCACAGGAGAACGGGGTGCCTCAGGGCTCCATACTGAGTGTTGTCCTCTTCACCATAGCTATCAACCCCATTATGGACTGCCTTCCACCTGGCGTTTCCGACTCTTTTTGTTGTCGACTTTGCTCTTTATTGCAGCTCCCAGCGGATGTGTCTCCTGCAACGCTGTCTTCAGCATTGTCTGGACTCTCTCTATTCATGGAGTGCCACAAATGGTTTCCACTTTTCTGCTACCAAATCCATTTGCGTCAACTTCTGGCAGTACAAGGTGTTTCTTCCACTGTCCTTGCGACTGGGCCAAAATGCTCTCCCATTCGTGGATGCAACAAAGCTCTTAGGGCTTATGTTTGATAGGAAACTCAGTTGGTCTCCCCACGTGTCCTACCTGGCTGCACGCTGCAGCTGGTCCCTCAATGTCCTTTGTGTATTGAGTGATACCTCTTGAGGGGCTTACCGGACTGTCCTCTGCCTCTATCGATCTCTTGTCTGCTCAAAGTTGGATTATGGATGCATTGTCTACCCCTCTTCATAGCCTTCTATCTTACGCTGTCTAAATAGAATACACCATTTGGGGATCCATCTCGGCACTGGTGCCTTCCGTACTAGCCCTGTTGAGTCTCTATGCAGATGCTGATGAACTGCCACTGTCATACCGGCGCGACATCCTACTCAGTAGGTATGCGTGTCAGCTTTCTTCCATGCCAGGCCACCCAACCTTTGACCCTTTCTTTGATGATATTCTTGCCTGCCAGTACAAGATGTATGTTTCTTCTCTGCAGCCTCCCAGCGTCTGCTTTCATCATCTGCTTCAGCAGCTGCAGTTCACACTTCCTGCCACTTTCTGAATGGGGGAGAGCCCTTCACCATCTTGGCTTCAGACATAGATTTGTGTTCATTTTGACCTCAGCTCATACCTGAAGGATTTGACTCCTGAGCTGACCTATCGCTGCAAATTTCTCAAACTTCGCTCACAACCTGCCGATAGCATATTTTTGTACACTGATGGTTCTAAGTCTGCCCACGTGCTTTTGTCATTGGGGCTGATAAGTTTCAATACCGGCTTCTCAACCATTGCAAAATTTTTACAGCAGAGCTCTTTGCCCTGTCTCAGGTTGTTTACTATGTCTGTAGGCACCAGGTCACTCACTGTGTAATCTGCTCTGACTCCCTCAGTGCCCTTCAGATTCTATATGATCCTGATCCAGTCCACCCCATTCGTTCAATGGATCCAGGACTGCCTCCATTTGTTCCCGGATGGGGGAGCCCAAGTGATGTTCATGTGGGTTCCTGGCCATGTTGGTTTGCCTGGGAATGACGCTGCTGATGCTGCAGCCAAGGCCGCCGCCCATCTTGGCCAGCCCACCTCTTACTCTGTTCCCTCGCAAGATGTTTGTACTTTTCTCTGTCGGCATATCATGTCACTTTGGCATGACCATTGGTGCTCCCTTCATGGGAACCTCTCCCAACAGCCTGGTTGACTTCCTCCCGGACGTCTCACCATGAGGAAGTAATGTTGGCTCAGTTGCAAATAGGGCACTGCCGCTTTAGTGACAGCCACTTGTTGAATGGCGACTCTGCACCCAGCTGTCCTTTCTGTAGCCAGCCATTAAAGGTCAGACATTTCCTGATCGCCTGCCCCTATTTTAACCACTAATGTCTCAGGGTCGGGCTGCCGCCCTCTTTGCCGGACATTTTAGCAGATGACGTGCAAGCTGTGGTGCGCGTTTTAAGTTTTTATAAAAGCAGTAATATGTCAAAAAGAGATTTGATTTCTACCTGGTGACTCTGGTTTCTTGTCAACATCTTTAAGATGCTCTTCCATAATGTCTTGATGTTTTAGATTTGTTCTTTCTTCCTTTTTGTATTGGACCTGGCAACGGTTCTTTTCCCCTCGCGGTCCCAGCATTCTCCGGTTCTTTACTAGGTGCTTATGTCCTTAGATGTTTTGCACTCTAAAACCCTACACAAACAAAAGTCTCAAGTCTGAAAATTAAAACATATATGTATATTTAATCATTATCATGAGATAAACACACATACCTCACCATAAGTGTATCAAGCACACCAAGCTTTCATACGGAATGCAGCGCATATTTTACTATGTTCCAAATCTAATTTTAAACACTCTGTACTCTTTGATGCACTACTAACTTGCTGACGTAACATTGCTCCATTGGCCTGGTAACCCATTCTGTCACTCGAGGGTAAGAATGTAGTATAGAAAAACAAGAAACGAAACAGGACCTACATAATGTACAATAACAGGCGATAGTTTGTGCCACTGTCAGGTTTTAATTAAACTAGTCTCTAGTTGAAGTATAAACACCGGTATACATTGTTTATAGCTTTAAAAGTGCATAGTAAAGCATAATTGATAAGGTATGATAAAAAAGAAATGAAGTTTCATCTCAATACAGCATTATAACAACCAAAATATTGTTGTACACACATTACAAAATGTCAGTCCCATGCTTTCCAATAAAATGTCGTTTTTTACAGTCTTTCACACAGACAATTACGAAAACAAATTAAAATCCTATTTACTAAATGTGATAGCTATGTATCGCGCCAAAACACTATATATCACGGAGCATAAATGGCTGGATGTGCTGTGTGTTTGAAGGGGGTGGAAGGGTGAGGGAGGGGGGGGGAGGGGGGGGGGGGAGAACTGAGGAAGAATGTAAGGGAAAGGGGTGGTGAGTGATCTATACTTATCGGTATTGTAAGGTAAGGGATGAGGGGGAGGGGTTCTTGGTTGTATGAAAAACATGAGGTGGGGAGGGGGGGGGGCAGCAGAAGAGTTACAGAATCTGTGTTTTTTATATTAATATATATCCATTGAAAATTAATATTAAGAAACTGAAAAAAATATTGTGTGTGTGTGTGTGTGTGTGTGTGTGTGTGTGTGTGTGTGTGTGTGTGTCTATGAGCCACTAATGCATGAGAAGGCAGTAACAGTGGACAACAAAAACAAAATCATCAGTTACAGCAAAACTGAAACTACATTCTAGATACTACATTCCAGTAATCTTAAGTAATACGAACAACCTATGATAATAGGTACAGTGTATACAAGATATTAACTAACATAACAGATACATATAAAAGTAATTTAACACATTGCTATTTATATGTAGTAGTCAGTCACAGCATCTGACACGGTAGGCTATATAATCTGCAAGATCCTTTATTGTCTGTAACGGGATAAACACCACAAAAAAAGCAGAAGTATTGAAAGCAGTGCAAAGTCCATGCTATTATACAATTGCAATGTACATTTAGTATCTAACTGTGCCACAGATACAAGATAAGCAACCTAAATATATTTTTTACATGAGCCCAATAACAAGTTGCACATATACTGACCTAAACTATAGAATGTTAATGATATACAAAGTGGTAAACTAACCACTGTTTAATTCAGACTATTTACCTTTTTTAATTTAGCCAAAATGAAGGACATTTCATTAACTATTTCCTAAGTTATAGAAAATTAGTGGTTAGTACATATTGTTATATAACTTTGTCAAAAAACGTAAAAAAATTCTTATTTGATATCAACCTGTTCGTTCAAAAATTTTATCAGGCTCTTTTATTTGTGGAAACTGTATAGGTTAACATTCTCTAGTAAATCCAGTCTATGCCCCCTTTTTCCCCCCCCCCATATGCAATAAACCTATATTTTGCCTGATGTCACCCACCATGTGCTTAGTAATTTTTATATGCAACCCAAAGGCAGTGTTCTTTTTCCCTTACATATTCTCTCCAAATCTAGTTTTAATCACACTACCCATCTGCCCTATATGCACTGAATTGCAGTATGAACATTCTAATTTATATACTCCTGGCATATCATACTTGTCTCCATTACTACTAATATTATGTCTTAAGTTATGTTTTAAGAAATTTTCTTCTTGAAAGCTGTTTTGATATTATGCCTTCTAAACTGCCTATCAGTTTTCTCCAAAACGTTGCCTCCATAAGTCATTGAAACATAAGAACTTCTTTCTGTATTATTCTGTTTATTCCCCTCTTTTTACTTTCAGTTAAACCTTTATTTTTATTATATATTTTGTCTACAAAATCTCTTTCATTTCCATTGTCACTGGCAATCTGTTCAAAATTTGTAATTCTTTTTTAATCTCTACTTTTGGAAGTGGTGTTCTTAATATCCTGTAAGTCATAGAATTAAAAAGAGCTTCTTTTGTAATTTGCAGGAAGGTAGGATGTTCCATTTATAATTGCACAACTGTTTGTTGGTTTCCTGTAGATGCTCTATGAATGGGAATCACCTACTTGCTTAATAGTTAGATCAAGAAAATTCAGAGAATTGTCTTTTTCCAACTTTAGAGTATACTACATATTTTTTGGTGCATTTTATTAATACTATCTTTAACACTTAGTCTTGCTCTGTACCATTTATCATAATTATAAGATCATCTACATATCTTTTTTAGTATACTAGTTTCTGTGCTTATTTTTTTATGTTGCTCAAAGAAGGCATGACAAAAATATTGCAAGTGTTCCAGCTAGATAGTTACCCATTGCTAACCCTTCTTTTTGATGATAAATTTTATTATTGAATTGAAAATAATTGTATTGTAATGACCTTTGTAGAAATTAAATTAATTCAGTAATCTCCCTAAGTGCTGCTTTCTTATACTTAACCAGATTTGCCTTAATACTTTCAGCTCTCTCTGCAATTGCAATTTTAGTATATAAAGTGGTAATATCCAGATATGCAAGTTAGAGATTCTCAGCAGTCATCTCATTTTGGATAAATAGTCTGAATTAAACAGTGGTTAGTTTACCACTTTGTATATCTTGAACATTATATAGTTGTAGGTCAGTATATGTGCACCTTATTAATGGGATAATATAAAAAATATTTAGGTTGTTTACCTTGTACATATAGGATCATGTTCTTTTAGTGTCACTATGGCACTATTAGATACTAAATGTACTTTGCAGTTGGGTAATAGCATGGACTTAGAGTTGATTGATTTGATTGATTGATTTTAACAGGGAAGCTAAAACAGCTTAGGTCTGACCCACCACTACGGTTTATTGTGTCGTATCACTCCCTGTATATCTAGTAAAGCCAACCAGTGCCGTTAAATAGTGCAAGGAGTCCCTCTACCAGTTTTTTGTTAGACACAATTTCTTCAGGTCTAGTTGTCCCGAAAATTCTGTATCTTTTACTCTCCAATGCCATGCATTTGCAGATTACGTGTGATGCAGTTTCTTCAACCTCATCACAGATCCTACATTTAGGGCCCTCTTCCATTATACCCATTGTGTGTAGGTGTTTTTTGAAATTCCCATGGCTGGTCATCAGTCCAGTCATGAGTTTGATCTCATTCCTGTTCAATCTGAGGATTACAGAGCTTCTTTTAAAACATGGCTTGGGCATCATTACCTTAACATGTTTCTGTTTATGGACCTTGGTCCAATATCCTATGTGCTGTTTCCTAAGCCAGTTCCGTAGTTCTAATTTGATCATAGCCTTTGTGATTGTCAGGACAGGTTCCGGTCCAATAAACGGACTTGTTGCCCCCATCCTAGCTAATCTATTGGCTTGTTCATTGCCACAGATCCCTGAGTGGCCAGTGACCCACCCTAGGTTTACCCTACTGCTTCCCCCAGCTCCACCAGAGCCCTGTGGCAATCTGCAACAGTCTTAGATCTTGTTGCAGGAGCTGCCAGTGATTTCAGGGCTGCCTGGCTGTCTGAATAGATTTAGATGCTATGGTCATTGTAGCACCTATGCATATTCTCCTCCACATGTGCCCTGATTGCAGTAATTTCTGCTAGGAATACAGAGGCCAATTTCCCCAGAGAGATGATGCTCTCCAGTCTTGGCTGAACCCCGTACACCCCTGCCCCAATGCCTTGGTCTGTTAACGACCCATTGGTGAACCGAACGATGTCCCCCATACGGTGTCGAGCTGTTTTTTCCTACTGCTCTCCACTTTCAATTATAATGTTGTAAGGCTTGTCGAAGCAGTTGGGAGTTGTTATATAGTCAGCAGGCATTTCCCCAGCCATTCCTATATTTACCTCACTCACTATGTTAGTGTGTGATTCTGGATATCCAAATGAGACCCAGTTTTTGCCAGTGTTAAGTCTGTGTGCCCCAGCTGCTGCCTCCATCTTGGCCCAAAGGTGAAGTGGAGGGATATCCAGCATGGCTTCCATTCCAGCGGTTGGTATGCTGCTCATTCCGCCCGTTATGCCTAAGCAGGCCAATCTCTGCACCTTAGCAAGCTCCTTAGCAGCAACCCGCTAGTCTACCTTCTTCCACCACACTACGACCCAGGTCTAACCACTGTGGTGTATATCCAGTGCATAGCCCTGGAGCTTAGGCCCCAGTTTTTGCCACAAGCCCTCCTAGTACTCACTAGAGTACTTTTTGCCTTGGAGCACATGCTCTTAATGTGAGGGGTCCAAGTTAGCTTCTCATCAAAGGTTACCCCTAGATATTTAACTATCAAACTCACAGGTAGAGTTTCATCGAAGAGCTTTAGATTCCAACTTGGGTGTTGAATATGTCTCTTTGTAAATGGCACCACACCAGTCTTCTTAGGATTAACTCTCAGATCCTGTTTATTGCACCATTTTTGCAAAATGTCCAATCCTCCTTGTGCCATATTGCTGATTGTGTCATTGAATTTGCCAAGTATTAATATGACAAGGTCATTAGTGTATCCTTGGCAGAAGCATTGTGTAGAACTTAGTTCCTCAATCAGTTGGTTCACCACTAGAGCCCACAATAGAGGAGACAAAACTCCTCCTTGTGGACAGCCTGTAGTGGTCTTAATTACCAGCTTTTCATTCATCATGGTAGCCTCTACCTTCCTTCCACTAAGTATGGCCCTGGTCCTCCTACATATAGTGGTCCCCAGGTCATGCACCTCTGCTACCCTTACCATGGAATCAATGGTCATGTTACTGAAGGCTCCTTGATATGATGGAAGATGCAGAGGGCTATTTCTTGGAAGTGAAGTGCTTTTTCCACCTTCCCAACGAGTTGTTGGAGAGCTGTCTCACATGATTTACCTGGTTGGTATGCATGTTGGTTCAGGTGTAGAGGGACCCTACTTAGCCTCATCTCCCCAAAATAAACATTAAACAGTTTTTCCAGTGTTTTGAGAATGGAGGAGGACAGACTGATTGGTCTCATATCCTTAGCCTTGGTATGGTCAATTCTTCCTGGCTTTGGAATGAAGACAACCTACACTGCCCTCCAAGCACTGGGAATGATTCCTACTGCTAGGCTAACCCTGAATAGCCTGCTTAGGGCTCTTATGAGCGTTTTTCCTGCCTGTTGCAGGAGAGCTGGAAAAATTCCATCTGGGCCAGGTGACTTGAACGGTTGGAATGTTCTCACCGCCAACTGAAATTTGTTGAAGTTCACACACTCCTTGGCCGATTCCCAGTCCTCTCTTAGAGTGCCTGAGAACCGTTGTCCCTCTGGGGTCACATACTGGTCTGTGTTGTCTGGCAGAGCATATTGAGGAAAGTGAGTTTTGAGGAGCAATTCCAGCGTCTCATGTGCTTTCTTTGTATATTCCCCATCCTCCTTCCTCAACGTACCTCCTGGATTGGTTGGTACTCCAGTGAGAATCTTGTGAAGTCTGGCTTGTGCAGCCATGCCCTCCACTTCCTCACAGAATGCCTTTCAGGATGCCTCCTTTGCTTGTCTGATTGCAAGATTGTAATTGACAAGGGCCTCATGATACTTAGCCCATTCTCCTTTATGTCTCGCAATATTAAACAGTCTCCTTACCTGTTTTCTTTGCATTTCCAGTTTATTATTCCACCAAGGAACACTTCTATTTGTGCACTTCCTGGTGATTGTGCAGCTGTCCTGATATGAGGTCACTATGGCAGAGGTGACAGCCTCTGCTACTTCCTCAAATTGTACTGGATTCCTTATTGAGGTTTTAATTTCCGATAAGCCTAAATCAAGGTCCCTCCTATATGTCTCCCAGTCTGTTTTCCTTGGATTCATATAGGTCATGGTTTGATGTGCATGTGGTCCAATGAGGATGGCTCCAATACCACATGCCATTGAATCTTCCTGGCAGATTAAAACTGTGTACCAGACCGAGACTCAACTTGGGACCTTTGCCTTTCGCAGGCAAGTGCTTTACCAACTGAGCTACCCAAGCACAGTTCACACCCCGTCCTCACGGCTTCACTTCTGCCAGTACCTCGTCTCCTACCTTCTAAACTTTACAGAAGCTCTTTACTTGATCTGTTCTGATGGGGAGACTAGCATAAGGTTGTATAGTTCAGCTGAAGGCAACAGATATGCCAAGTTTAAAATATTGTTTAGTACAATCTTAAATGACTGCAAAATAGTTTTTAATATTTAATTGAGGTGATTGATCAGTGTTGTTGCTGGTGACCCACCTTAACTTCCTAGTGTTAGTTTCTGTTAATTTGCTTGACTTTAATGGAGCAGCAAAAGTAGACGGCAACAAGTTATGCGTGTGAATCAGTGTGAATGACTAAGTTACTGTGAGAATGACATACAGCAAATAAGTGAGGTGTTTTGACTACATTAACATAACCATGTAACAGTGGAGTATTTACTCTGTTGAAGGTAATGTTGGTATTACATGTTAATGACTTATAAAGCGCTTTGTGTACATGTTAATGATTTGTGATTTGTCTGAACTTAACACCTTTTTCCCTCAGTGTAGGTCCAGATCCTCGAACACGTTTGCAATCAGTGGACAAAATCGTGGAGTGTTACATTTAATAAATCAGAGTTTTGTAATATTAATGACTGCAAAACAATAAACACAATTTAATTTTTTTTAAAAAATAATTTTTTCTGCACTTTTGCTAAAATTTTGTGGGTACAATTTTCATTTCTTGTAGTTAGCGCTATTTAATGGTAAAATGTGTGTGACTGAAAAAAGTACTCTTCCATTTCAGCATGTTTTCAGCATGACAGTGTTATTGGATATGACAGTCATTCTCTTGCGAAGTACTCAGTTTTAAGCTGACATCACAAAACAAATAGGTCACAAGTTGATAAAATTACTTCATTGAAAATACATGCAGTAAAATACAAAGTAAAATGTTCAGAATATTTGTAAGTGCATTTTGAAGGTTCTGACATAATTAATAAAAAAATGTTACAGGAAGGAGAAATTGACGAAAAACAAATTTCATTGGAAGAGAGAAAGTTTCGGAGTGATTTGGAACTTGCCCGCCAGTTATCCCTTAAAGACATGTATCCATCTGGAAGTAAAGAACATATCAGTCACTCTTCGGTGAGTTAGTAACATGTTCATTAGAAGGAAAAAGACTTTCTCTATCTCCTGTAATATAAATGTTAGTGATGTTTCATACTGAAATAGTTAAATGCTTTGGAACAAGACTTGTCCTAATTGACTACTAATTCCATAATCCTTTCATGCAGTCTGGGAATATTTAACCACATTCTTATTTTGGGTGTGGCTATTCAATATTTCTAAGCATATGTTGTCAACAAAATTAAGTTAACAACAATGTTAATGTGTTTGTTACATAATCTGTTTGTTCAAGCAACTGTGATTTATGCAAAAGAAATGTGGAATTAAAATTGCATTTGTTCCAAAGTTACACCATTGGATATTATTTGAATAGCTACAACATTAAGTGCACTAGTAAAAAAGATTATGCATCTTGTAACTCTTGCCGTGTTCCCAAATGAATTTGATAGTAAGAATAATGCCACAATTAGTGATACCAACATCAATTACCATTAATAGTAGCTGTATTATATGGAAATATAAGTGGAGGATGGAATAATGTTCAAATAAAATTGACAACCTACACTACAAATTAAATGTAGAATGGTTTTAGTTGATCCTTGCAAATTAATGCTTAGGAGCACAATGCCCATCAGTAAATGGTTGTGTGTATGAATGACACCAGGGATCAGAAAAGACCTTAGTTTACTTTCCTCTGATTTCTAAATTTTGTATTAGAATACGGATCGCATTCCTTCTCATTTGGCCCTAATAAAAAAATAAAAAAGCAGCGAGCATAATTTCCATTTTGTGCAAATATGACTACTACTGATCTGGAGATAAGGGATAGGGTTTGAAAAGGTTAGATGACTCTGAATGTTTGCAGTAAAATAATGAAAACTATTGCTTGACAAAACAAACAGACCAACCGTTTACGTGGTAACTGGAAAGTCTTGTTTTATCTGATTGCAGAAACAGTGCAAATAAAATGAAACAGCATAGACAGATAAAATGCACATGATAATATGTACTGAACAAGGCTTCACCACTTCATTAGAAATAATACACAAGTGAAAATCAGTGGATGAAAAGAGTATTGTAAATTCTTAGCTGTTTGTATTGATAAGAATCTGAATTGTAGTCACCTGTTTCAGAACTAATTAAATGCCCCACCTATTGCATCACAGATAATAAAAAGGTTTTGGAGATAAAAATGTCAAAAAGTTGACTTACTTTTCAAATTTTCCTTCACTGTCTTCTGGAATTGTAGTCTGAGGAAATTTGTCATTGTGGGAAAAGTGTTTGTTATAGAAGCAAGTAATGTGTATGATGTGTTGTGTCTACTCTAGAACCTGTTGTAGACAGCTCTTTAAATAGTTGTGCAGACATGCGTCTCACAGTACATTTACTACGTTACAAAGTTTGTTGTCATGTATTGGTTACAGTTCAAAAGCAACACCGTAGCAAAATGCAATAATTGGGTTCTTGATCTACTTCTTTAAACATTTCATTACTTGTCTTACTTCCTATCAAATGCATTACAATACATAATAAATTTATTAAGGGACTGTTACAGATATAAGTTTTAAAAAGCTATATTTGGCTCAATCTCTTCTTGTACAATGAGCCACAGCTTAAAATAAGTGGACAGTTCATGTATTATGAGAACAACTTATTGAACATAAACACTGGCGTAATAAATTGAACGTCCAAATAAACATACACAAAAGTAGTCATATTAATGCTGTATGTAAAAAAAAGTCAGCAATAGGCTGTTCTTCTTAGCCAACTGTCCAAAATAGTGCTCACCCAAACGCTTAAAACTGTGTGTTACAGGACACTCTATCCCCATCTTAGCTACTGTATAGAAATATGGGGTTGTGCTGCAGACATTCACCTTAACAGAGTACTATTGCTACAAAAAAGAGGGTTAAGGATTGTACATGGACTAGGCTATAAAGATGCTTGGCATGATGTTTTCAGACAACACAAGTACTTTACCATATAATCTTTGTATCTTTATAAATTAATTACTTTTTTCTCTCACAGAAAAGTGAAGTAACTAAATGTGGTGGTATACACGACCACAACACCAGGTCCAAAGAGAATTATTATCGACAAAGAACAAGATTGAAGATGACTGACCAGAGCCCATATACTAATGGACTGATTTGGTATAATAAACTGCCAGAGTCCATGAAAAGCAGTAATAAAAAGAGATTCAAATTAAAACTGAAAGAATACTTCATTGACAAATCTCTCAATTCACTCATCAAATTCTAAATGGTTAAGTTTAAGAGCTGTTAAATAATGTACAAAAAATAATTGGTTGTATTAATATGTGTAAGACGGAATGTATTTTGACAAGCATCAATTTACTGATTACCTGTAAGGCTAAAATCTATATGAATTTTATGTTTGTAACTGTGCCTGACATTTGCAAAAGCCATCATATTAATGACTCCATGCAAAAAAATCTAAACAAACTAAACAAATAAATAAATAAAAATAAATAAATTTTCTGTTTAAAAAATTAGGCCTGACAATTCATGTGAATAAACATTCAAAAGCAATAAATTACTCATTGTTTTAAGTGCAGGTAGCATTTCTATATAGTTAATATCTATTGCCATACTGTTCAGGTCTGTTACATAGTTTTGTCCATTTCTGATTCATTAATTGATGTTATAGCCATGGAAATAGAGAGCGGAATCTGTTTACCACACCTTCCTAATAATGGTTTTGGGAGTAAAATAAGAAAATGTTCCTGCAAAATGTAACCTGCATTACCTTCTAAAGGTCATAAAAGTATTCCACATACTTTTCTTTTTCTTAGAAATTTCGCAGATGGGTCTCCATATTTTACAGAAACAATCTTCCCATAAAATGCGGTTCTTTTTTTTCTCCTATCAAGACATTGTGCAGAATGTAGTGCTTCCTGTAAGTGCATGCAAACATCAAATGAAATAGAATCTACTTTATTTTCTACTGCTTGGCTTTGCAACAGGAAATCATTCAAACTAGTGTCACTTTCATTATCACCATGCAAATAAATTGAAATGGAATCGCTATTTGAAGTAGTCATCTAAAATTTTCTTCTTGAGTTTTACTTCCTTCAGGTGTTACCTTGTCCAATATTGATTTTAAACTGTTAAAGTACATAGCAACATTGTCCCTGTTAAAACTTGCTCATTCAAGCAAATGAGCTGTAGTGACAGCTCATAGTGCTATTGCCAGCTTTCAACTGTAAAGCACGAATGACTGCAGCTGAGAACAGTAACTGTCTAAAGAGCTATGACAACACTCATGTGTTGCCATAGAGATGTTTACAAATCATATTCTGCTATTAAGGTAAGCCTGTGAAGCTGCCATGTCCAGCCCACAGCAACTGCCAAGGATGACCTTAGACCAGTCAGGTTTTTGTAGGCTTAGTGATTTGTGGCATTTTATGGAGTCTATTTACCATTGTTTACCAACTTCTCCATGTCTTCCATCCCCCCCCCCCCTTTCCGCCACCATCTCCTGCCACATGGTTGATGGATGCTTTTATTCTGCAGTGTACTACACATATCAAAAAATATTTTGTATCACCCTGGTTCCTATAACTCCTGAAGATAGATGTTGAATGTGTGTATTGTATCACATACACAGTCCCTTTCTTTGACTGTTCAGAGATGTCACTAAACCTTCCCAAAGATGTAAACAACCACGCATGAGCATCGCCTATTAGATGGAGGGGGTTTGACAGCCAATCATTTCCAGATTTTCAGTCATTCCACCAGGAAGGAGGTATACGGCTCATTTATCTGTGGGTCAACCATGCCTAGCCGGTCAATACTGTGGTTCGATTGTGTCCACATTGTTACTTTCTGCCAGGAAGGATTCTCAACAAGGGAACTTTCCATGCGTCTCTGAGTGAACCAAAGTGATGTTTGGACATGGAGGAGATACAGAGAGGCAGGAACTGTCAATGACATGTCTCACTGAGGTTGCCCAGGGGCTACTACTGCAGTGGATATTGACAGCAACACCACCATGTTGAATAATGCTTTTTGTGCAGCCACAGGATGCCATGTTGTGACTCAAACTGTGTGCAATAGGCTGCACAATGCGCAACTTCACTCCCGATGTCCATGGTGAGGTCCAGCTTTGTGACCGCACCATCATGCAGCGCAGTAAAGATAGGTTCAACAACATGCCGAATGGACCGCTCAGGATTGGCATCACGTTCTCTTCACCGATGAGTGTTACACATGTCTTCAACTAAAGAATTATCAGAGACGTGTATGGAGGCAACCCGATCAGGCTGAATGCCTTAGACACACTGTCCAGCGATTGCAGCAAGGTGGTGACATACGGCGCTGGTGGTCATGGAAGGCGCCGTAATGGCTGTACGATACGTGAATGACATCCTCGGACCAATAGTGCAACCATATCGGCAGCCTATTGCCGAGGCATTCATCTTCATTGATAACAATTTGCGCTCCCATTGTGCACATCTTGTGAATGACTTCCTTCAGGATTACGACGTCGCTCAACCAGAGTGGCCAGCGTGTTCTCCAGACATGAGCCCTATCGAACATGCCTGGGATAGATTGAAAACGGCTGTTTATGGACAACGTGACCCACCAACCACTCTGAGGGATCTACACTGAACACCAAACTGCTATTGAGGCGTGGAATGTTGATCTCTATTCCAATTTTCTGTACAGGTTGTGGAACTCTCGAAGCTAAGACGATGCAAAACTTTTTTTGATGTGTGTATAATGAAATTCCAATTTCCTTAACTTGATACGAGACAATGTATAGTATATTTTGGAGGCAGTTATGAGGTGATCAACCAACTCCTTTTCTTCCTCAGTACTAAATATCCATTTGACTGCACAGTTTTATTAAGAATCATATTTAGAATTTCTGAAATATCTCTATAGAAAACATTTCTAAAAATTAAAACCTTTCACTGCTTTTCTCATAGATAGTCCAGCCTCAACAACAGCTTCAGCTTCTGACAGAGTTTCCTAAGAATTTGGTCTTGTTTTATCCCCCTTGCTTGTTCGAATCTCCCAAAATTAACACTGCAGTTATTGTAACAAGCTACCTAATAATGAATTTTACCTTGGGCCATGATTATGGTATAATACCTCCAATTGCCTCAAGTACAATTTTCCTCCTACTTTAGTAAAAGTTTCATGTAACCTGAAATAATAAAATAGCAGGAAATTCACAGTATGGTTGATAAATGTCTATCATGATTATTTACCATTTAAGTTCAATTTTATTTGTACATATTTAGATGGCGTAGCATTGTATCCAGAACAAAAAACTTACTTTTAGGTGACAAAAACTATAATATGTGTAGGAAATTGAAACAATTTCTCCTTGCTCCTCTGTACCAACAGCTGGTCTTCCCGAGCCTTGGTCTGCCCCTAAAATTTTTACCTCCCTGCACTTCCTTTCATTACAAAATTGAGAATTCCTTGAGGCCTCAATATGTGTACTGTCAAACAGTCCCTTCTTTTAGCCAAATTGTGCCATAAATTTTTTGTCATTTCAGTTCAGTACCTCCTCACTCATTAGTTACTTATCTAGTTTCCAAAATTGCTCTACAGCACTACATTTCAAAAGCTTCTATTTTTTACTGTTTATCTTACATGTTTCGCTACTATACAAGGCTACTGCAAGACAAATACCTTCAGAAAAGTCTTCCAAAAACTGAACTTTATATTAGAAATTAACAAATTCCTCTTTTTTTCATAAATACTTTCTTGATATTGCCGCACTGCATTTTATATGCTGGCTAAATAGCAAAACCCTTCTACTTTCCATCATTTCCGAATATAATTCGATCAGTATCACCTTATTTGACTGCATTCCATTACATTTGTTCTACTTTCATTGATATTCATCTTACTGTCTCTTTTCAAGACACTGCCCATTCTGCTCAACTGCTCGTACAACATCTCTGAAAGACTAAAGTCATTAGCAAGCTGCAAAGTTTTTGTTTTCTCTCTCAGAACTTCAATTACTTTTGCAAATTCTTCATTGGCTTCCTTTACTGCTTGGACAATGCAGAGATTAAATAACATTAAGGACAAACTACAACCCTGTTTCACTCCCTTTTCATCCACTGCTTCCCTTTCATGTTCTTCCACTTGTAACTGCAGCCTAGTGTCAGTGAAAGCTATATTTAACCTTTTGCTCCCGTATTTTGTCCTTGTTGACTACAGAGTTTTAATGAGTGTATCTTAATCAACATTGTCAAAATTTTTCTACAAGTCTACAAATGATATGAATGTAGATTTGTCTTTCTTCTACCTATCTACTACACTCCTGGAAATTGAAATAAGAACACCGTGAATTCATTGTCCCAGGAAGGGGAAACTTTATTGACACATTCCTGGGGTCAGATACATCACATGATCACACTGACAGAACCACAGGCACATAGACACAGGCAACAGAGCATGCACAATGTCGGCACTAGTACAGTGTATATCCACCTTTCGCAGCAATGCAGGCTGCTATTCTCCCATGGAGACGATCGTAGAGATGCTGGATGTAGTCCTGTGGAACGGCTTGCCATGCCATTTCCACCTGGTGCCTCAGTTGGACCAGCGTTCATGCTGGACGTGCAGACCGCGTGAGACGACGCTTCATCCAGTCCCAAACATGCGCAATGGGGGACAGATCCGGAGATCTTGCTGGCCAGGGTAGTTGACTTACACCTTCTAGAGCACGTTGGGTGGCACGGGATACATGCGGACGTGCATTGTCCTGTTGGAACAGCAAGTTCCCTTGCCGGTCTAGGAATGGTAGAACGATGGGTTCGATGACGGTTTGGATGTACCGTGCACTATTCAGTGTCCCCTCGACGATCACCAGTGGTGTACGGCCAGTGTAGGAGATCGCTCCCCACACCATGATGCCGGGTGTTGGCCCTGTGTGCCTCGGTCGTATGCAGTCCTGATTGTGGCGCTCACCTGCACGGCGCCAAACACGCATACGACCATCATTGGCACCAAGGCAGAAGCGACTCTCATCGCTGAAGACGACACGTCTCCATTCGTCCCTCCATTCACGCCTGTCGCGACACCACTGGAGGCGGGCTGCACGATGTTGGGGCGTGAGCGGAAGACGGCCTAACGGTGTGCGGGACCGTAGCCCAGCTTCATGGAGACGGTTGCGAATGGTCCTCGCCGATACCCCAGGAGCAACAGTGTCCCTAATTTGCTGGGAAGTGGCGGTGCGGTCCCCTACGGCACTGCGTAGGATCCTACGGTCTTGGCGTGCATCCGTGCGTTGCTGCGGTCCGGTCCCAGGTCGACGGGCATGTGCACCTTCCGCCGACCACTGGCGACAACATCGATGTACTGTGGAGACCTCACGCCCCACGTGTTGAGCAATTCGGCGGTACGTCCACCTGGCCTCCCGCATGCCCACTATATGCCCTTGCTCAAAGTCCGTCAACTGCACATACGGTTCACGTCCACGCTGTCGCGGCATGCTACCATTGTTAAAGACTGCAATGGAGCTCCGTATGCCACGGCAAACTGGCTGACACTGACGGCGGCGGTGCACAAATGCTGCGCAGCTAGCGCCATTCGAAGGCCAACACCGCGGTTCCTGGTGTGTCCGCTGTGCCGTGCGTGTGATCATTGCTTGTACAGCCCTCTCGCAGTGTCCGTAGCAAGTATGGTGGGTCTGACACACCGGTGTCAATGTGTTCTTTTTTCCATTTCCAGGAGTGTATGATAAGTTATAGGGTCAGTATTACATTGGGTGTTTCTACATCTCTCCAGAACCCAAAGTGATCTCCCCGAGGTTGGCTTCTACAAGTTTTTCCATTCTTCTGTAATTAATTCATATCACTATATTGCAATGAGGACTTATTAAACTGATGGTTTGATAGTATCCACACCTTCCAGCACCTGCCTTCTTTGGAACTGGACTTCACATTCTTCTTGAAGTCTGAGGGTATCTCCCCTTCTCCATACGTCTTGCACATCATGTGGAATAGTTTTTTCATGGCTAGCTCACAAAATTCAGGGGAAATTTAATCTATTCTAGGGGTCTCTGTCACATTACTCTCTCGCTATCACATCTGTCATCACAGCTTCACCTGCTTATCTTCCCCCCAATTCATTCCTCAATATAGACATTTATAATACTGGCTTCTACTTTGTTTCCCTTATATGGACCCTCTAAATATGCCTTCCACATTTCCGCCTTCCATTCTTTAATTATTATTGTCTTGCCATCTAAGCTCTTGGTAGTCATACAGATGCTTCTCTTTCTTCCAAAGGATTCTTCAAGTTTCCTATATGACATGTTTCTCATTGTTGTGCATATTTCTACAGCTTTGAATTTCTGCTCTAGCCATTCCAGCTTTCCCATTTTTCACTTAGTCTCTCATTTTTATATGTTTATATTCCCATTTGCTTGTTTCGTTTACTGCATTTTTATATTTATGCTTTCATCATTTACATATGCTATCTTGTGTTGCTGCTGGGTCTTGTCTCTCTTGATTATTTGGTCATCTGCAGCCTTCATTATTTCATCTGTTAAAGCTATCCATTCATCTTCTATTGTATTCCTTTTCCATATTTGTCAATCTTTGCCTAATGCTCCATCTGTTACTCTAAGCAACCTCTGATTCTTCCAGTTTATCCACATCTCATGTCCTTATTTTACTGCCTTTCTGGAGTTTTATAGTTTAGATCTGCAGTTCGCAGCCAATAAATTATGGTCAGAGTTAACATCTACCCCATGATAATGTTACACAGTTTAAAATCTGATTTTGAAATCTAAAATACATAATAAAGCAGTTTGAAACATAACACATTAAACCATTTTATGAAAAATCACACCAATGTATGGAAATGCACATTAATTTGAGATTGGGAAGCACACTAACATAAAGAAATAAAATATTGTTTCTCATCAGAGAAGTACAGAAATGCACAGATGCAATCTAATTTCTGTTTAGGCATGTTATTGAACTAACACATAAGTCTAATACTTTTTTTTTCAGAACAACACATGGCTAATATAGCTACCAGACATACATTCCAAAAACCATGAATTCATATAAATACTACCCCTCTTTACAGTTGAGGAAAACAAAAACTTATGTACACACATGAACTTGAAAATTTCAAGACCCGGATGTCAACTACTGACATTTTTATGTGATTAATAAGCAAAATTGTTTGGATACTTTCTGACCTTGGTGGCCACCTAAATTGTGGTGTAAAGTACATGTGTTTCATACTTCTAGGGGCCACCCTAGCTTATGAGCATGGCAGTTCCTGCAGTATTTATTTTGATGCATTGCTGCATTGGCACTATTCAGATCAATTTTTATGTTATGCACTGTGGTTTAAAAAGAAATTGTTAGAACAATTTCTGCTTACACTGTACAACTTTAACATTGTGACAGTGTATGCATTGGTCACAGCTACAGAATTGTGCAATGATTTGATACCTTCCATGGTTATTGACTGCTTACATAGTTGTCACTTTCTTGACAATGATTATGCTCCCTGTTCATACATAAACAAAGATAACGGACATTATCTACAGTAATGGAAAGCTTAACCTGTAAGACACAATCTGACTAATTACAGAAGCTTGCACTCAGTATCTCAGAATGTTGATGAATTTTCTTAAATATTACTCCATATTATCATCAAAATGAACATTAAGAAAACTCCCAGGGGGACACTGCCTTATTGGAAGCACCTTCAGTGTTACGTGAGATGGTTTGCGTGCCTCAGTGATGCTGAAGACGATGCTGGTGATAGCATAGCTACTGTCAGGGCTACACAAGATGGACAGGCCTCAATGGAGGTGCCTGACAGAGAGTTCACTACAGCTAAGTGAAGGGAGGGATGTACTTCTCCACAGGGAGCTCTGCCAGCCATGGTGGGACACAGGCAAAACAAACCGCAATTTCCTGAGCTGCAGACTGAGCAGCGCAAGCAGACCTCTTCTGCCATAAACTCAGGGCATACTTCAAGGACCATCATTCAGCATAGCAACCTACTGTTGTGCATTTCAGAGAATGGGGGCCTTGGCATGACCACCTTCACTGTGAGGAAAGAACAAACTGGTATAAGAAAACCCTCAACCACATGCTGATGAGGTGAATGCCTGTTGAGGTAAAACAGTCTCTAGTGGGCAACTTCAGGGGCATCTGCTGCTGCCCACTTGTGTAAGGCGTATTCAGACATGCAACCTCCCAGGGGGCTCACCACTCTTTGGCAGGTTCATGCTTGGCCACCACGGGGCCCCAGCCTTTGCAGCATCTTTTCACTTCCATGCTACATGTCTGTCCTTTTGCTATTCTTTTTCCCCTCCCTTGGGGAACATGCCTGAGGTGTTATTGGGAATGTTCTGCATTGTCTGCCTCTGACTGAAGAAGAGTATCACCTTTGTCTTTTGCTCCCTTTTCCTTTCTTTGTTTCCCTTCTCCTCTAGTTCCTCCGCTTCGGTGTTTGACGTTCCTATTTTTCATCTTCCTCCCTGTGTGCTCCTGAAGGTCAGCCGATGCATCTGACATGTAACAGGTGACTGGGTAATGCATAATTCCCAGCCCCAGGTTGACAGGTAGAGTTGCACATACCCCCTGGTACAGGCCGGGCCCAGGGAGGGGTGATTTCCTGAGCTGTAGGTGTTACCTGATGTGTAAACAATCACCTAATGCAGGTGCACCCCCCCCCCCCCCTTGTGAAGGGCTCCACTTGTTGGAAGGAGCACACCATCAGAGATGCTGGCAATCATGGGGGATTTTCTCGCAATGAGCCAATCATCTTCCCAATCAATGTCTAGGAAACATAACTGTAATGACACTAATGATTCAGAGATCCTTGCCACTGCACCATGGTTCCTCATGGTCTCTCTCACTGAAGATGGTTAGTCCTTCACTACAGTAAATCTGTTCATTATTCAGAAAGATGTTGATGCAATTGCTGGCCCTGTGAAATCGTGCGCTCATTTATGGAATGGCACTTTGCTGTAGGAGACTAATTATGATTCTCAAGAACAACAAATGCTTGCTGCCTTGCTTCTCCACAGCTACAGTGTTCGTATCCAGGCCCATAAAACTCTGAATTTTTCCTGTGGTGTTATTTACACTAGGCTGCTCGACGGTCTGAGGCCAAAATCCAATCTTACCTCTCTGATCAGGGTGTCCTTGCCATCCATCGTATAATGAAAAAGGTAGATTCCTCCTTAGTGCCCACTCGCACTCTTTTTCTCACCTTTGATAAAGTGGTGCTTCCGTCCAAGATCAAAGCAGGCTATGAAATTATCACGGTCTGACCGTACATTACAAACCTAATGTGCTGCTACCAGTGTCATCGTTTCAACCGCACTAGAATGTCTTGTCGACACCCAATGAAATGTGTAACCTGTGGTAGGGATGCGCGCGAGGGCGATTGTCCACCACCCTTCCATGCTGTATCAACTGCAAAGGCAGGCATGCCGTCTCCTCTCAGGATTGTTCCATGTATCTTGATTAGTGGGCTGTCAAAGAGATCTGGGTAAAGGAAAAAGTGCCTTACCTAGTTGCTCACAAGTTATTGCTAGTTACCATCCCTGCATTCTCCCACCTGACACCTATAGTTCTGTTCTTGTTACCCCTCGCTCCATGAAGGACATGGCAACACAGACATGTGACCTCAAATTCAGCTCTGAGGTTGTAAAATTGTCCAGGGTCAATGTAGCATCACCATCCCCCCGTCCAGCTGTGCAACAAGCCATCAAACTCTCGCCTCAAGGGGTGAAGCCACCAGCTACACAACTGGTAGGCCAGAAAGGACAGGAGTAGTACTCCCATGAAGACTTCCTCTGTCCCTCCACCAAACAACACCCAGGTCTTCCTCTGACCGGAAAAGCTCGAAGTAGTCCCCCAAAGGCAAATGGTCGTATCCTTTGTCAACTTGAAGATCATCCTCTTTGACAGTGTTGCCATGTGATACCTTAGCCTGGCTGGCCTCCATGTTGCCGGTGCACACCACCAACTGTTTTTCAGCATTAGACTCCACAGACCAACAGCACATGCAAGACAATGCTTCTGTGGATCCCATGGAGCAGGATTCTCCTGCTTCTGTGCCATGTGCCAGCGAATCTTCACAGTCTGCCACTTGGCAGCCACTTGGCAGCCACTTGGCAGCCACCAAGGTGACACCCCTATGTCTCTTCCTCATCATAACTCTCCTCCAATGGAACTTTCATGGCCTTCAGTCCCACAAAGAGGATTTACGGCTGCTTTTAGCATTGCAGCGTCCCCTTGTACTCTGCCTTCAGAAAACGAAATTGCATCCTCACGACCACTTTGAGCTTTCACATTGCTTTCTGGTTTTGTCTGACCTCCTCCCTCAGGTCAGCATTCCATCTCGTGGGGGCGTCATGCTGCTCATATGGGATGACGTTCATAGTCAACTCATCTCCCTGACTACCCATCTTCAAGCTGTTGCTGTTTGTCTTTTCCTTCCCCACCTGACTTTTTCCCTCTGTACCATTTATGTCCCTCCATCATTAGACGTCACCAGGGCAGACTTCCTTCAGCTTATTGGGCAGCTGTCTTCCCCATATTTGCTACATGTTGACTTTAATGCGCATTGTCCCGTTTGGGGTTCTCAGAGGACGTGTCAGAGAGGGGCCCTCTTGTCTGATCTTAACCAACTTAACCTCTTCTGCCTTAACACAGGAGCACCCACTTTCCTTTCTGACTCCTCACACACCTATTCCCTTTTGGGCCTATCCTTGTGCACTGCCCAGTGCCCATCGCCTTGAGTGGTCTGTTCTTTCAGACACCTACTTGAGCAACCATTTCCCACGTGCTATCCATTTGCTGACTCCTACCCCACCTGCGTGATCACCTATTGGCAGCATACCAAGGCTGACTGGCAGCTTTAATCCTCCCTGGTGACCTTCAAAGAACAAGATTTACCCAGCTGTGATGACCAGGTGGAATATCTCACAAACGTTGCCCTTACTGCTGCAGAATGTTCCATTTCTCACAATTCCTCTTTACCGTGTCATGTCCCAGTCACTTGGTGGACTGAGGCATGCCATGATGCAATTCGCATACAGAGACATGCTCTCCACATTTTTCATTATAAATGAATGCGTGCACCATGTAAGTGCATTCTTCAGGATAGCAAATGAGCTAGCTGGATTTCGTTCACTAGCTCTTTTAACAGTTCCACCACTTCCCCAGTCATGTGGGCCAACCTCTGACAGCTCTCTGGGGATCAAGATCCATTCCCAAATTTCCACCCTGGCAGTAGTAAATGATGTCGTCTATCTCCCAACACCTTGGGCCACCTGTTTGTGGACATTTCAAGCTCTTCCCACAATCACCCTGCCTTCCTCCATCAGAAACAAGCAGAGACGGCTCAGGTGATACCCTTTTCTTCTCTGAATTGTGAGTGCTACAGTGCCATCTTTACTATGAGGGAGTTAATGTAATGATGCTCTTAGTTTATCCCGATCCTCCACCCCAGGGCCAGATTCCGCCAAAATTCAGATGTTGCAGCACATTTCTCTTGTGGGCAAGCACTTTCTGCTTAACACATCACCTGGGCAGTGGGGACATTTCCTGGATGTTGGCGTGAAGCAACCATCATACCCATATCTAAGAACTGCAAGGACCAAAACCTCCCTTCTAGCTACCACCCCATCCCTCTCACCAGTTGTGTTTGCTAGATAATGGAACGTATAATTCATGCCCGGATTGTATGGTGGCTCGAGTTCCGTAATTTCCTGATGAATGCACAATGTGGATTTTGAGCTGTGTCAATTGTGTCATCTGCTAAGACTCACTTAATGCCCTTCAAAGCGTATGTGTGCTGTACACCGCCCCTCCCTTAGTGCAGCAGGTCCAGGAAAACTGTCTTGCTCACTCTTGGTGGAGCCAGTGTGATATTTGTGGGTTCCTGGTCATGTTGGTCTGCCAGGGAACAAGGCTGCTGATGCTGCTGCTAAGACGGCAGTCCTCATACCTCAGCCCGCTAGTTCCTATATTGCCTCTGACGATCTCTGTGTTGCTGCCTGTCAGGAGGTGGTATTCTGCTGGACCATTGAAAGAGGGATTTAACATTGCAAATCATACATGCCAGATACTATTAATGGTAAAGGTATCACTGAATATTTGGGATTTGAATTTGAACACTTTCATTAGATACAGTGACAATGAGCTTCCATTGAAAATATTCAGGCAGTGCTAGATTGGTGGCATATAATTGGGTGCAGGGCATTTGTAAGCATGCTCTACCACATTTGCGTAGTTAATAACAAAATAGTTTACTTGAGATCTGTATTTTATCATCACAGACTCGACTTAAATATTTATCAATAAATACTCCAGTTTAGTGCCAGTTTCAGTAACTGTTTTCCACTAAACAGTGGAAATACTCAACATGTGTTTGTGTTGCAGTAGCTACTTTACTCAGCTGTCGCCTTAAAGCTAGTCACCTGTCGCTGAAAAATCATATGTGCTCCACTCAGGTGGTCACAAATAACCAAAGTCCTCTTCTAAAGCACTGCCTTGCCCACATTTTTTTAATGCCACTTCATGTCATGCACTGAAGGCTTCTTATTAGGAGTTATGTTAAAATGAAATAATAAAATAAAGTAGCAAACAGGTGTAAACTGTGCAATGGAACCATCACATGTCTCAAGGTCATTAGGACCTTCACCAGTTAGTTTAGAGTTCAGCTGTTTCATAATGAGCCTTGTCTTATCAGAAATCTATATGTGTTTGCCATTGCCATTATTATTGCAGAGGAAGGGTGTCTGTCAGTGTCAGAGGCTAGGACACTGTATGCCCTTCCTAGTCACACTATGTGACTGGATACAATGGTAAGAAGGAAATGCATATTGGCATGTGCCACTTGCTCAGGGCAAAGAAGTGCCAAAGGCATATTAGCAATATCTGTTTGAGTGCAGTGCTTGGGAAACACACTACTAAAATTCCTTGCCCAGTGTATTTAGCTCTGACTTAAGGCCAGGCTTGAAAGCATGTGTTCAAATACAAGGGAGAATTTATATAGAATATTGACTCTACCAGCTAGCATTTACTGAGGACAGTATCAGTTGTAGCGGAGACACATTCTATTTTCCAACAACCCCTCCTCCCCCCCCCCCCCAACCACACCCATAAACAATGGTCTAATAAGAAGATACAAGCAGCAATATTACATTTTGGTTTCACATGTACGTCAGAGTCAGATGAGTATAGCAGTGAGAGGCTTCAGTGGGACTGGAATGCTTCACAGGACATACGGTCAGTTGATGATGCCAAGTATATTGAGATTGTGAGTAAAGTCATGATGCCAAAACTGAGAAAACAATATTCTGCAAGAGTAATGTTTCAGCACAACCAGCCTTCAGTGCACACACCAGGAGTGGAATGAAGAAAATAGTGAAATTGTTATCGACATTCCCTTGAACCTGACCTCACTCATCAAAAATGAATGAACAGAGAAGGAACAGACAGTGCAAGATAACTAATCAGACCTCGTACTAAGAATTGGAGATAATCGTTAGATCATTGTCCTAGCCATCTGTCAGGAGACGTGAAAATTAAAATTTATTTTGCCCATCTCAACTTCTTTCCTCAGAATGCAGATTTTTTAAAAAGGGGATGAGTCTTTCAGTTACCTCTTAACAAGGTATAACTGCTGGAGTCATATATAGTTAACTGTTCTCACATCCATTAACAGTACTGTACATACGGTAATGTCATCACCTTTAGCATAATGTGGCAGAGAGCTCAAGTTTCAGCACTTGCCAATTTTTGTGCTGTCTGCTGCTCAAAAATTACTAACACTGTATGAGTCATCTGTGAATGTTTTGTGTTCCAAGCTATATGATTTACACATAATCTGTTAACCATAAATAATGTTTCTCAGAAATTATTCCCCCATTGGTGCTTCTTTCCAAGATTAGACATAACTACTTACATTGATCAGCCAGAACATTATAACCACAACATGCATGGTGCATGTAATACCAGTGAACTTGCTGTCCATGTGTAGAATGAGGAAGGCATACGATCTATCTTAATTTGATAGAGGGCAGATTTTTATGGCCCGGAGGCTTGGCGCGAGAGTTTCAGAAACTGCACAACTAGTTGGGTGTTTGAGGAGTGCTGTGGTGAGTGCCTTCAACATGTGGCGAAATCATGTCTAGATGATGTGGGGTTGGGCAGCCACCCCTCATTATATATGTTGGATGTTGTAGGTTCTACAGGATGATAAAACAGGACAGGTGGCGAACTGCGGTAGAACTAATATCAGACTTTCATGCGGTGCAGAGTAAAAGTGTGTGTGAACACACAGTGCACCAAATACTCCTAACAATGGGTCTCTGCAGCCAACAACCCATCCATGTGCCAATGTTAACACCATGACATCAGCAATTACAACTGTAATGGGCATGTGACCTCGGCACTGGACTTGGCGCAGTGGCAGTTTGTTGCATGGTCTGATGAATCCCAAAACCTTGTTCTTGATGCCAATGGGAGGTCATGAATCTGTCATCTTCCAGGGGCACAGCTGCTTGACACCTGTACTGGAGACTGGAAACAAGCTGGTGGCAGACTCATTATGCTCTGTGGAACATTCACGTGGGCATCCATGGGTCCAGTGGAGCTCGCACAAGGCACCATCATGGCCAAGGAGTGTCGTACACTGGTTGCAGACAGGTGTTTCCCAATGGCAGTGGCATTTTTCAACAAGATAATGCACAATGTCACAAGGCCAGGAGTGCAATGGAGTGGTTTGAGGAACACAGTGGTGCATTCCAATTGATGTGCTGGTCCACCAACTCACCAGATCTGAACCCAATCAAAAACATCTGGGATAAGATTGAACATGGCATTGGAGCTCATTGCCCCCCTCCCCATAATTTACAGGAATTTGTGACTTGTGCATGCAGATGTGGTGCCAGCTCCCGCTAGCGACCAACCAAGGCCTCACTTCTTCCATGCCTTGACACATCACCACTGTTAGCTGTGCCAAAGGTGGACTTTACCAGGTATTAGGTAGATGGCCATAATGTTCTGGCTGATCAGTGTACAGCAACTGTTGAAAAGACTGATACTTCCTATTGACTTGCATAAAATGTTAGTATACACTAAGGTGAGAAAAGTCGTGGGATACCTCCTAATATTGTGTCTGACTTCATTTCTCTCAGCATAGTGTAGCAACTCGATATGGCATGCACTTAAGTTGTTGGAAGTCCCCTGCAGAAACATTGAGCGATACTGCCTTTGTAGCCATCCATAATTGTGAAAGTGTTGCCGGTGCAGGATTTTGTGCTTGAACTGTCTTCTAGATTATCCCATAAATGTTTGATGGAATTCATGTCGGGCAATCTGGTGGCCAAACAATTAACTTTGTCTTCAATCTTCTTCAAATCAATCGCGAACAGAAGTGGCTCTGTGACATGACATCATTGTTTGGGAACATGAAGTCCAGGAATGGCTGCAAATGGTCTCCAAGTAACTGAACATAATCATTTCCAGTCAATGACCGGTTCAGTGGGACCATGACCAGTCCAGTCCATTCCATTCTTCATAAATACAGCCCACACCATTGAGCCACGACCAATTTGCACTGTGTCTTGTTGACGACTTTGGATCTGTGTCACACCTACCATCAGCTATTACCAACTGAAATCAGGAGACTCACCTAATGAGGCCATGGTTTTCCAGTTGTCAAAGGTCCTACCGATATGGTCATGAACCCAGGAGAGGTGCTGCAGGCGATGTCATGCTGCTAGCAAAGCGTCAGTCATGTGCCACCATTGCTCATTAACACAAAGTTTCACTGAATCGTTCTAACGGACACATTCATTGTATGTCCCACATTGATTTCTGTGGCTTTTTCATGCAATGCTGCTTGTCTGTTAGCACTGATCACCCTATGCAAATACCACTGCACCATCATTAGGTGAAGGCCATTGGGCACTGTGTTTCCCGCAGTGAGAGGTAATGACTGAAATTTGATACTCGGCACACTCTTGCCACTGTGGATCTTGGAGTATTGAAGTCCCTAACGATTTCTGAAATGGAATGTCCCATGCATCTAGCTCCAACTACCATTCCGCATTCACAGTCCGTCAATTCCTGTTGTGTGGCCATAATCACGTCTGAAACTTTTTGACATGAATCACCTAAGTACAGATGATAGCTCTGCCAATGCACTGGCCTTTTATACCTTGTGTATGCAATACTACCTTTACCTGTATATGTGTATATTGCTATCCCATGACTTTGGTTACATCAGTATATAACACACAGTAAGGTGTACAATGGACTAGTGATCAAACACTGTAGAATGCAAATACTCTTGTTAACATTATTCCTCGGTGTGAAGACTGGTAAAACTGTTTACATCTTTTCCTTGAATAACTATACTAGGCCTTGTGTAAAAAATGTTTCTACTAGAACATTATGACAAACATAATGAAATCTTTTGAGTGAATAGCAGATAAAAATTGGTACTATCATTTGAAACTTTCTTGTTCTTAATGAAATATTAAGTAGCTGTCTCAGCCAATTGCAGAATGGCTATTCTCTCGTGTATAATATTTTTTGTGCACATGGGCGATATCTGTAGCAAACATTATAAACCAAAATTTAACAATGTGATATAACAAGAAATACAGACATTCATTGATACCTATAGGTAGTCTTTTTACATAAAGTAATCTAACGAGGATATATTTCAATATTTGCCAGCTGGCTTAAACTGATCATGTGTACCAATTGTGAGCACCACAACTTGTGTTTTATTGAGAATATTATGACAGCACACAAGCATATTTCCTATGAAAATAAGGATGTGAGAGATTGTTACTTCCTCATGTCATTTGTTTGGTGTACTGTTTCCATCCCTTCTTTGCAACTTCCCCAATTTTTTTAACATGATCTTAAATGTTGGTATTAAAATCATCCGTTAAATATGAAGTATCTCCTTGTTCCCATTCTTGTTAGTAGAAACAATGTTAGCTAAGTTAGTGGGTAATACACTGGACTGTCAGTGATGGAGTCCATACCACCAGCCAGCCAAATTAAAGTTTTGTGTAAGTTCCTTAAATTACATTGGAAAGTGCTGTGGGAGTTCACTTGGGTTCATAAAAAAATATACCCTCTGCCATTATTTGTAGCCCAAACTAGTGTTTCTCTAAAATGTCTCTCTCATTGATAATACCTTAACTGTAAACACCCTTATTACTTAAGTTGTTTAGTCATCTAATTGCCACTGTTGACACCATGCTGTATTTATTTTCATTTATTGTTTGAACTTTCAACTTCAAGTAATATGTGCAGACTACTCTACTACTAAGGTTTTCAACTTTCTTCTACATTATACATTTATACTCCACAAGCCAACCAACGGTGTGTGGTGGAGGGCACTTTACGTGCCACTGTCATTACCTTCCTTTCCTGTTCCAGTCCCGTATGGTTCGTGGGAAGAACGACTGCCGGAAAGCCTCGGTGTTCGCTCCAATCTCCCTAATGTTACATTCATGATCTCCTCGGAAGGTATAAGTAGGGGGAAAGCAATATATTCGATACCTCATCCAGAAACACACCCTCTCGAAACCTGAACAGCAAGCTACACCGCAATGCAGAGCACTTCTCGTGCAGAGTCTGCCACTTGAGTTTGCTAAACATCTCCGTAACACTATCACGCTTACCAAATAACCCTGTGGTGAAACGCGCTGCGCTTCTTTGGATCTTTTCTATCTCCTCTGTCAACCCGACCTGGTACGGATCCCACACTGATGAGCAATACTCAAGTATAAGTCGAACGAGTGTTACGTAAACCACCACCTTTGTTGATGGACTACAGTTTCTGAGGACTCTCTCAGTGAAACTCAACCTGGCACCCACTTTACCAACAATTAATTTTATATGATCATGCCACTTCAAATCGTTCCGTACACATACTCCCAGATATTTTACAGAAGTAACTGCTACCAGTGTTTGTTCTGTTATCATATAATCATGCAATAAAGGATCCTTCTTTCTATGTATTCGCAATACATTACATTTGTCTATGTCAAGGGTCAGTTGCCACTCCCTGCACAAAGTGCCTATCCGCTGCAGATCTTCCTGCATTTTGCTGCAGTTTTCTAATGCTGCACTTCTCTGTATACTACAGCATCATCCGTGAAAAGCCACATGGAACTTCCGACACTATCTACTAGGTAATTTATATATATTGTGAAAAGCAGTGGTCCCATAACACTCCCCTGTGGTACGCCAGAAGTTACTTTAATGTCTGTAGACATCTCTCCATTGAGAACAACATGCTGTGTTCTGTTTGCTAAAAACTCTTCAATCCAGCCACACAGCTGGTCTGATATTCTGTAGGCTCTTACTTTGTTTATCAGGTGACAGTGCGGAACTGTATCGAATGTCTTCCAGAAGTCAAGGAAAATGGCATCTACCTGGGAGCCTGTATCTAATATTTTCTGGGTCTCACGAACAAATAAAACGAGTTGGGTCTCACACGATCGCCGATTCCAGAATCCATGTTGATTCCTACAGAGTAGATTCTGGGTTTTCAGAAATGACATGATACGCGAGCAAAAAAATCTTCTAAAATTCTACAACAGATGATGTCAGAGATACAGGCCTGTAGTTTAGTGCATCTGCTCGATGACCCTTCTTAAAAACCAGAACTGCCTGTGCTCTTTTCCTTTCCAATCATTCAGAATCTTCCGTTCCTCTAGAGACTTGCGGTACACGGCTGTTAGAAGGGTGGCAAGTTCTTTCGCATACTCTGTGTAGAATCGAATTGGTATCCTGTCAGGTCCAGTGGACTTTCCTCTGTTGAGTGATTTCAGTTGTTTTTCTATTCCTCGGACACTTATTTTGATGTCAGCCATTTTTTCTTTTGTGCAAGGATTTAGAGAAGAAACTGCTGTGCGGTCTTCCTCTGTGAAACAGCTTTGGAAAAAGGTGTTTAATATTTCAACTTTACATGTTTCATCCTCTGTTTCAATGCCATTATCATCCCAGAGTGTCTGGATATGCTGTTTTGATCCACTTACTGATTTAACGTAAGACCAGAACTTCCTAGGATTTTGTGTCAAGTCAGTACATAGAATTTTACTTTCGAATTCCCTGAACACTTCACGCATAGCCCTCCTTATGCTAACTTTGACATCGTTTAGTTTCTGTTTGTCTGAGAAGTTTTGGCTGCATTTAAATTTGCAGTGAAGCTCTCTTTGATTTCGCAGTAGTTTCCTAACTTTATTGTTGACCCACAGTGGGTTTTTTGCAGTACCATCCATAATATGAAAGTCTTCTTGATCACTGCTCTTTCTGGCTAATTCATGAACGACCTTTGTTTCTGTGATTAGAAACAACCTGAGGTTTTGTTGATGACTTCAGACTAGTAAGATAGATAAATATTAACAGTACTTGCACTTTTCACACAGCAGCATACAGCACATTTCACACAGCAGCATACAGCTTTTGATATCACAGAAAAATTCTTTCAAGTGATTGAAGAAACAGACATAGAATATAAATTCAACTTTAAACATTAAAGGCATTACTGATCAGGATCCATAGTAAAAAATTTTCTCTGCATTTAAGTTATAAAAAAAGCTTCAACTGTAACTTTCTTGGTAAACTAAAATCTAGTGCAAGGCCTTCCCCTCCCCCTGCCAGAAATTCCTAATGGTTAATTGAGCAAATATTCCAGATCACACACTCATAATGGCTAAACTTCGTTATACTTCATGGTAACAAGGCACCACAATACCTTTCTGACACATCTTTTCTAGTTTTAATGTTTCTGGAATTTGGAGATGTTGAACTTCTCTTGCTTTTTGTATGCTGTCAGCAAGTTAAGGGATTTTAGACATAAATGTGTAATCACAGTGATATTATGCAGACTTTGGCGTGATGATATTACACAGAAAAAAGTAAAGTTTAGCTTCAGGTAAATACAGTTTGTGGAAAGTCTGAATTTTGTATTTGTGGTTGATTACTTCTACTCCATTAATGAGTTCTATTTAGAATCAGCTGATACATGTGTTAGTAATAAGGACATTTTGTGTCACCTAATGTTCATCATCATTGTCATCCATATCTTAAAATACAGCATCAATATAACCCCTTTTGTTGCTGCTGCTGTCTTTGGTCTTTAGTTTGATGCAGATCTCCATGACATTATACTGTATGCCTTTTTATATCTGCATACCTGCTGCAATGTACAAAAGTCATTTTAGAAATGATGCTACACCGTATGCCAGTGTTATGTAAGAAAATTTATTCTCTGTTGGTAAAAGCTCTTGTCCTGTGCTTGTAACCATGTTTTCACAGCATGAATTCTATCATATTCAAAGAGTCTGACACTGAGAGAATCCTTAAGTAGCCCAAACCATTGGCAATCTGAGGGCACCAGGTCTGGGCTATATGGTGGTGGAGGCAGATGTCCAACTAAATTTGGGCTTGTGTTCCCAGCTTTTGAGACTTGCACGTGGGCATCCGTTGTCATATTGGAGCATTTTTTTTTCAGATTCTTGTCAGACTGATCACATTGGCAACAATTCTTGAGTTTGTTTAGAATTTTCACATGTGTGTCTGAATTAATGTTTGTTACTTTCGGCAACAAGTTCACTATTGCAAAAGATGGTCATTGTGACATTTCCAGCAAGGAATTGAATTGAATTGAATTGAATTTCATTTGATCCTGTAAGATTACATTGTGTACAGTAAATGTACGTGTAATATAGGACATGTCAAAGTATTAACATTCATTATTACTTATTTTTCTACACCTTTAGCTTACATTTTTACATCATTCATAATGGAAACAATATATACAAATTTAATGACATAAGTATTCTGCAACACTGTAAAACTCTTTTTAATGAGATAGTCATTACATTTCTTTGGAAAGTCATTGTGAAGTACACTATCTTGCAGGTTTTTAGGCAGACTTCTTAGTAGTCTGATACCAGAGTACTGGGGTCCTTTTTTTAGCATTGCCAGTCAGTGGGGCATGCTCCGTACTTCATTCTTTCTTCTTGTATTGTGGGTGTGTACAATAGCATTTGTAATCCAGTCCTCACTACCTTTTGTGATTTACATTATTGTTTTGTATACATACAACGATGAAAAAGTTAAGATACCTAAATTCTTGAAACAGTTTCTGCACGTTTCAGAGGTCTTTCTTCTTAAAATGGTCCTAATTGCTTTTTTTGTAATGTGAGCACTCGTTTAGTCTCTTGTTTGTTTGAGTTTCCCCACACAGTCACTCCATACTGTAAGCTGCCTTCACTTCTCTTTTTGTGATCATGGGTAGCATCATTCCAGTGGCATCATTTTTGTTTCCAGCTCAAACTGATCCACATAGTTATTGTCATCTGTAATGATCCAGACAGAAAGCACCTCTGTTGACTTCAAACTGCTCCACCATTTCAGGTGAAATGACTTTTCTTTCAATCTTCTGGTTTATTGTGAGCATTTGTCGAACATATCTTGAGCACAAATTTGAATATCCAAGAATCTTAACCCTTTTGCTGGCTCTGAGCACTATGGGACTCAACTGCTGTGGTCATAAGTCCCCTAGAACTTAGAATTACTTAAACCTAACTAACCTAAGGACAGCACACAACACCCAGCCATCACGAGGCAGAGAAAATCCCTGACCCCGCCGGGAATCGAACCCGGGAATCCGGGCGTGGGAAGTGAGAACGCTAACCCTTTTGCTGCTGTAGACATGTTTGCACAACCCACTACACTGTTCTTGAGGAGCTGTTGACGTGTATATGCTTGCTGCTTAGGTTTTATTACAGTGCTATGGGTGTCTGTCTGCGTCCTGAGTCGCTGACCTTGCACTGCTGCAGATGACTTACTTCCATATTGTGGTGAACAAAGAATTTCAGAGTATCTATAATACAATATATGTGCTCAGTATGTGCTAACATTTACAAAGGATTTAAATTTTCATATCTTGAATCGTTTGAGATATTATGTTTGTTATGGCCACGTGGTTTATGTTACTGTTTGGCAGGTATAAAACCCAATAACTTCACAATGAAATGGGATATCAGTCTGTTGCCATTTTTAAATAAAATTTTCATATCTTATCTACATGTCATTTACTGCACTTTGTAAGCTAATACTACCAACACAAAGTTTATGCAACATGTTTTTATCTTTGCAAACCCTAAAATTTCTTGCCATGTTTTATTTAATTTGATGCAGACAAGTACATATGATGGATAATGAAAATAAATTCAGTTCTTTATTGAATGACTAATTATATGACTGTAAGATGGGCAAGAATCTTAAAGATTTCTCATCTGGTCCTGATGCCTTGCCAGTGCAAAGCAATTGTAGTTGTTTCTCTGTTAGGTGATCAGTTATCTCAATATCTCCCATTTCAAAGATTGTATGGTGACAAATAAAGGACTGTGTTATGATCTTCTGTGGTGAAACTATTTCAGAAGACTGAATTCAATATTTCAGCATTTTCTCTGTTAATTTACATTTACATAATGAAACAGATGATTTTGAACTTCTTGCTGATTTTAAATAAAAGCAAAACCTCTTATGGTATTTATTCAGATCTGTTGACAAAATTTTACTTCAAAGATATTGAATACTTCCATCATTGCTCTTAGTCTTGTTTTCACTTCATTCAGCTTTTATTAGTTATCTATGTTTTGACTTTTCTTGGAACTGTGATGAAGCTCTTTTTGTTTACGTGGAAAATTTCTAACATTGCAATTAAGCAAGTGTGTTTCCCACCCCTTAAGACCTTACTTGGAACATGTTTGACATAGGTATATTGTACCAAGCTTCTGAATTTTTCCATTTGTGCTCCACATCCACCTATTCTACTCAACTCTTGGAGACACAACCAGTTGAGCTTCGGAGACCTTCGCATCTTCAACAGAATAGCAGTGTCATTGATAAATCGTAGTTTTCATTTGTTCTCCCTGAAATGTAATTCCGTATTCAAATTTACCCTTGGGTTTCCTTACTGCTTGTGTTTCATAGATTTCTGACGATGGCTGCCTTCAGTAGGAATATTTTGTGTTGTTGTTCGTTCCATTTTTCATTGTGCATACAGACCAGAATGCCACATCATAGATGATAATCCTGGACTACGTAGTACTGCCACAGGATACTCTAGTGGAGGACTACTCTGTCACAGCATTTGCTGTGAAGTAAGGCTCGCCATTCTCTCTCTCTCTCTCTCTCCTGTGATAAGCTATCTCATCCATGGGCATGAACAGCATAGCATAGAATAGAATAGAATAGAATAGAAACTTTGTCCCATAACATGTCATATACAATCAAATGATTGGGACATAGGTGACTCATGAGATTAAAGCTACTTTCTAATTATAAGTATACATAATAATTATTAGGTATTACTGGCCAAAACTATATCGGATCAGTTTTTGCAAACTTTTATACATAAATACTTTACATTGAGTGATTAATTGAATAAAAAGTTGTTTTGAAAATTTCAGTTTATTAGAACAAAAACTACAGACCATCCCATTTTTGGGACATTGGCCAAATGCACTATCCAAATTCATAATCTTATTCTCCATGCATAATATTGTAGGAAACAACACAAACAATAAATAATGTTTTAATATTATTGAATGTCTATTCAGTATGAAATGAAGCAAAACACTTATCGTGTACACCAACATTGCACCTATCACAATTTTTTTTTCCTCCCTTGCAGTAAGCATCTCTCTTCTGTGTTTTACTTGGCACAACGAAAAGATTTCCTGGATCTAGTCATACATCTGTGCTCACCCGTCCTTCCATCAATTTGCTTTCTTGTGGTCCTCTGCATTTTGGTACTGATCCTGTTTTCTTTGATTGGTAAAACATCACTATTCTCCATTGGACATCCAAAAGTGAGAGCTTCTCATTAGAGTTAGCAATTTGGTATGCACGCCATGTGTTTACTACGCAGATATCTATCATAAGTGTGAATAATGGCCACCACCATTTCTTTGACCTTATCCTCATCCTATAAAGTGATATCTGCTTGTCCAGTAGATCTATGCCACCCATATGGGCATTGCATTCTTCAATGAGATGTGGCATTGTAACAGATATTTCCTTTTTCTTTGCCCATGAGTATCTTTCAGTGGAACTCAGAGGAGTAATAGTACTGTAATTTGTCGCTACACATACTGGTTTGTTGTCACTCCATTTCACAACCAGAACTTCATTCTCTTTGTCAAACATGTAGTCATAGAATTCTCGTTCCTTTTCTTTTGCCATTCTTTCAGAGTCAATCAAAGGACATGCATTAGTTAGGATCTCTCTTATTGTTCCTATAGCTTTCATTTTATTCTTTCCGAGTGTGATCAGTGTGTCAACACTGGTGAAAAAGTTGTCAAAGAAAAGCTTATAATTCGGATACTCTGATTCCGGAATCATGCTGGTTAGTTCATTTATTACCCTTGCATTTAAAGACTCCTGTTTGTTGTCAGTCTTGCCACAGTTTGGCGAAAAATTATAAAGAAAGCCATTGAAACTTGTAAGACAACAAATTTTATATCCAAATTTGATAGGCTTCCTCCTCGGGAACATTTTAGCTGAATGTTTGCCATAATAACATACCATCATTTCATCAATTGAGAGTTCTGAATGAAATATGCCAAATTTACCAAATTCCTTTTTCAGCATTTCAAAGTACAACCTCAGTTTGTACATCTTGTCGATTCTGTCTATTTTGGATTTGTCATTGAGATGAATGATTCTCTTTATTTCCCAAAACCTGTTTCTTGATATGGAGTTGAATAATAAAGGAACACCGACATCAGGAGCCTATTCCCAGTACATATTCTCATGGGGAAGCTTATGATAACCACTCAGAAGTAGTATGCCAATAAATGATTTTAGTTCTTCTTTGGTTAGCAGAAAATTTATTTTGTTATGTTGGCAAGCATAGATTTCACTTTCTTCAATAATAGTATCCATTAGTTTCTCAGGAAAAAAAAATCCTCAAACGCCTGGGGCACTGTCTTATTTGCAGGCATTCCGCAACATAATGTTTGTTGCTCTTCCCTGGTTAACTAGTGTTTGTGTATGTTGGTTGACATTTGTACCACTTACATTTATATTTTTTTGTAGATAACATACCACTTTCTGCTCCATCTCCTAACGCTTTCCTTCTTTTGGCTTCTGGAGGTAAAACTGTAGTATTAGCTTCATCTCGGCTGGTTATGAGCTCTAAAGTACCGGGTACATCTTATACAACAGACTCATTAATCACTACATTTTCATCAATGTCTTCTTCATCTGTTATTACATCTGCATTGGGTGGAATAATTGCCAATTCTATGTCATCATCTTCATCGTCACTATCTTGATGGTTCTCTAGTTCTGCTAGAATTTCTTCAAGTGTAAGTCCACGCGGCATGTTTTTATCCTGTTGGAATCGTAAAATTCGAATAGAATATGAAAAAAAAGCAGATGTAAAAAACTTAAAATGCAATTCTTCCCTGTGTAATATGTGTATACAAGAATATGGCACATCAACAATAAATGATAGTGTAACATGTCATTGTCCCATTATTGGGACCCATAAAATATATCGATATTGCACTTACTTGAAAAAATCTGAAGTATACTTAATCTTACACGGACATCCATATGTTCATAACAAACATGCCCAGACAACAAAATCACAGCTCATTGTCATGCAGGAACTACCAGCAGACATACAGTGCTGCCAAGTGCGAGAACAAAAAATCGGCAAGTTTATAATTTTCCTGATGTAAAGTACTTAGAAAAAAGTTATTTATTTTGCATTTGCTGGTATTATAGCAGTTAGTTGAACCTACAGGTGCAACAACAAAGGCTAAAAGCTCCATTGCTTATGTATAAATAAGTAAAATATATGCATCCTGAAAAAGGGACAATGGCTAGTAATGGGTTAAGTACCAGAAAATTATTTAAAATAATCATTTTGTAAATAAAGTAAAATTAAGGGTAAGTATTTACTTTTTAGCATGACAGAATAAAATGTAACATCAGGCACACTTATTTGTGACAGTCAGTCATAAATTCTTCTACACTGTAATAATATTTACTTGAAACTTCCTGGCAGATTAAAACTGTGTGCCGGACCGAGACTCGAACTAGGGACCTTTGCCTTTCGTGGGCAAGTGCTCTGCTAACTGAGCTACCCAAGCATGACTCACGCCTCATCCTCACAGCTTTAGATACTGGCAGAAGTAAAGCTGTGAGGATGGGGTGTGAGTCGTGTTTGGGTAGCTCAGTTGGCAGAGCACTTACCCACGAAAGGCGAAGGTCCTGAGTTCGAGTCTCGGTCCGGCACACAGTTTTAATCTGCCAGGAAGTTTCATATCAGCACACACTCCACTGCAGAGTGAAAATCTCATCCTGGAATATTTACTTGCTAGGTATTTTTTAAAAATGATATCCAAATTCTTCTTGTTCATAATTTTTAAATTTTTCACAGACTTTATTTCCTAGCCTCATACTTACATATTAAGGTGTCTTCTCCAGCAGTTTTAGTGTATGAGTTGGTAACTTAAACTGATATTTGTTTCTTGTGTCATAATCATGCTTAAACAGGTTATCCTCAAAAAGTTATGGGTTTTGTTTGGAAAATTTAATTGTCTCATAGATATAGAGGCCAGGAACAGTTATAAGATCAAGGGCCTTGAACAGAGGTCTGCACAATTGTCTTTTTTTCTGCACCTGCCATGGCTCTAATGATTTTTTTTCTGTAGGCTAGAGACTATCTGTAAGTTTGTTTTTTCTGCTCCCCAAAAAATTATACCATATCTAATCACAGATACAAAATATGTATGATATACAACTTTTTTGACTGGTGTTTCTATTATTCTGCTTGTAACATTCATTGCAAATATTAGACTATTTAGACAGTGACACATGGCATCTACATGGTCTGTCCATGATAAATTCTTGTTCAGCATTACACCTAGAAATTTGGTACAGTTTGTGGTGGCAAGGTGCTTGTCCTCGTATGGTATTTTTAGTATATCCTGTACAGCTTGTTTTGTGGTAAAGTGAATTATTTGAGTCTTTGTTAGATTTAATTTCAGACCATTATTTCTCATCCAGGCCTCAATTTCAGCCAGAGACTGCTGAAAATGATTAATCAAATTTTCACTTTTCTTGCAACAGAGTATTGCTGTGGAGTGATCCGCATAAAGAATAGCGTCTGAATTCATGTTAGTCGGCAAGTCATTTATATAATACAAGAATAATATTGGCCCAAGGATAGATCCTTGTGGCACACCTTGTTCTGTCATTTTCCAACTTGAGAAGAATCTCTTACAAGTTTCTTCTATTACTTTTCTTTGTTTCCTGTTTAATAGGTAAGATGACATCCATCTCAGCAAATTATCACTAAAACAATATGCTTGTAGCTTGCGAAGTAGTAGTTTGTGATCTACTGTGTCAAAGGCTTTACTTAGATCACAAAATATGCCCAATACATTCATATTTTTATCTAGACTATTATTAATTTTTGTAATAAGTTTGTTAATGGCTTACACACTGCAGTGTCCTCTTTTGAAACCATGCTGATTGTTGTGGATAATATTATGCAGATTATTATGGTTAACTATCTGGTTACGTGCAGCTCTTTCAAATATTTTGGAAAATATTGATAACAATGAGATAGGTCGATAATTACTCACTTCATTGTGTCTGCCTTTTTTGTAAATGGGTCGTATTTCAGCATACTTCAGTCTATCTGGAAAACATCCTTCCTTGCAAGATTGATTCATTATAAATGACAGAGGATGTGCAATACTATGGGCGACTGCCTTTATTATTTTTGTAGGAATTTCATCCCAGCCTAAAGAATTTAAATTCTTCAATGACTTTATGATATCAGCTACTTCATAATAGGATGTATGGGTGAATTTAAATTTAGTGGGGTTACATAAACTGGAAACAGGGTTAAAGTTTCCATTGTCTGCCTTTCTTGATACCTCTTTCATTCTTCACAATAGTCCATATTGCTTTAGACTTATTTTTAGCATTTTAAATGTAATTATTATTTGCCAATTTTTTGGCTAGTCTGACAACTTTATCAAAGATTTTCTTATATTGCCTTACATTATTTAAGAATTTAGGGTCTTGATTATTTAGGCGTTTAGGGTCTCGATTATTTAGGCGTTTAGGGTCTCGATTATTTAGGCGTTTAGGGTCTCGATTATTTAGGCGTTTAGGGTCTCGATTGACTCTATAAAGATTTCTTTTTCTCATGCTTGAAATCTGAATACCCCTTGTAATCCATGAACCCTTCTTAGGTATGACAGTTTTTATAGTTATAAAAGGAAAACATTCATTGAACACCATCAAGATGGCCTCCAGAAAGTTATTGAAATTTTCGTTTACTGGGGACGTAGCAGTAAATGGCCATGAGATGAGGCTGATTTTATTGACAAATATTTCTATATTTTCTAGTCTAAAATTTCTGATTTTCTTATTTGTGTGCTTTGGGCTGTCACAGGGTAATGGCACTAATAGAACACTTTGGTCTGAGATCCCTAAGCTTACCGTACATTTTTCTGTTACTCTGTAGCTTAAGGTACTAGCAATGTTACCTATGCAGGATGCCGACGAAGCAGTTACCCTTGTCATCTCTACAAAATTTAGACTAAAACCATGTGTGGACATCAGCTCCTTCATCTTAAAGGTGAATTTGTCATTTTTTTCTCACATCTATATTAAAATCAGCACAAAGAACAATTTTTTACATAACTTTTCAGCTTTGAGTTGGTAGAGTAAATTTTCAAGTTTGACCAGAAAACTGCATGAGATCGAGTAACCAGGGGTACGATATATGCTGAATATCACCATGTTATAGTCCTTAAGGTCTATGCAGCAACTCTCAAATGTGCGTTCTTCATTTAAATTATTGAAATTTTGCTTATTTTGGTATTTTACTGGTGAATGAACCAGAATACATGAACCACCATACCCCTTGTCTCTACAGAAGCTAGCTGCTACTTCATAATCTGTAAGTTTGTTCAATAAATTTATATTTTCATGTCTAAGGCAATGTTCACTTAAGCAAATAACCTCTACAGACCATTGTTATGAAAGAAAATGTAGGATGTTTTTCATGAATTTCTAGGTGAAATAGTTCCAGCAGCAGTTTGTGGACATTTTGTTGCATATAGTTATCAGAGTACAAAGTATAAACTCCACAAGTCCATATTCAACTGTCTGTGGACTATTAACACAATCTCAATGTCACTGAAAAAATGTTTTCTTCCCCAGGAGACTGTTGACAAACCAAAAAGAGACTTAGGTGCGTCAGAAGATGCGCAGTTCTTAAGGGACATGGAAGAAGCATGTGAGCGTTCATTTTTAGACAATTGCTCACCAGGTTCCTTGGAACTGAACAGGGACCCTGAGGTAAGGAAATTATTTGAATAACTGATTTATGAAACACTGGTATGTGTATGTCCACTATGCTACAATATTTTCATAACAAATCTGACTTCATGGGAGAGGATAATAAAGGAAAAAATAAATCTTCAGCTGCTGGAGAAATATTTTTGCTCACAATTCTGTTATTTTATTTATTTATTTAGTCTTCCATCAGACATACCAAAAATATTAAACATTTTTAATTTCTATGTATACTTCATGTTCAGTTATTGCATATACCTGAGAAATTGTTATGAGAACAATCACAAATACCAACACCAATGGTAACAGTACCTGATGATGATGATGATGATGATGATGATGATGATGATGATGATGATGATGCTGATAAAAGTTTAGCACTTTTGAAGTTGTATTTAGAGTTCTCAGAAACTGTGGGGAATTGAGAGAAAAGGTCACTCAAATTACAGTGACAGCAGCTATAGATCATATCTTTAATATGGAACTCTGCATAGAAAGAGGAGCAAGTAGTAGTGGGGGAAGGGACAGATTGACAGGAGTGAACTGCAAACAAGTACATGGAAGATTTAGCTTTTCTGATAGGTGGACAACTAGCTGGCTTTTGAAATCTAAAAGGAATTTAATTTCTCTGATATTTTGAGGATAAATGTTAAGTCAGGTTCCTGACACAGAAAATGATTCTGAGAAGATTGTTGTGCTACTTAGTGGTATAGAGAGAGTTTTACTACCTTAAGAAAGCATACTTCTACTGTAGTGTTCAGATACTTCTGTTAGAGTTAAAGATAAATAAAACGGAGTGCAGTGATTGAGAAGACAATATATCAAACACATAGGATGATAGTATTTCTGCTTGTCATCATGTAGCTGTGATAATTATTTGTAGGCAGATGTTGTATGTTTGAAATGAGCATCATCACAGATGTATTCTGCAGAAGTATTTATTGACAGTTCCAGCTAGTGCGAACACTCATATGAAAGACTTTGGAAAATAGGATCATCATCATCAAGTATTGGGAGTGTTAATGATTCAAAGAGTTTCTTTTTATGCCCAAGAGGAAATACTTCTGTATGTTTCTGTAGAGAATGAAGTGATGGAGTAAAATCTGCTGTTGTATGTTCAGCCCAGTTTAAATGATGGTCCAGAATTAACCCAGTGCTCTTGACAAACAAAGAAAATGTTATTTTGGTGCCATTAAGGATGGAAGAGATTCCCTGAAATAAAGGGGGGGGGGGTTAATTAAGTCTCACGTGTAAGACAACTTGTCTTTTACAAGAGGAACCTGCCCTAGCTGATGTAGTTGAAATTCGCAGTGTGATAGAAGGTCAAAAATAAAGGAAAACTTATTTTGGTTCAGGCACCAACACACAATAGCTTGTGACAACTACACACAGTTGGCTGAGGTGTAAGGTATGAGTGGAATCAGTGCTCAGCACTTAAAGAAAAACTTTGACTTTTAAATTTAACAAGTAGACAATGTCTAAAGCTTTGCTGAGGTTCAAAAAGCGCATAATTCACCTCTAGCTTGTTTGTTTGTCAGCCACTTTTATAAGAGCAGTCACTATTGTACTTAGATTTTTGTGGAAAGTTGACTGATATTCATCTAAAAGTGTATGTTGCAGAATAAATTACTGTGTGAAATGCTTGCTTCACACTGCAACAAGATTTCCCACTATACGCTGGTAGCATAATGTTGTTCATAATATGAGGGTAAGTCAATTATTATCTGCAATTTAGTTATGTTTTTGTTTATTTTGGCAGTACTGTCGTTTTACATTGATGACAATTGCTTTGTTTATTTGTTGTTATATCTTTGCAATTTTCAAGCTGCTAGGTTAATTTCGTTATCACTGCCGTGCTGTTAATCATGGCTGCTCCGCTGCCTGTTTGCACCAAAGAAGAGCAGTGTTCAGTGATCCATTTTTTGTGGTCAGAAGGCATATCAGAGGCTGCAATTCATCGAAAACTTTTGGTACAGTACAGGAACAGTGTTTTGCCACAACAGAGTGTCTACGAATGGATTGAAAAATTCTGAAATGGTTGCGCAAGTGTTACACACTATGAAGGTACCAGATGACCATTTACTGCCACAAATAAAGAAACCTTTGAGCGTTCACCTGAAATGATTCTCTTAGACAGACGATTAACTATTGACCAAGTCGCACATCGTCTGCAAATTAGTCACAGTTCACCCTACGATATGATCCACAACAGACTTGGTTTCATAAAGTTTCTGCAAGATGGGTCCCAAAACAACTCACACAGTTGCATAAACAAACACGCTTGGAGATCTGAAAAAAACATTTGGATCATTATGGTTATGTAGGGGACAACTTCTATGACAGGATTCTTACTTGTGATGAAACATGGATCCATCATTACGAGCCGGAGAGTAAACGGCAGAGTATGGAATGGAAACATCGAAATTTGCTGTGCAAGAAAAAGTTAGACCCAACCATCCGCAGGAAAACTGATGCTTACAGTTTTTTGGGACACACAACATCCAGCACTGGAACATTATGGGGAAAGGGGCACAACAATAAACAGTGTACATTATAGTGAGATGCTTACTGCCAGGCTAAAGCCTGCAATTTGAAGCAAATGCTGAGGATTTCTGTCAAAAGGTGTTTTGTTGTTGCACGACAATGCTTGTTGACATACTGCTGCCCACACTGTTAAATGCTCCAGAAACTCAAATTTGAAGTACTGGATCATCCTCCATATAGTCCTGATCTTGCCCCCTTCTGACTATCACTTGTTTGGTCAACTCAAACAGGCATTAAGGAGCTGTGTATTTGCCTCAGACAAAGCAATGAAAGAAGCGGTGCATTCCTGGCTCGCAGCTCAACCAAGAAACTTCTTTTACGAGAGCATCAGGCAGCTTGTACAACAGTGGGCCAAGTGCATTGAAATGCAAGGAGACTATGTCGAAAAATGATGTTCTTGTAAGTTTCCTATTTGATTACAATAAAATTTTATAACTACTTTGTGGATGATAATTGACTTACACTCATACATAAAGACATAGGGACAGCAGAAGAAGAGGAGATGTGAGGTAGGTTTCCAGTTAGTAGCTACAGTTGGCAGACTCCAATAACAGTATTGTCAATGTGCATGCTTTTCTCCACAATGTCTGTACAGAGGCTCTTCCTCTAGATGTTTGACTGAGCGAGGTGATGCAGTGGTTAGCACACTGGACTCGCATTCGGGAGGACGACGGTTCAATCCCGTCTCCAGCCATCCTGATTTAGGTTTTCCGTGATTTCCCTAAATCGTTTCAGGCAAATGCCGGGATGGCTCCTTTGAAAGGGCACGGCCGATTTCCTTCCCACACTCCTTCCCTAACCCGAGCTTGCGCTCCGTCTGTGATGACCTTGTTGTCGACGGGACGTTAAACACTAACCACCACCACCACCACCACCACCACCACCACCACCACCACCACCACCACCACCACCACCACCACCAATCTAGATGTTTGCTAATGGTACAAATGACTAATTCCCCTAAGAATGTTGGCCAAGAATTATAAAAGAGCACATTAGTACTTACTGTGGAGACATGGCAAAGTAAATGCTGTTCAGACAGATAAAACTGTTGTTATATTTGCAAGCAACAAATTCATGCTCTGAATGTCTGATACTAAGCTATTTACTACACAAAAATACACATTATAAGCTGGGGATACTATGGAGTCATTACAGTTGATCATTTTCCTTGGTAAGTGATAGTTTTTTTTAATATTTTGCTTTCGACCACTTCTTCCACATAGAAGTGACCACTGTGGGTAGTGCGTTTATTGCTCCTCCTGTTGCAGCTCTGCTGGGCTTGGTTGACACTTAAATCATCAACAAAAAGCACTATTTCTGTTTCATTAGTGGGAGATTGTAGTTCCAGTCCAGGGTAGTATTAGGTAATGAAGAGAGCATTCCTTTGTAACTGATTCATTGGGAGTGTTGGGAGGACTGGGGATGTTTGGTAGATGGCACATGACTTTGTTTGCAGAATAAGTCTAGGGGATAGTTGCTCTCTGTGAAGGTCTTGGTGAGACCTTCAGCATACTGGCAAGGGAGTTTTTGTCTCTGCAGATAGGCTCTCTCTGGGTGACCAGGCTGTAAGGGAGGGGTTCTTTGGTGTGGAAGGGGTGGTACTGTTGGTGGTTCAAGAACAATCTACAAAGAAGTGTCCCCTTCGTCACCCAGCTGGTGGACAGTTCATTTATACACAGTGACAGCTGAATTCATCCCAGAATTGGACTCTGTGATATGCCAGCAATAATTTATCTCAATTCGAACGAAGATTCATCATGAGAGGGAGAAGGACAGAGACTTCATGCCCACCTCATTTAGACTTACTTAGGTTTAGATTAATTTTAACTGAAAAATTTCAAAAAGATTATAGAATTCATTTGAAACAATAAATTTTGAAAATAAAGTACGAAACTATGTTACAATATTTACAGAAGCTGGGCATGACAATGACAGTGCTGTGTTTCTCCATTTATTGCTGTTTCACTTGGTCTCGCAGACATGATGATACAAGCAACAGTTTTCCATGCTAACAGATCAATGAGTTGAGGACATGCTCGAAAACCTGCAATACTTTGGCTGCTATTTTGTTCCATCATTGTTTAATTTGTGATACAAGAAAGTGCGGTATACACATGGTGTAGACCTTTAGCATATTTGAAACTATGTGACTGACTGTCACTCAGCTGTGACTGATGTGCACCTTCTCCACTACCAACAAAACAATAATGTCTTAGTCTGAAAGCATTAGGACCTCTTCTTTTGTAGTGTGTCCCATTTCCTTTTTGGGGCATAGGGAACCACTTCAACTTACCTTGCACTTTAATTTTCTCTCATTGGAAATTGCTGCCAGTTGACAATATTGTCATATTTGGGGCAGTCTCTTGGGTCATAACTAGTTCACCTTGATTTTTATGGTGTTTTTCTTGTGAAAAACAAGAAACAAATAACCACCTTGAGTTATTTCATCTGGCCAAATGTTCCATCTTGTGTTTTGTACTACACAACTTTTTACAATGGAAGACTGGTGTAAGTCCTAAGTGGCAATCAATACAAGAACACTTCATTAGTTGATGACATGTATTTTGACTGACCTTTGTGAAGTTGTTAAGATTGATTGATGATGAAGTGTAACAGTGAAAATGAATTTATATAAAAATTAAGACCATTTACTTGTACACAGACTTGTTGTGCTGCTTACCTCTATGAATAGTGGAGCATCATACTATTGCAGCCCTTTTCTGTCAAAGCAAACTTTCTTAAACTGCTGTACACTGTGTGTTTCTCTTAGTATTTAAAAATCACCTGGTATCTTGTGATTGACTTTTAATGTCGGTCTCATTTATATTGCCTTATTCACCAGGCCACAGTGTCTCCATTGCAATCAGATGAGGAGCAGGACATGCCCATTATGGAAACATTGCACAGATATCTGAAAGACTCAATGGAACACATTGGAAGCCATCTAGACTCAACACAGGTAAGTATTTGTATTAAAAATATTACACTTTCTTTGAACATGTAAATTTATTAGACTAGTAAAATGTAGTTAATGTCTGAATGCTGTTAGTGGCTTGTGAACTATCACCATCACAGAGTGTTACTTCTTACCAATGCTGTTAATTCGATGCAGTACTTTCCGGAGGTGTTTTTTTGCAATCATTAAGACACTATCTTAAGCAGCAACTTTTCCCAACAAACAGGACAAAGGCAAAGAAAAAGGGAATTGAGAAAATTTCTGCAGTACACTTTACGATGAAGTCTGAATATATGAACAAACACACTATAGTGGATCTGAAATAGCCTTCCCACATCCTGGTGGACAGGTGGTTGGTAGTCACACAAATATAAAAAACTGTGGCATGATTGCAGCAGAATTGGTACATGGCTACTTTCACATGCAGCTCAGCAGTACCATCTACTTCTGGGTAAATGATAAATTACTTGGATAGAACACTCTTCACTCAATCCTGTACAAGAGAGGTATGTTGGCCAGACTGGATGTGGTTTCTTGCACTTTCCCCATCTTACTAGTGAATACTGGGCTGGTACTGAAGTCTCATCTCAGTCACAAGATTTGCAGGCTTCTAGGAAACGTTTGCACTCTTTCACATGGATGACACTGCAAGCAGATACTTGGGGTACACATATCACCTCCCCGGTGCAGGGGAGGGGGAGGGGGATGGCTAACAGGGTGGCAACAGGAACACTACCGAGCCACCCCTGGAATTAACCATACCAAATCGATGGTAACCATGGTGACACTGCACATATGCAGGACAACAAACTATAAATTTCTCAGGTTTGGGTTTCACTGTTGCAATTCAGTAATACCATTGGCATTTGATACCATTGTGTCTTAGAGCATTGTTATTGTGTGACCTTTGATTCTCTTATACACTGTTAAAGTGCTCACTGGGTTTTAGTTACAAATAAAATGTATTGTTGTGCTAAACAGTTAATTTATATTTTTAACCTGCATATTGTATGTAGTAAATTTAATAAAAGGTTAAAATAAACATTTCAAAACTATTGATCAGTGTCAAAACTTATTCTAAAAGTGATTTTTCTCTAGTTGGTGTGATCTGTTATGTATTCATGTAAGGTGTTTGACAAATGGCAGTTGTCATAAGAGATTTTCAGATCTTCCTGCTAAATCAGTGCAAAGGCAGTCAATATAGCCATGTGGTTGAAGCTGTTGAAGCTATTGTTAAATAAAAATGTTACATTGGAATTTTCTAATCACTAATTTGCAACACACTCTAATGCTGCATGTTAAGTTATCCAGTCTTAAAGGTTGTCATTGGTGTTTTGCCACATCATTCATGAGCTGCTGTCGTAGACTATAATAAAGTATCACCCAAATAAAAGCAGGTATTATATTCCAGACAGCCATGTATTATCTCTGGAAGTTCTGCAGACGTCAAACAGCAACAGCGGCTGGTGCTGCACAACCACTAGCAGCAAGAGTGCCTCACCCCCTGACTGAGGCACCACCGGTGCCATGGGGTCATGAGTATAAAGTGACCACCAAACTGCAGTTGTGCTGGTTTTTATGATGGTAGAAGAGTTCTTGCTGAGTTGTATAGCTCCAATCTGGTATCAACATAGTGTAGCCGCAGCTTGCTTTATGAAAGACGTCAATTTGGAATTCATCAAATAGTCAGTGTGGTGAAGTAAAGTATAATATAATTTATCAGAGCTTGTGTTCCCTCATTCCTTTTTTCTGCCTCAGGACCCGTGTGGGGTCTTGAAGGACAAGAGTACTTTTGGTAACGGTAGCACCTGGTCATTTTAAATCCACCACAGGTGAATTTGACAATCTCAATTGGGCCTTAAATCTAAAGGTAACAATATTTTAATTCTACATAAAAATTCAGTATTTTAATTTCATGTAACAATTCAAATCTTAGAATATGAGCATAATTGTAAAATCACCGTACAGTGACTGCAGTAGACCACACACAACTGATGCTCGCAGCCTTACAAAGGTAGATGAAGCTCATTTTACTGACAGTTTTAAGGTGTACAAACAACTGAAAAACTCACTGATAAAGGATCAGGACATGAAGTAAAAATAATGAATACAGTGGAAAGTCCAGGTTGAAATGTCAGCAACTATGAAAAGCATAGATGGCTAATCATTGTCAAAATGATATACAGAGTTGCAGACAGTCTTGATGAAGAGACTGTTGCACACTGAGCTTTTATCTAAAGTCTACTTCAGAAAATAGGGGAAAACACATTCAATGAAACAGAGACTAGCTGCCAGGTGCAGCGTTGGAATACTATGGGGGTGGGGGGAGATGGAGAGGAGCAGAGAGGGCGAAAAAGAGTGGTTGGTCTGTAGGCAGTGTGTGATGCACAGTTAGGGTGAGGGGACATGAATTGGGAAGTTGTGACGACAAAGGGGGTGGAAACTGTTGGGTGGAAGGTGTGGGCCAATAGCTTATCATAGGTTGAGGCTGAAATAATTTCAGGAGCAGAGAATTTGACGTAAGGATAACTCCCATCTGCACACTTTAGAAAAGCTGTTGGTGGAGGGAAAGATCCAGGTGGCCCAGGCTGTAAAACAGCCATTGAAATGTAGCATTATCTTCAGCTGCATGTTGTGCCACACAGTGGCCCACTTTGCTCTTGACCACAGTGTGGCAGTGGCTATTTGTCCAGGTAGACAGCTAGTTGGTGGTACTACCAATAGAAAAAGCTGTGAAATGATCGTAGCAGAGCTAGTATATGACAAGGCAGCTATCACTTGTGGCCCAGAGTCTGATGGGGTAGGATAAATGTGTTTCAGGACTGGAATAGGAAGTTTGGGTGGGTGAATTGGGCAGGTCTTGCACCTGGTTCTTCCATAGGGATAGGATACCTGTGGCAAGGGTCTGGGATTGTGTTATAGGTATGGACTAGGATGTTGTGGAGGTTGGGTGGTCCACAACTCTCCTCTTCATTAGGATCTTAAATAAAATGCCCCTCTTTTCATGGCATGAAGATAGATAATCAAATCTCTGATGAAGGACATGGGTCAGTTCCAGTCCAGGGTAGTATTAGGTAATGAAGAGAGCATTCCTTTGTAACTGATTCATTGGGAGTGTTGGGAGGACTGGGGATGTTTGGTAGATGGCACATGACTTTGTTTGCAGAATAAGTCTAGGGGATAGTTGCTCTCTGTGAAGGTCTTGGTGAGACCTTCAGCATACTGGGCAAGGGAGTTTTTGTCTCTGCAGATAGGCTCTCTCTGGGTGACCAGGCTGTAAGGGAGGGGTTCTTTGGTGTGGAAGGGGTGGTACTGTTGGTGGTTCAAGAACAATCTACAAAGAAGTGTCCCCTTCGTCACCCAGCACCATCTCTGACTGTAACAACTGAATGGCATCCTCCATCAGGGCTTTATCATCAGGCACTGAAATGAGGGACATCCTACCCAAGATCCTTCCCAATCCTCCTAAAGAGGTGCTGTGTCACCCACCCAACTTCAACAACATCCTGATCCATTCCTATGCCACTCGCAATCCCAGGCCCTTGCCAGAGAGAGCATATCCCTGTGGAAGACCCAATCCAATCACCAGCACTTCCTATTCCAGTACTGTCACAGGCTTATCCTACTCCATCAGAGGCTGAGCTGCATGTGAAAGTAGCCATGTACCAATTCTGCTGCAATCATGGCACAGTTTTTTATATTTGTGTGACTACCAACCACCTGTCCACCAGGATGAATGGCCACTGCCAAACAATGGCAAAAAGCAAAGTGGACCACCCTGTGACAAAACATGCAGCTTAACGTAACATGCTTGGTTTCGATGGCTGCTTCACAACCCAGACCATCTGGATTCTCTCCTCCACCATTGGTTTTTCTAAGTTGTGCATATGGGAGTTATCCTCACAACACATTCTCTGCTCCCAAAATTATCCCGGCTTCACCCTACAATAACATGCTGACTCCACACCATCCACCCAACAGTTTCTGCAACCTCTATCCTATCACCTCCTTCCAATTCATGTCCCCTCATATTATTTGATATTTGCGCACCACCCTCTGGCAACAAACCCACCAGGCTTTTCCCCTCTGTTCCTTTCCTTTCCTTTCCTTTCCTTTCCTTTCCTTTCCTGCTTTCATTCCTCTCACCCCTCAGCCTCACGACACTGTGCCTGGCAGCCTTGTCCTACCACCTTCTAGTCCCAGCATGCTCTTCCAGATAACTCTCTTCTATGCCCCGACCAGTACCCTGCCACCCCTCCTCCATACCTGCTCCACTCCAGATTGCTGGCAATTGGTGACTGTGTGCGTGCCTGTGTATTATTATTATTATTATTATTATTATTATTATTATTATTAATTCATTCTTTCTTTACTTTCTCAGACGTTAAGTCTGGTTAAAAATGGAAAGTGACGCGGACCTTGATCAATCGTCACTTCCTTTTAACTGTATGGTATGTGTTATATTGCATTTAGGAACTTTCGGGTAATTGAACATGTATCAATAATTACAGATTTCTGTAGTTGTATATATAAGTTTGGATGTAGCTGTATTGCATTGATGTACTGGTGGATATTGTGTGGTATGACTCCTGTAGTTGATAGTATAATTGGTATAATGTCAACTTTATCCTGATGCCACATGTCCTCGACTTCCTCAGCCAGTTGGATGTAATTTTCAATTTTTTCTCCTGTTTTCTTTTGTGTATTTGTTGTATTGGGTACGGATATTTCGATTAGTTGTGTTAATTTCTTCTTTTTATTGGTGAGTATGATGTCAGGTTTGTTATGTGGCGTTGTTTTATCTGTTATAATCGTTCTGTTCCAGTATAATTTGTATTCATCGTTCTCCAGTACATTTTGTGGTGCATACTTGTATGTGGGAACTTGTTGTTTTATAAGTTTGTGTTGTAAGGCAAGCTGTTGATGTATTATTTTTGCGACATTGTCATGTCTTCTGGGGTATTCTGTATTTGCTAGTATTGTACATCCACTTGTGATGTGATCTACTGTTTCTATTTGTTGTTTGCAAAGTCTGCATTTATCTGTTGTGGTATTGGGATCTTTAATAATATGCTTGCTGTAATATTTGGTGTTTATTGTTTGATCCTGTATTGCAATCGTGAATCCTTCCGTCTCACTGTATATATTGCCTTTTCTTAGCCATGTGTTGGATGCGTCTTGATCAATGTGTGGCTGTGTTAGATGATACGGGTGCTTGCCATGTAGTGTTTTCTTTTTCCAATTTACTTTCTTCGTATCTGTTGATGTTATGTGATCTAAAGGGTTGTAGAAGTGGTTATGAAATTGCAGTGGTGTAGCCGATGTATTTATATGAGTGATTGCTTTGTGTACTTTGCTAGTTTCTGCTCGTTCTATAAAGAAGTTTCTTAAATTGTCTACCTGTCCATAATGTAGGTTTTTTATGTCGATAAATCCCCTTCCTCCTTCCTTTCTCCTTAATGTAAATCTTTCAGTTGCTGAATGTATTCTATATTTGTGGCATTGTGATGATGTAAGTGTATTGAGTGCTTCTAGGTCTGTGTTACTCCATTTCACTACTCCAAATGAGTAGGTCAGTTTTGGTATAGCATAAGTATTTATAGCTTTTGTCTTGTTTCTTGCTGTCAATTCTGTTTTCAGTATTTTTGTTAGTCTTTGTCTATATTTTTCTTTTAGTTCTTCTTTAATATTTGTATTATCTATTCCTATTTTTTGTCTGTATCCTAGATATTTATAGGCATCTGTTTCTTCCATCACTTCTATGCAGTCGCTGTGGTTATCCAATATGTAATCTTCTTGTTTAGTGTGTTTTCCCTTGACTATGCTATTTTTCTTACATTTGTCTGTTCCAAAAGCCATATTTATATCATTGCTGAATACTTCTGTTATCTTTAGTAATTGGTTGATTTGTTGATTTGTTGCTGCGAGTAGTTTTAGATCATCCATGTATAGCAGATGTGTGATTTTGTGTGGGTATGTTCCAGTAATATTGTATCCATAATTTGTATTATTTAGCATGTTGGATAGTGGGTTCAGAGCAAGGCAGAACCAGAAAGGACTTAATGAATCTCCTTGGTATATTCCACGCTTAATCTGTATTGGCTGTGATGTGATATTATTTGAATTTGTTTGGATATTAAGTGTGGTTTTCCAATTTTTCATTACTATGTTTAGGAACTGTATCAATTTAGGATCTACTTTGTATATTTCCAATATTTGTAGTAACCATGAGTGGGGTACACTATCAAAAGCTTTTTGGTAATCAATGTATGCATAGTGTAGCGACCTTTGTTTAGTTTTAGCTTGATATGTCACCTCTGCATCTATTATCAGTTGCTGTTTACATCCTCGTGCTCCTTTGCAACAGCCTTTTTGTTCTTCATTTATAATTTTGTTCTGTGTTGTATGTGTCATTAATTTCTGTGTAATGACTGAAGTTAATATTTTGTATATTGGTGGTAGGCTTGTTATGGGCCGATATTTAGCTGGGTTTGGTGTGTCTGCTTGATCTTTAGGTTTCAGATAAGTTATTCCATGTGTAAGTGTATCAGGGAATGTGTATGGGTCTGCAATGTAACTTTTAAACAATTTAGTTAGATGTGAATGTGTTGAGGTGAACTTCTTTAGCCAGTAATTTGCTATTTTATCTTTTCCAGGGGCTTTCCAATTGTGAGTAGAATTAATAGCTTGGGTGACTTCATGTTGCAAAATTATCACTTCAGGCATTTGTGGTATCATCTTGTATGTGTCTGTTTCTGCTTGTATCCACCGTGCATGCCTGTTATGTTGTACCGGGTTTGACCATATGTTGCTCCAGAAGTGTTCCATGTCTGTTATGTTTGGTGGATTGTCTATTTTAATGTGTGTGTTATCTATTGTCTGGTAAAATTTCTTTTGGTTTGTGTTGAATGTTTGGTTTTGTTTCCTTCTATTTTCACTTTTTTTGTATCTCCTAAGTCGTTTGGATAATGCTTGTAATTTCTGCTTCTTCTCATCTAATTGCTCTATCGCTTCTTCTTGTGAGATTTTACCTAACGTTTTTCGTTTTTTCTGACATTTCATTTCTTATAAATTGTGTTAGCTGTCTGATGTCCTTTCTCAGTTTTTCTATTCTGATCTGTAGCCTGTGTTGCCATGCTGGTTTTGTGGGTTTCTTCTGTGTGTTGGTTGGTTCTGATCTCTGCCTAGTGTGTATATTTAGTGTAGTGAGTGCTCCTATATAAACCAGTAGTTGTAACTCTTCAATAGTTGTATATTCATTTATTTTGTTGTGTATGATTGTGTTGATAGTTTTTATTGTTGTTTCGACTTGTGGGTTACTTGGCAGTCTATGCAAGAATGGTCTAATGTCTGTATTTGTGTCTTTGTGTTCTATATATGTCAGCTGAAATTTTTGTTCTATATCTAACATGTGTGTCACTTCATGTTCTATTTGTGCTTGTTCTGGTGGCTGTCTTAAGATTTTGTTTTCCTCTGATTGTTTAACTGATGCGTGTTGTTCTTTGTTTGTTTGCTCTTCTTCTTCTGTTTGCACATTATTTTGTTCCAGTATTTGTTGTACTTGTTGTTTGATGTTTTCTAATTCTGACTGGGGTAACCTGTTATTTTTTATTATTACACGGATCTGATCAGCTAGTCGTTGTTCTGTTAAAAAATTTAATTCTGGGTATCTGGTAATAAATGTTGTGTATACTTGTGATCTGTATCCAGTTGTGTTGGTTCCTAGGTTTGTTGCTTGATGTCGATTAACTTCATCTGACCATCTCATCCTCTGCCTTTGTTTTCCTTCTAGGGTGGTTGTAGGAATCATATCCTGCAAAACACCTCTATTTGGATTTAAATCATTTTCCAGTTGGCTAGCAGTGTCGTTACCATTGTGGGCAGGCATAGGGTTCAAACGTCGTCCCCGACCATGATGGCGCTTGTCCGAGGCTTCTTTAGTTCTCTCCTGAACCAACTCATCACACTAAAAGGGGGGTTAGCCCTATTAGTGGTTTGTTCTTTTCGTCGCCTTTTAAGGCTGGCAGAACATACCGGAGGCCTATTCTTATTATTATTATTATTATACGTTAAGTCTGGTCAAGAATGGAAAGTGACGCGGACCTTGATCAAGCGTCACTTCCTATTGACTGTACGGTATGTGTTATATTGCATTTAGGAACTTTCGGGTAATTGAACATGTATCAATAATTACGGATTTCTGTAGTTGTATATATATGTTTGGATGTAGCTGTATTGCATTGATGTACTGGTGGATATTGTGTGGTATGACTCCAGTAGCTGACAGTATAATTGGTACAATGTCAACTTCATCCTGATGCCACATGTCTTTGACTTCCTCAGCCAGTTGGATGTATTTTTCAATTTTTTCTCCTGTTTTCGTTTGTATATTTGTTGTATTGGGTATGGATATTTCGATTAGTTGTGTTAATTTCTTCTTTTTATTGGTGAGTATGATGTAAGGTTTGTTACGTGGTGGTGGTTAATCTGTTATAATGGTTCTGTTCCAGTATAATTTGTATTCATCATTCTCCAGTACATTTTGTGGTGCATACTTGTATGTATGAACATGTTGTTTTAAAAGTTTATGTTGTAAGGCAAGCTGTTGATGTATTATTTTTGCGACATTGTCATGTCTTCTGGGGTATTCCGTATTTGCTAGTATTGTACATCTGCTTGTGATGTGATCTACTGTTTCTATTTGTTGTTTACAAAGTCTGCATTTATCTGTTGTGGTATTGGGATCTTTAATAATATGCTTGCTGTAATACCTGGTGTTTATTGTTTGATCCTGTATTGCAATCATGAATCCTTCTGTCTCACTGTATATATTGCCTTTTCTTAGCCATGTGTTGGATGCGTCTTGATCAATGTGTGGCTGTGTTAGATGATACGGGTGCTTGCCATGAAGTGTTTTCTTTTTCCAATTTACTTTCTTCGTATCTGTTGATGTTATGTGATCTAAAGGGTTGTAGAAGTGGTTATGAAATTGCAGTGGTGTAGCCGATGTATTTATATGAGTGATTGCCTTCTGTATTTTGCTAGTTTCTGCTCGTTCTATAAAGAATTTTCTTAAATTGTCTACCTGTCCATAATGTAGGTTTTTTATGTCGATAAATCCCCTTTCTCCTTCCTTTCTGCTTAATGTGAATCTTTCTGTTGCTGAATGTATGTGATGTATTCTATATTTGTGGCATTGTGATTGTGTAAGTGTATTGAGCGCTTTTAGGTCTGTGTTACTCCATTTCACTACTCCAAATGAGTAGGTCAATATTGGTATGGCATAAGTATTTATAGCTTTTGTCTTGTTTCTTGCTGTCAATTCTGTTTTCAGTATTATTATTATTATTATTATTATTATTATTATTATTATTATTATCATTTCTGAAGAAGACTTTACAGGTCAGTTTTTAAGAGTAGTAGAGGAAGTGAATGATTGACTTCTATCATTATTAGAGAGGGAGGGAGGGGGGGGGGTGGTCGGCAATGGACCCAGTGCGATTTTTAATAGACTGGGTGCCACATGATGTTGGAATTAGGTTCAACTAACAGAATTGGGAAATAATTGCAAAACATTATGCTTCTCATTGCATTAATGCATCTTACAAACAAATAATAAATAATTGACAATGAACACCTGGAGGGTGATTTCCTTGATCCAAATTGATCTATTACAAAAGAGAGTTAATCAGATTCATGTAAGCTGAATAGAAAGGCTGTAAAAATAACTCATTACAAACATCAAATGAACACCTGAAAACAGTAATAAGACTGTTGTTTGAAACACACAGAAAAGTAAACAGTTCTTGGCTCAAATACAAAGTAATAGTCTTAATTAAAGAAGACAATCCTAGCTGAGGTGACAAAATTAAAATTAATGATAGTAGAAAAATACAGTAAATTGTCATCAACTTTGCACTTCACCTTTATGCAGTCCACTGGAACTTATCCAAGGCATGTCATCACCTGGATTGGCTGTTTGCGTTCTGGTACATAACTTGCATGTTAAACAGCAGTATCAGAATAGCAAAGAGGGTGGAAGTGCTGCAGGAGCAGTTATGTTATGTAAAATATGTATGGCACCTCTGTCTAGGGATTTGTTCCTGCTCCTGTGCCATCAACTAAACTAAGGACTTCAGCAATTCAGTGTTGTTAGTATGTGAAAGACAGGATGTATACTGAGAGAGAATGTAAATTCCAGAATGAATAAGAGGAATGGTGCAATAGCGGCATTCAAAGTTTTTATGTTATGGATATTACAATGGGATGCTTAGAACAGAAGTTCAATATTGTGCAGAATTAATCGGTATGTGTGCAGAGTGAAATTCTGATTGGAACACGATAGTGAAACCAGAATGTCCTTTAGGATGGCATGTTATTAACAGAATCTTATGCTGTGAAGTAAAGATTGACTGCCCCCTGACTGAATGTTCTCAATATCTTCCAAGAATAAATGCAATCTACAACAGACACTGAATTGACCTCATGTGCAATTATAGATGCCGAATTGTGCTGCCAATTCCTATTGGGAGCCTGTTAGTCTCATGGAACTGCATTAGAACATAGAGTGGCACTGAGCAGAGAAAATGCATCAGCTGTGTGGTTGGCTTGGTTTGATGAAGGCCACTTGTCCACAACAGACATGATATTGTTCATAGCAAGCAGCCCAGTTAAGGAGGTGGTCTGTCCAGGCACTGGTAATATCAAACTAACATCCTTAAAAATCTAGAAGGCACACAGGCAACCTTATAACAATGACACATATGCGACACTTACGCAAAATATTCCAGGTAATCTGGGGTCTGATGGGGTAAAAACACACAACAGAATCATAAATATGACCAAACGACACAGAAAATACCATCTTCTGCCTTAGCCGTATGATAAGATTTGTTCTCAAACCATTGATAGTACATTTTACAGAGGGGTGGAACATAAATTACAGCATCAGCACATTTACTGTGTAACAGTTTCAGTGTGCATTTGATTTTTATGTTGAATGGTTCTTTCTAAGTTATGCTGGATCCCCTTCACAAGATGGTATTTCACTACCCATATACTTGGATAAGTGATAAAGACAAACTAAAGTATTCCAGTTTGAGAACTGTAATTTGTCATTGACAGGTGGCACAAAGTGTAGTGTCTGGAATGGTACAGCTGAGGGACATGTAAATTTCTTAGCAGGTGCCAGTTTCATGGAAGTTTTTTGTAACTTCATGTAATATCCTATTTGGTGTAGCAGCATCCTAGCATTCTTTTGACTATGGAACTGTTTCCTCCATGGTATGACCGCATTGTTCTGCTGACTGCTCTTCCAAATAACTGTTAATCTTTTATCAGCAGCAGCTTCATGATCTCAAAAGGGGAATGCATTTTATTATTGTAAACAACCTCGATTGGTCTCAACCATGTCATTTTGTGTACTCTCGCATTGTAATATGAAATTTTAAATGGCAGTAGAAGGTCCTACCCTGATCATGTAATTAGACAACATTTCACATGTTCAATGCTGCCATTACTCTTAGGCCGAGGTAGTTCTAGATTTCAGATAGTTGCCACACGTGTTGTACAAAATTGGACATAGTTTGTTCCTTGGTTTGTTATAGTTGTATCCCTCACTCTATTTGTGAGTGGAACAGGAGGGGAAAGTAATGTGTTCAAGAGTAGCCTCCCATATTTGTAAAAATAAAGTACTAACAAAATGTCAGTTTGGTTTTCAGAAAGGCCTTTCAACAGAAAATGCTATATACGCTTTCACTGATCAAATATTAAATGCTCTGAATAACCGGACATCACCCATTGGTATATTTTGTGATTTCTCAAAGGCCTTTGATTGTGTAAATCATGGAATTCTTTTAGATAAGCTAAATCATTATGGTTTGAGTGGGGCAGTGCACAAATGGTTTAATTCATACTTAACTGGAAGAATGCAGGAAGTTGAAATAAGTGGTTCATGTAATGTTAAAAACAACAGCTGATTCCTCAAACTGGGGGGCTATCAAGTACGGGGTCCCACAGGGGTCGGTCTTGAGTCCTTTGCTGTTCTTGATATACATTAATGACTTACCATTCCACATTGATGAAGATGCAAAGTTAGTTCTTTTTGCTGATGATACAAGTATAGTAATAGCATCCAAAAACCAAGAACTAAGTGATGTAATTGTAAATGATGTTTTTCACAAAATTATTAAGTGGTTCTCAGCAAACGGACTCTTTAAATTTTGAGAAAACACCGTATATACAATTCCGTACAGTAAATGGCACAACTCCAGTAATAAATATAGACTTTGAACAGAAGTCTGTAGCTAAGGTAGAATTTTCAAAAGTTTTAGGTGTGTCCATTGATGAGAGGTTAAACTGGAAGCAACACATTGATGGCCTGCTGAAACGTCTGAGTTCAGCTACATATGCTATTAGGGTTATTGCAAATTTTGGCGATAAGAATCTCAGTAAATTAGCTTACTATGCCTACTTTCATTCACTGCTTTCGTATGGCATATTCTGGGGTAATGCATCGTTGAGTAGAAAAGTATTCATTGCTCAAAAACGTGTAATCAGAATAATTGCTGGAGCCCACCCACGGTCATCCTGCAGACATCTATTTAAGGATCTAGGGATCCTCACAGTATATATACCCACTTATGAAATTTGTTGTTAATAATCCAACCCAGTTCAAAGGTAATAGCAGTGTGCATAGCTAGAACACAAGGAGAAAGGATGATCTTCACTATGCAGGGTTAAATCTGACTTTGGCACAGAAAGGGGTAAATTATGCTGCCACAAAAGTCTTTGGTCACCTACCAAACAGCATCAAAAGCCTGACAGATAGCCAACTAACATTTAAAAATAAATTAAAATAATTTCTAGATGGCAACTCCTACACATTGGCTGAATTTTTAGATATAAATTAAGGGGAAAAAAAAACAACTTAAACATTAGTGTCGTGCAATATTTTGTGTAATTTAATATCTTGTACAGACATCTTTTGTCAACCTGACACGTTCCACATCATTACAAAGTGTCGTATTCATGATCTATGGAACAAGTATTAATCTAAGCTAATCTACAAGTAGCAGTACAGGGTACCCTCCACCATGCACTGTATGGTGGCTTGTGAGTATCTATGTAGATGTAGATGATTTTTAAAGTGGAATTTTACATACCTATTCAGTAGACCAGTCCCAGATTACTCAATTATTCATTTTATTGATACTTATTGAGAAGAGACAGTAAAACATGAAGTATAACCAGTACTCCAGCAAAAATAGCACTGCCCTGCCCTGTGCTGACTGCTACTGCCAAGCATGCAGCACTACTCAGTTGCTATTAGATTGCTGTTCAGTCTTCCTGGTTTACTGCCCCTGTTAATACATACAAGGTCTGTCTAAAAAGTATCTGACCTTTGATTTTCCAGTGCAGAATAGTGACAATAGTGACAATAGCACGGCACCACTGTACACAGTAAAGGAAGAGACCTTTATGTGCATGCGTGAATTTTGTCGCTGCCTTCCAGCATGTCAGTTGCTGCCTGTTGGTCACTGAGTTAGGTGCTACACAAGGTGTTCGTCAGATTACCGATTCTCTCAAGATGACTGAACATATTGAGCAAAGATACTGCATCAAATTTTGTGAAAAGCTTGATGATTCTCAAAGCGAAACAATTTGTAAGATTCAGCAGGTGTTTGGAGAAGATGCGAATGGTTCAACTGATTCAGAAATGGATGCACATCAGTGGAGAGTGACAGCATTCTGGCAGGCCCCAAACTGCTTGGCGTGCAGCTGTTGTTGAGAGGATGTAAAATTTGGCAATGGCAGATCGTCATTTAACCATGTGGGAGATTGCCCAAGAGTTTGGAGTGAGCAAAGATTCTGCACATGCAATTTTGTGTGATGATTTGAACATGCACCGAGTGGCTGCAAAATTCGTGCCCAAGTTGTTGTCACTGGAACAAAAAGACCTCCATTTTGACGTTGCACAGGACCTTCTGGACACCACCAACACTGATCCTGGGTTACTGAACACCATGATAACTGGAGACGAGTCATGGGTGTACGGGTATGACCGAGAAACAACAAAAAAAAAAAAAAAAAAAAAAAAAAAAAAAAAAAAAAACAGTCATCACAATGCATCCCAAGTCTCAATGGCCAAAGAAAGTGCAGCAGGTGCGAATCAAAATCAAGATGATGCTGGCTGTCTTCTTTGATGTCCATGGAATGGTGCATCACGAATACACACTGGAAGGACAAACAGTGACAAAGAAGTACTATCAAGATGTCCTCCAGCAACTCCGTGATGCAGTTCGGCGCCAAAGACCAGACATGTGGACGGCGAAAAACTGTCAACTGCATCACAACAATGCCCCCGCACATTCATCCACTTGATCCAAAATTTCTTGGCCAAACATGGAATTACAGCTGTTTGCCAACCTCACTACTCTCCAGACATGGCTGCTTGGTACTTCTGGTTGTTTCCAAAATTGGTGACGCCACTGAAAGGATCATGTTTTGAGAGTAGAGAAGCGATAATGTGCAACATGACGACAGAACTGAACACCATTCCAAAAGAAGACTTCCAGAGGTGTTTCTGGCAGTTGAAGGATCGGTGGGCCAAATGTGTGTAAGCACAAGGGACCTTCTTTGAAGGGGATTAGGGTCTCAACCCCGTCAGGTATTCGAAATATTTTTCCTGGCCAAAGGTCAGATACTTTTTAGACAGGCCTCGTATCAACAGAATGAATGTTGCACACAACTGGTTTTGGAGCACTCAACTGAACTGGCATGTAAAATCCTGATTTAAAAAAATTGCTTGTAATGGGAAACAGACACTTTCTGTTGTTGGGCATCACATGAGACATTATGAGCAGTAATTGTTTGGGCTGACTCCAGCTATACTATCCAAACACCAAATTACAAATATCTGCTGAAACACTAGAGAAAATGCAACTGACGACTCTTAGAGGATGCACCCAGTGTGTAGTGGTTGATTATATAGTGAGATTTTTAAACCAGATTTTAACTTGTGAGGCAATTCTGTGGGCGGATGTAGAATCCTCCATAATTGCTTTCGAACTACAGATTAAAACTAAAGAAAAGTATGAAATTAAGGTGATGGGCATGGATAAATTGAAGGAATTGTAGGCTGTTGAGAGATTCAGAGGAAGCATCAGCTAATGTTGCAAAGACACTGGGTGGAAAGAATAAAATAGAAGGCAAGAGGGTGGCTTTGATACAGAGAAGGCAGCAGATGATCATTTGGGTATGACAAGGTCTAGTAGAAATCCCTGGATAACATAGGAGATACTGAATGTGATAAAAAGAAGAAAATGTAAAAATCCAACAAATGAAGTGCACAAAGGGAAATACAGGTGTCTAAGTAATTAGACTGACAGAAAGTGAGAGAAGGTTAAGCAGGTATGGCTCTAGGAAAACACAAGACTGTAGAAGCATGCATGACTGGGGGGGAAACTGCTTATTAGAAAAATAGAGAGATGTTTGGGAAAAGAGAAGCAGCTATATAAATATAAAGTACTCAAATGGAAAAACAGTACTAAGCAAAGATGGGAAAGCTAAAAGGTGGAAAGAGTATATTAATGGACTATGCAATGGAAATGAACTTGAAGGCAATATTATAGAAAGTGAAGAAGGCATTGATGCTGATGAGATGGGCCTTTAAGTTATCTGTCAAATTATTCTTGCAGTATCTTATCTCCCAAGTCAAAACAGTCCTGGAATAGATGACACCCATCTGAATTATTGAGATTCTCAGTGTCAACCATGACAAAACTATTGCACTTGATAATGGGTGTTAATATTATCCAACTATAAGTTTATTTTTTAAATCATCGTAGCAAAATACCGACTACAATTATTTACAGAAGAGTGGTTGAGGTGAACACTGAGAAAGTTCATTTTGGGTTCTGGAGAAATAGAGGAACATGTGATATTGACTTTGAAGGCTTGACTGGTAGGTAGGTTGAAGAAAAGTAAACCTATGTTTATAGAATTGTAGATTTAGAGAAAGCTCTTAACAGTGTTGACAAATACACTCTTTGAAATTCTGAAGGTAGTGGGGGTAAAATACAGGGAACAAAACATTCTCTAAAACTTGCATCTAAAACAGACTGCAGCTATGAAATGAAAAACATAGAAGGGATGCAGTAGTTAAAAAAGAAACTTACTTGTAGCCTAAGCCCAATGTTGTTGAATTTGGACATTGAATTAGCAGTAAATGAAGGAGAAATTTGCAAAGAAAATTATAGTTCAGTGAGAGGAAATAAAAACTTAGAGATTTATCAAAAACATTGTAATTCAAGCAGAAAGTTGAATGTAATTGGTGAAGTATTGATATAGGTCATAAGTTTAATATGAAAAAATAAAACGAGGGTAATGAATGTAGTCAAATTAAATCGTATGATGCTGAGGGAATTAGATTAGGAAATGGCATTCAAAGTAGTAGATGCATTTTGCTATATGGGCAACAAAGTAACTAGCAATAGCCAAAGTAGATAAGGTATAAAATGCATTCTGGGAATAGTAAGGAAGGCATTTCTGAACAGAATAAATTTATGAGAAAATATAAATTTCATTGTTACAAACAGTTTTATGGAGGTTTTTATCTGGCATGTAACTTTGTACAGAAGTGAATCGTGGATGATGAACTGCCCAGATAAGAATAGAATAGAATAGAATAGCACAGAAGCTTTTGAAATGTGTTGTTACAGAAGAATGCTGAAGATTAGATGGGTGGATTGGATGACTAATGAGATGGTTCTGGATCAAACTGTGAGAAAATAAATTTATGGCACAACTTAATTAAAAAAGGGGTGGATCATAGCACACATGCTGATACAGCAAGAAATCTTCAACTTGGTAAAAGCAGGGAAGATCTGGTGGAGACCAAGGCTTGAATGCAGTAAGCAGTTTTGAGCGATTGTAGGTTGCAGTAGATGGACACAGACAGTGCTTATAGAGGATACATTAGCAAGAGGAGCTGCATTGAACCCATCTTTGGACTGAAAACCACAATAAATTTCCATTTGGTGAGCGAGAATATATTTCTGGTTCTGTGGGGAGGGAAGTTGCTGTTGCCCAGCTTGGTCTGATTACTTGACGTTCCAAAGTACAACAAATGGAAATTTTAAAGTGTCATGAAGATAGTTACTATATTTAATTGAAAATTTTTATCTAGATTTTGCCCTCGAGAAGTTGGGGTCTGGCTTATATCAGCTACCTTGTTTTTTTACAAACAATTGCTGTACAAAAATTAAGCATATTTGTAACAATATAAGTAGCATATGTAGCTGAAGAGGGCATCAAGTCATTTTATTATGCCACAATGCAAACTTCTACCGGTGTTTTATTGCTGTTAACATCGTGTAGGTCTACCAATATTGTTTCATGAGCTTACAATTCAGTTTCAGCTGGATACTGGTAAGAAAGCTTGATTTATGACCATATGAATGACCATTTAGAGTGAAAATCATCATCAAGCTAAGGAATATGGCATAGTTATGATGCAAGCTTCAAACTTAGTTTTGCCTTATACCAAAATCACCACCAGTCAAGGGCCTGGAAGAAAGTATGGACTAGGCAGATTTAACGTGTGCTGTTGGGTTGCTTCAGAAGAGTGATGTAAGAAGGCTGTTTCAATGAGAGAATCATTCAGGGGACCAAAATGTGGCAAGTACCTGGAACTTGTAGCTAAGGTTATTTCCCATACAAAAGATAATTGGAAAGGTGGGATACTGGTCTAATGAGAAATTATCCAACTAAAGGCTTTGGAAATCATGAAAGGGTTAAATGTGCTGCAACAAAAAAAAATTTGTGCATGTACTGGTTGGTGTCGTTGGTTTATGCTGATAAATGACAGTGCTCTCTGCTGAAGCACTACAGTAAAATAGAGAAGTTGGTCAACTTCCGGCATTAAGTTATCCAGTTGCAAAGATGTCACTCATAATCTTTCCATCAGATTGGCAATGCTGACAAAATGTCAGTATCTTTTTGGCTGCTGGGCAATAGCGCAGTAGACAAGAAAGGGACAAAAAGTATCTCATTAAGAGGAACTGGGAATGGAAAAAAAATAGAACTGTGATGTTAGCTGTTACAGCCTATTGGGAAAGTTGGCCCCTTTATGCCTTTCATCAGAAAGAAACCATGCTAAAAGAAAACTTTCCTATGGGTTTAGTGATTAGCTGCCAAGAAAAGGGCTGGATAACAATGCAGCTGATGGTTAACTGGTGTCTACTGTTTGGAATTGCAGATGTGGGCTTGCTCAGAGAGCCTTGCTAGTTTTGGATGCTTTTAAAATGTATCTAACTGCTGAAGTAAAAGATGAACTTGCTGCACAAATCACAGATCTTGTAGTAATATCCGGAGGAATGACTACAAAACTACAGGTACTAGATGTGGCCATAAACAGACCATTAAAGTACAACCGCTGAAAAAGTATTCAGACTGGCTCCTGGAAGAAAACCATGTCTTTGCATCATCTGGTGAGAGTAAGAAGCTACTAGTCACCCTTTTGTGGAATGAGGTTTCTTGCTTCATGGTTCTCAATACCATCAGGAAGTATCGTCGAGGGGTTCAAGAAATGCAGCATATTAAAAATTATAGGAGTGAAAGTAATGAATTGAATACTGGTACTGATAGTGACGAGAGTAAATAAGACAAAATATGTTGCCAATGTGTTGTATCAAATGTTTACAGTACATACTTAAGTCTTAAATGAAATAGAAATAAACTTTTGGTAATTTTTCTCCTCTCAATCAGTGTGCATCTTATTTTGTGCAATTTTCTTTTCCCTCAAAATTTAGGGGTGTGGTTTATATGTGGTGGTGGCTTATTTTCTGGCCAATGCAGCAGTGTTTTTTTCACATCTCTTTTTGTGCTCTTCATACTGTGTTAGCTTGAGTACTTAACAGGAATGAATGAATGAAATATATGCAGCATGCAATCAGTGTTAAAAGACCTTACATTTTGCTGAGTTTCACAAGATGTTAACTTTAGGTAAAGGTGAAAAACATTTCTCAAAATACTTATGGTACTTGAATATATTTGAAGAATTTTAATGCATTCAAAATTAGAAAATAGCATTGTGATGTGTAAGATACAATGTGGTTAAAATGCCATGAATTTATTTTCCTGTGTAGTTTCCAGGATTCTAAAGTTATACACAAATTTACATGAATACCAACATGAACGATGTACTGAGCTACAAATTCTCAGGGGATCTGGAAATAGTGCCATGATATGTTATGCATGTCATGTGAAGTACCCGTTAGCATAACTGGCTGGAGTGCTGTGGGTGACCAATTCAAATCCAGTCACCAGCAAACAACTGTTATTTAGTATTTGTCATTTCTAGAAGGTTCCTGCAATTTATTACTTTGATAACTGTAGCATATTCTGGAATATTTGTTGTTTGTATAGACATCAGTACTTTATCCATCAGGCAGGTGTGTCCGGTTTATTAGTGTTCATAATTAATTGCTTTTAGTTCTAAGAGTTGTACTAATCTGATGACCCTGCTTTCGATGTTGGACTTCATTCTGGTTATGATGCAACATCATTTGATGGAGAGACTGGCTATTTCAAAAAATCTGCATCACTGTGCCTCCAATTAGGCAACATAAAAAGCTGTCACCTACAAGCATAGAAACCAAAATACAAGCAACACATCATTGCCATGGTTCATACTAGTCTGTTGGACCCCAAAACAGCATAAGTCAATTGAACATCAGGCATCCACCAGTGTTTTCCACAAATGCTGGTCACAACCTGAGAAAATCACTGAAAGGCTTCAACAGAGTTGCCAAGGACTACAGATTGGGTTACTAATGTGTGTTTCTACTTCGGTGGAACAACCCAGCTGTGATTTGAAAACAACAAAGGAAACTTCAGTAGCTGGGACAAATTCCAGGTTGAACTGAAGAAAAAATTTGACAAATGGCAAAGTCCATTTAGTGCAAGAACAATATATGAACATGGCCCAGTCATGGGGAAATGACAATTCGTACAGAAAGTTCTGGCACTGTGCCACATTATTAATCCAAATATGTCAGAAGACAACAGAATCTCACACACTATGAAATGGGTCACAGAAGACATATACCAAACACTTCTGGTAAAAGATGTCACAAAAACCAAGGAATTCACAAAGTGGTGCCAATGCATTGATAAAATGCAGCATAAAAGTTGGATGAAAGAAGTATGACCAACTGTCTAATGTAGTCCCTATTGCAGTTGTGGAAGACCACAGTGATGTAATCTCTCTCATACAACAAGCAGGAGGAGAAAGAGAACAGTTCATGATAGCCAGAAATGTTGGACTCAGTAAGGAGCAGACAGCAGCCATGGATGTAAACCTCACATGTTGGAGAATAATACAGATGGTTGAAAAAAAAGATGTATTAACCTTCAGCACCAGTCTCCACCACCAGTCAAATGCACCAGGAAGAACTGACCTGGTCGGCTCGGACTGAAATAGCATCTGTCAAGTGGTGGGTGCTGATAGCCTCGTCTTTGAGCATTCATAATGCACAAATACTCCATCAAATGATAAGCCAGAATCTGAACAACTCCTCCACAAAGTATTATGGACCTTGGAACAACTCAAGTTAGGAGGATGACAGATAACATAATGGTATGTTTTCAGTATAGGCTCCCTGGACTCATTGTACATTAGTGAAGAGAAGGAAAAAAAAAGTGAGAGAGAAAAGCTATGGCAATTACTATGTTGCAAGATATTAAACATTGTAACAGTTCTATACACACTAGTTGTAATATACCTCTCAAATGCAGCTCTGGTAGTTAGGCATTGTATTGAAGTGAAATGCTTTAAATGGCAATTCACTTACTAACAGTGTGAGGTTGCAAAAGGCCAATGATATTTATGGCATTCAGTGCCCCACATATTGTCTTCAATGCAACCACAATATTGGCTGCTAATGGCAATGGCAGATGAGACTGAAAGCATCCAATGGTGAGTGCAGCAGGAGGCTATGGAGTATAGTTGGACTTCTTATTTGATGGGTAACTCAAAACAGTGCTACAGTGCTAGTGGTGATGGCTACAAAGGAGAGCAATGGTGGTGATAAACAAAGCAAACATTGCACTACATCTACAACAATATTTGCCGAAGTTGACATTTCATCAGAAAGGAACCCAAGGAATTTTGCACCATGAAAAAGAAGTGGCAGATGAAATGTTAGTTTTTCTGCAAGATGAGTCGGTGGGATGTGTGATGTAATATACCCTAGACTGTGTGGACAGTGTATGTGAGGAGTGCAGTGACAATGATACATGCTTAACAAATGAAAGCGATACTGAAGTAGGTGTCGAGCCATTTAGTTCATCATCCTTGCCAGACAGGGAGCCACAAATCCTGCCTCCAGTGAAACATAGTAAAGGACAATCATTGTTCAAGGAGTGGGTAATAAACATAATTGCATACATAGAAGACCAACTGCAGCATAGTAAAAATAATAATTATGAACAGATGTCAAATAAGTCCACAAAAATAGGACTGTGTGGTGCATAAGAAAAACTACAGATTTTCAATGGAGGACTAGGGAGTGCTTATTACAACAGCTCATGTTTGTGCATCTCAAGGATGCTTGATACAATCTACAGGATGTGCATGATAGTGACCTACAATGTTATGCACATCAGACTGCACGCAACATGGATTACAGTGATTTCAAGGGAAGCAGTGGATGGTTGCATAATTTCAAACAAAGTGTTAACTTGATGATGCACAGCCAGCTGTGTTTACTGCATCTACAAATTTTTGGATACATTCCAAACTTATCCCAGTGTTCAGTAAATAATTTGTTTTCTGCTCCAATCAGTCAGGATTTGAAGTGCCTATACATATGAAAGGAACCCTGGAAATTAGAGGTACCAAGAGAGTTAAATCAACATCAACTGACATCACTGCCTTAACACATTTGTACACAATTATGCTGACAGTTAATCTGAATGGTGAATTGGCTGGAAATTTACTTATTGTGCTGTGAGAAGTTGGAGATGCTCTGTCCCCTATGATTCTTTATCATGTGTGTGACCTTGCAAGGGCATTAGGGAATATTTGTCACAGCAAGCAAGAGTGGGAAAATAGGCATAAGAGAACTAAAACTATGGTACGAGCACTGCTTTTGGCCAATAGCTGGTCAAAATGACTAACATTTGCTTGATTGTGGTCTGTGTACAAAAATCATACTCCTTTAGAGCAAACTACACCTCTGCCCACTGGGCAAATTCAGCCTCTGAATTTTTGTTTTTTCCATGCCCATAAAACATATTATTGCACTACCTGCAGGTGTGCCTTAGAAGATAGCCAATTTCATGATAAGCTCTGTGGCAGACTGTTTAACATTTCATTGCATACCATCAAAGCCGATCAGTTCTCATCACATTGTTACACCAATAAGAGTGGATGCCAGGCTGAATGTCCTGTGCAGTTTGTAACCCATATGGAGTTCGCCTTTGATCTTGACTTTGGTGTGAACCTCTGTGATCACTGTGGCATGCCATTTTTCATTCAGTGTTCATGTTTCAAGTTAATGGTTTGTTTTGAACATGTCTTGAATGTCGATGATGCCTATTTCATGAAGTATAATACATACATCCCATAGGTTGATCTGTGCACCTTTCAGACATTTATTTTGTCGCCCTTGTGATGAACAGGGCAAGTCATTAGCAGCTAATATTTTTCCTGTCATAGTTGTTACCACAACACTTTCAAATAAGCCTTACCAAAGACTGAACTTGTAAACTCACACTCAGGGGTTCCTTGTAAGACATAAAATTTTTGCTTAACCCATTGTCTTTATGTTGGTTATGTTGTCTTCTGTAAGGTGTGATAATGTACCCAGGCTGGACTAGTATATAGAAAATCAACTGATGAAAGGAATGTGAATATCTGGTAAATCTCAAGTTACAAAATGAAGTACAATATCTGACATTTTAAATGATTGTGTCCTGGAACTCTTCACACAGTATAACATGACAACTTGAAATAAACTCATGTTCAGAAAAAACAGAACACCATGAACAACTAGAGATAGGATGTTCATATTCACAGGACATGTACCTTTGTATGTTCTGCAGAAATGATTAGCATTTGTCACCTCAGTTCAGCATGTTTCCTGTTGTCTAGCAGACACATGGTCTGCCATGGGTCATGACAACTTGTTCCATGCATAAGGTGCGAATGGTTTCCTGTGGTATAGCCATCTGTGCCCCATTCGTCTGGCTCCAAAGGTCACCTGTGGTTGTTGACGTTGGGTCACAGCACTGCATCCATCATTCACCATAACCTACACATTTTTGAGTGGCAACAAGTCTGGTGATCTGGTGGGCCAGGGCAAAAGGCTGACATCCTGTGACACCAGAAAGGCATGTGTTCACGCAGCAGCTTGTGGTCACACATTCTCTTGCAGAAAAATGGCGTTTGTGGTGGTGTGCAGAAAGGGTATGGCTATGGGTTGCAGGATGTCGTTCTTGTAGGTCAGACTGGTCACAGTGTCCTGGACACGCACCAACTGTGATTTTTGGTTGTCCCCAACAGCAACCCATTCCATAAGGCCTTGAGCTGGCACTCTGTCTTGTGTGAATTCAGTCAGTGTGATGCCACTTCACCTGTCTTTGGTGAACCAAAATCCCGTCATAATTTTCAAACCAACCATACATGGACTCATCCAAAAACTCTGTATGATGTAATTTGTGCCTCCAGTGACATTGTTGAATACACCGTTGCCATCTAACGCATTCCTGCACATTCATTAACTGTAGGTGGAGAAGTGGACGATGCACATTTAATCCATGCTGCAATAAACAGCATTGGACTTTCACCCTCTGGTAGTGTATGATGTTCCACTGTTCCACTATGAAGCCAGAGCCAAGGAGGATGCACATATTTCCTGCAGTGCCATTCAGATGGTATGTTGATCTCCTCAGGTCATGGTCTGGGTGGTGTGACCTGACTCATCTCGTCGTGTTCCCTGGCCTTCCATGAACCATTCCACATATACCCATTGCACTGCTGAAACACTACATCCCACAAGAGTAGCCATTTCCTGGATGGATGCATCACATTCTCTCATGTCAATAGTGTGCCCCCTTTCAAAGTCACTGATTTGATGGTACGGTTAATGCATACGTCTGTGAGGCATCATGCACATTTGCTCAGGCCACAGTGATCCATTACCTTCAATTTATAGCAACAACAAGAGCCCCAGGCACATTTTCCTGGTAGGTGGTATTGCTCCATGATATCGATGAGGACCTTGAGCCTGCGGGCTGACATGGTTCAGTGGTAAGCATTTCTGCAGAACGTATTAATTCACATGCCCTATGAATATGAACATTCTATCCATAGTTGCTCAAGGTGCTATGTTTTTTTTTTTTTTTTTTTTTTTTTTTTTTTTTTTTTTTTTTTTTTGCCCCCCCCCCCCCCTTCTGAACATGAGTGTAATTTGAGCAAGATGTCTGCTTTCTGCAACATAACAAAATGACTTTACTACCATTCACCACATCTTCCTCATCTCTATGCAATGAAGTAGTACAAAAGTACAATACAAAGCAAAAAGTTACCTTCCATGTATCTCTAGACCACAATTTACAATCTCTTCAACTTTACCTGTAATTCCTCTATGTCCATCTTACTGGAAGTGAGTGATGGCAGCTCACTGTCTAAGTGAGATGTTAACAATTACTTACCTGCTATTTCTAGTAGAAATACTCTCCTAGTTTGTCAGAAACTGTTTTAATTTCAAGAATACTGATTTTAATAAATTTTGCTCAGAGCAGCTCTTGAAAGCTTGTGCGACAGTAGTAGTGTACTGGAATAAGTCGTTTGTAATGGTAAGTGTATACAGAGCACCTTCAGGAAACTTTAACCTCTTAATTAAAAAAATCTGGAAACTCTGTTGTCCCATCTCACAGTTTAAAAAAAAAGGGGGGGGGGTAATAGTGGTTGCTGGTGATTTTAATGTGGATTTATTGAAAAGCTCTGCCAATGAACAGTTATTGAAATTGGTAACACTGTCATTCAATTTAATTCCTACTGTGAACTTTGCAACTAGGGTATATAATTGTTCTAAGTCTGCTATTGATAACATGTTCGACAAATCTAGAAAAAGTCATATCGCAAAACTAATAGTAAATGGGCTACCTCATCATGACATGCAGCATCTTATGTCAAATGTTGAAACTTGTCAGGATATAAAATCTAGTAAATCTGAGTACAGGAGGGTAATAAATCAGTCAAAAATTGAGAATTTTAGCAAATTGCTCAAAGACATGAACTGGTTAGATGTTTGTATTTTCCATTCGAATCAGCAGTACTAAAAAGCATTAATTAATGAAGTTACTTCCTCATTTGAAAATTGTTTTCCCCTAAAGGTAACTTCTTGGTCCTCACATGTGTCTTACCTGGCCGTCCGTTGCACCCAGTCCCTCAATGTCCTACATTCCGTCAGCAGTACTTCCTGGGGACTGGATTAGACCACCTCCCTCCATTTGTACCAATCCCTTGTACATTCGAAGCTAGACTATGGGTGTTTCATTTCTGCATCTGAACATATGTACATCTTATGCCGTCTAAATACAATCCATCATCATGAAATCCATTTGGCCACTGGCACCCTTTACAGCAGCCCGGTTGAGTCTCCATGCAGAAGCTGCCAAACTACTGCTGTTATACTGATGTGATGTTCTCCTCAGTGGATACGCATGCCGTTTGCCTGCCATGCCTGGCCACCCGTCATGTGCCACCTCCTTCGAGGACTCCTTTGATCACCAGTATAGGGTGCATCCCTCTTCTCAGCTAAGTCCTGGAGTGCACGTTTGCCTATTGCTCTGGCAGCTTAACTTCACACCACCTGCCCCCTTTTCCCAATCGGTGAGAACCCTTCACCACCTTGACTTCGTGTAACAGCCCATGTTCACCTTGGACTCTCTTCACTTCCTAAGGAAACTACTTCAGATTTAATCTCTCACACAGAATTTTGTGTACACTGTTGGCCCTCATACTGACAGTGGTGTCAGGTGTGCTTTCATCATTGCCACAGACTATTTTTGGTATCGTCTTCTGGGACACTGCTCAATATTTATAGCAGAGCTCTTTGCCCTGTATGGAACCACACAGTACATACAGTGACACAGGCTTTTCAATTGTGCCATCTACTCTGATTATCTCAGTGCCCTTCAGAGCCTTTGTGTGCAGTACACAGTCAATCCCTTAGTGCAACCAGTTCAAGAAGGCCTCCACTCGCTCACTCTTTAGGGAGCCACCATGATATTTATGTGTGTCCCTGGTCACATTGCTCTGACGGGGAAACAAGGCTGCTGACGCTGCTGCCAAGGCTGCAATCCTCCTACCTTGGCCTGTTAGTTCTTCAATTTCTTCAGATGATATCTGTGTTGCCATCTGTCAATAAGTAGTGTCACTTTGGCATCACCACTGGTCCTCGCTTCATGGGAACAAGCTCCGGAGAATTGAACCTCTCTCAGCACCTGGGCCTACCTCCTCTTGGGCCTCTCGACACAACGAGATAATTTTAGTTAGGTTGTGTATTGGGCTCTGTCATTTTAGACATTGTCATTTGTTGAGTGGTATTCCCCAACACTTTGTGCTCATAGTCATCAATCTTTGGTGGTTCACCATTTACTGACTGATTGCTTTTCTTTTAACCACTTATGTTCTAATGTATCTTTGCCATCCGAGTTATTGGCCATTCTAGCGAACAATGCACAGGCTGTTGACTGCATTTTACTTTTTATCTGTCGTAGAAATATGGCGAAGAACATTTAATCTTTAGTTCAAGACTTCCGTTGTCTCTATGGCTTTTTTTTTTGCAGATCTTTCTCCTAGGGGAAGTCCCTTTTGTTTGCTCTCTTTCCTTCCATCATTTGGACTTAATGTATCGTCACTTTAACTCCTTTTTTGTGTTAGTGTTCTAACAGTTTAACATGGGTGCACATGACCCTAAAGGTAACTCTGATCAAGCAAAAGTCAAAAAACAAATCGTGGATTACCCTAGAATTAAAGGTATCCTGTGGGACTAAAAGGAAGCTGTATCTACTATCTAGGAACAGCACTGTTGTTAGCATTGTAATGCATTCCAAAGAATACTGGAAAATATATAAGCAGGTAACCCAGAAATCTAAGCAGCTTTATTATGAGAAAATCATAATTATCGGGCAACAAAATAAAAACAATATGGGATATAGTGAAGACAGAGACAGATAGTGCCAGAAAGGAAGAGGTACAGATAGCTTTAAAACTCACATTGGTAACAAGTGCATATAGTATTGCAAACCTCTTAAAAGAAGTACTAACAGCTTGGGATTATCATATTCAGTAAACACCGCAATGGAATATCTGAGACCAGCCTCTACAAATAAGTTACGTTAACTGGAAATGACACTAATGTCTCCCAAAGAAGTAGCATCCATTATAAAATGGTTAAAATCAAAGTATTCTAGTGGTTATGATAACACACCAGTGAAGTTAATCAAAGGGTGCTCATACGAGTTGATTCCTATCGTAAGATATTTGTATAATCAGTCTGTTATCAGCAGAACATTTCCAGAGTGACTAAAATAGGCTGAAGATAAGCCTCTTAACAAGAAGTGGATAAAGAGATACCATCGAACTATCTAGCAATTTCACTTCCAAAAATATTTGAGAAGGTTGTGTTCAAGTGCCTCCTTAAGCATCCGAGTATATTGTCCGTGTCACAGTTTGGGTTCCTTAAAGGTTCTGATGTAGAGAAGGCTAATTACACATACAATGTGTGTGTCCTTAACTCATTAGATAACATATTAGAGGCTATTGACATTTTCTGTGACCTGTCAAAAGCCTTTCACTGTGTGAATTGCAGCATTCTCTTAAGTGAATTAGAATATTATGGTGTCACCAGCAGTGCTGTGGAATGGTTTGCGACTTAACTAACAGGAAAGAAAGGCTGTTGCGACTTAACTAACAGGAAAGAAAGGCTGTCACTGGGAAATCCCTGATAATTACATGTGGTGTTCCTCAAGTTTCCATCTTGGGTCTGTTGCTTTTCCTTGTGTATGTTAATGACCACTTGTCTGTTACATTGCCAAATGCTAAGTTTGTTTTGTTTTTCAGGTGATGCAAACATTTCAGTAAGTATCAAGTCAAGTGCAGATTTAGAAATGACTGCTAATCAAATTTTCACTGACATTAATAAATGGTATAAAGCAAATTCCCTGTCATTAAACTTTGAAAAGATACACTATATGCAGTTCAGAACATGTAAGAGATTTCCTTCCAGCATGTGTATAAAATAGGGAAACTTGCAGATAGAAGAGGTTGAATGTGTTAAATTTCTGTGATTACAACTCTATAATGAATTCAGTTGGGAAGGGGATAATGCAGAATTGCTAAAGTGCCTAAATAAGTCTGTATTAGCAGTGTGAACGATGTAAGATCTAAAAGACAAAATATATAAAAAAAAACTTGTATACTTTGCTTACTTCATTCTATTATGTCATATAGGATTATATTTTGGGATACCTCATCAATTTGAGATGGTTTTTAGAGTGCAGAAGTGCATAAGAAGTCATTTGGGATGTAAATACAAGAAACCTGCTCAAGGAACTGGGTATTCTAACCAGAGCTTTTCAGTATATTTATTCCTTAATGAAATTTGTTGCAAACATATCTATTTCCAACAAGTAGCTCAATACTAGGAATAACAATAATCTATGTAAAGACCTAAAATCATTTGATTTGGTCCAAAAAGGGGTCCAATATTCAGGAACAAACATTTTTCATAAATTGCCAGCAACCATTAAAAATTTGATTTCAGGTAAAGCACAGTTTAAACAGAGTTTGAAAGACCTGTTAATAGGCAACTCTTTCTACTCTACAGATGAATATCTCAATGGGGACTGTTAGACCAATTTAAGTAAAAAAATCTGTTGATTTCAGTTTTGACAGCATGTGGTTACAACAATCAAGATTAGGTACTTAGTGTGTGATAAATTATATAAAATTGCATAACTAGGTTTCATTCTGACTGTGTGTTAATTCTGTAAACATTAGCAGTTCCAGTTTACTGAAATGTATTTACATATTTTGACACTGTCCTAACAGATGTTGAGGGAAATTAGTACTATATTCAAATGTTCTGTGCTTTATTATGTTGTTTTTTCTGACATGTTCCACACCCAACAGAATCATCTCATTTTTGGATCTATGGAACAAAAACTGAAGCTAATCTAATCTATGTCATCCTGTAGGGAAAACCAGTGATCAAGTATTAGACCCATGTGAACCAGTGAGTAGTCCTGCTGTAACTGGATCACTTCATAGGGAATGTGCACTGAAACCATCAAGATAGATGAGTGCCAGGTCACTACCTCTCTGTCCTGTTAATGTTCAGTCATCCTGGCAGTAAATGACTGTTTGTCATATAATCATCTGTGGCACAGCGTGTTGTTATGTTTGGCATACCTCAGCTACATTTGTGTTACACTGCAACACATCAATAAATGTTAGTGTATTTAAAAGGTTATTGAGGTAATTCAAACCATAATTACTTCCATAGCAATCCAGATCATCACACTGCCATGTGACTGTCACATAACAGTACCATTCTGTTGTTAACTGTGTATTCAAAGTAGAAACATCTTGGCACTATACGCAGGTGTAAAAGTGAGTGTTACACTGTATGTATAAAACAATCTATGGTAATTATATACAGTCACAGGAAATGAGAGAGGTCACAAACAAAATTATTAAAATAAGTAGCGAAACAAAGACACGCTAAATGTATATGCATGTGTTGCTGTCACCATTGGCACTGCGTGTTGGGTTCCTACTGGTGAAAGCTGTACACAACCAGAGATTTCCGAAATTATCAAGACGTGCAAACAGATTTGTCTTGTTGACTGTACATATGTAGCAAAATGTAATACAATTTAATTTACAGAATTTCATGTGGAAACTTCAACATTGCTCCAAAGACATGGAAAATATTTAAGCATGAAATAATTAATTTTAGATGACTTATTTTTTGTATGAACTTTTCTTTTGTAAACAAAAAGATCAATTCCTGCTGGTATCGTAGGATTCACAATGTGTCTTGGGCTTGACTACATGATAGTCAGTTGCAGACGACCTGTGGGATGAAGCCAATGGCTGTACCCTAGATGAGACTGCTCCCTGACAACATGTCCAACTGTTAGTCCACTCAGGGCTTTCCTTTTCTATTATGTTGAATGTGTAATGTCACTGACTGAAAAAGATTGTTCTGTAAGGAGAAAGTGATTGTGCTTTCTCCTCACATAGGTCTGTACCAATGCAGTAGACATTATGTGAGCCACTAGAGGAAATGCCAGTGATGAAAGCACATGCCACAATAATAATTGGAGTATCTGGTAACAATTCTGCCTGCAGCAGTGAAATTCCTCCAAATTGGATAAAGTGTCTTCAAGGAGGCTCCCAAAATCAGCATACAAATGGGAACTGATGGATAATAGTCTGAATTATCTACCTCCCATGCTATGCTTTCACCAAAGCTTAGAGGACTTCCTTAGGTCTGGAAATTGCAAGGTTCCTGTTAAGACATAATTTTAAAACATGGAGCACGCCATGTGATTATCTCTGATCATGGAAAAATTTCCATTTAAACATGTATAAGAGGTAATTTCACATTTCAACTTCACCTACAGCATGAAAACTGTCTACAACCCATAGATGAATAGTATCACATAATGATCCAATAAGACATTGGCAGATACACTCTTGATGTATGTTTGTTGAACAGAGAGATTGGAATATAATACTGCCTGTCGTAACATTTGCAGACAACACAGCGCAGCAAGACATTACAGGCTTCATACTGTTCCCTCTGCTCCATGGTCAAAAGACTGTAAAGACTATGGGCACACTTTTCCCATTTCATCCAGATGTTACTCAGCATAATATTTGAAACACCTCATTGCTAGGACCAAAGAAGCAAGACAGATGAATTGCATATGAGCTTTGCACAACCAAGAGGAGGACACAAAAAGCATTGACCAGTGAGATGCAGCCTAAGATATTTGGTATGGATTTTTATGCCTGTGCAGAGTCGGACTATCATAAAAGTTTGTAAAAGGTACTTTGGGCCATATTGTATCCTTCTTTGCTTGTCAAAAATCATGTATGAAACTGGGGATTAAGCATAGACATGTGTCTTCTGTATGAAGTCCTAATACAGCCTGAGAGCAAATGAATGATGGGGACTTCCCATTTAAGGAAACTGAAGGCCCACTCGTTCATCACAAAGCTTGGCCATGTGTAACAGTGGTTAGTATCGCTGGGTGGGATGCTGTGCTTTGCCAGTTCACCAGCAACTATTTGGTGTTCATATTTATCATTTCTAGAAGGCTCTTGAGATTTTATGTTCTTGTGATGTGCGTAATATTTGCATATTCTGGAATGTTTGAGGTCTGTGTAAACAGTAGCCCTCACTGTCCTGGAGACAGTTCTGTTCTATCTGTATATTGGTGTCTGTGATAAACAGGCTTTCAGTGCTAAGTTTTGTACTTCGCTGATGACCTTGATTTCAGGTTTGACTAGATAGTGGTTACAACATGACTGTATATGGTAATAGATCCCAAAACCACTTAATTGAATTATCAGCATGATGATGATGTCCTCCTCGCTGTGTCCGGCGACAGCGACTCCGTCAGTCTTCTCTGTCCTTGTTGTGGTAGGCTCGGATGTGGCTCACAAATCCGAATTTCGCTTTGAATATCCTGTTGCATGAAGCACAGTGAAGTTGACCAGCAGAGTTGTAAGTATACGTGTAGACAGGCTTGAGCTGAGATTTTTGGAGCTCTCTCTTAGCATCCAGGTTCATTAGACGCTTTTGCTCGAATTGTTCGATGCTCTTATGTACAGTTGATCGCCACTCCGATCGGCGCAATGCTAGCTCCTCCCAATGGTTGCTTGATGATAATGCTGCCATGTGAGGGCAAACTACACTGCAATAAAGCCTTGTCACAACTTCTGCAAGGAAGAGAGGATGAGTTGAGTGGCAGGTGTGGTACTTCGAAAGAGAAGTTGGGAAAGACCTGTTACCAGCTAATTAGTTAGTTTTTCTCAGAGTACTTGGATTGGGTGTTAATTATTCAGTCAGATTGTTAGAACTTGTTGCATTCACTTACTTTGAAGATAGTGGTAATACTGGCATGCTCAGTGGTCGCAAAATACTAAATGGAAGGCTGTGTAATGTCTAGCACAACCATGCCCTTAAAAGATTGTAGACAATGAGAACACCAGAAGTTAAGATTGTGTGCCTTGAAATAGCTTGCTTTAAATAATTAAATGAGCTATGGGATTGTACAAACAATAATATGTCATTAAGATTTTGTGTAAGTAATACCAAAGGTTTTCAAAATGACCATGGAAAATAGTGACACATGTCCAGGTGGGTACCCGACAAGCAAACAGATCACTTTGAGGAAGGACTCCTTTATTGGTGCCTCTTGCATCATACCTCAGTCTCATTGGTCTTCTCTGACTGGCACACTCTATAATGGTCTACTCTAGTAACATAAAACATCACGGTAGTGATAACAAGAAATAGTATTTTTCTGACATATTATGCACAACTTATTTTCTTCCACAATGAAAGTTCATTCATTATCTTCTGCCTAGGGATTCTGTAGGAATTGCAGATCTGACCAATGACCGTACTGTAGAGGTAAGTAGTGTCACAAAGTACATGGCATTTGAGTTAGGGACACTCCTTACAGTGTCTTGTCATATGCGGGATGTACACTAGAAATAGTAACAGAATGGTATCCATAAAAAAGTGAATAGTAGAAACTATGAAATAGTCCCAAACACAACTCTGAAACTGCCTACAGATTTCTTTAAAGCAAACAATAAAATTGCAGTGTTAGAGTGCAGCAGCAGCAGCAGCAGCAGCAGCAGCAATCGAAACATTAGATGTAAAAATTTACTTATGTATCCTCCTAACCTCCTAAAATTACAGATGCAATTGTTAATGGCATGATTACTTGTGTAAAAAAAACTATAATTTGGTTGATTAATGTTACTTTGTCTGTTTCACCTTGTGTACTATATTATGTTACTAGGTCCCAACCTCTACATCCAGAATTGATAGTGATGGCGGTCATCATTCATCTCAGAGCGACAAACATCGTAATCTGTCACCGCAACCTGGCCCATCAACATCTAAGATAGTGAGTATTAAGTGACAAATTGGAGAAAAATTTAAAGTACACGGTATTAATAATAGATGATCAGTACATGCATCAGGCTTACTTTTATCAAGTTGTCTTAGCAGTCTCAAGAGCATAATGGAAACTTGCAGTCTTGTTATGTCAGATGACGGTCATTGACTCTTGTCCCATTGCACCTCATCGCATACTTGCTGCCACCAAGATTTCTAAAAGACTGAAAAGTTTACCATGGAGTCACGGCCAACTCCAATTTATAATCATCTGATACTGATAAAAGTGTATATTCTGTTGCTGCTTCCATTAATTCTAGTAATTGAAAGTAAAACACCCTATATCACTGGTTGATATATAATAACCTATTATGTTGTTCATTGTGCAGTAAACTTCAAATGCAAGAAAATTAAGATTTAGGGTAAAATAAATGCTCACATTTGTGGATTTGGAATTGCTCTACTGGCATAAAATAAATTTTAGGTATAAGTAAAACCTTTATGCAAATAGGAAAAGGATAGATTGCTACCCACCATAAAGGTGGCTCACTGGATTACAGATGGGTGCAACAAAAATACTGTTACCCATTATAGCTTTTCGCCAAAACCTTCTTCAGCAAAGAAAGTACACACACATCCACACCAGCAGGCACACCTCATACAGGTGATTGGGAGCACTCCATTCGTTTTCTTCTGCCCTGTGTTGTTTCATCACCTTCTAAATCACATTGCAGTCAGAGCTGCTGGTGGTGCGATCATGTGTATTAAGTGTGCTTCCTTCTGTGAAGAAAGCTTTGGCCAAAAGCTATAATATGTAATAGTCCTTTTGTTACACCTGTCTGCAACTCAGTGGTTCATCTTTATGGTGAGTAGCACTATATCCTTTCCCAATATCATTGGTATTCCAACCTGGAGTTTCCTTAATGGAAATATTATAGTAATAGTATAATTTCAGCAGTAGTATATGCTGACATGTGTGTTCAGTAATTCTTGGATTAATTGATGTGAGTGAGAGAGCAGTTCTTTTTTTAAGAGTGGAATATTTCGCAGTAGAAGTGGCGGCGGCGACGACGATGACGACGATGACTACATCTTATAGCATGGCTGTGTGTCTGGTTAGCACAAATGGCCTATGCTGCATGACACAATACTAGCATGCTAATCATACCACTAGTGAGATGGCCACGTTTCATTGCCTGTAGTTGAGTACCAAAATTTTACAGGAAAAGTTCCTTGCCAAGTGGTCTCATGTCAGAAAAGAATCTCTTAAGGATTTCACTGAAATTTTGTGTGAATATTTGCACATGTTCTCAGTGACCATGGGACAAGTTTTACTTTCACCAATATAATACTTATAGGGATACAATTATTTGTTTGACACCATAGTGCAGCTTTCAACAGTGCCTCTTCAACAACTTTCAGGCATATCAGCTCGTGCAGTATTTTCTTGAAAGAAATAAAACTAGTCTACCTTGTGCAACGTTTTGTGCTCTCTTAAGCCATATAATAATAAACACTTTTACTTAAGAATTCTCATATGTATAATTTGAGGCAGTCATCCAAAATGTATAGTTGAAACAAATTATGAAGATCAGCTTTTTTTACGTCTGGAAGTAATTCCAGGATAAACATGAGATTTTGCACATGCTTACAGTATAAGGACTCAGAATAGAAAATTACGTTTCCCAACAGCTCTTCAATAGCTCACAAGCTGCCAGTGAAGTTGGTGATTTTTGTGAAAAAGCCTCAAATGGGTATTTTTAGCCCACTTCTTCATAAGTTTTCTATAAACTCTTTTACACCATATTTATTAGAGGTACCATGCTCTAAACCATTCAAAAAAACTAGATTAAGTTTTGCAATGCAAGCGTGTAAGGCTAAAAAAAAATGACAGTGTGGAGGTGCAGTGTGAATGCACACACACTCTACTGGTAGTCAAATCTGATTTCTTTCCTTGTGTGTGCTGGTTTTCTCACTTTAAAAGAAACCAGCAATGGTTAAGCCATCATGGACCACAGCAACATATTTATTCAGTTCTTGATCAGTACACTGATGTTGCACATAACCACAAACTATGTGAACGCAGCATATGCTATATATAAAACCAGAATTGAACTATCACACCAGTAGCACTGCACAGTGATATACTCAAGATTCTTTACAACACTAATCCTGTCCAAAAAGTCTTGAACTTCATCCAAATTTACACATTGTGAAAAAGCTGTAAAACTTAAAGGCAGCTTATATATTGGCTGTTGCAACTTGCACAACTATTTTACTACCATGATCTTCAGTGCCTTTGCAATGAGAACTCAAATTCAGACACTGACAACTGTTTGATTCCATAACTATTCTGGCAGAAAAAGGTGAAATATGTCGTGATGAGTCGTGACAACACCACTTTTTTCCCAAGCATATATTCTTTTCGGCTCATTTGCTTCAAATTATCCATATGAATTTTGCTCATGAAATATTTTTCTTTCTTTCTTTAGAGAGAGCACCAATTGATAGCAAACTTAAAGGTTTTTGTAAAAATACCTAAAATCTTTTAAAGGATAGATTACTCTTCTCTCTTTCAAGGAAGTATTGCTAGACATACAATGTCTGTTTCTGAAAACTCGAATGCACTTGTTGAAAGCTGCACTGTGGGTTCAAATGAGTGGCTTTCTCTCTGCAAGTATTAAATTGATGATCATGAAAGTATTAAATTGATGATCATGAAAGTATTAAATTGATGATCATGAAACTTTTCACTAATGTTTACCAGGGACATGTACAAATTTTCACACACAATTTTATCAAAATCCATTATGGTCATGTGGGAACCTCAAGACCACTTGGCATGGAATGAGCCTGTAGGCATTTGGGAGTGATGCGCTGATCCAGATGGAAGGCACACACAGCTTGAACACCCAGTTTACACAACACTGTGCTACTAATTAACAAGAGAAAGTGCCAAAACAGAGTACAAAGACCTTAAAATGACAAAATATATCCGCCTGTAACAGTCAGTTGTTGCTTGTTCTTTTCTGGACAATCTTCAGGTCACCGCAGTCCTTCGGTGTACAGCACAGTTCTGGCATATTTTGCAGGTAAATGTTGAGTGGTTTCTGATAAAATTTTCTGTCCTGATGTAAATTGAATACATTGTCAGACTTGACAATAAATTTTGAAGATGAAACTTTTACTGAACGCAGTATATTTTAACACTGTCCTATCTATATATCTATGTACATACTCTGCAAGTGACTGTGCAGTGTGTAACAGAGGGTACCCTGTACCACCACTAGTCATTTACCTTCCCGTTTAACACGCAGATATAGAGTGAGGGCAAAAAAACAGCTAATTATGTCTCTGTATGGTCTCTAATTTCTCATAGCTTCATGGTCCTTACATGAAATGTATGTTGGCAGCAGTAGGATTTTTCTGCAATCAGCTTCAAATGCCGGTTCTCTAAATTTTTTAATAGTGTTCCTCAAAAAGAATGTCACTTTCCGTCCAGGAATTCCCATTCGAGTCCCTGAAACATCTCTGTAACACTTGCATTGTTTGAGCCTACCAGTAACAAATTTCACAGCCTGCTTCAGTACTGCTTCTATGTCTTCCTTTAATCCAATCCCAAACACTCAAGTAGTACTCAAGAACAGGTCACATTAGTGCCCTATATGCAGTCTCCTTTACAGAGTAACCACACTTTTCTAAAATTCTCCCAATAAACCAGTCGGCCATTTGCCTGACCTACCACAATCCACACATTCTCATTCCATTTCGTATCGCTTTGCAACATTACAACCAGATATTGAAACGATGTGGCTGTACAAGCAGAATACAAATAATGCTGTATATGAACATAATGAGTTTGTTTTTCCTACTCAGCTGTATTAACTTTCATTTTTCAACAGTTACATCTAGCTGCTGTTCATCACAGTAACCATAATTTTTGTCAGTCATCTTGTATCACCCTACAGTAATTCATCTTTGACACATTCCCATACATGACTGTATCATCAACAAATAACTGCAGATTGCTGCCCACCCTGTCTGCCAGATCATTTGTGTGTGCATAAAATAATAGCAGTGCTGTCGCACTTCACCGAGTCACACATACCAATACCTTTGACTCTGGTGAACACTAGTTGTCCAGGACAACGTACTGGGTTGGATTACTTACGAAGCCTTAGAGCCACTCACATATCTGGGAACCTTTACCATATGTTTGTACCTTTGGCAAGTCTGCAATGAGGTACCATGTTAAATATTTCCCCAAAGTTGAGATATATGGAATCTGCTCACTGCCCTTCATCCATAGTTAACTGTACACCATGTGAGAAAAGGGCAAGCTGAGATTCATACGAGTGATTCTTTCTAAAAATGCACCGATTTGTGGTCATCGAGGTCATCGGTCTCGTCGGATCAGGGAAGGAAGGGGAAGGAAGTCAGCCGTGTCCTTTGAGAGGAACAATCCCAGCATTTGCCTGGAGTGATTTAGGGAAATCACAGAAAACCTAAATCAGGATGGCCGGTTGTGGGATTGAACCATTGTCCTCCCGAATGCGAGTCCAGTGTGCTAACCACTGTGCTACCTCGCTCGGTGCTAGGTAAGGGGCCAATGCCTTAGAGCACTCTTTCTAAAACTAAATTGGGATTCCCTCTCTGCCTGGTGACTTTTGTTTGTAACTCTTTCAGTTGTATGTCTAAACAAAGGACTACTATTGCTGTGTTGTCGTATGGAACTTGATGCAATGGTCAAACAACAGTATGTTCGTATGATTCTCCTGTGTGAAAGATTTAAAACTTCAACTTTTGTTTTACTATCTTTGACTAACGCAACAGACTGGTCAGTGACTGGATGGAAGCCTTAGACCCACTTAGCAATTTTATCTAGGACCAGAATTTTCTTGGGTTCTTGGTTAGATCGTTTGCTAAGCTATGGTGACAGTAGTTCTATGCTTCATGCATAGATCTGCTCACAGGTGCATGAATCTCTCTCAACCTTTGACTGTTGTCATTTGTGCTTTCTCTTTTGAACCAAGTGTGCAACATCCCTTCCTTCCTCAACATTTTCCAAATTTTGTTGTTAAACCGTGGTGGGTCTTTTCCATCCTTAATCCACTTCCTAGGCACATACTTGGCTAGAGCACAATTTACAATCTGCTTAAACTTTGCCCACAATTCCTCTACATCCATCTTACTTGAACTAAATAATGTCAGTTCATTTTCAAAGTGACATACCAACTACTGCTGTTTCTAACAAAAACTCTCTCCTAGCGTTCTTGACTGATTTATTAACTTTCATAACGATAGTCGTTATGATTAAATCATGATCTCTAATTGCTGTATCTATACTGATGCTATTGAAAGGGTCCAGCCTGTTTGTAGCTACAATGCCTGAGATATTTCCATTGCATTTGGGCTGCTGAACTAGCTGCTCAGGACATGTTATTGGAAAAAATGTTCCGAAGTACTTCACAGGACTATCAGTATGCACCCTCTGCAATGAATGCATAGACATCAGAGTCAAGGCTTATTAGGTTAAAGTCACCTCTAACTAGTACTGCATGAGCGGAGTATTTACATGCTACTGACTATAGACTTTTTTGAATGACCCTAAGACTGTCACAGCCATATTGGGTAGCCAGTACAAACATGCGACAGTTAACTTGGTTTCACGTAGACCTGTTACATGTGATGAGGTAACTTCCTGTCACACTCAATTTCAACCTCAGTAGAGACAATATTTTTATCAAATGCAATGAGAACTCGCCCACCTATGCCCTCTAATCTGCCTCTCCGATATACATTCCATGACGTGCTGAATGTCTCAGAGCTTTGCACTTCAGGCTTTAGCCATCTCTCAGTTCTAAGAATAATTTGAGCATGAGATCTTTTCTGGATGCAGTAAATTTGGAAACTTACCGTTCACTAATAAAATTTTGACAACCAGTGTCTTTACTTTAAACACAATCTGGTGTCCCTATCTGTGTTGTTGGAATGTCAGTCATGAACTTAGGTACATCAGATGTGCTTTGAGTAGATTATACATATATAATTTGTTGCATAGATACATAGTGAAGAGATCAAAGATGTAGAAGAGGGCATCAAACCAGAATACATAATACAATTTTTTGAAAAAAGGTGTACGCTAATGTTCCTTCTACAGATCCTAAGTAAAATGGTGCTCATGGTTTTGGAATATGAAACATTTTTATTTAACAGATAACAACAATCTTGTTATACTTACATGGATGTGGTATCTGTTATTTCAGACATGTCCAAAAGAACAGACTCCAGTGATGACCTGCAGCCATCTAGAACGAAATTAGAATTATATGTTAATACCTTCGGCTGCTGACGAGCATTGATATATATCAATGGGGACAGGTGAGAATGTGTGCCCCGACTGGGACTTGAACCTGGGATCTCCTGCTTACATGGCAGATGCTCTATCCATCTGATCCATCGAGGGCACAGAGGGTGGTGTGACTGCTGGGACTATCTCGTGCACACCTCCCGCGAGACCCACAGTCTCACCTTATATGTCCACACACACTACATTCGTAGTGTCCCTACCCAACACAGTCATTAGTTGTGCAGACATTCTTACCAAGTCCCATAAGCGTTCGGGTAATATATGTGCATCCGCACAGAAGAAGGAGGTCGTGGCCGGTATTGCCGGAACTATATACTTACATGGGTATGGTGTCTGTTCTTTCAGATATGTCCAAAAGAATAGACACCATATTTAAACAAGTATATAGTTCTGGCAACACCGGCCATGACCTCCTTCTTCTGTGCAGATGCACACACATTACTCAAACTACTACGGGACTTGGTAAGAATGTCTTCCACAAGTAATGAGTGTGTTGGGTAGGGACAGTACGAATGTAGTGTGTGGACATATAAGGTGACACTGTGGGTCTCACGGGACGTGTGCGCGAGATAGTTTCTGCAGTTGCACTATCTTCTGTGCCCTCAGTGGCTCACATGGATAGAGCGTCTGCCATGTAAGCAGAAGATCCCGGGTTCGAGTCCTGGTCGGGGCACACATTTTCACCTGTTCCCATTGATATATATCAACGCCAGTCAGCAGCTGAAGGTATTAATATAAAATTCCAATGATCTTGTTGAGACACTGGAGATTCTGGTTATGAGTTGAGCATCTTTTTAGTGTATCCAAAGTAACATTCAGATGTATGTTAATATGGACTCGCAAATAGAGGCTAGCAATTATTGGTGAAGGTTTGGATAAACACACACATTTATTTTACATATATTTCATTTAACCTTACTTTAATGTCATATTAAAAATAAAACTCCATTTTTGTGCTACATAAACCAAATTAAGTTTTATATATTCTTCACTTGGCAGATATTCACATAGAGCTTGTCATAAAAACAGTAAAAGCTTTGCTGTGTGATGTGTGACAAATGAATGACATGACCAGTATTTGAATTTCTTCCATATCAAGGGAATAAAACTGTGATATTGAACTGCTGTTTACTTAATGAAGAAGTATAATTTTCATAAAAAATAAGTTCCTCAAAATTGGGAATAAGACTTAACAGAATTCCACATTTGGAATGTAACACCTTCTCCACTGGTGCACTAGACTGACACAAAAACTGGTTAGTCATTAGGAGTTGGGTGACTCTCAGAAAATCAGTGTCCCCACAAGTGCTGGCCTTCTGTCATTGGTGGCGGCGGCGGCGGCAGCGGCAGCAGCAGCAGGAGGAGTAGTAACAGTTTTATTTCTCTATAGTTCTGCTTTACAAGGATACTGGAGACTTCTTGGTATTGAAATATAAGAATAACAAAGATAAAGTAATTTACATGTACAAACTTAAGCCTAAAACAACAAGGATGGGACAAGCGTTTGATGATGACCTTATAATAGTAGCCATCGTGGCATTTGCCTGAATTAATTCTGGGAAACCATGGAAAACATAAATGAGGATGCCTAGATGAAGATTGGAGTCTCCCCCTTCCAAATACAAGGCCACTCTGTTTAAAAACAATGTTACCTGATTTGGTCCTTCAATGTATAGAATGTTTGGGTTAACAGGTACCTTTTAACTACCTTTTTAAGTTTATCAGTTTCTTTAATCTCATCTGGTACTTTATTTTACGGTTCTTTTTCTTGATAGAAAATGCTGTTTAGAGTTTTATATTTATTTTTTCTTGATAAATGTATGTTCATTCTAGATACTGTTTTGTGGTCATGGACAGAGCTGTTTGTGCATTAATTACCAATGTTATTTTTGCGTTGGTTGACTGTTCTGTCAGTTCTTGATAAAATATTTTATATTACATGTTATTTTTGATGTGTACAACTTTTTGGTAAATGTATTCACATGGTGCAGTTTAAATCCCTACTGTTTTGAACAGACCTTTATGACGTGCATGACTAATATTTTTGGTTGTTATTCTCTGCAGTGTGGAATCTGTTAATATTTTGCATATTTGGTCCCCAGAAAAGAATGCCACAGCTAGGAACTGAGTGTACATATGAATAGTATGAATAGTGTGTAACTTAAAACAGGCAGTTATGCACTGGTGACAGGATTCTAATGACATAATTATAATTACAATGTTTTGTTTTCAAGTATGTTTGTGTGTTCACATGATGTCAACTAAAAATAAATATTTATTACTAGAAATTTGGCATTTGTTACACTGTCTGTAGAGGTGCCATCTACATGTAATTTAATATCATCATTTTTGCCTCTTCTAGCTGAAATTAATGGCATTCGTTTTCTTTATGTTCAGTATCACTTTATTGCTTATTGACCAAATCCAACTTTCCTTGAGGGTTCCATTTGCTTTCTTTGCAAATAGTTTTCTTATTTTCTCAGTGACTATAACATTAACCCCATGGCCACCACTAGTAGGAGAATCATTGAAGTATATATCAGGAACAGAATGCTACCTTGAGGAACTCTTACATCAATTTATTCTGGCTCTGATAAATATTCTACTAAAACTTACTTGAGGTGTGCATTATTTCAGCTCTTTGTATCATATCTTCTAGGTGTGGTCAGAACTAGTCATTAGCTGCCCTTCTTTTACCTAATGCTTCCAGTTTATTTAGTAGAATCTTATGGTCAACAGTATCAATAGCCTTTGAAAGATCAAAATATGCCTGTGAGTCATTCCTCTTCATCAAGAGCATCAAGTACCACTTTAGTGAGTTATTCTGTGGCTGATTCCGTACTTCTGCTGCCTTGGAAACCAAACTGCGGTACACTTAAAAGGTTGTATGTATTCAAGTAACTCGCTGATCTGATTTTCGTAATTGATTCTGTTAGTTTTGAGAATGGTGACAGCAGTGAAATGGCGCAGTGATTTTCTGTCTTCTGCATTATCTTTCTTTAGCAGAGGTACAACTCCAGCCTGTTTCAAATAGGCTGGAAATTTTGCAGGTGTAAAGGATTCTTTTGTTATGTTTGTTAATGGAACTTGTATAAACTCTATGCATTGTTTCAGTACACACATTGGTACTTCATCTAAGCCTACTGACTTCATGCTCTGTAGTTGGTAGCAACATCTTTGTACTTCCTGTATCATTATTTACAGATGATGTATTTGTTTGTGGGAATTTATGCAGTAACTTCTCTAAAATACTTGAAAACTGCTCATTCACGTAGTTTGTGTCGTTGTACCATTTATTACTTTATCCTCCCTCCCTGCTTCCCTCATCAGTATATTACTACATCTTATTTGTCTCTCTGTTTCCTTATTTATGAGATCCCAGACTGCTTTGCTATTATCCTCTGCAGTGTGTTATTTTGTCATTAATTGATTTTTTTTTTTTTTTTCATCAGTCCTATTCCTATAAATTTTTCTGTGCCAGTGATAGAAATTGAAGAATTTTGGAACTTAATTACTTTTTCATGGAACTCAGGTACTTGTGATTTGGGAGGACTGTGTAATACCTGCTGTTATCCATTTGTTTTTGTGAGACATTGCCACTGGTAGTGATGTGTGTCCTTTCAGAAATGTCTTTTCAAAGTGCAACGTAAAGAATATTAAGAATTTAGAGAATTTCACATCTGCATTGGTTTCTCTATACGTTTTGTCCCAGCTTTGGTTTACTAGTTCTTTTGAAAAATCTTTCATTTTGAGTCCTGATGCTTGCCCTTTATAAGCTAGCAGTTTTGGGAATTTTTTGTACCTGATTTTTACTGTTGTTGTTTGGCAGAACTGGTGTGATAGTTGAAGATCTTTTATAGCTACATCACACTTCTCCCTATCTGTATTTTTTGCCACATGCTCAGTTACTGATATAGTTATTATAGGCTCCCTTGTTCTGACGTGTTCTACATCCTGGAGGACCTCCTCACTATGGATCAATTGGAATGAAATTAAATTAAATCTAATCTAATCTAATCTAATATGATCTTATCACATTCTTAACCAATAGGGACCTGCCAAAACTCTGAAGGATATTGTTAAGTGTGCTACTACTTTAATTTGAAATTTGTGTTTGTCTCCTCACAAAATTAATATAATATACAAAGATGATGTGACTTACCAAACGAAAGCGCTGGCACGTCGATAGACACACAAACATACACAAAAAATTCACGCTTTCGCAACAAACTGTTGCCCCATCAGGAAAGAGGGAAGGAGAGGGAAAGACGAAAGGATGTGGGTTTTAAGGGAGAGGGTAAGGAGTCATTCCAATCCCGGGAGCGGAAAGACTTACCTTAGGGGGAAAAAAGGACAGGTATACACTCGCGCGCGCACACACACACATATCCATCCACACATACAGACACAAGCAGACATATTTAAAGACACACGCACACGCACACATATGTGTGCTTAAATATGTCTGCTTGTGTCTGTATGTGTGGATGGATATGTGTGTGTGTGCGAGTGTATACCTGTCCTTTTTTCCCCCTAAGGTAAGTCTTTCCGCTCCCGGGATTGGAATGACTCCTTACCCTCTCCCTTAAAACCCACATCCTTTCGTCTTTCCCTCTCCTTCCCTCTTTCCTGATGAGGCAACAGTTTGTTGCGAAACCTTGAATTTTGTGTGTATATTTGTGTTTGTTTGTGTGTCTATCGACCTGCCAGCGCTTTTGTTTGGTAAGTCTCATCATCTTTCTTTTTGGATATATTTTTTCCACGTGGAGTGTTTCCCTCTGTTATATATATATATACTCCTGGAAATTGAAATAAGAACTTAGTACAGTGTATATCCACCTTTCGCAGCAATGCAGGCTGCTATTCTCCCATGGAGACGATCGTAGAGATGCTGGATGTAGTCCTGTGGAACGGCTTGCCATGCCATTTCCACCTGGCGCCTCAGTTGGACCAGCGTTCGTGCTGGACATGCAGACCGTGTGAGACGACGCTTCATCCAGTCCCAAACATGCTCAATGGGGGACAGATCCGGAGATCTTGCTGGCCAGGGTAGTTGACTTACACCTTCTAGAGCACGTTGGGTGGCATGGGATACATGCGGACGTGCATTGTCCTGTTGGAACAGCAAGTTCCCTTGCCGGTCTAGGAATGGTAGAACGATGGGTTCGATGATGGTTTGGATGTACCGTGCACTATTCAGTGTCCCCTCGCTGATCACCAGTGGTGTACGGCCAGTGTAGGAGATCGCTCCCCACACCATGATGCCGGGTGTTGGCCCTGTGTGCCTCGGTCGTATGCAGTCCTGATTGTGGCGCTCACCTGCACGGTGCCAAACACGCATACGACCATCATTGGCACCAAGGCAGAAGCGACTCTCATCGCTGAAGACGACACATCTCCATTCGTCCCTCCATTCACGCCTGTCGCGACACCACTGGAGGCGGGCTGCACGATGTTGGGGCGTGAGCGGAAGACGGCCTAACGGTGTGCGGGACCGTAGCCCAGCTTCGTGGAGACGGTTGCGAATGGTCCTCGTCGATACCCCAGGAGCAACAGTGTCCCTAATTTGCTGGGAAGTGGCGGTGCGGTCCCCTACGGCACTGCGTAGGATCCTACGGTCTTGGCGTGCATCCGTGCGTCGCTGCGGTCCGGTCCCAGGTCGACGGGCACATGCACTATATATATATATATATATATATATATATATATATATATATACACTACCATTAATTTATTGAAAAAAGTATCCAAAGTACCACTGGGATACTAATGCATGCACGAAATGATTAATTTCTTGGTGTTACCAAGCCTTGTTAATGCAATAGGTGATATTTCAAAGTGTTGTTACACTTACTGTATTAAGATCATGGCTTGATTTCAACTGTTTCTCTTCTCTGCTATAAATCCATGATCCTCTGCCCTTTGAAGTAATTTTACAGTAAGAGTCTGTCATTTCACACAGTGATAATACCACTAACTGGATTTCTGTCTCCATAAACCAGTGCTCACTGACACAAGCTACTGTGCAGTTCAAAGACTGTAATTCAGCTTCAAACTTTTGTATTTTATTTTTTATTGATTGTATGTTGTGATGAAGGGTTTTTAAGTCTTTGAAATGTCCCATGTTGCTTTCTCCAGTGATTTCTTTTTCTTTGATATTTAGTGTGTGTTGGTGTGTTAGATTCTAATCTTAGAGTGATGGTTTCAGAGTTTAAGCTGCTGGAGATACTACTTAGGCAGGGGAACCTGTTGTCTGCATTCACCGTAAAAAAAATCTACTTCTGCTACTTGGGATGACAGGTATTTGATGGTTCGTTTTCAGAGATTCACCCCCTATAATTTCAGGAATCAACTGCACCAACCTTCCCTTCCCAGTCCTGTTGAGGTGTTGGCCATGCCTAGTGAAACCCCATCTATTGATATTGTCAACACACCAGAGCAACATATGACAATTTGGCTGCCTTCAGTGCCATCTCTTACCCCACCCAAATAATATACAATATGTGGCTACATATTGTTGACAGAAATCTGTAATATTGCATAACACTTGGTGTCTTACTGTGGCTAAACAGTGTTGTCGGGTGTGTAGATTGCTTGCCATGTGATCACAATTCCATCCCAACACTGAGAGAGATGCAAGGCACACTAAGAAACAGTGTTCATATACGTATATACCACTTGCATCATGTCTAGTTGTTAACACGCTGAGCAAACTGCCAAGTAAAATCCTTGGGTATTGTAGTAAAGATAGATTTTTATCTATTTGATATATTATAATTTAAAAAAGTAACATGTCTGTAGATTCAATGATAGAACATCCATGTTTAAATTTAAATTTTGGGAAGGCAGTCTGCTTATTTGTATTTAGTAATAAAGCCACTGGATCTTTTATGGACAGGTTGACAAACATTTAACCATGATTTTAAGGGATATTTAGTTGCAATAAATTTAAACTGCATAACTACATTGCATTTTCTTGGAACAGATGATATATACAGGGTGGAGAAAACTTGTCATGAAATTTTAACCCTGGATAGCCGATGCCAGTAGAAAACAAAATTACTAATTGTGTGTAGGTTGACAATGCGCAATTTTTAGAATACGGAAAATTGGTGCCACGTGCTCCAATTGGCCAAGGTATTGCCCTGTTGCCAGATGCTCTGCCTGCAGGAGATCACGATGTATCCAAGGCAGCCCACATGCTCAGTGGTAGTGTGCCGGCCTTCCACTCTGGGGGCGGATCCGCTGGGGTCCTGACACATCCATTGTAGTTTTGTGATAAGATGTGCTGGGAACAAACCTGTCAACATCTGTTAGTTCAAATACAGAAAGTCTTTTACAAATTGTGTTGGCCCTAAAAGGGGCCTTTTTTTTTGTAGCTAGGACATTGTTTACTTAGAGCAAGTGCTTGAACTGGCGAACCTCTAACACGACACAAGCTTGGTAGTGTCGAACGGTATTGTGCTGAACTCTTTCAAAGATTCCTCACATAGCCCTGATGTCATTGGTGGCATGTTGAATTCACACCATTAATTCCTCATTGTTTCTAGGTGGCTCGCATCTGGGTGGGTGAACTAGAATCTTGAAGAATCCCCACAGGAAAAAGACCGGTGTCGTGAGGTCTGGTGATCGCGGGGGCCATGTCACAAGAGCAACTCTTCCAATTACCCGGCCGTCAAAGAGTTCATTTAAATATCTGCACACAGCACAACTGTTGTGTGTGGGCGCCCCATCATACTGCAACCACATGTGTAGCCGTATGTCCAGGGGAACATCTTCCAGCAGGCCGGGTAGAGTTTCTTGCAAAAAGTGAAGGTAATTTGCCTTGGTAAGTCAAGGAGGTAGACTGACCAGCTCAATCAGATGGTCACCCACAATGCCTGCCCAAATGTTGAGTGCAAATAGTTCCTGATGTCTGTGAACGTACATGGTGTAACGATTTCCTCTTGCCCATTAATGAATGTGTCAAGTGTTGTAAAGGCAATCCTGATGGAAGGAGAAGGAGAAAGAGAAAACAGTTCGTTTATTTACATAATGTGGAAAGGGAGCTATTTATCTGAAGTTCAGGATGGCATGATCATTGGCTTTTCGGCCAATGGTGGAATGAAGAATGGGGACTAATACCGATGGAAGATCTTGAGCCACTGTTGGATGGTCAACTGCAGATGAAGTTTCTGATGGTGTTGCTGCTTCTGATGCTGTTGCTACTGCCATTGAAAGTAGGTGGACAGTAGTTGCAGGTTTGACAGCTATGTTTTTGAGATTCCATGATCACTGTTGCTGCGCCAGAAGTTTACGGTTGGGTCTCCTATACTTGCCACTGATGGCAGGGGAGTTGGGATGTTGTTTACAGAGCAGTTTTTATTATTTCAGCACCCATGGCTTCTTTACCCTTGGTATTTCAGTGCAGACCATGAGTTGTAAAATTCTAGCTTACAGAACTGTCAACTGGCGTGAAAGAGTCATTGGGAAATAATTTATCATTTTTTGTAGTTTCCTGTTAGTAATCAACATAAGTATGCATCTATCTTTGGAGACTATGTCTACCTGTACATGCACTTTGTTTTTCCTTGGCACGATGGCATCTACGAGCAGGACAATGCAACGTGTCAAACAGCTCGCAGTGCACACATGATTTGAAGAGCACCAGAAAGAGTTTACTGTACTCCCCTAGCCACCAGATTCCTTGCATGTAAACCCAATTGAGAATTTGTGAGATCACCTCAGTTGGGCTGATCATGCCATGGGTCATCAACTGGGAAATGTAGCCCTACTGGCCACAGCACTGGAGTTGGTGTGGCTCCACATCCCTGTCAGTGTCTTAAAGATCCTCGTTGATGCTCTTCCTGCGTGTCTCACAGTGGTCCACACTCCAAAGGAATAGTCAGTCAAGCTTTTGACAGGTGGTCATTAGATCTACACACGCACTGACGCGACGCGACGCGACGCGACGCGACGCGACGCGACGCGACGCGACGCGACGCGACGCGACGCGACGCGACGCGACGCGACGCGACGCGACGCGACGCGACGCGACGCGACGCGACGCGACGCGACGCGACGCGACGCTCTCTCTCTCTCTCTCTCTCTCTCTCTCTCTCTCTCTCTCTCTCTCTCTCTCTCTCTCTCTCTCACTCACATTGCGGAAGATCGCTTATGCATGGTTTACATCCTGATTTAATATTCTAGATTTGCATATTTCACTGATTGTATCAGTACCCATTTGTATTGTGGTACATTGTGAAATTTCAGACATTCGCGAGTGCTTCGATAAACTGCTACTGTTATCGTCAGTTGTCAACTTAAACTACTTCTGCTCTCTTAAATTTTTTTTTTTAGAAATGTATGCTTATCCTCATTGAAAACAATAGTTCTCTAATATCATTGTATGATTACATGAGAAATGGGTTATTTAAGAGAATTTTCGGATGCTTACAAAACTATATTTTCATAATTTACCAATAAAAGTGCTTTCGGATAACTTATTTCCTAGCAAATTAGCGTTTTTGGTTCAGTTACTGCCAAAGAATAGATTACCCTGAATTTCATAGTATATCAACCCAAAATAATGTGCATTTTTGAGAATTTTCGGAAGATATCCTTGTGTTGCACATAATCTAATTTGTAGTAGAGTCGTTTGTGATTTAGTTACTGTAGCAGATATTCTAACAAACATGTTTTTCCCTTAATGAGAAATATATATTATCTACGTTTACACCAAATTAACTCTATTTTCAAGTTTGATAATAACTACAACTAACCAACCTCAAAAAGTTATAGGAAATTAGTAATTTTTACCACGCTTCAATTCTTGTAGGAAATTAGTAACTTTTTAGCTCAACAGATATAAAAGATAATCAGCAGGCATAGTTTAAATTTATTTGTTCACTGTCCAGTAAAACATTGCACCAGCCAAAATGCAGCCCCACTGTGAATCATGTTTCTGTACATGGAAAGAGTTGGTTCACATTTGTAAGCAACTGAAAATTGCCCTGACCACTGCCAAATGATTGGCAGCTGCTGCAGATCAGTGTGTTGGAAGAGGTCCCAGGAGCCATGCACCTCTAATACCAATACCAAAGGTACCCCAAGTACTGTCTACTCCTGTGGACCCTGTCTCCTCTGCAGAAAGTGTGAGATCTGTCATTATTCATTCACTTGACCGTGAGTAGCATGTCAATGGTAGATCCAGACACCCTGTATAGTTTGGATCGAGGGAAGACTCAGGGTGTTTAGCAATCCCCATAACTAAGTAGTTCGAGGTGCTGTCTTTCACTGAAACGGACAAAATGGAACTCAGTTCTTCTGTCTTGCAGAAACCTGTTTCGTCCACTGTTAAGATGAGATAAATTCTAGAGGATAGGGTCTATTAATCACTGGCAGTTCGAACATATGGCAAATGTTGGTATCCCTTTGGGAAATGGCAGCAAGGGACAGGAAAGGACACCAGGTGCACTGAGTCTGTGTCTGTGTGTGTGTGTGTGTGTGTGTGTGTGTGTGTGTGTGTGTGTGTGTGTGTGTGTGTGTGTGTGTGTCACTCATTCAACATGTTGAAGAGGATATTGCACCCTCTGAGGGAAAAGGGTGCAAGCAGCTTCAGATTGTGGCACACATTGAATCCAGATAATGATAGTTGCAGGAAACCCAGAAGTATCAGTCTAAGAGCAAAAGAAATGTCTCCCACAGATGAGAGTATCACAATCGTAGTGGTCAACTGCTGAATCATTCACAACAAACTGCCAGAGTTTGAAGCACTTCCGAAAAGCAGTGAAGCTCTCATAATACTAGGTAAATAAAGCTAAGTGTGTATCAAAAGGCTTGACTAATGGAGAATGGAGGTGCTGTATGTGTCACTGTAGGCAAGGAACTTAAATCCACTGAGATAGAAATTGAAGTTGCTTGAGAGATCGTTTGGGCAAGACTCATATCAGGGGTGGACATAAAATGCTAACTGGATTCTCCTATCCCCCACCAGTCTCATCTCCTGATGTAACCAAAAACCTTAGAGAAAACATCAGTTGGCTTATGTTTTAGATCCCTAAACATACTGTAATTATTGGTGGAGACTTTAAACACCCAACAAGCAATTGGGAAAATTGCAGTTGTGGGTGGTGGGGGTGATAACACATCCTGTGAAACATTACTAAATGCCTTTTCTGAAAACTACCTAGAACGAATAGTTGGGAATCCCACTCATGATGGAAATGTATTGGATCTAATGGCAAAAAATAGATCTGACCTCTATAGGATGACCACACTGAAACTGGTATCTGTGACCATGACGTGATTGTGCTAACAATGATTACCAAAGTACAAGGGACAATTAAAACAAGTAGAAAGATACATATGTTCAGTAAACTACATAAAGTCAATGGTGTCATGTCTCAGTGAGGAACTTCATACTTCAGCACAGTGCAGGAACATGTAGAGGAACTCTGGCTCAAGTTTAAAAGAATAGTTGACCATACACTGGATAGATATGTATCCAGTGGAACAGTTAAAAATGGGAGGGAACATTCATAGTATACAGTCACTGTAAAGAAACTTCTAAAGAAACAAAGATTATTGCATAATAAGTGTAAAACAAAGCATAGGACTACAGATAATAGAGATAATGAATGAAATGTGTTTGGCTATCAAGACAGTAGTGCATGTAGCCTTCAGTGACAGCCGTAGAACACATTCAGAGCTCAAACATGATGAGGTATTTTGAACGAAATAGCCTCCTTCACGCCAGCCAGCATGGATTCCAAAAATGTCAATCATACGAAACCCAACCTGCATTATTCTTACATGGCATACTGAAAGCTTTGAATCCATGTGGTTGGGTAGATACTGTACCCACACATATTGTCAAAAGTTTGATCGTATGGGGTATAACATTAAATTTGTGACTGGGTTGAGGACTTCCTGACAGGGAGGACACAGCATGTTATCTTGGATGGAGAGTCATTGTCAGATGTAAGAGTAACTTCGGGTGTGCCCCAGGGAAGAGTTTTAGGGTTGATGTGTTAATGTTGTGTGTTGATGATCTTGTGGACAACATTAATAGTAAATTCAAACTTTTTGCAGATGATGCAGTTATCTATAATGAAGTACTCTATTAAAGAAACTGCATAAATATTCAGTCAGATCTTGATAAACTTTCAAATTGATGCAAATACTGGCAACTTGCTTCAAATATTCAGACATTTAAAATTGTCCACTTCACAAAATGAAAAAAAAAAAAAAATACAGTGTCCTATGATTATAATGTCAATGAGTCATAGTTGGAATTGGTCAACATGTACAAATATATGGGTGTAACACTTTGTAGGGACATAAAATGGAATGATCACATAGGCTCAGTTTTTAAAGCAGATGTTAAAGTTCAGTTTGTTTGTAGAACACTGGGGAACTGCAATCAGTCAACAAAGGAGATCATTTACAAAACACCTCATGTGGCCCATTCTAGAATACTGCTGAAGTGTATGGGGCCCCATACCGTATAGGACTTACAGAGAGTATTGAACATATACGGAGAAGGGCAGCACAAATGGTCACATTTTTGTTTGGTCCATGGGAGATTATTAGAGTGATACCAAAGAAATTGAACTGGCAGACTCTTGAAGACAGATGTAAATCATCCCAAGAAAGTCCAATAAGAAAGTTTCAAGAACCAGCTTCAAATGCTCAGTCCAGGAATATATTACAACCTTCTAGAGATGGCTCACACACATAGGCTTTGTGAGGGAAAGATTACAGTAATTACTGCATGCACAGAGGCATTCAAACAAAGATTATTCTCATACTTCATATGAGAATGAAACAGGAAGAAACCCAATAACTGGTACAAAGGGACATAACCTTTGCCATGTGCTTTGCAGTGGTTGTGGAGTAAGAACCACTTACCTATTGGGAGGGGGGGGGGGGTGTTACTGTGATGTGTGAATTCACAGATTTTATTCATATAGCATTTGAGAATGAAAGCACTTAGTGACATTGAACAAACTTGGTATATGACTTCAAGCCATTACAAAACCTTTTCTCTAACAACCCTCATAAAATGATGAAAGGAAAAAAGTTTAATACTTACTACATTTTCACTGTTCATGCAGTAAAGCTTCTGCACCAAGCATGACGTTTTAATTTATTACCTCTGTGCTACTTACTGTGTTCAGGACGCACTTTGCAGGAAGCATTCACATGTACCACTGACTATACATGCAAAATTATACCACTGCAGGACACACAGTTCAGCACATAGGTTGTTGTTAATACTGAGATGCGTCAAAACTGCCACATCATGCAAGACTTCTAATTTATTATTACTTCAGTACTAGCAGTATTTGTGACATACTTTGTGGACAGTATTCACCTATATTACTTACTAACTATACTCATTGTGTGACACACAGTTCAGGAGATAAGATGTCATAAACAATGAGCTACATGAAAACAAAACTCCAGGGCCAAATTAGCTACACATGCAGGTGTAGTATGTTTACAGATGTGTATGACACTTGGTAAAATTGTGCGAAATATATGTGATGTGCATATTCTGGCAAAGTGGTTGGTAAAAAACATCTCCTAAATACCTGGATGGATATCAACCAAACTTTATGCACATGTGTACATACTATCTGAAGAGAAGTACTGAGAAGACCTTTTATTTTTATCTCTTCATTTTCTTTGACTTCCTAACTGTGATGGGAGTTACATGCATCTGACTAACTATATTGCTGCTAAACTATGCAAATAAGGGCTGTCGGATGACTCAATGAGCATGTACTGCGAGTTTTCCCTGCAGCTGTTAAAAAATGTCTTGAAGATATTAGTAACTTTTCAGGCTTCACTATATTTCCCTTGTGACTTAATTCTTTAAGATGTTGACTCTGCTTTTTTCCCAGTCCCTCTTTTTATAACTTGTCAAATGTTTTTTCCATTGTTGTTGGAGCTGTCAGTTTCAGATTTTATATACATAGTTTCGAAGTTCTAATGCCATTTTTTAAAAAATGTTACAGTACAATCTATAGTTCTTTTTTCTTGTGGAATCATCAGATATTCTGTGATTTGTGTTATTTTCTCTTTTTTCTACATGAAATTCTGATCCCTTTGGTATTCCAGGGTTTTCTTTTAGTAGCCTGAAGAGTGTTCCTTATGGTTTTTGGAAGTACAGCTTCAAAGGATGACATAAATTCATTGGAGAACAGGTTAAGCTTATTTTTAATATTTCTTCCCATTTATATGATACTCCAAAGAATCCACTGCCAGTAAAGAGCAAAAGTTTCTGTGGCATCATTATTGACTGATGTAACAGATTTAAAGGAATGTTCAGTTTCATCACACAGGTTGATGTCACTCACTGTAAGCAGGTGTCTTATGATCTCATAGTTGATTGAGGATTTGGCTTCCAAGGGAACATTCCCAGGTGTAAATAGATGATCTGGTGAAACATACTCCAAAAGGTAATGTGGAATGTTAGCTTTAGAGGGAATATCTTCGAAACCATGATACATAAAAACTTGTGTTACATACAAAAGTTTAAATGTGATTGACATTCTTGAAAATTGTGTAACAAACTTTTGTAATTAATTTTGAAAAATTAAAAATTTTGTTAGAATATAAAGTAAAGCAGCTTTCATGATGCATACATCCATGTGTAATAAAGCTGGTTTCTGAAATACAGTTTTAGGAAAATAAGCTTGAGGCCTACAGTTTGCTGTCTCCAAGTTTTTCCAGCCTGAAATGCCATATACGCCCAATGGTTGTACTGGTCTCGTCTAGCCTTTTGGGATCACCAGACAAACAAATTCCTTGTCCTTTGGTAAGATGCTTCACATCGATCACCTCAAGAATGTAGCAATATGGATTTTTCTCCCACACTGAGAAAGAAACTTTCTTTCAAATATCTTTTGACCTGGTCAGATATTAGTTAACCAGATTTTGATCCTTTCACAACAACATTCAGGGGCTTCAAAAACAGGTTCTTGAATTCTCAGTCCAGTCCCTCCTTTAGTTTGCTTTAAGATTGTCAAAAGAGGTGTGGTCACTGTAAAAGACAGTTTTGAGCATTGTGCCTGGGGACAAGGCACTTCTTCATCTGGTGATCCCAAAAGATTTGATGGCACACGTACATTCATGGAGTATACAAGGCTCTTGCTGCTGGAAGAACATTGCAAAAACATTTTCAGATCTAGTTCTGCTGAATGATTGAGGTCAATCACCACTAAGGAATCAATATAATCAAGCTGCAGTCACTAGTGTATATAATAAATTGCTTTTGATAAGATAGTCCAACTTATAGAAATATCAGGGTACTTACAGGATCACCAACCCCAATTTCAAATCCTGCTGAATTTTGTTTTATATTGTGTTGTCTGTGGTGAGTATTATGTGAGGAAATTTCATTCATTCCGTGTGCATGAAAAAGTTATGTTTTAAACCTTTCTTTACAGATTATATTTATTGTAATGCTGTATCATAATAATGAATTTCATATTATTTTCATCTAACAAAATACATGCATTTGAAGTGGTAAACTAGAAACATAAAATGTGAACATGAAATTTAAAATAACATTTTAGAACAGAAAAAAATTAAAATAAATAATTAGAATAACAATGAATGCTTAAATAGTATAATTAGTATGCTGGAAATACTCGGACAGTACACTGTATAGGCCTACAGCTTATTTTCCAAAATTGGTATTTCAGAAACCAGCTTTATTACACTAGGATGTATGTGGCATGTGAAACCTCTTTACTTTGTTATAAAAATGTTTCAATTTTTCAAAATTAATGATGGTGAGGTATTTTGCAAAACATCAGATTATTACAAAAGCTGTTTACACAATTTTCAAGAATTTTGCTTACATTTCAATTTTTTTATAAAAACACATTTTTTATATATCATTGTTTTGAAGATATTTCCGCTTAACCTAATACGCCAAATTACCTTTTGGGTGTTTTTTACCCTTAAAAGTGAAATTGGAGAAAAACAAAAAAATGTGTACTGCATTATTTAGACCCCTCTACGTACCTATCAGGGTTCATAAAGATAGTTTTGTTAAACCAGGGAATGTTCCCTTGTTAGTCATTCAGTTGTTGTTACCTCTGTCAATGAATATATTACCAATTCAGCTCATGCAAGTACTTGCTACGTTAGTGGGAACGTTAATCACTGAAATTAGGTTAAACATTCTCACCAGCTACTCATGTTCCCCCTATTGTCAGCCTTTATCAAAAATTTGATAATGAAATCATCCATTATAATGAAATCTTTGGTTCTGGAATACAGGTTGTTTGGCTATTATAGGTACAAAAAAACGGGTGGGTAGAGGACAATGAAACCAGGAAGTAATCCTAATAAACAGAGGTCCAGAAACCGTTTGTTCCCCTGATAAGCCATATGCGCAAGTGTAGCCACACCAGTGTTAATCACTGTTAATGTATATGTCTACATTTATACTGCAGATTTACTGCTGGAATGCTACTGGTAGTTAGTTGAATACATTACTTTCATTGGTGTGAAGGGAAGAATGACCTTGAAGCAACCAGTCACAGCTGAAGTTTCGGGCTATGCCAGTAATGTGTGAGCAGCAAGGCTGCAGTGTAAGCATGACCTTACGTTCCAGGTATCAGTTTGCACAGTGAACAATACACACATTGTGCATGTGTAGCAGTAGAAGCTGTTCCTGCAGTTCTTCAGGCACAACTTGCATAAACTTTGCTATAGTAGACTATACCTCTTCTGGGGCTGAAACCAACTTGTTCATTGTAAAGGAGGTTGTGCTTATTTAAGTAATTCATTAGATTATTTTTCATTATTGTTTCTACTATTTTAGAAATGAGACAATATTGAAATTGGTCTTTAGTATTTTGAATTTTTCTCCAACATTTTGAGTATAGGTAATATTTCAGCTTTCTGAAGCATTAGGGGAGTAGCAAGAATTGCATGATTAAATAATTATGTTAGCAACTCTTTTATGGTATTTATGAGTTCTTTAAAGACATAAGCTGGGATTTCATCTAGACCTGGCAGTTTCTTATTTTTTTTAATTACTCAGCTGTTGGCAGGAGCACAATTAAGTTTGCTTGCTGGTTCCTATGAATCCAGTTGTTTTCTCCCTAAGATTTGTCATCTCCCACTTGATAGTGTTCTGAGGTGCTTTGTTTTAGCTTCCTGCCTTCAGTAATATTTTGTTGTTTGTTAGCTTCTTTGCAGCTAGCAGTACCTTTCTGTACATTTTTCTGTATTTTTCACAAAACTGCAAAAAAATTGGTTCATTTTTTTCCCTTCATTGATGCCAGTTAACTAATAGTTAAAAGAGATTTTTGATACCTTGTCGTCCTTAATTTCTTTTTGAAGTTCCAGGGAATACAGTTTTTTTATTAATCTTCAAATTGTAATTAAAATAGTGCCACGAATTTATTAGAAATTTTATTTGCATGTTTTTCTCCATACACTCCCTCTCACTTTTTATGTTGTAACTAGGCTGCAGATTTATAGAGATTTGATTTTGAGAAGACCCTTTACAATCTTTAAATTTCACTGGCTTTTTAATGTAAATATTTGTTTGTAATGAATGACAGAGATAATGTTAGATTTGAACAACTTTATTGCTTTTGTTCTATTAATATCTGTTACTGTATGGTCCATTATTGAAAAAGATTGTTTATTTAGTTTGGCCAGGCAGTTTACAAGTGGAGGTATGCCCAAACTGCACAGTATATACAGGAAGGTATCACAGACATTATTTGACTTCATTGTATTGATATTAAATCACAACAGATATTTCTTTTTGTTTCTGGGCTAGATACTGTGCCTAGTCTCTGAGTTTTGAGAAAGCTGTCTATCACCCCATTAGCAGATCAGTACATACAAAATACCATTAATTTTTCTGTCGTATTATGTTCTGTTACCCCTACAGTTGATAATTCAAAAATTTCAACTTCACTTCATACAATGAGGTCATTTCTACCTTTAAATGGAATTCTGTCTCGACATTAATGTTCCAACCTCCACCTTTTGTGCATGTTTTACTGCAGGAACAGGCCTGCTCCTGTGAGGTTAGAGCTGTATGTTCAGTTACACTTTGTTTGCACTAGTGTTCAATAATACATAACATTAAACTGTCCAATGTTTGCAATTCTACTTTCAGTTGCAGAACTTAATTTTTTAGGGATTTAATATTTCGGTGAAAGACTGTTAAACATATGGCTCCACTTATCATGGTGGTCATCTCTTCTTCATACCAAAGATTAAAGAGTCTTTCAGATGAGGTGGAGGCACATTTTTTTGCCTGTCTGTTACACTAACATTTCAGATACTGTGTTTTCAGTTTCACCTGATGTTACTACCATTTCTTCTTTTGTTGGTGTAGCTCCTGTGTCTTTCTCTGGTGCTGGTGCTGGTGCTGGTGCTGGTGCTGGTGTTAATGTGTGTGCTGTTACAGTTTCGTCTACCTTTGTAGACATTACTTCAGAGTTACGCACTGCTGCAGCAGCTGCTTTCTTTCGTAGTTGTTACTTCATATTCTAGTGCTGCTGCAGCTTCTTGATAAGTTCCCCCCAGGGGGTCCACAACTCTTTTGTGGATACGTGCGTGGCGAGAACGGGGCCCCGAGCCATTGCAGCCTTCTTTCTCTCCCGGGCTGCATTTCCTTTCCCTTCCCCTCCATGCTCCTTTCCCCTCGCCCTCTCCGCTCCCTCTCCGCTCCCTCTATTGGTGTCCTTGCTTATGTTGGCCCCCGCTATCCTCCTGGTTCTGTTGGTTTTACACTCCGGCTTTGTTGCGTAATCATCTCCTCCTTTTGGCATTCCTTGGTCCCCCTCTGGGGTTTGACCTCCATTACAAAATTTCTCCTCCGTAGTGTGAGCCATTTGGGGAAGAGCACCTTACCTAGTGTCTCCGACATGCGCCCTCCTAGTACATTCCACCTTTTCTTTCATGTCGTTGTCTGATGCTAGGGTGCATAGCCAGCACGGTAGCCAGCCCGTGTGGTGGGGTTGCTATGTACCCTTTTGGTTGAGCCCCCTGAACACACAGGGATCACACTTCTGATACCTGAGCTGTGACCACCTCATGCATGCCTTGGAGTGGTTGCTCGTCATCCTGGAGCATCGGAACTCCCGGCAATGGCCGCCGTGCCAGACGGCCCTTGCTGTGGCTGGGTGGCGCCCGTGAGGAGAGCCCCTGATCGGAGTGGGTGGTATCAGGGCGGACGCTATGCAGATGAAACGCATAAGAGTCCAAAACTCTGGCCGTTCTTCTGCGGCCGTCTCTCTGCGTGGAACTGATTCCTCAAGTGCTGCTTCTCTTGCCCCTTTGGCCTTCCCTTCCATGGCTACCCCCTGGGAAGAGGGTCAGGCCCGTTGTCTGGGGGCAAAACCTTTACCCCATTATCTAGTTTGCACCAGGACTGATGGAGATACTTTGACCAGTGTCAAACCTTTATTCTTTGTGGAACACATTGAAGACAAGTTTGGCGAAGTGGACTCCCTGAGCAAGATGCGGTAGGGTTCGTTGCTGATAGAAACTGCTTCAGCTGCCCAATCTGCGGCCCTTCATGCCTGTACCCATCTTGGCACAATTCCTGTGTCCATTACCCTTCACCAGTCTCTAAATATGGTACAAGGTGTGATTTTTCACAGGGACCTCATCCTTCAAACTGATGAGGAACTTCGGGACAATCTCGGACGGCGGGGTGTTCACTTTGTTCGGCGTGTTCAGAAGGGTCCTAAAGATAATCGTATTGATACTGGTGCCTTTATCCTGGCCTTTGAAGGGGATACCCTCCCTGAGAAAGTTAAGATTATGGTCTATCGCTGTGATGTGAAGCTGTACATCCCACCTCCTATGAGGTGTTTCAAGTGCTTGCGTTTTGGCCACATGTTCCCAGGACCCTCTCTGTGGTGACTGTGGACGTCCACTCCATGAGGGGAGTCCCTGTGTTCCCCCTCCTGTATGTGTAAATTGTCATGGTAGTCATTCTCCACGTTCACCAGATTGCCCAGTATATAAGAAAGAAAAAAAGATACAGGAGTATAAGTCCCTCGATCGTTTAACCTACACAGAGGCCCGTAAGAAATATGCACGACTGCACCCTGTGTCCATGACATCTAGTTAAGCCTTGGTTACATCTTCGCCCCTTCCTCCCCCTTCCTTACCCCAATCCCCGACCCCTCTCCTCCCCCCCCCCTCCCCTGCGGCTCCCACACCTTCTCCTATGGGCGCTGCTCCCCCTCCCCAGCCGGAAAAGCGTCCCACTCCTTCGGCGTCTGCCGGTCAAGGGCGCCTCTCCCGGGATGCCCCTTCCCGGCACCTTCCAGGTCAAAGGTCTGCTGCCGCGCGGCGACCGCGAGAGCCGCGGTCTGTCGGCCCCCAGGTTGCCCGGTCTCTTTCTGTTCCTGATCTTGCTGCAGCTGGCTCCTTCATGCCACACAGCCCTCCTCGATCTCAGCCTGAAAAGAAGAAGAAACATAAGTCCCGGGACAAAGAGCCTCTGGTGTCACCAGAGGTCCCTTCCCCGACTTCACAACTGGATTCTGACCTGTCGTTCATGGATGTCGCCCCCTCCTTGTCGGTGACGGGTGGGGACCCGGCGGTATGACTGGATTTAGCGTGTTCAGCCCTCATTTAAACCATCGTTCTGTGGTTCTCCAGTGGAATTGTAATGGATAGTATCATCACCTTCCGGAATTGAAATCCCTTCTTTTGTCCTACTCTGCAGCTTGTGTGGTTCTCCAGGAATCTCATTTTACTGATGCTCACTCACCGACGCTCCGTGGGTTCCGTGTTTTCTGTCGAAATCGGGTCGGACCCTTGCGGGCTTCTGGTGGCGTTTGTACGTTGGTCCGTACAGACATTGCTAGCACGTGGATTCCTCTCCAAACTACATTGGAAGCGGTTGCTGTTAGGGTCCACTTAAACTCTGCAGTCACAGTTTGCAATCTTTATCTCCCTCCTGACAGGACTCTTACACCTGCTGCCTTAACCGCCCTTCTTCAGCAACTTCCTCCTCCCTTCCTCCTCCTTGGGGATTTTAATGCTCATCATCCTTTGTGGGGCAGTGCCTTTCCATCTAGACGAGGTCTTCTTATAGACCAATTTATTGCAGACCACGACCTGTGCCTTCTTAATGATGGCTCCCCTACTCATTTCAGTGCCGGTCATGGTACCTTTTCTGCCATTGATCTTTCTCTTTCTTCTCCCTCTCTCCTCCCTTCATTAAACTGGTCACCACACGACGACCTTTGTGATGGTGACCATTTCCCATTGATTATCATGCTCCCTTCCCACTCCCCGATGGACATGTTACCTCGTTGGTCTTTCCACCATGCCGATTGGCCTCTATACACTGCACAGGTCGAGTTTCCTCCCTCTTTGTCGGGTTGTATTGATGACGTCCTACGTGACGTGTCTGACGCGATTGTTCGCGCTGCTAGCCTTGCTGTCCTGCGCTCATCTGGACCATTTCATCGCCGGCAAGTCCCGTGGTGGAGTACGGCCATTGCCATTGCCATCCGTGATCGCCGTCGAGCTTTGCAACACTTTAAGAGGCACCCATCCATAGCCAGCCTTACTACCTTTAAACGCCTCTGCGCTAAAGCCCGTTACGTAATCAAACAGGGTAATCGGATATGTTGGGAACGATTTGTTTCTTCCCTTGGTTCTACTGTCCCTCTGTCACGGGTATGGGCTACACTTCGTTCTCTCCAAGGTTGCCATCGGCAGTCCACCCTCCCAGGCCTTCACCTCCCAGATTGAATTTGTACGGACCCATTAGTTCTTGCAGAACATCTTGCGACCCATTTTGCAGTGACGTCAGCGTCAGCCTCCTATCCAGCTGCTTTCCTTCATCAAAAACAGCTGGCTGAAGCTTCCACCTTATGTTTCACCCCTTGTGAGTCAGAATCTTACAACGAACCTTCTACTGAATGGGGATTTCTTTCTGCTCTATCTTCTTCTCATGATATGGCCCCTGGCCCAGATTCCATTCATAACCAACTGCTTCAACATCTCAGTGCTCCACAACGGCAACATCTTCTTTGGCTGTTTAACCGTATCTGGCTCCAGGGTGACTTCCCTTCTCAGTGGAGGGATAGCATTGTGGTTCCTGTCCTTAAGCCTGGTAAGAACCCCCTATCTGTTGACAGCTATCGGCCAATTAGTTTGACCAATGTTGTTTGTAAGTTACTTGAACGGATGGTAGCCCGTCGGCTCAATTGGGTCCTCGAATCTCGGGATCTATTGTCCCCTTACCAGTGTGGCTTTCGAGAGGGACGGTCTCCAATCGATCATGTACTTCGCTTGGAATCCGCAGTTCGGCAGGCTGTTTCCCAGCGCCGCCATTTGTTTGCAGTGTTTTTTGACCTTCGCAAGGCCTATGACACGGCCTGGCGCCATCACATCTTACTTACCCTTCATCAGTGGGGTCTTCGGGGCCCACTCCCGATTTTTATCCGCCAGTTCCTGATCCATCCGTCATTCAGAATTCGAGTTGGTACTGCTTTTAGTTCTCCACGGACCCAGGAGATGGGCATCCCACAGGGTTCTGTCTTGAGTGTCCTTCTTTTCCTCATTGGTATCGATGGACCTGTGTTGGTCCCTTGGTCGCCCCTGCCCTGTATGTGGATGATTTCTGCATTTGGGTTAGTTCCTCCTCGATGGCATCTGCAGAACGGCAGCTCCAGGTGGCTATATGGTGTGCGTCTGCATGGACCCTCTCATACGGGTTTAAATTCTCTCCTTTAAAATCGCGAGTGGTCCACTTCTGTCACCGTACTACGATCCACCCTGATCCAGAGCTCTATCTCGCTGCACAACGATTGCCTGTGGTCCCACAGTTTCGTTTCCTGGGTCTTCTTTTCGACAACAAGCTCACTAGGCTGCCCAATATCAGACTCCTGAAGGTAGGCTGTTTCCGTAAACTCAATGTCCTTCGCTTCCTTGCCCACTCGTCTTGGGGTGCGGACCGTTCCCTCCTCCTCCGTCTTTATCGTGCTCTAGTTCTGTCTCGCTTGGACTATGGTTGTCAAGTTTATGGTTCAGCTGCTCCTTCCACACTGCACGTGCTGGATCCAGTCCACCATCGTGGTATCCGTTTAGCCACCGGTGCGTTCCCTACTAGCCCTGTTGATAGTCTCCTGGTTGAAGCTGGGATCCCCCCCCCCCCTTTCTGTTCGGCGGTCCCAGCTTCTGGTGTCTTATGCACTCACTATCCGTTCCTCACCCACTCATCCTTCCTATTCTATCCTGTTCCCAGACCATGGACGTCGCCCACCCGACTCCCGCCCTCGGGCAGGTTTACCAGTTGGGCTGCGCCTTGCGTCTCTATGCCGTGATTTTCAGCTTCCTTCTTTGTCCTGTCTTCCTCGCTCCCTCCCCTCCACCCCTCCTTGGTTAGTTCCCCGGCCTCAACTTCGGATGGATCTCCGCCGCGGTCCGAAAGATTCCATCCCCCCAGTGGTGTTCTGTTCCTTTTTCCGCCAAATTTTGTGGGAATTTCGGGATGCTGTTGTTTTTTACACTGATGGCTCTAAATCTGCTGATCGTGTTGGGTATGCCTTCACGTCCTCTGTTGGAATGGAAAGTCATCTGCTGCCACCTACATGAGGGGTGTTTACTGTGGAATTTATGGCAATTTCCCAGGCCCTTACCTTTATTAAACAGTCCCAACACAACCGCGTTTTGTTATGCACGGACTCAATGAGTGGCCTTCTTGCTATTGACCGGTGTTTTTCGCGCCATCCCTTGGTCTCTGCCATCCATGACCATCTCGCTGATATTCACCGTGCTGCTTGTTCTATTGACTTCCTTTGGGTCCCTGGCCATGTGGGTATCCCGGGTAATGAGCTCGCTGATTGTTTGGCTGGGGGAGCAGTTACTTACCCCCCATTTTCTGTAGCCCCTCCTGCAGCGGATTTACGGCTTCACATCAAATCCCACTTCGCACAGTCATGGGCCAATTCTTGGGAGGCTACTCCCCTGTCTAATAAACTTTGTGCAATCAAGGTGACACCAGGCCCGTGGCGTTCTTCCTTTCGCATCTCCCGAAAGGACTCGACCACACTGTGTCATCTTTGCATTGGCCATACTCAGTTGACCCATGGTTTTCTTTTGCGTGATGAGCCACCCCCACTATGTGGTTGTGGAGCCTTCCAGTCAGTAGCCCACATTTTGGTTGAATGCCCCCTTCTTTTGGCTCTGCGTGCTAAGTACAGGCTCCCCCACACTTTATCTTTGATGTTGGCTGACGATTCCCGGATGGTCTCTCTGGTTCTCGGTTTCCTCCGGGAAAGTGGTTTTTATTCTCACTTTTAAGGTTTTTAATCTCTCTCTGGTGTTGGGGCGGGCCGGTGAGTGTTTGGGTGTCTCCCACTGTAAGCCGTGTTTGGAGATTCCCCATTCACCTCCCTGACCGAGATCCTCTTTTCTTCTCCTTTTACTCTGTTTTTACCTTTTTTTTTAAAGGACTTGTTAGTCTCCTTTTCCCATACGTATTTCTACATTCTAGCGGTTGCACCTTTTAAGTCACAGGTGGTCTTGCCTATGCTGCTTCAGCATAGTGTTGGGTTCGTTCTCTTGCCAACTTCCCTCATTTTGTTTTTACCAATGACAACATGACTGTCTTTTTACGTTTTTTCCCTTTTTCCATTTTATTGTTCTGACTTTACTGAGTTGTCCCATTAGCGGAATGGCGCATATTTGAAACAAGGGACTGATGACCTTGCTGTTTGGTCCCTTAAACCTCAACCAACCAACCAACCTTGATAAGTTCATAGTCAATGGTTTTCCAAAACTATGTTGGCCTTAGTTATGCATAATGCTGTTCTAGTCTCCTTTCTTGTTGGAAGTGCAGTTGTGTCATAGCTATTATTTCTATAATAAACTCTATTCAGACACACTTTAAACCTCTATCTCAGTAGTGATGTGTCCCTTCTATGCAAATTTGTGCCATATGTTGCTAAGTGGTTTCTGTCTGGATCATCAGTGGAGTAGACTGAACAATTTTCTGTAGATTCTGATGGCTTTTGGAATTCCTTTGTTCACACAAGGTGATTCATTAAGGTCGTGCCTGTGTGGTATGACTGTAATTATTGCTTTTTCATCGCCTGCTGTACACAGTGTCTCTCTTCAGATACTAACTGCTGTTTTAAGTTAGTTTCTATACATGTAGTTCATGTCACCTAGTATCACAATATATTCTTTTTGCAACACACAACTTTTGTTTCTTACAATCCTTCAGAATTCCCTGCACCCCCCTGATTCAAGTTTCACAGCATTTGCAATATTCAGATGTAGCTGGTAGTGTAAAATTTCTGCAATTTTTCTGCTGTGATGAGTGTGTATCAGGTGGATTCATTCAATTCGGAAGACAGACAATTTGTATATATAACTTTTTTTGGGCAGCCCTGAAACTATCTGGGAGATGAGGACAAACTACTTTATAGCATATTGCTTAAAGTTAACTGAATGATTTGACTGCGTAGGTAAACATAAATAAAAATTCCTTAAACTTCAGAGGCTGCTTTTTCAAGTGATATTTACATCAAATGTGTTGTCTATAAACTGAACTAAGAAAAGATTATGTATGAGGGTATAAAAGAGCAAAGAAAAAAAATCAAATCATGATATTGCTAACAGTGATGAATTACATGTACTGGTAATATTTCAATGATATTTCTGTTGTTCCTCTCTCTCTCTCTCTCTCTCTCTCTCTCTCTCTCTCTCTCTCTAGGTCATATTAAATATTATGATGTGAAACATACATAAGATTTAAAGTAGTGCACATGTATTTGTGCTGCTGTATGCCGAGGACATACAGATTTATATTGACTACTTAGTTTACTTATTTCTGTTAAGGAATAATGTTTGTGCAATACATGAACGTTCTTTCAGGATGAGAGAAATAGAGAGAGGTTAACCTTGACCGAAGAGGAACAGTTCCTTAGGGACATGGAATTGGCCCGTCAGTTATCCCTCCAGGAAAACTGGCGACGTGTTGCGGGTGATGGAGATTCATCTGTAAGTAAATATAAACATGCAATATATGTACATTCTTCACAAGCCTGATCCTTCACTAAAACATATGTTGGGGGAGGGGGGGGGGACAGTGAGATCATGGTGCAGTCATCTCCAAATTCCAGTTATCTAAATTGTAGTGTTTCTCAAAAAGTGTGTTATCTACCCTCTGCAGTCAGGCATTAGATATTACACACTTATGCCAGCAGATATCCAATCCTCAAAACTCTTCTTCAACTTGATGATAGCTTGTAGCTCTCTCTGTGATGGGTTTTTAATCTTGTCTAAGCTCTAAAATGATAACTGTATGATTTATTTTTGGGAACAGAAGAAAGTTGCATGGACCATGTCTGGCATCATTACAGTATTGTTTTTGACCAACAATTCATGACCAAGCATAGTATGAGCAGGTGTGTGACATTTTGAAAAATCCAAGTCTATTTTGCCACAAATATATCTATCTTTTTAATATGTAAATAGTAAGTCTTATTAATTCTCAACCCTTATGGCAAGAACTACTGTGACGTTATATATTTAAAATCAAAGAACACAAGGAGCATAACCCCCTTCACATCTGATCACCCTTTTCAAAGCTCACCTGCCCCCGCCCCCCCTCCCCCCTCTGCTGATTCAAAATGTTACCGCGTGGATGATTAACATCATACTCGAAAATCTGTTTTTGTTTTTTTTTCCCCCTTCATCACCTCTTTTTCATCACCTGCTAAATCACGTTTCATTTGTCCTGAATTGTTGTTGATTTCATTTAATGATGTCAAAGCAATTTGCATTCACTGCTATTTTTGTTCAAAATCCCAAAATTCTGGAATAAATTTTGCCCTCACACATTTAATACCAAAAAGTGTGAAAGAGATCATGACAAGCACAAATTGGTATGCCAATACCACCAGTGACATCTATGACTGTGATTAAGCTGTTTTTCATCATTATTACTTTCATTTTCCCATGATTTCATTGGTTGATAATGTTTTATGGCATCAAAGACACTTACAATCTTAATCATCAACACAGTTGTCTTCACAATGATCATAACACTCAGACATTCTTATCTTATTCGTGGGAGACTATTTATTTATTTATTCGTTCATCTGGGAATTACATTAAAATGATACAGAATTTCTCAACATAATACAGTGTAAAATATAGCTCAAAATATTCATACATAGATAAATACAGAATATATAAGTATACTTTTATGAGGATAGTACAGGTGATCTCCTGTGGGCTCGATGAAGGGACAATCCTGGCATTTGCCTGAAATAATTTCAGAAAACCATGGAAAACCTAAATCAAAATGGCCAGACAAACTGTGTCCTTTCAAATATGAGGTCAGTGTCTCAACAGCTGCACAGCTTCGTGTCCTCCTTCCTTAGTCCACTTAAAAAACTGAGTCTGCACCCCCCCCCCCTCCCCTTTGCCCCTATGATTTAGATGCCGAGTCCGTGAGAATAACAAGACATTACTATCATGCACTATAGATCTTGGCATATCATTTTCATGTGAAAACATTAGGTGTGATCATGTATTGAAAAAACATTCTGTACTCTGAATCCTGTAAGTAATCTTTAACTGTGAGCGCACATAGGAATAATATATCACAAGAAGACACTGGTTGTTACAAACTGATGATAGACATTCTTTTTGGTACATTTTTGCGAGTTCATTTCATGTCGCTTGGCAATTAATATTCATCCCTAAAACATTGTGTTTGTTTCAGACTGTATAGATTTATTACTGATGTTTGATGTGACAGAATTGGATTCGCTCTTCATGCTGAAGTGCATACTGTTTTTATTTATGATCAGTGATGATTTAATACGTACTGCCCAATTGTAAACACCCTTTATTTGCTTCCTCTAATTGGAGTCCTGGTGTTTCCTCAGTGACTACAGTGTTGCTGTCATCAGCAAAGACGACTTTTTCCTCCATATCTTACATTGTCTGGAAAGTCACTGAACCAAAAAGTGTGAAAGAGATCATGACAAGCACAAATTGGTATGCCAATACCACCAGTGACATCTATGACTGTGATTAAGCTGTTTTTCATCATGTACTAAGAGGAATGGTCAATATTCAGGAATGCAACAAGAATGGTCTTCAGAAGCAAAAATGTCAGGTAAACTTGAACTCTAAAATGTATACCTTAATAGCTATGAGCACTTCTTCAGTAGAAAAATGTTTTTTCACAATAGTGAAGATGGAAAAAGTGCTCATAGCTCCTAAGGTATGCATTTTACAGCCAATGTTTACTAGACATTTTTACTTCTAATGATCATTCCTGTCATATCCCTGAATATTAACCCTTCCTCGAGGGACATCCTTTATATTAAGAACAGAACTGGACCCAATACACTGCCCTAAGGAATAACTACATTAATGTGATTCTTGCTGTTTTTTACTTTTTGTACTAACAATTTATCATCAGCATGTGTGTGAACTCTCCCTACTTTCTGCATCCAAATTTTCAAGTAAAACTGCAACCACTTATTTGCTATTTCTCTTACATCAACTGCTTCTAACTTGTTAAGTAATATCCTATGGTCAACACTCTCAAAAGCCTTGGAAAAGTCGAAAAGTATACCTGTATTGTAGTCATCGTTGTGAAGATATTTAAATACCACTTTGGAAACAAAACTATGCTTTATTAAAAATGATGTCTTTAGTCATATAATTCATTACACTATCCTTCATAAGTGATTTGAAATACTTGTTACAGTACCTTTCTTTAATAAGGGCACAACTTGTGTCTGCTTTAGGTACTCTGGAAAAATATCTCGGTTGAAGGATTCATTTATTACTTTGTTAATTAGGCTTTCATTCTGCATATGCACACCTTTGGAACAGAGACTGGAACCTTATCTCTGCCTATTGACCTTTTTTTCTACATTGGCTTTGTGACTTAAAGTGCTGTTCTGGGGAAAGTTCGTTGTGCTTGCTGCGTAAGCCATTGTGTGTGCTACATGTATTTTAGGAAAATTTTATTGCAGCTTCTATGCACTACCAGAGGAACAGTAATTTACAAAATTTGCCATTACCTAATGAGTTTTTATTATTTTAACCCCATCTTTGAAGTGCAAGTTGTTACACTTACCTGAATTCTCACATTTCCTGTTGCAGGATTTATGAAACCCAATACTACCTGGCTTTCATTTTTTGCATTATATACTGTTTGGTCATTGATTGACTTTTTTTTCAGTGAGCAATATCCTCCTGTATCTGTTTTATATCTATGATAGTAATCTGGGAGCCATGGTTTATTGTAGTGTTTCAGTAAAATATTGAGAAATTTAAGCATATTGGAGGACTTTCTTATACCCACAATTATCCAACTCCTTAGCTACTGCTGTTGAAATACCTACTTTTTGGCAATGTCTCCTCAAAAATCAGTTTAAGCGATCTGCAGAATTTAGAGAATTTGGCCTCTACTTTGTTTCCTGTATAAACTTCTTCCCAAGTTTTATTTGCCAATGGCCTAGAAAAATTCTGTATTTTATGTACTGATCAGATCCATAGTTGAGTCAGTTCTACCAACCTTGTCTTCACCTTTATTATCTGATGGTAATGATCAGAAAGACAAAGATCTCTTATAAATACTTCACTATTTCCCTGCCAGTATCTAGAAGTACACGGTCTAAGACTGACACTGAACTTTTTGATACCCTAGTAAGTGTTTACCATTTGTGGCATAGTGCTTGAAATACTTAGGAATATTCTGCTAATTTAACCATCAACTTCTGTGTTAGCTCTCATGTCTCAACATACACTCCTGGAAATTGAAATAAGAACACCGTGAATTCATTGTCCCAGGAAGGGGAAACTTTATTGACACATTCCTGGGGTCAGATACATCACACTGACAGAACCAAAGGCACATAGACACAGGCAACAGAGCATGCACAATGTCGGCACTAGTACAGTGTATATCCACCTTTCGCAGCAATGCAGGCTGCTATTCCCCCATGGAGACGATCGTAGAGATGCTGGATGTAGTCCTGTGGAACGGCTTGCCATGCCATTTCCACCTGGCGCCTCAGTTGGACCAGCGTTCGTGCTGGACGTGCAGACCGCGTGAGACGACGCTTCATCCAGTCCCAAACATGCTCAATGGGGGACAGATCCGGAGATCTTGCTGGCCAGGGTAGTTGACTTACACCTTCTAGAGCACGTTGGGTGGCACGGGATACATGCGGACGTGCATTGTCCTGTTGGAACAGCAAGTTCCCTTGCCGGTCTAGGAATGGTAGAACGATGGGTTCGATGACGGTTTGGATGTACCGTGCACTATTCAGTGTCCCCTCGACGATCACCAGTGGTGTACGGTCAGTGTAGGAGATCGCTCCCCACACCATGATGCCGGGTGTTGGCCCTGTGTGCCTCGGTCGTATGCAGTCCTGATTGTGGCGCTCACCTGCACGGCGCCAAACACGCATACGACCATCACTGGCACCAAGGCAGAAGCGACTCTCATCGCTGAAGACGACACGTCTCCATTCGTCCCTCCATTCACGCCTGTCGCGACACCACTGGAGGTGGGCTGCACGATGTTGGGGCGTGAGCGGAAGACGGCCTAACGGTGTGCGGGACCGTAGCCCAGCTTCATGGAGACGGTTGTGAATGGTCCTCGCCGATACCCCAGGAGCAACAGTGTCCCTAATTTGCTGGGAAGTGGCGGTGCGGTCCCCTACGGCACTGCGTAGGATCCTACGGTCTTGGCGTGCATCCGTGCGTCGCTGCGGTCCGGTCCCAGGTCGACGGGCACGTGCACCTTCCGCCGACCACTGGCGACAACATCGATGTACTGTGGAGACCTCACGCCCCACGTGTTGAGCAATTTGGGGGTACGTCCACCCGGCCTCCCGCATGCCCACTATATGCCCTCGCTCAAAGTCCGTCAACTGCACATACGGTTCACGTCCACGCTGTCGCGGCATGCTACCAGTATTAAAGACTGCGATGGAGCTCCGTATGCCACGGCAAACTGGCTGACACTGATGGCGGCGGTGCACAAATGCTGCGCAGCTAGCGCCATTCGACGGCCAACACCGCGGTTCCTGGTGTGTCCGCTGTGCCGTGCGTGTGATCATTGCTTGTACAGCCCTCTCGCAGTGTCCGGAGCAAGTATGGTGGGTCTGACACACCGGTGTCAATGTGTTATTTTTTCCATTTCCAGGAGTGTACTATTACATTAGTAAAAAAATTGTGATTTCAGTCATCTGTATTAATTTATTACGCAATCAGTTTGTCATTAACAGACCATCTTCAGGTGTCTACATACAATGAAAAATCATAAGAAGATACAATAAGTCATTACAAAAAAATAATGTATATAGCACTCACCATTCAGAATGTATTGAGAACTTAAAATGCGAAATCAGAGTCGGACAACTCGTAATCCCTATCAGCCATTGTGGCATAAGACAATCTCTCCAGTTGACAATAATATAGTGTCCATTATTCTGTGGCAAAACATTTTATAGTAATCATGTAACATTTGATTCTCACAAGGGAAACTCCCCATTGCACCCCTCTTAGATTTAGTGGTAAGATGGCTCTGTGGATAGCCCATCAAACACTGAATACAGATCAAGCGTGAAAATGGAGGTCTACTGAACTGTAAAAAAGAAGAAAAATTGGAACAGTGAATGGCCCAAGCTCAAGATCTGCAACATCTGGTGAATATGTATAGCCACTGTGCCATTGTTCCGTATCCATGGTTTTGGTTTGCAAAGGAGGAGATCTGTGTTCAAATTATCTCATGCCCCCACCCACTTCCCCACCCCCCCTACCCCACAAAATTATGAACTGTCCATCCGGTCATTGACAAGTCTGTTCGCTGTATTCAAATTTGTGTCTGTGTCATGGTGTAACATCCGTTTGCAACAGTAAGGTGTAAGGAAGGGACTTCCAGATGTATGTATCTCCTATTTGTTACACACAAGTACCACATTATGAGTCTTGCATTCCAATTTGGAAGTTTTGACTCTTAAATTCCTTTGTTGTAACAGTTCACACCCATTTATTTGTTGTTTTCTTTTCTGTGAGAGGTCCATGCTGCATCTTGCCTGCTGTCACTATTCATCACAATTACTTGCGACAGTAATATATTCTTATCACGTGACTCGTAGTCTATAACTAATGTATAGTATGGCAATTGCCAAGATTATGGGAGGAGAACACACACATCAGTGACTGGATGGAAAATACATAAATTTGTGAAATAAAAGGGGATACAAAGGAGATCTGAACACAAATCTTCCGCGCCATGGGCCAACACAGTGACATCACAACTGCAACACTGCAGCTATAGAATTTCACTTTATGTTGCAGATCTTGAGCTTGGACCATTCACTGTTTTGATTTTGCTTCTTTTTTCACCATTCAGTCCACCTTCTTCCTGTTTTTATGTTTGATCAGTTTTCAGTTTTTGATGGGCTATCTACTGGGCCATTTTACCATTAAATCGGAGGGGAGTGGGGGAGGGGGGCTGCAAAGAGGAGTTTTCCTTGTCTGTAACGAATGTCAACTGTTAGGCTGTTACGAAGAGAGTACAATGCATAACCAAAGAGTGGTCTGTAATTTTAAATCACAGATACTACTCAACATGGGGTATGTTAATATCATTGAATCAGTAACAAAGTAAAGAGGAGAATGAAAACATAAAATACCTTATGTATGACCTATTGTAATAGTAAATTACAAAGTGGTAGTATAGTAAATTACAAAATGTTGAAGTAGAATGAACATTTGATTGATTGATTGATTTCTTTATTAATCCATGTAACAATTTACATTGTGTGGATTTCGTCACCATCTTGACAAGCAATAACCTTAAGTAAACAACTTACAAAGCATCATGTTATCAGTCTTAATTCATCTATATAAAATACAGTCAGTAGTAGCTTAATAGTGATCTATGTAGCCTAAAACAGAGCTAAACATCTGAGGAGAATGACATTTGAATAGCCATGTACTGAAAGTGAACCTAGCATATGAATGAATGTACAGATCTTGTAAAATCAATGTCTATTCAGTCTATTAATATAAAATATAAAAATAGCACTACTGCAAATTTTGAGCAGCCCTCTTAGATTGTTGGCAGCTGATGCTGTCATTTGCTGCCCAGTAAAGTCATCAGCAGATAAAAACAATTTAGAAAAGATATTTATATGATTCAAGAAGTGGCTGTTAACTCTGTATAAGGAAAGATGTGAGGTCATCCAAATAGTACTAAACAAAGTTGTTAAATTTTGGTTACATAATAAATCACACAAATCTAAATGCTGTGAATTGAACTAGATAATTAGGGATTGCAGTTATGGACAACTTGAACTAAAACAGTAACATAGATAATTTTGTATGGAAAGTGAACCAATGGTGGTGTTTTATTGCCAGAACACTTAGAAGATGCAACAGCTCTACTAAAAAGACTGCATATGTTTGGCTTGCCTATCCATCCTCTTCTTGCATATGGCTGCACCGTGTGGGATCCACTTCAGATAGGAATGATGCAAGTCATTGAACATGTACAGAGGAAGACAGCTCATTTTGTATTATTGGGAAATAGGGGAGTGTGTGTCATGGATATGATAGGTGAATTTGGGTGACAACCATTCAAATTAAGGTGTTTCTTGTTGCAGCTAGATCTTTTCATGAAATTTCAATCACCAACTTTCTCCTCCAAATATGAAAAAAAAAATTTTTTTTCTTGATGCCAGCCTACATAGGAGGAAATGATCACTGTAATAAGTATGAAACTATAGCTTACATGGAAAATTTATGTCTTCATTTTTCCTGCATGACGTTAAGAGTGTCAAACGGTACAGAAATAGTCTGAAGATGGTTAGATGAAACCTCTGCCAGACACTAAGTGTAGACTATGTAGATATACAGGGTGTTACAAAAAGGTACGGCCAAACTTTCAGGAAACATTCCTCACACACAAATAAAGAAAAGATGTTATTTGGAAATGGGTCTGGAAACACTTAATTTCCATATTAGAACTCATTTTAGCTTTGTCAGTATGTACTGTACTTCCTCGATTCACCGCCAGTTAGCCCAATTGAAGGTAGGTAATGTTGACTTTGGTGCTCGTGTTGACATGCGACTCATTGCTCTACGGTACTAGCATCAAGCACATCAGTACGAAGCATCAACAGGTTAGTGTTCATCACGAACGTGGTTTTGCAGTCAGTGCAATGTTTACAAATGCAGAGTTGGCAGATGCCCATTTTATGTATGGATTAGCACGGGGCAATAGCCGTGGCACGGTATGTTTGTATCGAGACAGATTTCCAGAACTAAGGTGTCCCGACAGGAAGACGTTCGAAGCAATTGATGGGTGTCTTAGGGAGCACAGAACAATCCAGCCTATGACTCAGGACTGGGGAAGATCTAGAACGACGAGGACACCTGCAATGGACGAGGCAATTCTTTGTGCAGTTGACGATAACCCTAATGTCAGCGTCAGAGAAGTTGCTGTTGTACAAGGTAACATTGACCATGTCACTGTATGGAGAGTGCTACTGGAGAACCAGTTGTTTCCGTACCATGTACAGTGTGTGCAGGCACTATCAGCAGCTGATTGGCCTCCACAGGTACACTTCTGCGAATAGTTCATCCAACACTGTGTCAATCCTCATTTCAGTGCAAATGTTCTCTTTACGGATGAGGCTTCATTCTAATGTGATCAAATTGTAAATTTTCACAATCAACATATGTGGGCTGACGAGAATCCACACGCAATTGTGCAATCTCACCAACACAGATTTTCTGTAAACGTTTGGGCAGGCATTGTTGGTGATGTCTTGATTGGGCCCCATGTTCTTCCACCTACGCTCAATGGAGCACATTATCATGATTTCATATGGGATACTCTACCTGTGCTGCTAGAACATGTGCCTTTACAAGTACGACACCATATTAGAAAATATTTGACAAAGATTGTCACCCACAAAATTTTCGTATACTACAGTCGTCAGTGGTTTTTACTTTGTCTGTTGTTTTGTATGAAACTTTATTCACTTTCTCCAAGTTGTTTGAACTACCTTGTGGATGATTTGCTGAGTTTTGCCTCAATAGCAGATCACTTTTAAAATAGGAAGCATATTCCCTCAACTTCAGTGCTTATTGGGTTAAATCACCTGTTGTTATGCATCACTCAAACAGTGCTACGACATAAATGAGTGAGAGCGCTTATTTCTGAGAAAAGACAAAGTGAAACTGTCTTAAGATTCTGTTGAATTACTGCAACCACAACAGTAGTATTGGGTAGGATGAGTGCTCTAGCTGCAAGAATTTTTGGTGGTATCAGACAGGTACAATCAAGGTATTACTTAAAGCTGGCAGAAGAATGAAATAACAATTGTAATGAGAGAACACAATAGTAGTCGGACTGGACTGTCTTAAGACACCAATAACCTATGATGTACTGTTAATGTAAGAAATTACTTAAATCATTTTTTAAGTTATTACAATTAAAAATCAGGTATGATGCAATGCCTAATGAAGAGTATAAAGCAGGGACTGCCAGGAATTCTGCAGGCATGCAGTTCTCTAACTTGTGTGGTATGTTAACTGGCTGCACACTTCCCCACTATCGCACTACACTGTCTTATCTGTTAGGGGAGGAAGCAGGAAACACACCGCATTTAGATGGCAGTGCAGCTGCGCATGGAACACTAAGTCTTGCATGTTTCTTGGTAGCGTATTTCATAACAACATGATCACAAACAAAATAATTTTCAATGTTATTTAATTATTTTTGGCATACTGAAATTGTAGGTTTTTGTCACTTAGGTTTAGGTTGCCTTGTAATTGTGACTCAGTTTCATAATTTAAAAAGCCTTTAACACACACATCTATTAAAACACTGTATCATGTTTGCGAAAAACATTCTACAGCTTTATCATGAAAGAATTTGTCTTTTAAATGGGAATTGCATTGCAGATTGAACAATTCCATCAGCACATGTGCAGGGGTGCTTTCAACTGAAACAGCAAACTATATACAGGGTGAGGCAGCTAAGTCATAACACCCCTTGTATCTCCCCAACTGTAATAGATACAAAGATGTCATTTGGACAGTGAATTGCAGGGACAGGGGCTACTTGAATACATCATATTTCATGTTTGTGCTATTTTTTATTAGAGAGATATGAGACCATCTTCAGTTTTTTAAATGGAACCCTATGTTAAATTTTAGCATAACATGATGGGCTTAAACAGACGTTTCAAATATGTGTATATCATAATATTTAGGCGAATAGTTTTTGAGACACAGGTATGTTTTTGTATCGTGTTTGTCCTTCGATGCGGTGTTGTCCATTGCGACATTTCCTGTTGACCACTGAGGAACTTAACAGGGAAGGCATTGTTTTCCTGCTTCTCGATGACGCCACAAGGTGGCGCACGAGGTAGCTGGAGAGAAGGGTATAAATGTGCTGCTGGAGTGATGAGACATTGCATTTCCATCACAGTTTCTTGGAGCAGGCATCTACACCAATGAAGAAAAGTTAGATATGCCGTCAAATGGGGTGATTTTGGACGGTTTTGTCATTATTTTGATTGTAACTTTCGTTTATATTCTTAGATTAAATTGATTGTTATGGAAGTGGTAGGGTATATGTGTAACGATTAAAATATCCCAGAACCAGAAAGTGTATGTGTAGGTATATTTATCTGGGACAGTTAAATAAAGTGTCCGAAATCACCCCTTGGATTGGGGTGATTTTGGACACATGTGCGTTTTAAATCTCTGTCCGAAGTTACAGTATATAGAGGGCGAATTCGGACAGTTACTGCCTTTTTTATAAATTCTACATGCTTTTTATTTGATTTTGGTGACATTTTATACATTTTAAGGCAGCCCTTTGTTACAAATAAGTGATATGGAATGAGATAATGAATTTTATATATTACAGATAAGTTTTTATTTTGCAAGAATTTAAATAAAAGTCTCTTTGTTCACTTCTGCATGAGCTTGTTTAATATTTTCGCTTAAGCGAACGGAAAGATCTTCTGACTGTTGTTTGAGGAATAAATGTACCCATTCTTCTCCTGGCAAATTATTACAAAATTTCTCCTCTTTTCGGCCAGATTTATCAAGGTAGCCTTTAACTAAATATCTAATATACAATTTAGTGAAGGGTAATCCCCAATGTGCAGCTCACAAGATACCTTGCTTCAACATTTCTTCTTCTTCTTTATTTAGCACTGGCTGTGCTCAAATTTTTTTCGGATGTGCTTCCTGCACTTTATTTTGTAGGGTTGATTTAGGTATACCATACTAATCAAATGCTTTTCTGTACGATAATTTATGACTTTGAATATCACGAACAGCTTTATCTAAAAGTTCTGGGTCATAATTACACCGTACTGTAGCACCTCTCCCGCTCTTATACGCTCTTGGCATTGTTCAAAATCGCCCCACACAGTACACAGTTTTACAAAAACTGTCATTATTTTATAACCTTGCACGATAAACTTGACAAACTTGTACAGAAATGGTCTCAATGCTGTTAGCTACTGAGCGCATCGACAATTACGGTTACAATAACTTCCCGCTCGGTGCAACAACAGAACGTTTCCACTTTACAATAATGCATGAATTTTTAACACTGAGACTTTTCGTCAATTATTCACCTAGGGAAACAATTGACGCAAAATAAAAGTTGTGGAAAGCGATAAATGCAATCTTGTGCTTAAAATAACTGGTGCACGGATGTTAAAATAAGTAACTCTTTGTTTCTATGCAGTAGCAAAAAGCAAATAAGCCATACTGTCCAAATTCGCCCTGGTGTCCGAAATCACCCTGTTTGACAGTGCTTCTAGTGCATGGTGAAAGCAGAAGAAATGATGTTAGAGCAATAAAGCGATATGGAGAGCTGTATCCTGATCGTGAGCATCCTACGCTCCAGCTTCTTGCACGTATTTGCAAGAAACTACTTGAATCAGGATCATGGAATGCCATACAGAGGACAAGGCAGAAAACTGCAACTGGCGAGGTACATGAAGAGGACATTCTAGTGTTGGCGCATAACAACCCTACTGTTTTATTGCAATGTATCGCTTTGGAATGTCATATAAGTCAGAGAAGTGTTCTACGCATATTGCACCAGCATAGATTTCACCCATTTAACCTCTCATTACATCAAGCACTCTATGGTGTGGATTTCAAATGACGCCAGGAATTTTGCCAGTTTGCTCTGCAGCGCCTTCATGATGATCCAGTGTTTTTTCAATGGGTGCTTTTTACTGATGAAGTGACTTTGACCAACCACAGTAATGTGAATTTGCATAATATGCATTACTGGTCAATAGAGAACCCTCATTGGCTTCGACAGATACAGCATCAGCAACAGTGGAGTGTTAACGTGTGGTGCGGCATCATCAGAAATCTCATTGTGGGGCTGTACGTCATTCTGGGTATACTAAATGGCAATAACTATGCACAGTTCCTGTGAAACATTCTGCCCATTTTTCTGGAAGAGGTACCACTAACTACATGTCAGTGCATGTGGTTCCAACATGATGGCTGTCCTGCTCACTCTCCCTGTGTGGCTACAGAGCTGTTAAATGAAAAGTTCCCAGATTGTTGGATAGGATGATGTGCTGAAGTGAAGTGGCCAGCCCGGTCTCCTGATTTGACCACTCTTGATCTTTTTCTGTGGGGAGCAATCAAACATAAAGTGTATGCTCAAATACCAACTACTCCAGACGATATGAAGCAACGTATCATCGAACTGTGTGCTGATACCTCATGTGACACCCCCACAAATCATTCAAACGGCAACTACAAATGTGCATTGCAGCAGAGGGGAAGCATTTTGAGCACATGCTTCAGTAAAGTTTTGTATCATGTACAGTATGTATTTTGCATCTTTGTATGTATTTGCTTTGTATTGTGATCAACAGTAAATATTTTCAAATAAAAAAGCAAATATGTATGAAGTAATTGTGACCAATAAGGGCCTCCTCATTTACATTTGTATTTCTGTTACTTAAAATGTATTAACATCTTGTAGTATTTTAGTACTGTACATTGTCTGCTATTTTGGTATCACAGGTGTCAAATAACTAAATAATATTTGCGTGACATCATCAGTTAATTTTTGTGCAAAATATTGCATTATGTATTACTATTGTCGGGTAAATGGGCGTGTTTGTGTAAGGATGGACAGGGAGGAGGGGGTAAGTAGCAGAAAGGAGAGAAATAAAAAATAAATTAAAAGACTGGGTGTGGTGGTGAAATGGCGGCTGTGTACTGAGGCCAGGAGGGTTACGGGAACGTAGGATGTATTGCAGCGAAAGTTCCCACTTGCGCAATTCAGAAAAGCTGGTGTTGGTGGGAAGGATCCAAATGGCACATGCTGTGAAGCAGTCATTGAGATGAGGGATATCATGTTTGTCAGTGTGTTCAGCAACAGGGTGGTCCACTTGTTTTTTGGCCACAGTTTATCTGTGGCCATTCATGCAGACAGACAGCTTGTTGGTTGTCATGCCTACATAGAATGCAGCACAGTGGTTGCATCTTAGCTTGTAAATCACATGACTGGTTTCACAGGTAGCCCTACCTTTGACGGGATAGGTGATGTTAGTGACTGCACTGGAGTAGGTGGTGGTAGGAGGATGTATGGGACAGGTCTTGCATCTAGGTCTATTACAGGGGTATGAGCCATGAGGTAAGGGATTGGGAGCAGGGTTTGTGTAAGGATTTTTTTAAGCACATATACAGGTTGAGGCAGCTAAGTCGTAACACTCATCCATCCTTATTTCTTTGTATTTCTCTCCTTTCCACTACTTACCCCCTCCCCCTCTCCCCTCCTCACTTCATCACCTTCTCTCCTGCCCTCCGTCTAAACTGCAACACTTCACTGTCCGCCACTCCCACCATACTATCCCTCCCATCCCTGCCCCAGCCTCCTCCTTATCCCCACCCAGTCACCACTCCCATCATGCACTGGTGCTACTGCCTTAATGGCCGAAAGCTATAATTGTGTGAATCTTTTTGTTCTGTCTATCCCGACTCAGCATCTCCGCTATATGGTGAGTAGCAACTTTCCTTCTCTGGTATTGTTACAGTCCATCCTGGATTTTCCATTGTTTGAAATTAAAAATTCAAAAATTTTTAGTTTATTAAGATTTTTTAGAGTCAAAAACAGCTTACATTAAATGGCATAAGATTTCAACAGTGTTGTTGGTACTTTTTATTCTTAAGGTCAGTCTGTTCATTCAGAATATTATTAGGGCTGCATTTCATACATGTGTAGATCTGTTTCTTCCAAAATATCCTTATAATGTCTCTACTTTACCATGTATAAAATTTTCATATGCTTTCTCATAGTGCCAGTGTTATGTTAAAGATGTCACAAATGTCTTCCAAATGCTACTTGGATATTTTGAGTTACATGTTACTCATATCTTCAGTTTTCTAACTATCTCCCTTATATGTACTTGATCACATTGACCACATACTAATCATACTAATTGGTATACACGTGATTGATCATATGTACAAACCTCTCATTGCTTGCCTGGAACATAATCCAGATGTTACTATTTCTATAAAGTTGTCTAATTTTCTATGATGGTTTACCAATATGAGGTAAGATTACAAACATATGTTATCTTTTCTTGTTTTTATATTGTCAAATATTATTTCTTTACACCGTCTTCAGTTTACTTCTCTCTATTTTCTTATAAAGATCAACATCATTTCTGCTAGCGACACACTGAGCTATGTTGAGTTTACCATTAATATTTCCTTTGTCGAAAGGAAGTCTAAGAATCCTCTCACTCCCAGCATGGAAAAATGCATGCTGATATCTGAAAGGATAGCATCAACTGTCAGGAATGATATCAGTTGTTCATTTGCTAAACATGTGAAAGTGGAGTTTTCGATCAGTGGCAGAAATTTTCAAATTTAGCAAATTAATTTCCCCATTTTTTTCTATTTAAATGGTGTATACTTCACATTATAGCTTAAAAGGTTAGACTAATCATATATTTAACTTACTTTGCCATAAATTCCATTGAATAAAATGATGGTGTTGTCAACATATCTTCCGTAGTACACCATCTTGTTAGCTGATTGCTACTGCTCATTGAACAGTTTATTCTTCATGTTGTCCATGAAAATGTTTGGCAAAGTTCCAGTAAGGCAACATACCAAATAAATCTGTTTACTTGATTGTAATAATCACCATTGAAATGGAAGTAATTTTGGGACAGTAAAATGGTCAAATGATCAAACAGTTCAATAAATTTTGGATTACCAAGTTACCTATATTTCAGGTGGTTATATTTGACTCAGTTTATGGTTTCTTGTACAGGCACATTAGTGTTCAGATTTGTCATATATAGAGAAATTTAGACCCTGTGTGGGATATCAGCATCTTTAACTTGTTCAAGCAACTCTGTGGCACTTTAATCGTGTTATTATTAGACAGTGTAGTTTTTAGTAATAATTGTATTAAACTTTTGGTTGATTAACCTATATAACCAATGTAGATCACAGTAGGTCTTATTGGATTACATGTTTTCTCTATTTTGGACTGAAATCTGTCTTGGTGCCTTAAGAGTCATGACAATATTACTCTTACATAGAAATGAACATTTTAATGGCTTATTTTGTGATGTTTTAATAGTATTAGGGGTTTCTGTCACATTTTTTCCATTTGTATGAAAAAACTAATAATTATATCTATATACTGTATCTCGTTCATTATTATGACAGAATTCCCTCTATCTGCTTTTAGTAATAGGGTTTCATAATTTTTAACCTTCATATTAATACCTTTCAAGCACTTTGTCATCATTATAACTGATATTTTTCTCCATGTAATTTAGGAGAATGGTGTAAATCATTACTTACTTCAATAGTATATCATTAGTTTTTGGTGTCATAAGGCATACGAGCCAGCCTTTATGAATGTAAAATCACCTTATGGTTTGCATCTTAAGCTACAGCCAGATATGGATTAACAATCTGCTTATACCCCTCAGATATTGTGAATTTTTTTGTGAGTTGGGATTTATTTGTCTCATAACGTACATAATCTAAATCATTCGATTCACATACTGGAGACACATGAAATTGTGGCTAAACTTCACCATAAACAAAAAACAGCTGATGTTAACAAGCATAATAATAATAATAATAATAATAATAATAATAATAATACAAATTTTGTTACATATACATACAATAAAATGTAACTCAGTTACACTTTGCTCAAATTATCATTTCATCATCTATGAATTCTTCTATTGAATAGAGGCATTTCTCCCACAGAATCTGCTGTAGCCTCATTTTTAAAATTTTGGCTTCATATTAAACATGTTTTTGTCCATTAACTTGTTATATATTGTCATCCGCATATACTGCGGAGTCCATACATATAATTTCAACTGTTATCTCAATAGTATAAAATAATTTTTATTTCTTGTGTTATATTTATGGAAAAATGATTCTCCTCAAACAGTTTTTGTCTGGTGTGTAGGGAGATTATAATTTCATAAAAGTATATGGAGGGAACAGTTAGGATTTGCAGTTTTGAAATACAGACCCTGTTTACTGTGCAGTACACATGTATAAGACAATTTTCTTTTGCAGTTTCAGCTTTCGAGATACACTGCTTGAACTTCCACAGAAAATTATCCCATATCTAATGACAGATTCAAACTAACTAAGATAAGCAATTTTTTGTGTACTCAAGTCAGTGGAATTTCTTAGTTTGATAGGAATCAGTGTGTGTATTCCAGCTCAAGTTGCTGTCCACATTTAGTCCCAGGAATTTGATCATGTCAACTTCATTCATAGGTTGATTCTTATGTTGTACTTAAAGTTCCACACATTTTGAATGTTTGGTTTTGAAATGTACCATATGGGTTTTTGCAATGTTCAGTTTCAACCCATTTAACTGGAACCAGTTTTCTGAGGTATCCTGTTTGCTTATAATGGAGCTTGGAATTTTTTCTGAATCGTCATCTTCAATTAAAACAGAAGTATCATCTGCAAACAGAACTGATAGGGAATTTATGTTTATGGGTAAGTCATTTACGTAGAATAGGAACTGGACTGGCCCCAAAATGGAGCATTGACACAGACCATGTGATACTGTACTCCATTTAGAATAATAATTCACTGCATCTGAGGTGATAGTGACCCTTTGTTTTCTGTTGTGTAAGTGTGATGTTAGCCAATTTAGAGCATTGTCCTTAATCCTGTATTTGTCTAATTTGTAGATAAGCAAATCATGATTCATGGAGTAAAATGCTTTTGCGAAGTTACGGAAGATGCCTGCAACTTTAGTCCTCTCATCCAATGATTCACCTATATTTTCAATAAAGTTATTCACTGCATCCAGAGTGTTTTTTCCTGTTTGAAATCCAAATTGGTTACTTAAAATAATGTCTCTTTCTTTCTTTTTACAATAAAGTTTTGGATCTGATTTGCAGCTACTTTCTCTAATACTTTTGACAGGAATGGAAGAAAAGAAATAGGCCGATAGTTTCCCATGTCTTCCCTTGACCCCTTCTTGAACAGAGGTCTGACTTCAGCATACTTCAAAACATTGGGAAAGCATCCCTGTTCAAAAGACTGGTTGAATATTTTAATTAGGGGAGGTGCTATTATGCCACACACTGTTCAGATCACTTTGTTGGGTATCCCATCCCACCCAGCAGAGTTTTTATTTTTTATTGATAGTATAACATTGTCCACATTCTGTATTGTGACTTTCTAAAAATCTGTAAGATACTCAGCTTCTTAGTGGATCACAAAGGGATTTACTTTACTCTGACACTCTGCTACATCAACATCTGACTTTGCCACATGTATAAAGAATTCATTTAAACACACATATATTTGAGCTGGGTATAGAATAAAGCTGTCATTTACTTTAATCCTAGATATTTCATTATTACTAACTCAAGAAAGCTACTTAAAAAATTGTTAAAGTTACTATTACCTGAATTAGAGCCGTTGGAAGGCCATTCAACCTCTCTTGACTTATTTCTAAATGTAATTGTGTAATGTGATAAAATAATACTATGAATTTTGTGTAATGTGATGACACACACAAATTCTTTGCAGCTAAGGCACTCACGCTATCCTGCACAGCTGTTGTGGTTGTAGTAATGTAACAATCTTACTACAGTTTTTCACTTAGTGTTTTCTCAGAAATAAACTATTTTGTTAAATTGTGTCTTAGCCATGTTTGAATGATGTATGACAGTGGGATGTTTAACCCAATAAGCATTGAAGCTGGGAGTATGCTTCCTTTTTGTTATAGTGTAATGTATTCATAAAATGCTTGATAGTGATCCTGTGATCAAAATGAATGAATAGTGCTACTGCAAATGCTTACATTATGTAGTCTCAATACTTAATTCAGTGTTGTCATTCAACATTAAAGTAGAATGTGTACTGTGGTTATTGATGCTACAGGATATACACACATGTTGGTGAGTGTGATACTCAAACCCACTACATGACATTATTACCATATGTTGTAAATGCATTGAATATTGTCATCATATACCCACATTGCACAGTATTAAAGTGCTAAATTATAGAATAACAGATCTAGTGTTAATGTCCATAATCAGATGTTGCTGTCACTTCAAATACAGAATTACACAATTATATACTTCTCACATTGTTAGTTGTATGTTACTAAAAGTATTTACTGAGATGCAATTCATTAAGCATGTGCATATTTATGCACCATCATTCTTTGCATCCTTTTTATTGATACTTGCCTCATATCTCAGTTTGAGCTGTGATATTCTTAAAATATTATAGGCCTCTGCTTACTTTTTGTTATAAGTTGTTGGTATCATAATGTAGATTAATCAGACAGTAAGGAATGTAATCTTACTTAGGCACTTACTAGATATTCAATATGCTGGTGGTGGTGGTGGTGGTGGTGGTGGTGGTGGTATTTTAATGACAATTTTACTCTAATTTCTCTATTTTTTGTCACTTCTCACTCTTTGTATCATGCATGTATTAACAATTTTTTAATTATGTGTAAAAATTGTTAGTACTGTCCAATAAGCAATAAGTCTTGAAGATGAGTAAATATGCTTTTCATTGTTCAGTGGTACATAGTATTAAAAAGATGATTATTGGGTGGGCTTGTTTAGTGATAAATATTGAATGTATACTGCTGTGGCATATATTTAGTATAGGTGACTGTGATACTGAAACTTTTTTTTATGAAGTGCTGTCTCCATAGATTCAAAATTCATAGTATTATTTTATGTAATAATAAACTGAATACTGTTGGTGTTGCAAATTGTGTACATTCATATGTCGATTTCATTTCTGATACATGGCTATTCAAATTCCATTCTCGTATGTTGAACTTAAAGTTCAGGTTGGTTACAAGCTGGACAAACCTTTAAGCATCAACCTCCTTCAATGAAATTAGTAGAATTATAAACATTTTAGTAAACTAAAACTCATGTACTGTTGATGGAAACTGAAACAGAATTCTGAAAAGTTGTTCTAACTAAGTAATGTCCTTAGTGCTGTATGTAAAGCAACACTGGCACAGAGAATTTTTCCAGACAGGTTAATACATGCAACTGTTAGACTTATTTATAAGAAAGGTAACAAGACAGACTTGAACAGTAGTCATCCAGTTTCCTTACTGACATCTTTCTGCTATAATATTAAAAAAAAAAAAAAAAGCAGTGTACTTGAGTAGTCTCAGATTTACATACAAACAGTTTACTTGGCATATCACAGTTCACATTCCAGAAAGGTTTCCTGGTGAAGAATGCCAGCTATACATTCACTCATCAAATAGTACAAGCTTTCCGTAATAAAGATCACCAGTTAATATTTTTTGTGAGCAATCTGAGGCATTTGATTGTGTAGATAAAGTTACTCCCATAAAAAACTTGTCTGTGGTGTTGATGGTGGTACCCACAGTTATTTTGAATCATACTTAACAGATTGCAAAGTACTGTACTTAATAATACAATATTGGAAGGGTAGAAAATTTTAGTGGCTGCAAGGAAATGTCCCACATGATTCAAATTTGAGTCTACCACTCTTCCTTACATATGTGAAAGACCTTCCACTTAAGTCAGCAAGGAGAATTGATATTGTTTGTAAACAATGCTAGTGTTATAATTGTTATAACTTCAAGTTGAACAAATATATTTCACAGACGACACAATACATGAAGTCACAGATCAAGTAAACAGAGTAAGACGTGTGTACACTTCAACAGTCAAATGATAACTGAGACCAAGTCTAGCGGCCACTGGCTAGCTGGCCGCTTAGGTGGCGCTGCTGCTGCACGGCTGGCAGGCAGCGCCGCATGTAGAGGACGTGCGTAACTGCACGGCGCCACTTTCAAAGATCGGCGAGTCACAACAATAATAAATTCCATTGGAGAGCAAATAAAAGAAGAGATTGTAAAAGATTCTTTCCAAAGAATTATTAAGTGTTTCTCAGAAAATGGACTCCCTCTAAATTTTGAAAAAGCATACTATATTCAGTTGTACACGACAAATACTCATACCAGTAGCCGCGCGAAGTAGCCACTTGGTTTTAGATGACATGTCACAGATTGTGCGGCCTCTCCCACTGGAGGTTAGAGTCCTCCCTCGGGCATGGGTGTGTGTGTATGTTGTTCTTTGCATAAGTTAGTTTGAGTAGTGTGTAAGTCTAGGGACCGATGACCCCAGCAGTTTGGTCCCATAGGAATTCACACACACCTGATCATCATACCAGCAACTGATGTAGCACATGAGCAGGAGCGCAGAATGCTCCATATTTTTGGTTCTACACATTGATGAAAACTTGTATTGGAAAGAGCATATTACAGAGCTTCACAGACAATTAAGTTCTGCTAGTTTTGTTCTTTGTACAGTTGCTAATCTTGGAAACAAACGAATTAACCTCCTGGCATATTTTGCATATTTCCACCCAGTAATTACATGTGGAATAATTTCTTGTGGTAACTCATCATTTGGAACGAAAATATTGATTGCACAGAAATGAGATGTAAAAATAGTGTGTAGTGTTTACACAGTCATCTTGTCAACACTGCATCAAGAAGTAACATATTTCAACTGAACCTTCACAATACATATATTTGAAAAGAACAGAGACATGCATACCTACAACACTAGAGGGGGGAAAAATGACCTTTATTACCCATTATCAAAGCTCTGTCTCTCAGGAAAGGGGTACAATATGTGGCAAGAAAAATTTTTCATCATTTGCTCAATACCATAAAATGTCAACCAAGTAGCAAAGGAAATTTCACAACTAATTTAAAATCATTGCTCCTGGACAACTCCTATTCTTTTGATGAATTTCCTATTTAAAGTGTAGTCACAAGAGTGGGATTAAACAAATGTGTTCATTAATCTTAACACTTATCATGTAGACATATCCTGTAAACTGACACATTACACATCACACTGATAAAACTGTCATTCAGATGATCTGTCAGACATTTACTAACTGACAAAAATATGGAAACACCAAACTATTGCACAAAACAGTGCCATTACTAATGTGGTGTAGGAAACCTGCTGGCATTAAAAACAGCTTCCAGTCATCTCATAATGGGTAAATGCAAGTGCTGTGTGTACCAGTCTTCTTGCGAAATACAGGCAAGTCCACATAATAATGGTGGTGGGTGGTAGAGGATGATAATCATGAACCCATATCTCCAAAATAGATCTCCATGATATTGAGATCTGGTGACTGTTATGGTCAGAGGAGAACTGACAATTTATCTTTGTGCTCAGAAAACCAGTTGTAGATGATGTAAGCTGTGTGAACAGGGGCATCTTGAAACAGTGCATCAACATTTAGGAACAAACATTGTATAAAGAGTGTTCAAATGAAAAGGTGCAAAATGTTGGAACAACCAAACAAGTAAGCTGCTTTGGGATAATTTAGTGAGACATCTAGAGATGCAAATGTAGCATGCATCATCAAAATTCAAAGGTGTGCTCTCAGGAGGCAAGGTGATGCTCACAACCTATATGTCAGAAATCCAGTTCTTACTGAATTCTTGGAGCACGGAAAAACATTAACAGTGATGTGTAATGTCACAAACTCATAAGTATACACAAGTCCTGTGTGTCCACGTATCTCAGAAGTCACACAAAGTGTAATGGCCAGGTTAAAGTGGGAGCAGATTGAGCATGACCATACAGGCCTGTCACAGCAATGTATTTAGTCCACTAAAAAAAAAATCTCAAAGGGAAGTGCTTAAACTCAGACGACAAACTGTAGGATATAGTGGGGGACTGACTTCTGTCACAGCCACAGGAATTCAGGAAACGGAGAATCCTTCAGCCCATGAAACAGTGGTATAGTGTCCTCAGGCCTCTGATGATTACTTTTGAATAAAGGCTTCACTTATACCCACAGTGTTGTTTCATACCTGTTCTTTTGAACAACCATCAGCCAGAGCAGAAAATTGTATAATGGTAGTAGAATTCGTTGCAAATAGGTAGGTGAGATAGGGAGTAAGTTACTGTGAACAGTTCAGTGATAGGGCTGTTAACATGAGAACAGACAGCAAGCAAACACCAACAAAAATAGTTCGGGTATATATGCCAACAACTCAATCAAAAGATGAAGAGAGAAACTATATGCGAATATTAAAAGATTAATTCAGTACATAAAGGGAGATGAAAATCTAATATTAAGGGGGCTTTGAATGCAGTAGTATGGCAAGGAATAGACGAAAGGGTTATGGGGTAGTAGGAATGAGGGAGAGAGGAGAAAGACTACTTGAGTTCTGCAATAAATTTCAGCTAGTAATAGTGAATACTCAGTTCAAGAATCACAAGATGAGGAGGTATATTAGGAAAAGGCTGGGACATAAAGGAAGATTTCAGTTATATTACAACATGGTCAGACAGAGATTCTGAAATCAGATATTGAATTGTAAGGGGTATCCAGGGGCAGATACCAAGTCAGATCACAATTTGGTAATGGCAAAGAGTAGACTGAAGTGTGAGACCAATCAAGCAGAATCGATGCACAAAGAACTGAGATACAGAATACTTAAGGAATGAAGAGAGAGAATTAAAGTTCTCTGAGGCTATAGATAATGCAATAAGGAATAGCTCAGTAGGCAGTACAGCTGAAGAGGAATGGACATCTCTAAAAAGGGCAGTCATAGAAGTTGAAGAGAAAAACATAGGTGCAAGAAAGGTAATTGCAAAGAAACCATGGGTAACAGGAGAGATACTTCAGTTTATTGACAAAAGAAAGAAGTACAAAAATATTCAAGAAAATTCAGGAATACGGAAGTAAGTCACTTATGAATGAAATAAGTAGCAAGTGCAGGGAAACAAAGGTGAAATCACTATATGGAAAAATGTGAAGACATCGAAAAAGAAATGATTGTCAAAAGCACTGACTCGCACATAGAAAAGTCAAAACAACCATCAGCAAAATTAAAAGCAAGGGCGGTGACACCAGGAGTGCAGTGGGAATTCCACTGTTAAATTCAGACGAGAGGGAGCAGATAGGTGGAAAGAGTACAATGAAGGCCTCTGTAAGGGTTGTTTTGACTTGTCTGATGACATGACAGAAGAAGAAACAGGCGTCAGTAGGGAAGAGATCAGGTATCCAGTATTAGGACCAGAATTTAGAAGAACTTTGAAAAACTTAAAATCAAATAAGGCAGAAGGTATAGATAACATTCCACTGAAATTTCTAAAATCATTGGGGGAAGTGGTAACAAAACCATTACTCACATTGGTGTAAAAGGAAAAAAAAAAGATCCCACACAATTTGCAGATTGTAGGAGCTAACAAGTGCAAGAATTTTTGCATAATCAGCTTAACAACTTGTGTATTAAAGTTGCTGGCTAGAATAATGTAGAGAAGAATGGAAAAGAAAATTGAGGATATGTTAGGTGATGATCAGTTTCGATTTAGGAAAGGTAAATTGAGGATATGTTGGGGTGATGATCAGTTTGGATTTAGGAAAGGTAAATGCACCAGATTATGGTTGATACTGGAAGCAAGCTTGGAGAAAAATCAAGACACGATATAGGATTTGACTGGGAAAAATCATTCGACAACATAAAATTATGTGAGATATTTGAAATTGTGAAAGGAAAACACAGGTATGCTATAGGAAAAGGCAGGTAATATACGATATATACAAGAACCAAGAGGGAACCTTACAGTGGAAGACCACAAATGAAGTGCATAGATCAAAAAGGGTGTAAGACAGGGATGTGGTCTTTAGTTCCTGCTGTTCAATCTATATGTTGAAGAAGCAATGATGGAAATTGAAAGAAAGGTTCAAGAGTGGCATTAAAATTAAAGGTGAAAGTATATCAATGTTAAGATTCACTGATGACATCGCTATCCCCAGTGAAAGTGAGCAAGAATTACAGGTTCTGTTGAATTGAATGAACAGTCTAATGAGTACAGAATATGTACTGAGAGTAAATCAAAGAATGACGAAAGTAATGAGAAGTAGCAAAAATGAGAACAGCAGGACACCAAACATAGAGATTAATGGTCATTACGTAGGTGAAGTTAAAGAATTGTGCTACCTAGGCAGCAAAATAATCCTTGATGGATGGAGCAAGGAGGACATAAAAAGCAGACTAGCACTGACAAAAAGGGCTTTCCTGACCAAGAGAAGTCTACTCATATCAAACATAGGTCTTAATTTAAGTAAGAAATTTCTGATAACGTATGTTTGGAGTGCAGCATTGTATAGCAGTGAGACATTGACTGTGGGAAAACTGGAACAGAAGAGAATAGAAGCATTTGAGATGTGGTGCTGAAGCAGAATATTGAAATTTAGGTGGAGACTGATAGATAAGGAATGAGGAGATCCTCCGGAGAATCTGTGAGGATAGGAGTAAAAGGAACATACTGACAAGAAGAAGGGATAGGATGATGGGACATCTGTTAAGACATCAGAGACTAACTTACATGATAGTAGAGGGAGCCTTAGAGGGTAAAAGCTGTAGAGGAAGACAGAAATTTGGATGCACCCATCAAATAATTGAGGATTTAGGCTGCAAGCACTGCTCAGAGATGAAAAGGTTGGCACAAGAGTGGAATTTCTGACGAGCCTCATCAAACTGAAGACTGAAGACTTGAAGGAAAAAAGAGCTTTGCCACCAAATTATTTGGCATTATATAGCTCCTGATTTATACTTAACTGGAGAGTTAACTTGGGCCATGGTGGTTGATAGTAATTGAGTTGTCCCATATCTTATTACAGGGTGGCAATTCTACTGGTAAACATGGAATTCTCAGGGAAATAAATTTTACCTGGAAAAATCGAAAGAAATCTTTGGGAATTTCAGGAATTCTCACAGAATTCTGCACTTTTAACCTAGCATTGAAAATGAATTTGATTGAGTTTTATAAGTCATATAGTTACACACTTCCAAATATTAAGTACATCAAAATTTGTGAATATTATTCCAAATAAATCACTGAAGTCTACAAACTATGGTTAAACTACTTCTTATGGCCAGATCATGAGCTGCTTGACACCATCTTCCTCCTGACACCTGTAATTCTCAGGGAATTTTTTTTCAGCATTTGATTTAGCCACCAAAGTTCCCAATAGGTTCAGTACTGTATTCAAGATTGTTATGTGTAACTACTCACTGGGCCCAATCTTGGTTTCTTGTTGTATGTAAACAACTGAAGGAGGTCGGTTCATGACTGAAACTGGCCGTGTAATAAATTAATACATCTGTGTGAAACCACAAGTTTTCAACCATTTTTTTAAGTTGTAAATACCACCACCTCAAAATAAATTTTATTGTATTATTTTTGGTGGCTGAGATTCTTCCCATTCACCTAGATTACAACTAGGCAACAGCAGGGGCATACAAGTTAAAAAAAATATATCCAGAATCCCACACCAATATAATTAATATGGTAAATAAAGGAATTGGTCTCCATCCCAACAGTGGGTGTGCTGCTAATTCCACCTATTATGGCTAGGAAGGCCAATCTTTGTACTTTCCTAAGCTCCTCAGTATCCATCTTCTGTTCTACTTTATTTCTTCATATTTGTAGTCCAATACTATATTGTAGGCCTTATGACACAACAGTATATCCAGTAAATGCTCCTGAGGCCTACACCTCAGTTTTTACTGTAGGCATGTCTAATGCATATGAATACTTTCTGCCTTGGAACATATTATATTCTTTGTGAGAGGTCAGTGTTTATTGCACATCCAGGATTACCCATAGATACTTTGCTACCCCCATCTATTGGTAGAATTTTGTTGAAGAGCTTGAGAGTCCAGTATGCGTCCTGGGTATTCTTCCTTATGAATGGGACTTAAACAGTTTCCATGGGACTGACCTTAAGATCCTGTTTCCTGCACCAGTTTTACACAGTGTTCACAGTGCATTGTGCCATTGTTCTAACAGCTTGCAGATTTATGAAGTATTATTATGACTAAATCAAATGTATCCTCTTGGCAAAAGTAACCTCTAGCATTTAACTCTGATTCCACAGTAGTGGGGACAAAACCCCTCCTTGTGGACACTCTTTGGTGATGTTCATAATCATTTTCTCATCCATCATAGTAGCTTCTACCTTTCATTGACTCAGCATGTTCTTAATTCCATGCTCTTCTGCAGCTCCGATTGTGAATTTAAAGGTCATCTTTGCCAAAAGCTCCTTCACTATGCAGGAAGATGCCAAGTAATTCCCTGAAAGTGTAGATGCTCTTCCACCTTCCCAAAAAGTTTGTGCTGTTTCACACAATTTGCCTGATTGAGATGCATTTTTGTCTTCCTGTAGAGGAAAATGGGTTAACCTCCTGTTCCTAACATGCACACTAATCAGTGTTTCTAATGCCATTACAAGAAAGGAGAACAGGCTGACTTGTCTCGTGTCTTATTTTTTTTAATATGGTCACCTCTCCCTGGTTTCAAAATGAAAATACCCTTTGCTGTCCTCCAAACATTAGGAATGACTTGTGCTGCAAGACTAAATCTAGAAGTCGAATTAATGCTTCTGTTGCTTGTTGCAATAGAGCTGGAAAGAGTCCATGTAGGCTTGGAGCCTTGAACTACTGAAGTGTTCCTACCGTTCACTGCATTTTCTTGAAGTTTGCACATTCTCCGGCAGATTCCTGGTTCTTCCTATGGTTACTGGTAAGCCAGTAGCTCACAGGGAATCTGAATCTTGATGTGTTAGCTGCAAGAGAGGACTGAGGGAAGCGAGGCTTGAGGAGCACATCCAGTGTCTCATGTGCTGTCCTTGTATACCAATCATCCTCCTTCATTAGTGTTACTCCTGGATTTGTTCATATTCTTGTGAGAATTTTGTAAAGTTTGTCCATGACATCTGTAACTTCCACATCCTCACAGATATCTTCCAGGATGATAGTTTTGCTTGCATAATAGCAAGGTAATATTAAACAGGGGCCTCCTTATATTTTGTCCATAGTCCTTCCCTTCTTGCTGAATTGTATAGTCTTACTGCCTGCCTGCCTGCCTGCTTTGCAGTTCCATATTATTGTTCCACCCAGGCACATTCCTACTTGTACACTCCTTGGTGATTGGACAGTTTTCAAAGTATGGAGTCATACTTCCAAACGTTCAGGCCTTTCCTATATTCATCCCAATCTGTTTTCCTAGGATTCCTGTATGCCAGGAGTGGCCCAGAATTTGGTTCATGAGCCCTGCCCTGGCCCGAGTGCCATAGCACTCAGCCTGCCTGCATATTCCTCCCACTGCCATGGTCATTGACTAATGTACTATGCAGTATTATATAAAGTCTCAATTTTCTTCATTCAGTTTCATTGAAAACTGTTGCAACTAACAGTGGAATAATGTGAGTGACTTCAGAAATGTTACTATTTGTACCACTAATTTCTTCAGGTACTCCATGCCTGCAAATGTAGCACAAAGTGCTTCTTGATGTACAGGACAGCTTTATAATAGCAGAAATCTTGCCACTTCTGAAGCAAAACAGTGAAAACAAAAAAAAAGTGAAAAAACGAAACAGACGAAGAGTTAAAACCTCATTTAAGTTCCCAACAAATGATAATGAGCATAATGAGAAGCAGAGACACTGAAGAATATAAAAATACCATGGGAGTAGTATTCATCACTACTACTAGGGGTGTGGGTAAAAGGTGTGACATAAAAATGCTCAAAAATGACCTGTTGGTATTTTTTACTTGGAAGACTTTTAAAACTATGAAATGCAATTTGTCTTACTTTTGCTGTTCATTGTGTCCACCAGGTTGCAAGAAACAGCATTGCAATGAGCCAGTAATTTTATCAATGTGTTTCATGAGCAACACAACTTAATACCACAGATAAATTTAGTATCTTCTCTAGAGTCATCAAGTGTAAAACAGCAAAAGAATCAGAGATATACTCCATGTATACACTGACTGAAAAAGACTTAAAAGTCCATCACACCCTCCATCGGTAATACTGGAATTCAATGTGGTGTTGGCCCACCCTTAGCCTTTACGACAGCTTCCACTCTTTGAGGAATACATTCAAACAGGTGCTGAAAGATTTCTTGGGGAATTGCAAGCCCATTCTTCATGGAGTGCTGCACTTAGGAGAGGTATCAATGTCGGTCTATGAGGCCTGGCACGAAGTCGGCATTCCGAAACATTCCAAACGTGTTCTATAGGATTCAGGTCAGGACTCTGTGCAGGCCAGTCCATTACAGGGATGTTATTGTCTGTAACCACTCTACCACAGGCCATGCCTGATGAACAGGTGGAAAGATGCAATTGCCATTCCTGAATTGCTCTTCAACAGTGGGAAGCAAGAAGGTGCTTAAAACATCAATGTAGTTCTGTGCTGTGATAGTTCCACGCAAAACTAGGAGTGCAACACCCCTCCATGAAGAACACGACCACACCATAACACAACCACCTCCGAATTTTACTGTTGGCACTACACACGCTGGCAGATGATGTTCTCTGGGCATTCGCCATACTCACACCCTGCCATCAGATCGCCACATTGTGTACCATGATTCATCACTCCACACATTTTTTCCACTGTTCAGTTGTCCAGTGTTTACTCTCCTTACACTAAGTGACATGTCGTTTGCATTTACCAGTGTAATGTGTGGCTTATAAGCAGCTGCTTGACCATGAAATCAGTTTTCTTACCTCTGGCCTAACTGTCATAGTACTACAGTGGATCCTGATGCAGTTTGAAATTCCTATGTGATGGTCTGCATAGAAGTCTGCCTATTACACGTTACAATCCTCTTGAACTGTTGGCGGCCTCTATCAGTCAACAGACAAGGTTGGCCTGTAATATTTTGTGCTGTATGTGTCCCTTCACATTTCCACTTCACTATCGCATCGGAAACAGTGGATGTAGGGATGTTTAAGAGTGTGTAAATCTCATGTACAGACATATGACACAAGTGACACCCAATCACCTGACCACATTCGAAGTCCTTGAGTTCCTCTGAGGGCCCCATTCTGCTCTCTCACGATGTCTAATGACTACTGCGATCACTGTTATGGAGTACCTGGCAGTAGGTGGCAGCACAATGCACCTAATATGAAAAATGTATATTTTTGGGGGTGTCTGGCTACTTTTGATCATATGTGCGACAAGTCATATGTTGAAAATAACCTTGTAAGTTGCAAGTTCAATGTCAACCAAACTTGGTGTAGATATATCTTATTATTTGGAAAGAAAACCTATGAGGGTAAAAACCACTAACCTCCCATTGGGATAGTGGTGGAGGGTGAGAATGGGGGAGGGAGGGGGAGGGGGAGATGGACTAATAGATTGGAATAAATAAATACCGGGTTAACACCAGGTTTCTCAGCTAGTTCTTAATAAATATAACATCACTGTTGTACTGCTGACTTCAGATGTTCAAAATCTTGCATATTGAGGTTTCCATCCTCTGGAGATGGTCAAAAGGGATGAACAGAAAATAGTTTTGTGTAGTGGAAGTAAAACATAACTCATGCTTAGTGAAAAATTTGTTCATGTAAAACATGCATATTGACTGTAGCTATTTTTTTCCCCCGTCTTTTTCAGGATGAAGATTAGCTGCATAAATTAATTCCAAGCTGCACCAGAACTTCAAGACTGGAGGTTCTCCAAGAGTTTCAAAGTGTTTAAAGTAATTTTTCACTGTTTTAGCTGTAATTAATGTTTTCAGTATTTTTTAAGTTCTGATTTTATAGGTATTTACAAATTTTGTAAACTTGCAAATTCATTCGAAAAATGACCTATTAGAGGGTAAAATTGTAACATTATATAAGTGAAGAACAAAAACTGGGATCATATACATGAGTAGGTAAGTGTCATGATGTTAGTATTTTCAGCACATGCAGGGAAAAGAAAACAGAAATGACGACTTCTCAAGAAGCCTCAGTGTTGTGTGTCTTTGTGCTCAATGAATGAAATGTACAAATTAATGTATGTTAAGATTTTAAATTTGATGTATGCTGCTTTCTTGAATAAATATCTTAGCCAAATGTTGTTGTAGACTTGTTATTACTTATCTCACCCTCAGATTACAGCATTTCAGATACAGCACATCTAAATATTAAATTCCTTGTAATTTTTGTCATTTTAAGCATGGATTACTTTTAAGATTTAATAAAAAAAATTGAACAAAAAAATTCATTCTTAGGCTCAGTGGTTGAGTGCCGGAGTATGGATCCAAAAGAATGGGTGTTTGATTTCCAGCCAGTCCTAGCATTTTTCCACTTTAATAAATATTATGTGAATGCACTTTTATTAACTGGTTACAAGGTTCATGAAGCGGTGTTTTCTTTTTAATAATTGTACATTGCTTCATAGGAGTAGATATTTAAGTTTATATTCATCTTTTACCATTGCCTATAATGATAATCATCAGCTATATATTAATCTTGATAAGTTTCACACAACAGATCAATAAACTCCCACAAAAATGACAATAATACTTCATCTACACACAATTACTGTTGCACAGAAATGACTGTATTTATATAATTCTATAAAATTTCAACACACACAGCTGGCCGTGTGGTTCTAGGCGCTTCAGTTTGGAACCCCGTGACCGCTACGGTCGCAGGTTCAAATCCTGCCTTGGGCATGGATGTGTGTGATGTCCTTAGGTTAGTTAGGTTCAAGTAGTTCTAAGTTCTAGGGGACTGGTGACCACAGATTTTAAGTCCCATAGTGCTCTGAGCCGTTTGAACCATTTTTTTTTTCAACACACACAGCATACACTGATACACAATTTTGTATGGCTGAATGTTAAACACATACTGCTGCATCAACATTACCCAATTATTGGTCAGCACAAGCTTACATGAAAAGCTGGTGACTGACACACATGATGTGATGACTACACTACAGACTGACTGACACTTTATGCACAATTCCTATTTTAAGGAGCATGTAGAACAGTTACCACAAAATGTTAAAATATGATGTTATTTGATTTTAGATAATAATGTAAAAACATTGTAAGTACAAAATACAGATACTCATTAGGCAAAGACACTTTTGGTTGACAATTGGTTAAATATCCTCAAAAGGGTGTAACTGATGGACTCTGCCTTACATTGTGCAGGTATTGACATGCACTGAAATTTACAAAAGCCCACCTAGTATTTTCAGGAAACTTGCATATTTTAGTTCTAATATTTCATAGAGTAAAAAGTTCTTCTAGGTAAATTATACATCTTTGGAAACAGAAATTAGGGCTACAAGACTGTTCGTGGATTTCTGAAAGGATGAGATTTTATGGCTTCAAAATTCTTTAATACTTATGACTAAAAACATTCTGATTAAGGCTAACTCTTGAAAAAAACAATTTCCAGAAGAGACACGATGACGGTTAGGAAGACCAATGTGAAAGCTTCATAGTAAGGTATGAAAACCACGAAACAGAGATTTATTACTGGGTTGAATTTTCACAGTGCATGTGGTTCACCCAAATTGGAAACACTTTTTTTAACACTTTCGCTGCGGCATCGGTGCAGGCGCGCTACTCTCCAGTGCGGCCAGGCAAAGTGCGAGTGCGGGCTGGTGATGCTCGAATGCGGGCCGGTAACACTCTGAAACGGTAAAATGGTTCAAATGGCTCTGAGCGCTATGGGACTGAACATCTGTGGTCATCAGTCCCCTAGAACTTAGAACTACTTAAACCTAACTAACCTAAGGACATCACACACATCCATGCCCGAGGCAGGATTCGAACCTGCTACCGTAGCAGTCGCGCGATTCCGGACTGAGCGCCTAGAACTGCTCGCCCACCGCGGCCGGTGAAAACTTCTTCCTTCGTAAATGGGTGATACTGCATATTATGTGGTTCTTTATGCCAGGACTCACCTGGATAATCTCCGTGTGACAGGTCGGGCTCCTTTTCGTCGTCGATTTCCTCCGCACAGTCGTCGTGATCGGTCACAAAACAGATTGGAAAGTTGTGTTTCCACCCTATCATCACTCTGCAATTCTTCTGCAGCCTCTAAATGACAATCTCCGTGGTATGCGTCGTCCTCACTACACAGAAAACCACTGTCATCTAGTACAGTAAGTAACCGTTCCTCTGTTAATTTAACACTTTTGCTGCTCCTTTTCACTTTGGAACGTCCAGGTGTCGGTTCATTAGCCGCCATTACGAACAATATACGTGCAATAACTGACCACACAAAACAAAAGTTTACACGCTTTGATGCCAGCTTAGACGCTGCAACTAGACTAGTAATCCGACAGTGAGCGCGGACGCTTATAAGCGTCAGCCGCACTGGCTCATGGCTTCTTGTGACGCTTATAAGCGTCAGCCGCAGTGAAAGTGTTAAAAAAGTTTCTATTCACACTATTGTGAGAGCAGACTTTGAACTACACTCTCCAGTCACAGTAATGTGGCCACCTCTCAAAAGCCTGAATAATCAGTTTTTGCACTGCGGACTACTACAGGATGTGCAGAAAGAGTGTCAGTGAGGTTCTGCAAGGTACTGACATGGATGTGGAGCTGTGCCGACTTCAGTGCTGTGACCAGCTGCACTAGGTTTCTCAGTTGAGGATCCATGGCACGAACAGCTCAATCAAGATGGTCCCACAGATTCTCAATTGGGTTTAAATCAGGGAGTCTGGTAGCCGAAAGAGTATGGTAGACTCCCCTGGCGCTCTTTGAACAATGCACATACACTGTGAGCTGTGACATATTGCATAGTACTTATGGTAGATGTCATCATGTTGAGGAAATGCAAAGTGCATGTAGTCGTAGATATGGTCCCCAAGCATAGATGCACACCTTTTATGCCATCCTGAATGATGTGATCATCCAGAGACTGACATAAAAACATTTCTCAGACTTTAACACTCCCTCTTCTGGCCATGACAGGACCCTTTCCTTTGAGACATTTCATGCTGTACACCCACAACAACTATCTGTCCAATGGAGCATAAAACTGGGAAAGGACTCATGTCACCACTTGGTGAACATCCAGTTGTGGTATTAGTGTGAAAAGTCCAGCCTTTGTTGAAAATAAACACCAGTCAGCATGGATGCATCAACCAGGTGCCTGCTGCAGAGGCCCATATGCAGCAATTTTCAGTGGTCAGTCATTAAGAAGACATTTTTGATAGTCCCTTCGTTCACCAGGGCGGTCAGGTGCTCAGCAGTTGCATGTCCGTTCGCCTGTAAATATCTCCACAGTTGTCACTCAACCCTGTCATCTGCGGCCCATGTTGCACCACAGCTGCACCTGTTTTTGGTACTACTATTTTGCCATGTACAGTATACTTTCACCACCGTAGCACACGAACAGTTCACAAAATTTGTCATTTCAGAAATGGTTCCAACCTTGGCCCAAAAGTTAATGTTCATGTCCTTTTCGGTGTCACGTAAATGGCTCCATTTCCACATTACAATGATGACTTCACTGTTTTCTGCATCCCCCCCCCCCCCACCTCACCATGACACACATTTATATACCCTCCACTGCTGGTGGTGCCACCTGCTGTCTGAGAATAGCCAGTTGGATAATTCACTGTAAAATGGTAATCATAGTAACATGTATTACAATCAGAGCACAGAGCATTGCAGAACATACTCAAAGTTACTAAAACCTACTGGAATTCTGAAAGAGAAACCAAATAAAAATCATATATATGGGAATGCAGGCTTTCTTGGCGAGTTTCAATGATGAAGTCTTCTCAGGTTATCAGGCTGAATTAAGGCATCATTCTATGGCAGTGTTTTGACAAGTTTCCTACCCATCATCTTCAGGCAAAGTGTCAGGTTCAAGTCCAGTTTTTATCTCTTATAGATGTGGGAATGTAGGCTCCTCTGCCTTGCTGCAATGGCTAGGCCTATCTAGCACCTCCGGAACCGGGATTTGGGGGTGGGGGTTGGGGGGGGGGGGGTTGGGTGGTGAGAGGACTCCCAGCATCTCGTCGTTGTGGTGCCTGTCCATTCCATCCACTGCCTTTGCATCAGAGTGCTCTTGGTGTATTCTTGGTAGTGCAACGTTCCACGCAGAACAGAGTTGGAAACCGCTATCCTGTTTGACGAGATCATCATGGACATGTATCTCCACTTCCTCTTTGATGACAGTCCCAGAACTGATTTGTCCTGCACAACACTCAGTGTGTTGAAAATGAAACATAAGACCTTGAGGCTGTGCTTTGCTGCTGCAGATTTGTCTGTTTGGCTGAGGTGTATGCTTCTCCCATGTTCTGAATAGCACTGCAAAATGCACTATTGCCTGTGGCCGATGTATTGCTTGCCACATTGACAACTGATGCTGTAGTCTGCAGGTGACCATAGTTCTAGATCTTTCATTGAGCCAAGCTTACTTCTGATTTTAGCCGATGAGCTGAAAATGGTCTTAATTTATTTTTGTTCTGCAATATCCTGCCAATATTTGCCATGAGCATTCCAACATGTGGAAGGAATGCCAGATGCTTTTTCTTCTTTTGGGACATCCTGTTCCTTCTCTATGCCCGGCTGGAGTGCATCTCTTACATGTCTCGGGATAAGTTCTTGTGAAAGGTTTCCCTCAGATACTCCCTCAGTGGGTAGACTCTCCTTGTTGCATATGTCTTGTGATCCATGCACCAAGGTGGTGAGCACAGATTTGCATTGTGCTGGATGGTGGTAGCTAGTGACATGTAGGCATATAGACAGAATGTCCCTGCCCTTATGAGGATATCGAGGAAAGGCAGGAACCTGTTTTCTTCTACCTCTGTGGTGAACTTAATAGTGTTATATATGCTGGTAAGGTGGTAAACATATTCCTGCATGTTTTCTTCACCATGTGACCATACCATGAGTGTGTCATCAACTTATTGGTAGAATATCTTTGGTTTCAGTCACACAGCATTGACAGCAGTTTCCTTGAAGTGTTCCATATGTAGGTTTGCAACACCTGGCATAAGGGGGAGTCCCATAACGACTCCATCTAACTACTGATAGAACTTTCCACCACATGGGGAGCAGGTGGCAGTGAGCACGTGGCAGTACAGTAAAAAAATGTCTTCTTCAAAGTGCCTCCTTATTTGCCAAGATGACCTCTAGTGGTAACTGCATGGAGAGAGATGTGACTTCGAAACTGACTAGGTGATCACACTTGTCCACATGTATCCTCTGAAGCACCTTCACAAACTCAGTTGAGTTTTTGACATGATGTGTGCAGTGATCCATGAGAGGCTTTAGAACTGTGTCAAGTGTCTAACTATTCCATATCTGGTGATTTTATTGTGTCCACTATTGGACATAGTGTAATGCACATCTTGTGTACCTTTGGGAGGTCATGTAACAATAGTGGTATTGGTGCTCTTGGGTATGGCTTTCTGACCATATCCTTCACCATTTCTGAATTGTTTAGGGGTGAGATTGTCTTCCGAGTCACAGCTGGTGTAGTATCCTTTGCCACTGGATTGTAAGTTGAATCTTCTAGTAGCATCTCAATCTTCTGCATCAGTTCCAAACACAATACCCAAACAGGACCTCATCAGCAGTGTGGAGCAACCCATTCATGGCTTTCCTCTGATTATACCGAAGAGGTGACGAGATCTGCATTGTTTTTGAAAAAGCAAAAGTGCCAAAAAGTAACATCTCCTCAGCAGAACACAGGGCGATATGTGACCTAATAGATGATACAGTCATGCTAGCAGCTGACAATGACAATGTGATGGTGCTGCTACAGTCAGTTGATGACAATGGGCATAAGATTGAGATTCTATTACAGGGCCCAGCTTACACACCAATGAGGAAGGATCCTACATTAGCTGTGACTAGGAAGACAATTTGACTCATAAACAACTCGGGAATAGACAAGGATATATTCAGAAGCTGAACCCCAGAGCACCAATACCACTACATCTACATCGAGATTCCACAAGCCACTGTAAGGTTCATGGTGGAGGGTACCCTGCACCACTACTAGTTATTTCCTTTCCTGTTCCACTCACAAATAGTGCCGGAAAAAAGATTGCATATATGCCTCCATATGAGCTCCGATTTCTTATATCTTTTCTTCGTGATCCTTACATGCAATATATGTTTGCGGAAGTTGAATCATTTGGCAGTTAGCTTCAAATGCCATTTCTCTAAATGTTGTCAATAATGTTCCTCAAAAAGAGAACTGCCTTCTCTGCTTTGATTCCCATTTTAGTTTCCAAAGCCTCTCCGTAACACTACCATGCTGTTTGAACCTACCATTAACAAATCTAGCAGCCCACCTCTGAATTGCTTCCATGTCTTCCTTTAATCCAAACACTCAACCAGTACAGTACTCAAGATTAGGTTGCACTAGTGTCCTATATGTGGTCTACTTTTCAGATGAACCACACTTTCCTAAAATTCTCCCAATAAACTGAAGTCAACCATTCGGCTTCCCCACCACAGTCATCAAATGCTCATTCCATTTCATATCAATTTGCAACATTACATCCAGATATTTATAGGACATGACTGTGTCAAGCCACACACTGCTAATTCTGTATCCAAAAATACCTAATAGAAATTTTGTTTAATCTTCTCCCATATTCCTACAGTCACTCAACTTCGACACCTTACCATACCCCCCAGCATCTTCAGCAAACAACCGCACATTGCTGCCCACTCTGTCTGCCAAATCATTTATGTATATTGCGCAAAACATTGGTTCTATCACACTTCCCTTGGGCCCTCCTGACAATACTATTGTCTCTGATGAACACTTGCAGTTGAGGACAACAAACTGGGTGCTATTACTAAAGAAGTCTTTGAGCCACTTGCATGTATGTAGAATTGTTCCATATGCTCATATCCTTAACAGCCTGCAATGGGACACTGTGTCAAATGCTTTTTGGAAATCTAGAAATGTGGAATCTGCCTGTTGCCCTTCATCCATTGTTCACAGTATATTATGTGAGAAAAGGACAAGCTGAGTTTTGTATGAGTGATGCTTCCTAAAACCATGCTAATTCATTGACATTAGCTTTTCAGGATCTAGGAAATTTACTATGTTCGAACTCTGCATATGTTCAAGAAATCTGCAGCAAACCGATATCAAGGATATTAACCTGTAATTTTGCGGGTCTGTTCTTTCACCCTTCATATGTACAGGAATCACCTGTGCTTTCTTTCAGTCTCTAGGGACTGCTCGTTGGGTGAGAGGTTAATGATAAATGCAAGCTAGGTAAGGGCCAATGCCATAAAGTACTCTTTGCAAAACCAAATTGCGATTCCATCTGGACCTGGTGACTTTTGTTTTCAACTCTTTCAGTTGTATATCTAAACCGAGGACAATTATTACTATGTCGTCTGTATGGAGCTTGGTGCAATGGTCAAATAACAGTATGTTTGTAAAATTATCCCATGTGAATGATTTCTTCAACACAAGATTTAGAACTTCAGCTTTTGTTTTAGTGTCTTTGACTGCCACCAGACTGGTCAGTGACTGTATGGAAGTCTTGACTCACTTAGCAATTTTACATAGGACCAGAATTTTCTTGGGTTCTCTACAAGATCCTTTGCTATGGTATGGTGGTGGTAATTGTTGTATGCTTCATGCAAAGATCTTTTCAAAGATGCATGAATCTGTACTAACCTTTCCTTGTTCTCATTTATGCAACCTCTTTTGAACCAAGAGTGCAACAAATTCTGCTTCCTCGGCGTTTTCTGAAGTTTGTTATTAAACCATGGTGGGTCTTTTCCATCCTTTATCCATTTACTAGGGACATATTTCTCCAGACGGTGGTTTACAATCTGCTTGAACTTTGCCCATAATTTCTCCAAGTCCATCTTCCTGGAACAAGGTGACGTCAATTCACACTCTAAGTGAATGCTTACCACTGCTTATCTGCTGTATCTAGCAGAAACACTCTCCGAACCTTCTCAACTGATTAACTAACTTTCATAACCATTGTTGCTACAATGAAATAACCACTCGTCCCTTTTTCTGTACTGATATTGTCAATAAGTCTGGCCTATTTGTAGCCAAAAGATCAAAGCTATTTCCATTGCGTGTGGGCTGCTGAGCTAGCTACTCAAGACAGTTTTCAGAAAATGTGTTCAAAAGTATTTTGTATGACTGTCTGTCTGTACCCTCCACAATGAAGCCATAGAAATCCCAGTTTATAATCAGTAGGTTAAAGTTAACTCCAAGTAGTACTGCATGATCTCGGTAACTATGCTCTACTGACTGTCTGCTTTCTCTGAATGACACTATAACTGTCACAGTGGAATTTGGTAGCTGATAAAAACACCCAACTATTAACTTGGGTTCATCTACACCTGTTATACACTGAACTACCAAAGAAATTGGTATACACATGCGTATGCAGATGCAGAGATATGTAAATAGGCAGAATACGGCACTGTGGTCGGCAACGTCTATATACAACAACGAGTGTCTGGCACAGTTGTTAGATCATTTACTGCATCTACAATGGCAGGTTATGAAGATTTAAGTGAGTTTGAATGTGGTGTTAGAATCGGCACACAAGCGCTGGGACACAGCATCTCCGAGGTAGCAATGAAGTGGGGATTTTCCCGTACAACCATTTCAAGTGTCAGTGTGTGAACCATTCAGTGAAACATCATTGATATGGGCTTTCAGAGCCAAAGGCCCACTTGTGTACCTTTGATGACTGCAAGACACGAAGCTTTACACCTCACCTTGGCCCATCAACACCAACATTGGACTGTTGATGGCTGGAAACATGTTGCCTGGTTGGACAAGTCTCATTTCAAATTGTATCGAGCAGATGCACGTGAACGTGTATGGGTATGGGGACAACCTCATGAATCCATGGACCCTGCACGTCAGCAGGGGACTGTTGAAGCTGGTGGAGGCTCTGTAATGGTGTTGGGCATGTGCAGCTGGAGTGATATGGGACCCCTGATATGTCTAGACATGACTGTGACAGGTGACATGTAAGTAAGCATCCGGTCTGATCACCTGCATCCGTCCATGTCTATTGTGCATTCTGACAGACTTACGCAATTCCAGCAGGGCAATACACCCCACACTTCCAGAATTGCTACAGAGTGGCTCCAGCAACACTCCTCCGAGTTCAAACACTTCCGCTGGCCACCAACCTCCCCAGACATAAACATTATTGAGCAAATCTGGGATGCTTTGCAATGTGCTATTCAGAAGAGATCTCCATCCTCTCATACACTTCTGGATTCATGGACTACCTTGCAGGATTCAGTGTCAGTTCCCTTTAGCACTACGTCAGACATTAGTAGAGTCCATGCCACGTTGTGTTGCGGAACTTCTGCATGCTTGCAGGGGCCCTACATGATATTAGGCAGGTGTACCAGTTTCTTTGGCTTTTCAGTGTACATGACCAGATACCACCCACTTCTAATGTGGTGGAAAGTTCTACTAGCAGTCAGACAAAGTCGGGATGGAATCTCTCATGGCACCAGTCATCTCAGATCTGTATATGGAACACATTGAGGAAATAGCTCTTAAAACAACATGTATGAAACCAAAGGGATTCTACTAATAGATGGATGACATTTGTGGTGTGGCCACATGGTGAAGAAAACTGGCAAGAATTTCTTGACCGCCTTAACAGCATACAAAGCTTACCATGGAGGTAGAGGAAAATGGATGCCTGTATTTCCTTGATATCCTGATAAGGAAGAAAACTGATAGCACACTGGAACATTCTGTCTCCAGATATGTGCTCACCACCTTGGTTCAAAGTGCACAGGACGTAAGTGACAAGGAGTGTTTACCCATTGAATCACAGCATCTGAGAGAAACCTTGCATGAGAATGGCTACTCAGTGATACACATAAAGAGGTGCTCTCCAGCCAAACAAGGAGAAGAAAGATGATGATCCAGAAAAAGACATAAAGCATCTTGCACTCATCCCATATGCTGGGCTGCACAAAAAAAAAAAAAAAAAAAAATTGCGAAGATATTGCAGAACAAAAATGTTAAAACCATTTTTGGCTCATCAGCTAAAACCAAAAATGTGTTTGGCTCAATGACAGACAAACTAGAGCTGCTGATATAGGTCATAATGTTTCATTTTGAATAGACAGAGGCATTGGCCAGACAAACGGGTTCTGGGACTGGATCATGAAAGAGGCAGTGGAGATACATGTTAAAATTCCTGGCAGATTAAAACTGTGTGCCCGACCGAGACTCGAACTCGGGACCTTTGCCTTTCACGAGCAAGTGCTTTCGCCCGCGAAAGGCAAAGCTCCCGGGTACGAGTCTCGGTAGGGCACCCAGTTTTAATCTGCCAGGAAGTTTCATATCAGCACGCACTCCGCTGCAGAGTGAAAATCTCATTCAGGAAATACATGTTCATGATGATTTTGTGAACAGGGATAGCAGTTTCTGACTCAGCTCTGCATGGAATGTAGCACTAGTGAGAATACAGAAAAAGCACTCTGATGTGAAAGCAGCAAAGATGGTGAAGGGAACAGACAGGAAGCATGAGAATGTGACAGCAGGACCTTCCAACATGCTGGGAGTCACCCCGATGCCACCACCACCACCACCACCACCACCACCACCACCACCACTACTGCTAGTGACACCCCTTCTGGAGTGGAGGTACATGGTCAGTCCAGTCATTGCAGGTGATTCAGAGGAACGTACAGTCCAGTGTCTGCAAAGGTACAAACTGGACATGAACCCAACACTTCGCCTGAAGATGACACATAGGAAAATTCTGGAAATGTTGTGAAGAATAGTGCCTTCTTTTGGCTGATAACATGAGAAGACTTCATCAACAATTATACACCTTAAATGATTGTAAATTATACAGTGAAAGGTAGAGTCAGTGTCATCCAGCAATGGAAGCATCTTTCAACCTAAGTTCATCCTTTACAATGTTTTTTCCTCAACATTTAGCTTTTCACTGACAATCGTCAGCATGAAAATCTCATTGATGGACAGAAGCTAAAACTTGAAAGGATATGAAGATCAAAGCAAGCCAATAATTTTTAAAAAATGGAAATAATTATAACATTCCTTGCCTCTGTTGTTAATTTCTCTCAGATTTACATTCATTTTTGTGTTCACTTAGATTAATCACACACAGACAAGGTTTCAAGTTAAATAACCAACCGGAATCATTAGCACAAAAATGTTGCAAATCAGTTAAGCACAACAATAATCTGATAAAGTATTCACAGCAGTATGATTATTGTTGTATATGTTGTTTGAGACTTTCCAATAGAGTAGATATAGAGATGGTTCTTGGGCGAGGTGTCGAATGTCAGTGTAAAGTTTTGACACTTATTGCACACAACTGACTTGTTGAACAATTTTATAAAAAAAACTGGCATAATTTTGAGCGGTTACATTAGAATAAGAACAATAATAGACATTATGGTGTTTTTCAAAAACAATGGTTGTACATTATGTGTTACATGGCAGGATTTGTTCTTGCAGAAATAGAGAAAACTGTCAGGTGTAACACATCAGGCAGTGTGGTAGTCTTTGAAACAAGGGTTATTTTTTCCTAAGTAGAGGGGTACATGGTGCATGCAACACAACCGTTTGGTTCGTTTCTGCTATCCCTTGGTGCTGAATGGTGAAAATCTTTGTCATGCAGTTCTTTGTGCTTGGTGCATTGAATTTTCTCATACTTTTAGGTGCACAGGTTTCTTTGCTTATCTGCACTAGACTGCTCAGGTGCCTGTGTTTCTTCCTTGAAGCAACCTTTGCACAGTTCACAAGACTTCTAGTCACCTCCCTCTGAAAGTTCATCATCATTGTTTCAAGATTCAGTTCCTTTTGAATGACAGAGGCATTCACAATACTTGCATCAATAAATTACCAGAAGATAAGAGGCCACCATTTCAGACGCTTTCCATCAGTTTCATATGTTGATTACCTTTGATCAAATTTATCGATATAGTTCATATTTCCACTGTAATCAACCAGCAGTAGAGGGCAAGACAGTTTTATCAAAGTTCCATTCTGTTCCTATTCAGTACTTCTGTTGTGGCTCTTGGATCATGAAAGTTTGATGACAAATGCACATCTCTTTTTGTCCTTCTGTTTTACAGTACACAACCCAGTATCACTTGAAGACAGATTGTATTCACCACATTTCAGTTCTGTCTTGTTTCAGCTTGGGCAGATTCTTTTTTTTTTTTTTTTGTAATACCGACAGTAATAAATGCATTTATTCGTTTCCTTTTCAGATCATCTAGCAGTTGTATAATGGTGAAATAATTGTCAAGGAAACACTATAATTTTTTCCTTCAAGACCTGTCAGCAGCTCCTTTTCCACCCTCTCTCAAAGACATCTTTCCATTATGTTACCTATTTTTCCAGTATAAATGTGAAATTTTAGTGCATAACCAGACTTGTCTGCTAACATCCACACTTTATAAGCCTTTTTGATTGGTTTCTGGGGATAGTACTGTTTCAACGGTGACCTAACTTTGAATTTGATCACCGATTCATCTACAACAACATCACTTGGATGATAGGCACTTATGAATTTTTCACCCACCATCGACAAAAATAGCCATAACTTGTACAGATTATCATTCTCTCCTCAGCCTGTGTTGGCCTGCAGCTGTTGTCATTTAGATGCTAATGAGAGAAAAGCCAGCCAAAACAATTAAGTTGTCATTGAGCTAATGTAGCTATCATGATGATCAGCTGCTGAAGTCCAGTAATCCCTGTGAGTTGTGTGTGGTTTTATGCCCATGAGAATCTTCATGCCAAGAAACGTTTCCATCTCCCCACAGGTTGTGGGTTTGCAAAGTGTCTCATTTTTCAGGTGTACCTATTCAGTATACAGATTAGTTTGCATAACAGTCCACTGAATTATATAATCATACATCAACAATCTGAACAAATTACTGGGACTGGGATCCTGTAAGGGTCTCACAGGTGCAGCAGGACCAGTTACTGAGGAAAATATGCAGAGGTTATTGGGGCCTTTCGGTTTTCCCACCACTGGGGTGTCTGTTTACGTGATTTCACATTTGGCGGAGTTTAGTTTTTGTCACCTGCATTATATGCTGGTACTTCTTCTGGATTAGCAGTTCAAGTAGCTGCAGGTCCACCAGAACAATAAGATGAGATGTTCTTTGATTGATTATGTATTTTCTCTGATGAATCATCTTTGTCTAAAAAGCATTTCAGAAATAACCATTCCTAAATTGGATGTACAGTAATACAGGTTGTCATCATTATAATCTGCATCTTTGTTCGACAAATTCTAACCTGGAGATATTTCAGCATGAGTATTGCCATTGTTTAATCATCTTTCATTACTTCCCTACAGTGATTCATTATAAACCAAAATGGAAGATAACATCTCAAATTTCATATATGAAGTTCATTTACCCTCTTATGCAACTTTACTGCACAAACTATGCACGAAATGTGTGACACTATTCAATCTTCCACACAGTGTCTAAGGTAGTAGAGGAATGTTATACATGGTGGTATGAATTTTGAAATCTGTGTTATTCATGACATAGTCATCTTCTCTAGCATGTGTGTAAGAAATGTTATTTTATAGTGATTCTGAATGTATATGCACTATGTGATCAAAAGTATCTGGACACCCCCAGAAACATATGTTTTTCATATTAGGTGCATTGTGCTGCCACCTACTGTCAGGTACTCCATATCAGCAACCTCAGTAGTCATTAGACATCATGAGAGAGCAGAATGGGGCACTCCGCAGAACTCACGGACTTCAAATGTGGTCAGGTGATTTGGTGTCACTTGTGTCATACATCTGTACATGAGATTTACACACTCTTAAACATCCCTACATCCACTGTTTCCAGTGCGATAGTGAAGTGGAAATGTGAAGGGACACATACAGCACAAAATATTACAGGCCAACCTTGTCTGTTGACTGATAGAGACTGCCGACAGTTGAAGAGGGTCATAATATGTAATAGGCAGACATCTATCCAGACCATCACACAGGAATTTCAAACTGCATTAGGATCCACTGCAAGTACTGTGCCAGCTAGGTGGGAGGTGAAAAAACTCATAAGCCACACATCACGCTGGTAAATGCCAAATGACACCTTGCTTGGTGTAAGGAGCTTAACCATTGGATGATTGAACAGTGGAGAAACGTTGTGTGGAGTGACGACTCATGGTATGCAATGTGGTGGTGCGATGGCACGGTGTAGGTATGGCGGATGCCCGGTGAACGACATCTGCCAGCGTGCATAGTGCGAACAGTAAAATTTGGAGGCAGTGATGTTATGGTGTGGTCATGTTTTTCATGGAGGGGGTGTTGAACCCCTCGTTGTTTTGCATGACACTATCACAGCACAGGCCTACATTGATGTTTTAAGCACCTTCTTGCTTCCCACTGTTGAAGAGCAATTCGGGGATGGCGATTGCATCTTCAAACACGATCCATCACCTGTTCATAATGCACAGCCTATGGCGGAGTGATTACTCGACAATAACATCACCGTAATGGACTGGCCTGCACAGAGTCCTGACCTGAATCCTATAGAACACCTCTGGGATGTTTTGGAATGCCGATTTAGTGCCAGGCCTCACCAACTGACATCAATATCTCTCCTCAGTGCAGCACTCCTTGAAGAATGGGCTGCCATTCCCTAAGAAATCTTGCAGCACCTCATTGAACCTATGCCTGCAAGAGTGGAAGCTGCCATAAAGGCTAAGGGTGGGCCAACACCACATTGAATTCCAGCATTACTAATGGAGGGCACTACAAACTTGTAAGTCATTTTCAGCCAGGTGTCCAGATAGTTTCGATCACATAGTGTAGGTCATTATCTTACCTGTAATAAAGAGCTGAATCAACAACCTATCACAGATGGACACAATTACACATTTAATTAATTCATAATTGTGTAGAATGGAATGGTAACAATGAAAATCTGTGCCTTACTGGGACTCGAACCCGGATTTCCTGCTTATTGCGAGCAGTCACCCTACCATTTGGCTATCCATGCATGACTAACAGCCAGACCCAAACTTCCATATGTCATCAACCATGCATCTATGAGCTGTACTCATACATACATTTTGTATATTACCATACAGGTCAGATGTTGTACTTGAAAGTTACTTGCCTGGTATCGGCAGATAAATAAGATATTGCAGTGCTTGTGTTATTCTGATTATGGTGCAAAGTTTGTTTGGAGACGCAAGCATAATTACACATTTGGTCACAGTGAGCAGAAACCAGCAACACTTTGTACACCATGTGAATTAAGTCACCACAGATGGACTATATGGATCAGTGCTACATCTGACCCCTCTCGTTCATAGCGGAAACTATTACATAACATACGGTTAGTGGTCCAGCAAACATACCTTCTTGCTGGATGAGTCAGGGCTTTGCAATTAAGTGGTACTTTTTTTGTACTACTGTGCATCGAAGCAAGGAGGAATGGTGGTACACACATTGTACTATGTACCCCGAAAGAGTTATGGTACACTGTGAACAAAGGTGCTACTCTCTTTTCTGTGCACCAACAAGTCCAAGAATGGTAGTTCACTGTGTTTCTCTATCTCCATCATGTTCAAATTTATGAAAGAGAATTTATAAGTTGCAGCAATACATGCAGGTAATGTAGTGTCATGGTGTCAGGTTACAAAGGTGTCATCCACATATCTCCAAAAGCACGTAGGTTGGCTGAAGTGCTCACTCCTCATAATCTTCCATAGAAAGATTAGTTCATTCAAAGTGTTGGATAAAAAATAGGCTGAGGTGAGCACATACTTAAATAAATAAACAAGTTCCTCTTCCAGCTTCTTGCCATTGAGCATTGAGTGAATCATAAGACCTCATAAAAACTAATGAAAATATCTTATGGTGCAAATCATAAGTTCTTGAGCTGATGAAAACTGTCTTGTGAGTTGTGGGTTTAGTGTTCAGATTTTCCTACCAAAGGGTACAGTTGCACTGCCAGATGTTTTGCCAAATTGTATACAGGGTGTTACAGAAAGGTATGGCCAAAATGTCAGGAAACATTCCCCACACACAAAGAAAGATAATATGTTATGTGTGCATGTGTCCGGAAACGCTTACTTTCTATGTTAGAGCTCATTTTATCACTTCTCTTCAAATCTCATTAATCATGGAATGGAAACACACAGAAATAGAACGCATCAGCGTGACTTCAAACACTTTGTTACAGGAAATGTTCAAAATGTCCTCCGTTAGCGAGGATACATGCATCCACCCTCCGTCACATGGAATCCCTGATGTGCTGATGCAGCCCTGGAGAATGGCGTATTGTATCACAGCCATCCACAATACGAGCACGAAGAGTCTCTACATTTTGTACCGGGGTTGCGTAGACAAGAGCTTTCAAATGCCCCCATAAATGAAAGTCAAGAGGGTTGAGGTCAGGAGTGCGTGGAGAGCCACGGAACTGGTCCGCCTCTACCAATCCATCGGTCACCGAATCTGTTGTTGAGAAGCGCACGAACACTTTGACTTAAATGTGCAGGAGCTCCATTGTGCATGAACCACATGTTGTGTCATACTTGTAAAGGCATGTTCTAGCAGCACAGGTAGAGTATCCTGTATGAAATCATGACAACGTGCTCCATTGAGCATAGGTGGAAGAACATGGGGCCCAATCAAGACATCACCAACAATGCCTGCCCAAACGTTCACAGAAAATCTGTGTTGATGACGTGATTGCACAATTGCGTGTGGATTTTCGTCAGCCCACACATTTTGATTGTGAAAATTTACAATTTGATCATGTTGGAATGAAGCCTCATCCGTAAAGAGAACATTTGCACTGAAATGAGGATTGACACTTTGTTGGATGTACCATTCGCAGAAGTGTACCCGTGGAGGCCAATCAGCTGCTGATAGTACCTGCACACGCTGTACATGGTACGGAAACAACTGGTTCTCCCGCAGCACTCTCCATACAGTGACGTGGTCAACGTTACCTTCTACACCAGCAACTTCTCTGACGCTGACATTAGGGTTATCGTCAACTGCACGAAGAATTGCCTCGTCCATTGCAGGTGTCCTCGTCATTCTAGGTCTTCCCCAGTCACGAGTCATAGGCTGGAATGTTCCGTGCTCCCTAAGACGCCAATCAATTGCTTCGAACATCTTCCTGTCGGGACACCTTCGTTCTGGAAATCTGTGTCGATACAAATGTACCGTGCCATGGCTATTGCTTCGTGCTAATCCATACATCAAATGGGTATCTACCAACTCTACATTTGTAAACATTGCACTGACTGCGAAACCACGTTTGTGATGAACACTAACCTGTTGATGCTACATACTCATGTGCTTGATGCTAGTACTGTAGAGCAATGAGTCGCATGTCAACACAAGCACCGAAGTCAACATTACCTTCCTTCAATTGGGCCAACTGGCTGTGAATCGAGGAAGTACAGTACATACTGACGAAACTAAAATGAGCTCTAACATGGAAATTAAGCGTTTCTGGACACATGTCCACATAACATATTTTCTTTATTTGTGTGTGAGGAATGTTTCCTGAAAGTTTGGCCGTACCTTTTTGTAACATCCTGTATAGGTGCTCCAGTATTATTAACAATTGACCAAACTGGTATGCTATCCTTAAAAATTTTAGACAATCTGTATAGCTTGGGAGGAATAGGTGCCTGCATACCAAGTCTCTTGGCCACATCATCAGGGATTATCCTGTTCTTGAGTATCTCTAAAGTTTTTCGTTAGATTTTGACAACAGGGTCCTTGTCTAGAATGTGGTATGTAGAGCTTTCCAACAGCTGGATCATCATGCTTAAGTACATTGTTTTGCAGAGGATGACAGTTCTGTTGCTTTTATCCACTGGCAAGACAACGAAATTGGGATCCTCATGTCGATATAAAAGTGCTGACCTCTCTGCAGCCAAGAACAGTATCTCAGCTGGATTGTTGTCATAGCAACATTTGAATGATTTGTAACTATTGGTGCTATAATCCAATAAGCCTTGAAATTGAGTAAATATGCTTCCTGTTGTTCAGTGGTGTACTGTATTCAAAATGAATACAAACTGATGTTACAAGGTTTGTACATTCATATGTTGGTTTCACTTTTAATTCATAGCTATTTGAATTTCATTCTCCTCAGATATTGAAGTTTTAGTTTAGGCTACATATATCACTGAGCTCAGACTGATTGAATTTTATATAGAGGAATTAAGAATGCCAACATAATGCTTTGTACACTGTTACTTCACACATTGTGGATGCATCCCAGATCTACTCATGTTTTGCATGCCATCCATTTTGAAGTGCTCTTGATATCAGGCATTTCTTCTACATGCAGTCTGTTCATGCCATCTGCTGTTATATATTTTAAATGCTTCTTCTATTTATGTGTTTACACCAATAGACAATGTATCAAACTTGATTACTTTCATATACTTTTTGCTTATTTACCATTCTGATTGCATTTTGATATTTCAAATAGTTATTTCATCTAGATGTTCATCCTGCTTTTAGAGATAGCCCTATTGAGAAAATGGAAGTAAATGAATGAGTCTGAAATACTTCTGAAGGTCTTTGATGATGATTATTCAGATGTTCCTAGTAAGAGAAATGATCCAGATTCTATTGTGAATTAATAATTTTATGGTTCTCAGTAAAATTCCACTGACAGTGAAATCATTAGACCTGTAAAAAATGTAAGACAGCAGTGTTTTCAAATAATTCCCACCATAACATTGATTCTGTTGTTGTGTATGATATAATACATCATAATGTTAACACTTTCAATACCAGGGTGCCACCTAAAATGTGCCAATGTCATTAATTGGTACTCTTGATGGTGTATTCATTCTACTTTGACATTTTATGGTATACACTATTGGAATCAACTACCATAGATATTATGCAAAACATTTTACATCTTCAATTTTTCCGCTTCTCTCTATTTTTTTATTTAATCAATGATATTGATGTACCATAGGTATAGTAGTAGCAGTGATTTAAAATTATAAGAGAACTCTTTGATTCCATGTTGTGTCTCTTTCTAACAGTCTAATGTCTTTGACAATGTATTCAGTACAGAGTATCAGATGTTAAATCAGTACTATAAAGTGCTGCACCACAGAATTACTAGACATTATATCTCTTGATTTATAGTTAACAGGAGAAGTTGGCTTGTGCCATGATGGTTGAGAGTGGTTTGAGTTGTCTCACTTCTGTTAATGAGTTCACAATGTTAGCTCTCAATAGTTTTAAATGTTGAGTGCTTGTAATGACTCATTGTACCTTAATTTGTTTTTTCATTAATGCAACCACCTGAAGATTCTCTATTAATGACTGGACCTGGTCGTGTAAGAAATTAATATACCTGTATGCAGCAATGATTTTTCAAGCATGTTTACAAGCTGTAAATCTTTGCAGCCCCAAAACAGTTTGTATTATGTTACTTTTGGAGGCTGGGACACTTTCCATAACTTTGGTTAAACTGTTTAAAAAAGTGTGCATATCACCATAAGGTGAATAGTATACACACATGATGATAAATTTCTTATGGATGTCTAGCTCTGTTAGCTCAATAGCTGCCAATTTAAAATGTTGTTCTACACCAACTGTGATCATTTCATCCATAGCTTTAATGTGTGTACCACGTCTGATGTAAAACATGTCCACTACCATTCAAGGTAGTTCTACAGTAGCAACTTGCACATGCATATGAAAGTAGCACTATATACTGCATTTCATTGTCCTTACACTAGTGCTCATTTAATGCATACTACTATGCTGTTTGAAGACTGTAATTCAGCTTCAAGCTGGTATTATTTATTTTTAACAAACTTCACGTTCTGGGGAAGAATAATCGTTTCGTAACAAATTCCTATGATTTTCATGCAGTTCATTGTGATTATATCATCTTTCATTTACATGTTGAAAAAATCTCTAAATTGGATAAGATACTTTTAAAGGAAGGGAGCCTGTTGTCATGGTTCATTCTGAAAAATGTCTAGTCTTACTACCCATGACAACAGATATTTGACCATGTGTGGTGCCACATTCACCTGCTATAGTCTCTCTAATTAACTCCACTAACCTCCCTTTCCCAGTCCTGTTGGAGTGCAAAACATGTATAATGTAGCTCCATCTCCTGATAGTCCCCAAAGGTACCAACAGTATGTGCACCAGGTCAGCCGTCATCAGTGGCATCTCTGACTCTGCGATCACTTGCCATACAGCACTGCCAAGATGAGGCCAGTCATGTTATAACGCAGGTTGATAACTGTTATGTTCTGAGGAGCCAGGTATTATGGGTGGAAGGTAGCTGAAGGGAACTGTAGGAATCCGGACAAGTAAGCAAAACAGCTGAACAACTACCAGGGGAGCCAAACACAGAAAAAAATTCTGCTGCAGATGATAATAGAAGAATAGGTGCAGTCAGGAAAAGAAAAGCAGTACTTCCCGCACATCTGAATGATTTTTTATTGACAAAGTAAAGGGAAGTGGTCAGTTAAATATGCCAAAGTCTAACAATATGCCAAAGCCTAACAAATCCTTTAATTTCATGCTGATTCATCAAAATGTCCAATCATTGCTAAACAAATTAAGTGAAGTTGAAATTTTATGTACTGATGAGCCAAAAAACGCTTCTTTAATGTGTATAACTGAACACTGGCTGCCTAAAGATGCAATGTCAGTCACAAAACTTGCAGACTTCAATCTTTCATCATCATTCTGTAGAATTACATCCAGTCATGGAGGGTCATGTATATTTGTTAAAAGTGGCATTGATTATTCTAACATAAAACCCATTGAACTGTTAGCTGAAGAGAAAGTTTTTGAAGTATCTGCAGTTGAACTCTCTGCATTAAAATTAATAATCAGCTGTGTATATAGGAGCCCTGATGGGAACTTAAATGGTTTCTGTCATCAACTAGAAGCAGCTTGAAATACTATAAAAAAACTTCAACAAAACAGTGATCATATGTGGAGATTTTAATATTGATTTTCAAGAAATCTCAACAGACCAGCAAAGCTTGATGACCCTACTGGAAACATATAACATAAAAGCCACCATAGACTCTCACACAAGAGTTACACCAACAACTAGCTCAACAATTGATCAGTTATTAATAAACACAAATGTAAATCACAATTTCTGTGCCGGAAATCTTAATACTGGCTTCAGTGATCACTATGCACAGTTTATTGCTTTGCACACCCCAAGTGAAACAACTGAGAAAGAGGAACGTGTAAAAGAAGCAAGAAAATTCACTAACAAATAAATAAACTTTTTTATACAGAAACTAAGTGAAGAAACCTGGTATGAAGAGTATACTTGTGAAAACACTAACAAAAAGTTTGAAAAATTCATGGAAATCTTCATGTCATACTTTGAAGCTGCATTTCCATTAAAAAAATCAAAAATGTCAACCTAACTACAAAAAGAACAAATGGAGTACAACAGGTATTGAAATCTCTTGTGCAAAGAAAAGAGATTACACATTATAGACACAGAACATGCCTCATGAATTTCTTTTGTACCTGAAGAATTACAAGAGGATCCTCAAAAATGTTGTAAGGAAAGCTAAAACAATGGCAAATGACAAATACATTGAAAATTCAAAAACCAAATCTAAAGCTATATGGGAAGTTATAAAAAATCAAACAACAAGTGAAACTAAACAATATAAAAATATGAACTTATGTTATGAAGGGCAAATGATTTCTTGCCCAACAAAAATTGCAGGGACCTTCAACAAATATTTTGCAAACGTAAGTGAACAGTTGGTGAGTGGACTGGAAGAACACAACAAAATATCACTGCCATCATCCAATAGTGTGAGAAATGTGTCAACATCATTGTTACCATCACCCACAAATACTGAAGAAATTTTATCAGTTATAAAAACCTTGAAAACAGGGTAGTCATGTGGAATTGATGGAATACCAGATGCAATTATTAAAAAATGCTGTCTTGCCTTAGCTGAACCCTTGACACACTTGTGCAACAGCTCACTGGCATCAGGAACCTTCCCTTCATGCTTAAAAACAGCAAAACTGAAACCACTGTTAAAAAAAGGAAATCCAGAATGTGTTTCAAATTATAGACCAATAGCCCTACTGCCTGTATTTTCAAAAATTTAGAAAACTTTTTTTATACGAGCTTGTCTGATTTCCTAAATAAAAATAAAATTCTCTCTCCCTCACAGCATGGCTTCAGGAAAGGCTATTCAACTGAAAGTGCAATATTTGAATTTCCTAATGACATCTATACTAAACTGGATGCAAGTGAGTTTGTGACAGGCATATGTCTTGATTTATCTAAAGGTTTTGACATCATTGACCATAATGTCCTGCTGCAGAAGCTTGACCAATGAGGAATTAGAGGTATATCCAATGAGTGGCTCAGGACATACCTACGTGGTCGCAAACAGGTGGTTGAAGTGCAATATATTGACCATAACAAAATCAGCTACTACTATTCAGGATATGAAAATGTGAAATATGGTGTCCCTCAAGGATCAGTATTAGGACCCATTCTGTTTCTCCTCTATATCAATGATGTTATGTACAACAAGTATTGCCAAACTACCCTCCAATTTGCAGATGATACAAGCTTCCTTATTAGTGGTAAAACAGAAGAAAACCTAGAAGACTCCGCTATCCAAACAATGAACAGTGTAGAACAATGGTTCAGCTATAACAAGCTAATTATAAACAAAGAAAAGACAGTAACACTGAACTTCTATAATGTAAAAGGAAGACACTACCCAAACATACAAATAGAACTTAGGGCCAGAGTTCTTGAAAGTGTTGACAGTAAAAAAATTTCTGGGCTCCAGAACAACACAAAATGGGAGGTACACATTGAATATTTGCAAAGAAAACTAAGCAAAACCTGTTGCATGATATGGATCTTAAAAACTTGTTGCAGCAAAGCCAGCCTGTTAAATGTATACTACTCCTATGTGCATTCTGTAATTAAATATGGCATAATCTTCTGGGGCAATGCAACAACAAATATTAAACGTTTCGGGATGCAAAAGAGAAAATTAAGAATTATTGAAGTGTTAACAATATGAAATCATGCAGACCCATATTCAAAAAACTGCCAGTTCTTCCTCTTCCTTGCATTTTTATCTACGAAACATCAGTTTTCATCAAACAGTATATTGATAGACACCCAGATGTCTTATTAAAAAATGAAGATATACATGCACACAATACAAGGCAAAAATCTGACCTTCATATGAAACAGGTGAGAATATCATTGTGCCAAAAAGGCACACTACATACTGGGATAAAGATTTACAATAATCTACCTAACCATATTAAATCAGCAGGTAAACTCTGTAGTTTTAAGGCTGAAGTATTGCATATTTAATTGATCATTGCTTTTACAGTCTGACAGCGTACATAAAAGCCAAACAACAAAAATAAAGGTACATTATGAATATTCTACTTTGTATGTTGCCTGTAATGTTTGTTGTATGTATGAGTCTTTGCTAAATTACTTCAATATCTAGTCCTTAGGTTTGCAATACAAACTGTATATTATCTTGTAAATACCTAACCATGTCCACTACCCTTGTATATATTCTATACATGTAGGATTTGAAGGACTAAATAAATAAGAAAAATGAAAGATTAGTAGACACAAGTGCACTTAAAAATAAACAGATTCTACTCAACTTGTGTGTGAAGAAATGTTGCACTGCTGACAACTTGAGGCGGTCATAAAAGCAGAGGCCTGACATGGGTGTGTGTCTAAGTACACTGTATGTTTGCCAGCAGAGCTAACTATCAACAACTTGGTGTAACATTTGGCACCAACTAACAACAAAGAAGTAATATTGGCTAGAAGTCTGGTGCCCAGGTACCTGCCACTTCCTACACTTTCCTGGTGATTCTGTTTGGTTGGCAGCCTGAAGGTTTTTCACTGGTGGAATTACTAAGTGTCGCTTGTGACATGCATAGGAATCTTCAGTGGACCAGCTCAAGCAGTATCAATATTTTGGAATGGTGGTTTATTCATCTGATGACGTGAATTTGCAATCCATATATAGCAGTGGCAGAGTTAATATTTTACGTTTTCTAAATAGTGGATGACATGGTTCATTATGATTTGCAATGCACCATATTTTAAATAATTTTTTTCTGTATTTTTAGTATCTGCACTATGTTTGTGGAGTTACCCTAAAAACAATACCATAACTAATATTGAATTCAAAGTAGCTTGTATATGTAACTTTTCCAGTGCCAATGTCAATTGCAGTTGATAATATTTGCACTGGAAATGCAAAGCTGCTCAGTTTGTTTCCTAGATAGTCAATATGTGGTTGCCAGGTCAAATTTTTATCTATATTTAAACCTAAGAACTTGACTGAGTCAACTTCTTCTATATCTTAGTCGTCATGAACAATCTTAATCTGCTCACATTTTGACTGGTTTTGAATTGCATCATGTGATTCTTAGATCTATTTAGACTCAACACCTTTAGCTGAAATCAAGTTCTAAGGAACTGAGGTTATTGATTCACAGATTTGGGAATTTGTTCTGAATCGTGATTTTCAACTAAGACAGAAGTACCATCTGCAAACGGACCTGACGGGGAGCTGATATTTAATGGGAAGTCATTAACACACAAGAGAAATAGGACTGGGCCTAATATGAAGCCTTGTGGAACACACTGAGCTAATTTATTTTTCCAGTCAGAAAAATAATATGCGCCATTTAAAGAGATGCTAACTCTTTGCTTTCTATTTGATAAATAGGATTTAAGCCATTGTGTGGTACTGGCGGTAAAAAAGCAATGCACAGTTTACAGAATCAAACGCATTTGTGAGGTCGCAGAAAATTCCTGCCACCTTATTTCTCCTGTCTAATGATATACTTATTTTCTCAATGAAACTGTTCACTGCATCTATGGTGTTTTTTCCCTCATGAAAACCAAATTGATTGTTTAGCATAATAGAATATTTTCCGGTGAAGTTTTGGATTTGGGCAAAAGCAAGCTCTTCAAATATTTTAGATATGACTGGAGAATTGAGATAGGACAATAATTTCCTATGATCTCTCTTGATCCGTTCTTAAAGAGTGGTTTGACTTCAATGTATTTCAGTACCTTTGGAAAACAGCCCATTTCATAATATTGATTTATTATATGATCTAGTGGGTTTGAAGTTTTATTTTGTACCACTTTAATACGAGGGGCGTTCAGAAAGTAAGCTCCGATCGGTCGCGAAATGGAAACGACTATGAAAATCCGATAAAGCTTTGCACAGATGTGTTGGGTAGTGTCTCTAGTATAACCCCAGTTAGCATCACGTCGCTCTTCTCATTTCGGAGCTCGCAGTGAGTGCGTAAAGATGTCTAGAAAATAGTGTCTGCCGCCAAGTACGAGGGCCTGGTGAGAAATTTCGCCTGAAGCTATGCAGCTAACATTACATAACTGTTGTGCTGTTTCTTCTTCAAGACAATTCTCAGCCGCATTCTGCAGGGGCAATGAAGATGCTCCTGCATCGTTTTCAAATGGAAATGTGAGATTACCCACAATACAGTCCGCAATTGTCTCACCCTGAGTTTCATCTCTGGTCACATGAACCGCTGTCTTTGAAGACAACATTTTGACACAGACAACGAGGTGTAGGCCAGCGTGGAGAATTGGCGGAAAGCACTGGCGGCTGCCTTCTATGATGAGGCTATTGAAAAGGTGGTACAACGCTATGACAAAAGTCTAAGTCAGAACGGCGACTACGTAGAGAAGTAGCTGAAAGGTGTAGCTAATTGTTACAAGTAAAACATTTCTGATGTTCACTGTGGTTTCAATTTGGCAATCAATCGGAGCTTACTTTCTGAACAGGCCTCGTAACTTTGGTAGGAATTCTGTGCCAACCTGCAGATTTTTTGTTTTTAATGTTACGCTTGCATTTCCTACATCCTCCAGGGATACCTTTAAAAATTTTGTAAAGTTTTCAGAGTTTTCATTTAGGCCAAAGGGATTTACTTTGTTGCGATAACCTGTTACATCTGCATCAGACTTTGCTACATTTATAAAGAATTCATTAATGTACTTGAGTTGGACTTACAATAGCATTTCCTGCAATGAAAACTTTTGAAATTTCTTGGTTACAGGCTCTAACACCTAATTCAGATTTAATGACTGACCACACAGCCTTTGTCTTATTTTTATGGTTTAAAATTTGCCAATTGTTTTGCTGCCTTGTTAACTCTTTTAAATATGGTTTTCTGAAGTCTAAGATACTCAATAAAATCCATAGCTTCACTATATTTTAATTCTCTATGCAATTGTCTTTTCCTTACACTGTAAATATTTATGCCCTGGCTAATCCACTTTAATTTATTTGTAATTTTATTGCTGTAGAGTCTAGGTGGAAATGTTTCATTAAAAACACCAAGAAAACTAGTATTTTTTAAAAGTTTTCATCACTTGAGTTACAACGATCAAAAGTTCATTTTTTCTCTTTTAGCTTATTACTAAATATTAGCAAATTTTCTTTGCTTAAGTTCCTTTTCATAATAGTTCTTTATACCTGAAATATTCCTGTCTGTCTGTGGCAGCACAATGAACAATGCACAGTGATCTGAAATACCCAGATCTAGACAAAATTTATACGCATCTTCATGTACAAAGAAACAAATAATTAGAACATTGTCAATACATGCTGCTGATTGGCCACTGTCTCTGATAGATTCAAAGAAATTCAATTTTAAACCATACCGGTATTTGTTTACCAAGTCAGTGAATTTTGAAGCGCAGCTACTCTCACATGTGATATCAATATTATACTCAGCAGCTATTATATGATTCTTGAGTTTCTCCCGGCGTATTTGATAATCAAAATATCCACGGGTGTGCTGCCGGTCTATAGTGTCCAACGGGCACAATATTTCGGCGATCATACATGTCGCCATCATCAGGTGAACTGACGGACTGAGCTCCTGTGAACGTTCCGGCAGGGAGATCCGTACGCTATGGCTGCTCAGAAGGAACTGGGTTCGGTCGCGGCGGCGGCCGATTTAAATACCCTCCGCCCGCGGCGCGCTCCCTCCACCGTCCGTTCCCCGTGCCACGGTCGCGCGGTGGAACAGATTGCGACGGCGTCTGAGATGACGTCGGTGTGATGGCTCTCTCCGCCGTGGTCGTCACAACTATACGTTTGCTCGATTTAATCTTGATTAACCCAATCGCTGGTTCCCAAGCCTTGCTACGATTATAGCCACAGTCACGGTTTATGAGGTCCTCATTGGTGCGAATTTCGATGGCCTCTCTAACAACGCTGTCCCAGTATCTCGACGTCTGTACCAGAATCCTCGTGCGGTCATACTCCATGGCGTGATTTTCCGACAAGCAATGTTCAGCGACCGCCGACTTGCTCGGATACATCAGTCGTGTGTGCCTCTGGTGTTCACGGCATCGATCCTCGACGGTACGCATCGTCTGACCAATATACGACTTGCCACATTGACACGGAATCTGGTACATGCCGGCCTTCCTCAAACCGAGGTCATCTTTGGCGCTCCCCACCAGTGCACGAGTTTTATTTGGAGGACAAAACACAGTTCCGACCCGGTGTTTCTTCAGAATGCGGGCGATTTTCCCCGAGAGTGCGCCTGTGTATGGAATAAATGCAGTGCCTACCTCCTCTCTCGTGACTTCATCCATCTCAACAGGTTGTGCTGCAGTGGTTGGGCGGAGAGCACGTTGAATCTGCCACTCTGAGTACCCATTTTTTTCGAAATACAGTTCTCAGATGTTCCAATTCCTGGGGTAGACTCTCTGCGTCAGAGATAGTGCGCGCCCTAGGCAACATCTACTCAGGGTCTTCAACTGCATTTAGCTATGACTGCCTTCCCTTTGCAATGGTGAGACAGCATAATTATCCCCCTCCTTAAGCCCTGGAAGAACTCAACGTCTCTAGACAGTTACTGCCTGATTAGCCTGGCCAACATGCCTGCTCGAGAGGATGGTTAGCTTCTGGTTATGTTGGGTACTGGAATCTAGGGTCCTGTCATCCCTGTATCAGTGTGGCTTCTGGGACAGAAAATTCACAATTGACCATTTACTGAGACAGGAAACAGTAATCCAACAGGCTTTTACTAACCACAGACACTTCATCCCGGTCTTCTTTGACCTACATAAGGCATGTGACATAGCTCAGCTCCATCACATTTTAGTTACCCTCCATGACTGGGGCTTTCGTGGCCCCCTTCCAATTTTTATCCATGAGTTTTTATACCACGGGCTCTTCTGAGTTCAAGTTGGCACTTCACTCAGCACCCCTCAGATCCAGGAGAACAGTATCCCACAGGGTTCTGTACTAAGTGTCACACTCTTCCTTGTCACCATCAATGGGCTTTTAACCTCTGTTGGGTCTCTGCTTACCCCAGTGTTGTATGTCAATGATTTTTGCATCTGGTGAAGCTTCCACTCGGTAGCATGTGCTGAATGGTAGCTCTAAGGCTTGATCTGATGGAACTCTGTGAGGTCCCTCTCCTATGGCTTTCAATTTTCTTCGTCCTAAATGTGGGTTATGCATTTTTGCCACCAACCCACAACACACCCCAATCCAGAACTTTAATTAGGTGACCAGCACCTGAATGTTATAGTACAGTCCCATTTCCTGAGCCTTATTTCTGATAAAAAGCTGACGTAGCTGCCTCATATTTGCCACCTGAAGACTATGTGCATGTGGAAGCTTAATGCTCTCTGCCTCCTGGCCCACACATCTTGGGTTGCAGACTGTGCTACTCTTCTCCATTTTTACCATGCTCCGGTTTTGTTCAGAGTAGATTATGATAGTCAGGTTTATGGCTCAGTAGCTCCTTCCTCTCTGAAGATGCTTGACCCTGTTCATCAGTGTGGAGTGTGTCTGGCTATTAGTCCTGTCGACAGTCTCCTCACAGAAGCAGGGATACCCCGTCTACAAATAAGATGGAGCCAACTGCTGGTTACTTATACAATCACCATTTGCCCTATTCCCTGACCATCCCATGTACCCTGTCCTCTTTGCAAATGAGGCATGTCTTCCCACTGATACCCTCCTCTGGGTGGGATTACCAGATGGAATGCATCTCACTTCCCTTCATCAGGATCTCCATCTTAACTCACTCAAATGTGTTCCATGTATTTCCTCTCCCCCCCCCCCCCCCCCCCCAATTAGACCACAGATTAGGACCAAACTATTCCAGGGTCCTAAGGTCTCTGTTGCCACTATGATCTTCCAGCATCTTGTACGTTACATCCTCACAGAGTTCCAGGGTGATACCATCTTCTATACTGATGGTTCTAAAACTGTAGATAAGGTGGGATACGTTTTAACATTGCCTACTGGCTTGAAACACCATTGACTGCCAGTATCATGTAGTGTGTTCACAGCAGAGCTGCTGGCAATTAACAGGGACCTTCACCTTGTTACTCAGACCTCCCTCCACAATGTTTTAATATGTACCGACTCAATGAGCAGCCTGCAGGCTATAGACTGATGCTATTCTCATTACCTTTTGGTCTCTGCTATCCATGACCTTCTCTCTGTCCTTGGCTGTGCTGCCTGCTCAGTTGTCTTTTCTCTGGGTCCCAAGTCATGTGGGCATCCCAGGGAATGAACTGGCTGGCCATTTGGCTAGAGAGGTAGATACTTGCCCCCATTTCTTGCTTGATTCCAGGTGCAGATATGCGGATTCACATCAAATCTCTCTTTGCCCAAAAGTGGAATGACATCTGGTGCACTACTGCTCTCAGTAATAAACTCTGCAAAATCAAGGAGACTGCTGCAGTTTGGCAGTCTACCTTCCACTCCTCTCCACCCCTCTCAGAGGGAGTCCAGTGTCTTATGCCATCTACACTCATGAGCCACCCCCACAATGTGGCTGTGCAGCCAGACTGGTGATACCCCATATATTGGTGGAATGTCCCCTTCTTTAGGCACTTCATACTAAGTATCTTATTACAGATTCCTTATCTTTAATATTATCAACAATTCATGGATGGTTGATTTGGTTCTCAGTTTCCTATGAAAAGTGGTTTCTGTGTTCAGATATAGGTTCTTCTTCACTCCTGGAGCAGGGGCAGGGTGGTTATGGTTGGGGCCTCTCTTTGTGTCTCCTAGATCTGGGACCCATCACCTATCCTCCGTGCAAAGACCAGTCTTTTATCCCTCTGTTTTTCCAGTTTCTAGATTTGGTCTTCCCTTTTATGACTTTACTGCGCATGTTTTAACTCCCTCATTTAATAGTTTGACCCCTCTGACTGGATCCGTCCACTTTTAACAGACCCTCTTTCTTTTGCAAGTAACTTTGGAATCACAGGACTGATGAACTCACCATTTAGTCCTGTAACCCCCTCAGTCAATCAATCTTATGAAACCAGGAAGCGTAGACAGGATACAAGCAAGAGTATGATAAAACACCAATGATCAGTTGCACAAAATATTAAAGTTCATTTAATCAAATTGCACCATTGCTTTATTGAAATTCCAACAACGTTTCTTAGTCTCCTTCGTATCATCAAACCAACATCATTCATAAATGCTATTCACTACTCATAATAACTTGTGATTTTACAAAGTCCCACATGAGACTAACTCCAAAAAGTTTATGAACATCCAAGAACTTCAGGATATCGAATGTGGCTGAACTGCTGCCCAAACCACAGTGTGACATTATCCGTTGCTGCGTCTTTCACCAATCAACTTGCCTACCTCCAGCTCCACAGAAACAGCTGCCCTCAGCAATCATAGCTTTTTGCTTATAGGCTGTGACATCACAAACTTGCGTGAAACATATATTACAATTACAATATAGACTGTTCTAACAGTATACCTTTCACTAAAGTTACCAATGCTGTTGCAGTCAGGCTGTCAATACAAGTAAAACAAGACTAATAGTTAGATTCTAAATTAGGCCATACGCACTGATTGTTATTAATGTTAGTTATAATTGTGCAAATTTACTGCATGAAATAGATATATGTAAATCATTGATAAGTATGTACACCACGAGCAAAAAATATTTCGAGACTAGATTAATACAAAATAAATACAAGATGAGGTGGTGGTTTTTAAAACTTCAGGTGTTCTACATAGTTTCCTTCCACTTCAATATAATGCACAGCATCTTCTTACAGCCATGTGAAACTGTGTAAAAGTCATCCCTTTTGGATGATGATCACCTTGCACATCATAATGGCTTGAATGTTGGTTGTGGCATCAGTGTCGAACCTGCATGTGAACTTCTGTACTTCGTTGTTTTGTGGTAGGTTCATATTAATAACACCAAGTCTTGTCACCTGTGATGAATTTTTTTCCAGAAAGGAATTTCAGCATTTTGTTTCTGTTCTGGAGTTAAGATGAGTGGGACAAATTTTGCACATACTTTTTTCATAAAAACATTTTGGAGAATGTCTTGAACACTCTATTTACAGATGTTGCTCCACTGAAATTTTTGGCACAACATTGACACACCACAGCCTACTTAACACTTCCTGCTCACAACTGACTGGTTGAATGCACAGCTGTTGTTAGTTCAAGCTGCCACTTTAGTTCCAATGCTCATGCTGCTTTTATGACAGGAATAAAATTGGCTTCATAACTTTTTGGATGGGCAATGTATAGTGTCTTGCTACTAGAAAATTGCCTCCTCTTTCTGCACAGATCGATTATATCTCTCACAGCTCTCTCTAGGTTTATATATTGATGACAGAGAAGGGTAAATATATCAATCGGAGGTATGGGACCACTGTCCAGAAACTACAGTGTCAAAAGTCATAAGCGAAAATCATTCTGATACTTTTGACAGTGGAGTAAATGTATTGATACTGTTGTTGCTATGATTATCAGGTAGGTAATTATCAGAGGTGGTAGATGGATTGAAATGAGGAAAAAATGTCTGGTAAATGTGGGTTCTAAGATACATACCTTAAGAGCTATGAGTCCATCTTCGCTTCTGTGAGACATGTCTCTTCTACTGAACAAGTGCCAATATCTTGTAAGGTATGCATTTTGAGCCCATATTAAATGGACTTTTTTCCTTGTTATTGTCCACATTGCTACCTCAAAATATGGAAAGCAATGAGCTTGCAGTAGAAGAAACATGTTTCACAGAATTGAAAATGAGCAAGTTCACATACCTCTGAAAGTATGCATTTTAGAGTCCATGTCCTCATGTTTCTATCTTCCGCTTACAAGCCGTTGACTGCAAATGTATGCTGTTGCAACTGCATCATTTCTACAATGTCATTTTGTCCAAGTAACATCATGAAGAAATGTCTACTACTGAAAAGACATCTGTCACTGACAGGGTTTATGTAGCAACAGTGCGCTTGGTTTACACAGTTGTTGCCTACACAACTCCCTCTTTTTCAACAGTGGAGCCCTTGCTACTACTTCGTTATGACTCTGTAGGACCCAAAGGTCAGAGAGTGGGTGCCGAAACAAATATGCTTTTTGACTGAAGGCTTACAATCTTAGCCAACTGAGGACTTGAGCAAGACTGAGCTAGGGTACTTTAAAGTATTGAACGGAATAACAAGTGCAAGGGAAACAGATCCTATAAACATCAAAATATGTCATCTGACTTTAATTCCCTATCAGAAAATGTCTTAAATGAAAGCTCTTTGTCTTCTTTTGAAAAATATGCAAATACTTTTGGTGTCGAATATAGCAGAACTATTGATACAGTATAGACAGTTATAGTAGTAGCTGATTTTAAGTGCTAGGTGAAAGAGCAGACCAAGAGCATATTATCTTACCCTCCCACACATCACCATTAAAGTTCTCATTCTTTGCACAAATTTTTGAAAATTACAAGAGGAGTAAGGTTACAAAATAAATTCTTTTTACTTATCTTGATTATCTCATTTTTGCTGTCGAAGGCTCAAAGTCTTGTCTAGAAATACATTCTTGCAGGTAAAAATTTCAATTTCTTAAGTTTGTGATGACAAAATAAGTGTTGAAGAGTTGCCTGTTGCTATGAGTATCCTTTTTATCTTATCCCATTCTTCTAAATCACACTGACTTTACAATTTCCACGTTCAGAAAATCAATAATTACATTGTTGTTGACAAAATTAGCAAAATATGTGCGTTTCCATTAGAGGCATACCCACCACTTCCTACATTCCACCATACTCACAATATTCCACAGACTTTACAAAGCAAAAGAGTTTACAAAACAAAAGATGAATCATCACTAAAATATATCATTATTTCATAAATTAATCCAGAAATGAATTTAATAATTAGTGTTACATTGTGCAATTAATAATATGAATTTTAAGTATGCCACAAATTTTGTAATTTCAAATATTTTTAAAAGAAAAGTAGTTTTAACTGTTAGTACATATTGATTGTGACACATTAATTTCTTTTTTATACATTTTAGCCTGAAATATAATACATTGTATACAAAATCATATGAATTCTTTTAATGAAACAGCTGAGATAATTTTAACCTGTGCAAGATTTGGGATCATACATGGTATCGGTTGTTTCTGTACAAAAAAAGGGTAATATTAGAGGAGGCTGATTCATTACAATATCCCCTTCACAAAATTTGGAAACAGAGTGTTTACAATGTTTCATGACAGACTATAAGGTTTGCCAAACGGTGTACAAAACGATGCCCAGGATAGCAGACGGATGTATAGAAGTATCTGATACATAACATATTGCAGAGAACATATGAAAAATATCTACTATAAAAATCATTATCTATATGTATATCAGGATATGACATTCAGATTTTCAGATCTGTGGAACATACTGTCACAAGACAAATAACACAAGGTCAAAACTACCACATTACACCGCTAAACTATAGAACTAAATACAGATACATTGTAAATTACTAGAAATTATAAATTTTAAGTTAAGAAATATACACTCAAACCTTCAAAATCTTCAAAAGAGAAGAGGAAACATTTCAGAGCCTAAGTGTACAATGAGTGAACTGACTTGAAAAACTCACAACAATGAGTACAGGCCAGAAGAATGTACTTGATCATGAGTAGGAATCAATCAGCCATATAAACCATAGTATTTATGGATAAGTTGGCTCATGAAAGAACAAAATAATGGAAAAAATATTAGGGTGTAAGTTTACGATGGGGGGACTGACCCATGAATAAAGTTCATAATCATATCAATGAGTTCAATTATATGCAAAGAGTAACTGTGGGAAGCATCTAGCTTCAATCAGTGGTTGTACGCTCTCCTTGAGTACACACTCACACAGTCGCAATGACCAGGGATACTTAAAACAGAGCTAAGCATGAGTCTTTCGAGTCAGGTACAATATTGCAATATTAAGGATAAATTCAGGTAAACATAGTCATAAATAGCTTTGGATTATAACACAATCCAGTAGCTTGAGAACCAAAGTCAGAGCCTGAAAGCAAACATGTATATATCTTGTTATATTGCCCACACCAGTAAATGTCTCCCACACTATCCTAAGTACACAAAGACCTAGAAGATTCATTTACAATTGATAAAAAAATACATACTAATTTAAAGTTACATAATGATTGAAAAGTCAATCCCCCAATTAAAAAAAACATGCATTTTTTAGTAGTCTTGAGTAACAATTCACAGATATCAGACACAACACACATTCCAGTCAACAGATGCTTGAGTACGTTGTCCAGCACCCACGATCTGTTGCAAGATGACTGCTCCAGCAGGGTACTGCCATACAGCAGTGTAGGGAGTAGATCTGCCCACATCTTTCACCTTCCTCCTTAGAGTTATCATCACATGCAACAGTGGATAGGTAACTTCCTGTCTAGCATTTACATGAAATCCTGAAACATTGTTTTGTGTACTAAATATGCTTTTCAATACCTTCTTCACATCACACAAGACATTTTCTCCTTAGTAATTTTCAAAACTTAATTATATAGGGTTTATGTCAGTCAAGATTAAAAGGTGTTCACATTAAGAACATTAATAAACAAAGTTAAATGCAATAAAAAATGGAATGATAACATAAGGCACACAGATATGCTCAGATACTATTTCTAATTTTCACAGTACAGATTATGATTACTGTCCCATTTCAAAATTGCAAAAGGAGCTACTCATTTAGATTTATGGCATATATGTATTAAAGTCTAAAGAACAAATCTATTACAGAACACAACTGTATAGTGTATCATGGGTATTACTCAATCAATAGATAAGACAGAACTTCAAAAATCACATCAACTCACATACTAAATTCAAGAAAACAAAACACAGTTATGTAGTCTTATGCATCTACATATAGATTTAAACTCAGTCAATGGATAAGATAAAACTCCAGAAACTACATAATCTTACATACTACATTCATGGCAAACAAAACACAATTATAAAGTTTTAAAAATCTACAGACATAGTGGATATATTCTTCTAGACTAGTTATCATTATGCATCCATGTTCCTATATCTTGTCCTTTATACTAAATGTTAACAGTACTTGGCATCTTAGATACCTGCTTTGCTTACCAGTAACTCCTCTTATCTTTACATGTGGAATGGACATTTCCACAAAATTCTTATTACATTGGATTTTGTCTCTAAATTGTTCAGATATACCACAAATCAAGCTACCTGTATCATTCAAATAGTTCCCTTCCCACTGATCAATCTTAATCTTAATTTAAGGACATCCAAAATCTGAATTATCATCTCTGCTGTTAGACACTTCATGTAAAAGATCACTTTCAATTTCATCAAATGCTACATCTACACTGTTTCTGTAAAGTTTCAGCAACTTCACTGGTATCACAGCATTACTTTGGTTAGGTACACATGTTGTCAGATAAAGATTGAACACACTGGAATAGTTCCATGGCACAATTAACATCACTTATTACAGAAGGAACGCAAAATACACTCCTGGAAATTGAAATAAGAACACCGTGAATTCATTGTCCCAGGAAGGGGAAACTTTATTGACACATTCCTGGGGTCAGATACATCACATGATCACACTGACAGAACCACAGGCACATAGACACAGGCAACAGAGCATGCACAATGTCGGCACTAGTACAGTGTATATCCACCTTTCGCAGCAATGCAGGCTGCTATTCTCCCATGGAGACGATCGTAGAGATGCTGGATGTAGTCCTGTGGAACGGCTTGCCATGCCATTTCCACCTGGCGCCTCAGTTGGACCAGCGTTCGTGCTGGACGTGCAGACCGCGTGAGACGACGCTTCATCCAGTCCCAAACATGCTCAATGGGGGACAGATCCGGAGATCTTGCTGGCCAGGGTAGTTGACTTACACCTTCTAGAGCACGTTGGGTGGCACGGGATACATGCGGACGTGCATTGTCCTGTTGGAACAGCAAGTTCCCTTGCCGGTCTAGGAATGGTAGAACGATGGGTTCGATGACGGTTTGGATGTACCGTGCACTATTCAGTGTCCCCTCGACGATCACCAGTGGTGTACGGCCAGTGTAGGAGATCGCTCCCCACACCATGATGCCGGGTGTTGGCCCTGTGTGCCTCGGTCGTATGCAGTCCTGATTGTGGCGCTCACCTGCACGGCGCCAAACACGCATACGACCATCATTGGCACCAAGGCAGAAGCGACTCTCATCGCTGAAGACGACACGTCTCCATTCGTCCCTCCATTCACGCCTGTCGCGACACCACTGGAGGCGGGCTGCACGATGTTGGGGCGTGAGCGGAAGACGGCCTAACGGTGTGCGGGACCGTAGCCCAGCTTCATGGAGACGGTAGCGAATGGTCCTCGCCGATACCCCAGGAGCAACAGTGTCCCTAATTTGCTGGGAAGTGGCGGTGCGGTCCCCTACAGCACTGCGTGGGATCCTACGGTCTTGGCGTGCATCCGTGCGTCGCTGCGGTCCGATCCCAGGTCGACGGGCACGTGCACCTTCCGCCGACCACTGGCGACAACATCGATGTACTGTGGAGACATCACGCCCCACGTGTTGAGCAATTCGGCGGTACGTCCACCCGGCCTCCCGCATGCCCACTATACGCCCTCGCTCAAAGTCCGTCAACTGCACATACGGTTCACGTCCACGCTGTCGCGGCATGCTACCAGTGTTAAAGACTGCGATGGAGCTCCGTGTGCCACGGCAAACTGGCTGACACTGACGGCGGCGGTGCACAAATGCTGCGCAGCTAGCGCCATTCGACGGCCAACACCGCGGTTCCTGGTGTGTCCGCTGTGCCGTGCGTGTGATCATTGCTTGTACAGCCCTCTCGCAGTGTCCGGAGCAAGTATGGTGGGTCTGACACACCGGTGTCAATGTGTTCTTTTTTCCATTTCCAGGAGTGTACATTACTGTCAAAATTACACTTCCTACTTATATCTTCTTTCACTTCACTCCACCAATTTGGATACAGATTTTGACTAACCATAGCTAACCTATTCCAGAATGCAAATTTATCTATGTTATCATCAATATGGTCCCAAACAAACTTTTAAAAGAAATTCAGCTTTATTCCTTAAGCTTACATATAACACACCTTTACTGTTTGGATCATTACTCTGCATGCCATTAATGGAAAACTGCTCTGACTGGACTGATATTCCATGACTCTCACTTATATCATCACAAACATCACATACCTTACCTGTATTTACAAATAACTCTGAAACTTCATTATTCCTAAACTACACAAAAACCTGATACTCATCATCATCATCATCATCATCATAATCATCAACACATTCTTCCAAAACCACTTCAATAATAACATAATTAAAAACACAAGTGTCATCACTATCAAAGTCACATACCTCACCTACATTCATTTGCAATAAGCTACTAGTCCCAGACTTACCACCTCAGTCATTTCACAGCTCTCATTCACATCTACATCAAAAATACAACCCAGTTCAGTTCTTACCTGTTTCACATACATCAATGACACTGCTTTCTGACCCTGAGAAGAAATCATTAGTATGTACTGCATCAAAATTCTCATTACTGGTTTGTGATTAGTATCTACATCACTGTAATTAAACATAGTATTCCAAAACTTTTGATCAAAACATATATGAGAAATCTGATGTTCCTTCTGTTCAACTTCAGATACCTGTACTACATTATTAATTCTGTTATTATTGTCTAAATGTACGTGTAAATTGGGGGTCCTGTACTTCTTGGGTTTCCTTGCCCCGAAACTGTGAACCTTCATTGAGACGAACCACCGTTTCCTGGATAGTTGCCTCTACGATTGTTTCTCCTATTATATTGCCCTTGGTTTTCCCTATTATCCTTGTTCTGCTGAGGTTCAAACTTTCTGTCTCTTTTACCATTTTGACCTTGTTTGAAATTACCATTCAAAAATTCACTTTTAATTCTCCCTTGTTCAGCTTCTGACGAAAATTTATTTAAGAAAATTTTTTCAAAACTTTGGTATGTTTCTGTAGTTGTTAGCATTGTAGCCGGCCGCTGTGGCCAAGCAGTTCTAGGCACTTCAGTCTGGAACCGCATGAACGCTAGGCCGCGAGTTCGAATCCCGCCTCAGGAATGGATGTGTGTGATGTCCTTAGGTTAGTTACGTTTAAGTAGTTCTAAACTCTAGGGGACTGATGACCTCAGATGTTAAGTCTCATAGTGCTCAGAGCCATTTGAACCATTTGTTACCATTGTGATCTCTATCATTTTGGTTGTTATGATACATGTTTATTTCTACTGCCCTATCCAGCCTGTCAACATATTGTAAAAATTGTTCTAGACAATCATCAGGTCTGTGTACTAAATCCCACTGCAACCTTTCTGGCAATGTCCTTTTGAGTGCATAAATCAAAGTAACTTTGTCAAATGGTCTGTTGAGGTGTGCTAATTTCTTAAGTTGATTCTTACAGAATTCTTTCAATGTACCATCCCTATTCCTATAATTTGGACCATTCAAAAATTCACTTTTAATTCTCCCTTGTTCAGCTTCCGACGAAAATTTATTTAAGAAACTTTTTTCAAAACTTTGGTATGTTTCCCACTGGAATAAATTTAGATTTACCCATGACAGAGCTTCGCCTTGAAGGCATCTTTTAACAAATTTAATCTTTTGGTCATCACTCATGCCTGACACAAAACTATCTGTACAGTGGTGTAGAAAATCCACTGGATGTAAATGGTCTGATGGAAAGCTTTTGGTTGGAGTGTTGTAACATGCATTACCATTATTTGAATACAGATTGTTATGAATACAGTTTTTCTGAAGTAATGAAATTTTTTGGTCTAAAAAATTTATATTAGTTAGCATACTGTTTTCAACATTTAGAATTTTTTGATCTAAACTACTAAAGTTCTGTTCCATTCTTTCTGCTACAGCTTTCTGTTCAACTCTGATGTCATCAACATTCTTTGTTTGTTGTGCAGATTGGGTCACAAACTCATTTTCCAAAACAGTAAATTTATTTTCTAATACATTCATTTTTTCATTCACACTTTTTAAACCCTCTGACAACCCATTTTTTAGATCCGAAACCTGATTACTTAGTTGGCCTATTTGGTATTGTACATTGTCCATTTTATCATTGTTTCCACACTGTTATGTTTTTATTTCTGTTAACTGATCACTGACTGTACCAAATTTTCTATCGTTGTCCATATTTATTTCTATTAAATGATCATTAACTGCACTCAATTTTGCCAAAATTAACTGCATAATAACAGTTTTCACTGTTTCTTTGCTTTCTACACTTTCACTAGGTTCAGACATGTCTAGGCTGGGTCCTACAGCTTTCACCTCATCACCACTACCGTCATCTCTATTCATTTTTCTAGCTATCACACAAGTCCATCAACAAGAATTAATTGCACAAATGGTTTGTACTTATTTTTTATGATGTCCTTTGTCATATTTGTCAAGTCCTCTATCAATTCATCTGGTCCATCATTGTCGATATTATATGAAATTCTTGTAACTGTTGATATGACTTTGTTGACCTCTGGTCAACTTTCTTTGAGTAATTAGAGCTTCCAAACCTTCATTTACATAAAAACTGCAAATATGCATATCCAAAATTGATTCTTCTTCTGCAACAGACAAATTTTCATTATTAGTCAACAGATCCCGGCTGAGCCCCCACTTGTAATCTTTCCCTCCCACACGTCACCATTAAAGTTTTTATTCTTTGCACAAATTTTTGAAAATTATGAGAGGAGTAAGGTTACAAAAGAAGAACTTTTTACTTATCTTGATTATCTTGTTGTTGTTGTTAATGGCCCAAAGTCTTGTCTAGGAGTATATTCTTGCAGCTGAAAATTTCAGTTTCTTAGGTTTGTGATGACAAAATAACTGTTGAAGAGTTGCCTGTTGCTATTAATATCCTTTTTATTTTATCCCATTTTTCTAAATCACACTAACTTTACAATTTCCATGTTCAAAAAACGAATAATTACATCGTTGTTGACAAGTTTAGTAAAATACGTGTGTTTCCATCAGAGGCATACCCACCGCTTTTTGCCGTACTCACAACATTCCAAAGACATTACAAAGCAAAAGAGTTTACAAAACAAAAGATGAATCATCACTAAAATATATCATTATTTCATAAATTAATCCAGAAATGAATTTAATAGTTAGTCTTAGATGGTGCAGTTAATAATATGTGTGTTAATAACATGTGTGTAGTTGCACGTGTGGAATGCTTTTCTTGTAACTTGGATCCAACATGGTCTGGTATGCCACATTGAGTCTACACATTATTGGTAAGAGGCCATATCGAATATACTCTGTTTACTGACAGCTTCAAACTATGATAAGATGCAGGGCCGATGGAATCAGGTTGAACTAAGAGGGGAAAAAAAAAAAGGCTACAGATGCCATCACCAAGACAGAAATGTCAAACTGTAAAGCAGAAAAATAATTTGGTACCCACGAAGAACCTTTCATCATGATGTGAACCTCAAAATTGAAAACAGGCAAATTGAAAGGGTAGCTGCCACAAAATTCTTAGGTGTGCAAATGGATGAAAATCTAGACTGGAGAGCACACATTCTCTACCTCACTAATAAGTTAAGCTCTGCTTGCTTTGCATTATGCATAATTAGTACTGTGTGTAGTAGAGAGTGTAGCAGAACTGTCTACTTTGCTTACATCCATTCTGCTATCACCTATGGCCTAACCCTCCGGGGTCATAATAAGGCAAACATGAAAACCATCTTCACCTTACAAAAATGAGCTGTTAGAATAATTTCAAACAGTAAAAGCCTAACACCTGCAGCAGGGCAAGGTTTGTCTGTGCAGGCTGCTAATTAAAATTCACCTACCTCACGGCGTTTGCTCTATGTCCCTTCGCTCGGCAACATAGATGCTTATAAGATGATGTAAAAGCAGCATTGATAAAAAACACTATCTAATCTCTACAATTACTGAGGCCACACGACTCTAGTAGTGCAATAAAGTTCAGTAGAAATACAGTCATTAAAATTTTATCAGGCAGTAAGAAAATGGATTGGCTTCTGAAAAATAATAACCAAAATTTCCACGCAAAAATGTTTACTTTGTCCCTATAGCCAAAGAAACAGTACTATTCAGTCCACATTTAAACTATTGGCTATTACCTTCCAGTTTGTGATTCATACATACATTTCACATGAACAGCAGCCAGAAATCTGTCCAAACCCGACCCGATTTAAACCATATTTTCACAGTCATTAATTCCACCACTAACATGAGTTATTACATTCGGTCCTTCTTGTGGATATCTAAGAAAAGAAACTGCTCATCAAAAATGCTCAATGGTTGAATACTGAAACATGCCATGCAAATACTATGAAGGCCAAATTTTCACACACGAATATCATTCCAGCAAAACAATCCCAAAACTTCCAAGCTTCGCAAAACTGTTCATAACTATATCAGCATTAGCCACGACACATATCAAATGCGAGGAACTCAATATTCTTTAATATTACACAACAATGAGAAACATCACATTTAACATGTCCTTCCATTACTGAAGCTGGCGAGCGAATCCCTTCTTGCAGTCTCACTCCCAGTATAATTATCAGGTGACGAGCGGGAACCGTCTCAATTCTGATTGATTGATCATACTCGCTACCAGTTAGAATGCTCACTCATGATCATACTCACACCAAAACTGGCCTGCACCAATCCTTATACACAGACGCATTTGCATCAATCTGACATGCAAATATTAAAGTAATGTTTAATAAACAAAAATGAAAAGGCAATAATTCTAAAAATATTCTTTAAATACAGATTTTACTCCAGCTGACTTTCTGGCTGCTCTGTTACAACAGCAATCACACCTAGACATACATCATCAGCAAAGTGGGTAAATTCCCTAGGATCATTTTCCCACAACAGGCTTGTATAACCCTTGCAGGTTACTTAAGACGGTATATAATGCAACATTTAAATCTGATGATTGTCCCACATACACACTTGCATTTACTCACATTTTTTCCCACAACAATATTAGACAAAAATAATAATTTTGTCTGATATTTATATTACAAAAATGAAAAATAATTAAAGTTTGAATACGAATATCTCAATTAGTTAATTCTGCACACTGAGAGTTCTGTTTATGTTTTCAAATTATACCAAAAGATTAACTATTATATTTCCTAACTGAATTTAGTTTGCTAAGTGTCAGTTTTTGACTTTTTTAGCAATTATTTTATCTCTGAAACTATGATAGTTACAATGTTGAAATTTTTATACAATCTTCTCCTGAATAGCAAAAGGTAGTGTACCGATTTTGAAAATGATTTAATAATATTTAATGACATTTATTTAGTTTCATAGGTGGCATGAATATACACATCTAGTAAGAGATATTGAATAGCTTTCCCATGGCAGTTAGTGACAGATGCGCTTGTGTATCCTGGTTGGGTCGCTAGATGTCAGCCCCAAAAGTTACACGCAGCAAGCTATCCTGGAACAAATGTTCACTCAGAACAACTTGTGATGCTACACACATTCCAAACAGTTATTTCAACATGTAAATGTTCTACCCTTATCATGCTTTTATACAAAAAAACCTGTTGTTAATATAAAAATGCACATTGATAATTATAAAACCATCTCAGATCTTCACTCATATAATACAAGAATGTGCAGTGACATCCACATGAAAAGAGTAAACAAGGCTTTAATAGAAAAACAAACCAACATTCAGGTTACTATTTTGTACAACAAACTTCCAACTCAGCTAAAAGAAATAAAAACATTGTCTACATTCAAGGAAGTAATATTTAAATTCTTAATGACCAACCGCTATTATAGTATAAATGAATATCTGCAGTAACATTGTAACAAGTAACTACATTCATTTACTATATGTTAATAGTACCATAAATCAAATGCTTGACACATCCTCATTGTTAATTTGTCTGAAGAAAAGTGTTAAATCAATTATTTACTTGTAATGTATTTCATGTAAAAGGCCCCAAACAAAAGTGTTAAATCTATTATTTACTTGTTATGTCTTTCATATAAAAGATCGTTATCATACTTTTATACTATTACAGTAATCAAAGTTGTATTGCCCAAAAATATTGTGATGGGTACAATGAACCATTGTATTATGTAGGAAACTGTACACCCTTGTCTTATTTTGTTATACTATGTTCTTTGACAAAATTCATACAATGTACATTGTCACTGGATGAATAAACTACTACTACTACTATCATAATATCAGGTGTCTATATACAATCAGAGCAAAGTTGGGACGAAGGTTTACTTTGTCTGAAGAACAAAACACTGAACTCTGTTCTTGAATAGTAACGTTGGCAGAAGTGGGCTTGTGCTATTTAGTGACAACTAAAATTTTAAGACTATGTGTCTACAGATACTGTATGAAAAATAATATTACTCATCAATTTTCAGACGTTACACAGATTGGAAACCAAGAAGGGGCTAGGAAATTTCTAAAGGATAATCGTACAATTTCTGTCAGATAGTCTCAAAATCTTATTCTTGCTAGTTGAATGAAGTAGCTGTTCAAGATCATTTTCAAAAAGTTCTAACCCCTTTTGAAGAACTTGATATTTTTGGAAGTCATGAAAGACCTTTCAACATGGATGAGACAGGGGTGCAGATTGAATTTACATAAAGAACCAGCAGTACTTGCAAAGAAAGACACTCTCAGAGTACATTTAATTGGCAATGAACACGGTGGAAATGTGATGGTTGTCTCTTGTGTGAGTGAAACAGGAGCGTCTATTGATACAATGATATTCAAAGGAAAATGCATGAAACCATAGTTTGCTGATAATCTACCTAGAGGCTCTTCACTGCATGAAAGAAATAGATGACATCAATGAGTTTTATCGAATGGTTATGCTATTTTGGTCATCATAAGCCTGCTGACTGGTGCTTATTTATTTTTGATGGAGCCAAAAGCAACTTACGTTACATAATAGTGCAGACTGCAGACCTGTGAAACATAGTTTTTTATCCTTCCAGCATTACTCCTGAACTGTAGCCACTTGATAAGGCAGTATTTTGTTCATTTGAAAAGCACTGGGATGAAGAAGTAATGATGTACTTACATAATCATTGTGAGAGAACATTAACTAAGCCACACTCTTGATAATACTTTACCAAAGTGTGGGAAAATCAACGACCGTATCTAATATCACAGCTGGTGTCAAGGCTACTGGACAATGTCCGTATGTCCTATTGCGATTCAGGTAGTTGCATTTGCACATATTACAGCTTCAGAACCTCTGTCAACATCAGCTCCACAAAAAATCGGGAGACACTTTATCTTCAGAGCCTGCACCTTCAGGTGTGCCAAATTAAAATCTGAATGGAGTATGCCTATTGTCTGTGGAGCAGGATGACTCTGTTCAAAAGGACATTATTGATTGAGATGACAATAGAGCTGTTGAGACAAGCACATTGCTGAGCTACTCCCAATACCAAAGAAAAAAGTGCTCAAGTTTCCAAGAGAAAACATGCTGTTAACTGTAAAGGTACAGTTTTGAAGAAATCACTATTTGTGATGAAACAAAGAACCAGAATTCCTATAATATCAAAATATAGCCAGACCCACCCAAGATATCAGCCATAAAAGCCAGACTGACACACAAGGATGAATCTTGATTTTGTAAAGTGCACAAAGAAGAGTCAGTGAAAAATATGCTTATGTGTTTCAGTTGTAGTCATTGTATCCATGGGGATTGCATCAGATTAATGTAAGATGACAAGAGAACTTTTGTATGCCCAAGCTGTGAGGACAGTGATTAACAAAATGTAACAATATTTTTCTCTCCATTCAGTGTATAAATAAATTATGTAAGTGAATTATTAACCCTTTGTAATCCTTTACTTTTGTTGAATATGTTCTGGGAAACAATTCTGAGAGACTGAACCTTAATGACTGTTTTAGTTTTGTCTCTTTTCTTGTATTTATGTCAGTTAAATTTTGTAAAATTACCTTTGTCAAATAAGTAATTTCAGTTTATGTTAGTTTGTGTTAACAAACATAATGTATGTTGTAAATTAGATTTCCTTACTTCCCAGATTTGTAATTTGTTATTAAAAGAAATTGAATGGGCCACATTGGGAACACAGCATACTCAGTATGCCCAAAAATAATCTTTTTTTTAATACTTGTTATTATGGCTTGCCTATTAATTTTACTTGCTCCATATCATGACATTATGTATTGAATTTTATGTAGGCCTACTTTAGATCGTAACCAACCATTGTGATTTCCCTAAATCGCTCCAGGCAAATGCTGGGATGGTTCCTTTCAAAGGGCACGGCCGACTTCCTTCCCCGTCCTTCCCTAATCCGATGAGACCAATGACCTCGCTGTCTGGTCTCCTTCCCCGAAATAACCAACCATCACAATTTACTGCCACTCACAAAAATATTAAAGAATCAAGAATTTTATTCACCATAGATCATTTTACAATGATATTGGCTTCGTCATACAGGATGTACTAGTACATATGATGATGATGATTTGTCCCATACTCCTTTACAGAGCGTAGGGGAGCGACACGGGAGAACTGCGCCGCCTTACTAGGCAAGGTCCTAGTGGAAGTGGTTTGCCATTGCCTTCATCCGACCGTAATGGGAATGAATGATGATGATGAAGACGACACAATAACACCCAGTCATCTCGAGGGAGGAAAAATTCCTGACCCCGCCGGGAATCGAACCCGGGACCCCGTGCTCGGGAAGCGAGAACGCTGCCGCGAGACCACGAGGGGCGGACACTAGTACATACAGAATAATAAAATAAACAAGTATCAGTACATTATAGAATACATTTCAAGCATGGCAGTGTACCAAATTACACCAGGATAGCTTCTAAAAGTTAATGCAATAAGCTATACTATAATCTAATATAATATACTATTGTATTGTTTATTGTATACACTATGTAATTACACATGATTAACCACAGCATGCAATAATATGTTTAACTACAGAGAACTTTTAAATACTAATATCCTCCTCAGGCATCTCAAAGAAATCTTTCATGTCATAGAATGGATGATCTGACAGCCAGCTGTACCACTTCATTTTTTTTAAAAATTTTATCCATAGACTGAACATGAATTGGCAGTTTATTGAAAATTTTGAGTAGGTTAACTTTGTGGGAATTGCCTGTTCTTGCTAATCTGTGGCATGGTACATCGAAATTACCCTTAGCCCTGGTGTTGTGTTCATGTATTTCCCCTCTGGAAATAAATTCAGAAATATTATTTTTTAATATAGAGTACAGACACATAGAAGTATAAATTTATAATTGTGAGTATTCTGAGTTTGGAAAAAAAGAGGACGACAATGCTCCCTATGACCCCTTATACATGTTATGCTTAATTTTTTTTGTAATTTCAAGATGTTCTTGATGTGAGGGGAGTGCCCCAATATAATCAGATCATATGAAATATGTCACTGGAATAGCCCAAAGTACATCACCCTAAGGTACTCTAAGCTCACTACCTCCCTCAGTTTCAAGATAAGGTATGCCACCTGAGATATTTTTCACATACGTGATTGACATGTTCCTCCCAATAGAGTTTAGAGTCAATGTGAATACCTAAGAGTTTTACCAACTTATTGCCTACTTCATTTGAAGTTCCCAATAAAAGTTGTTGGACTTTATCAGGATTGCACAGGAGGTTCTTGGCTGTAAACCAGTCCAGGGCCTTATCAAGTGTTTCTTTTGTTAGTTTATTCAGATCTGAAATGTTCTGATGTGTGGTAAGTAGTGTTGTATCGTCAGCATAACACACGACAGGATTTGCTATGTTTTTAGGTAAATCATGAATATCTACAACGAAGAAGAAGGGTCCAAGGATAGACCCTTGTGGTACACCTGTGCTGATTCCCATTACGCAAGTATTTACATTTCTAACTGAAACGAATTGTTTTCAGTTACTTAAATAAGAATTTATCACCACTAAAGAGCTCCCTCTCAACCCATAAAACTCTAGTTTCCCCAGAAGTATGTCAACAGGAATGCAATCGAAAGCTTTGCTTAGGTCATATAATATGTGATACCATGTTATTGTTTTCAAAAGCTGTTAAGGCTTGGTCAATGATTTCCAAGATGACCCCTGTTGTGTTTTTCCCTTTGCGAAAACCAAACTGATTACTACATAGGATATTGTATTTTTCAAAGAAGCTGCTTATTTGTGTGTGTATCAGTGCCTCAAATATCTTTGAGAATATTGGAACAATGGAGACTGGTCTGTAGCTTTGGGTAAGATGTTTGTCCCCTTTTTTAAAAACAGGGACAACTTTTGATACCTTACGTGCATCTGGAAAAACTCAAAATTCTACACATTAATTAAAAATAAAATCTAATGGTTTGGCAGCTGAGTGTATTGTCTTTTTAATTATGTTATTTGATAACTAATAACAGTCCATACTTTTAGAATCTGAAAATTTGGATACAGCTCTTATAATATCAGTAGGTGTGACAGCCCTCCATTGAAATACCAGGTTAACAGGCAGTGGCGTTCCAACAAGGTCCATTGCAGATGAATTTGTTGCTTTAATACTGTTACTTATTTCTTTAAGTGAGTTTAAAAAGTATTGATTTAATTCCTCAGGTTCAAGCACAGCTGTTTCTGTACATTTAGGTGTATTCTCTTGTTTTATTATTTGCCATGCTGCTTTGCACTTATTGTGAGCCCTTTCTGTATAGTTTTTCACTTATTGCTTTTTTGCCAGAAGAAGTTTAGCTTTGTGGTATTTTTTGCATTTCAGATATGACCTATGAATGTTCATGCTCTGTTCTGCTCCTTGCTTATGCATTTGGTACAGCATATGCATATTTCCTCTAATTTCTGCTAGCTCTTCTGTAAACCAGTTCAGACTTTTCTTTTTCATTTCACTTGGATATCTAATTTTTTTTTTTTTTACTGTTGAACAAGAATATCATAAATCTGTGTACTTTTTAAAGAAGTTATCAAAGGTAATTTCAACTTCCCTTTTTCCAGACTGACAATTATATATAAAGTCCCTATCTGCACTTCCTAATCTATCAACAAACATACTTATGTATTCTTCCTTTTGTCCTCATACCATTACTACTTTAGGTTCCTCTGTTTTAACTGGCTGCCTCTTACAGAGGCTCATGATCTGTAAGTCCACTTCCTGCAAGTTTGACTGTAAAATCTTCCCTATGGAAATTCACAACAATATTGTCTATGCAGGCATTCTTACGTGTGGCATGGTTATTTGTACAATAGAGGTCTAATGATCTTAGCATATTCAAAAATATCCTAGCAACGGGCCTCTGTGTGTTTACTACTTCTATATTGAAATCACCACATATAGCAATTCTTGTTTTACTCTTCAATATCTTTTTAATTATTAATTCACATTTTTCAATAAACAAATTTACATTACCATCTGGCAACCTATACAGACTAACTACCAATATATTTTCATTCGTTAGTTTTACACAACTAAACTCCCCATCTAGTTTTGAGGAGTACATAGATACATCAATTCTGGAAAACTTTATTTGTTCTTTGACAAAAATTCCAGCACCACCATTCTTTCTCTCTTTTCTATATATCACGTCTCCCACAACATACCCTTGGGGAACAAACATATTTACTTGTTCTTGGGTTAACCAGTGCTCAGATTCACATATAACCTCTACATGCTCAGTGTTACACAAATGTTCTAATTCTAAAATCTTATTTCTAATACAACATATGTTAACTTGTAGAAAAGTAAGTAGTTTGTCTCTGTATTTCTCTGAGAGCAGTTTGACTCTGTACTTGAAAAAGCAACTGTAGGCCATATGCAGTGCCATTACCATATGACATAATCTTGTGTGTAAGCCCAGTTGTTGGAAGTCTTTGAACACACCCATAAAAATTTAAATTCTCATTTTCTGATGTCTGCTGCCAGGTTTGACAATATCTCTGTTGCTTTCCAGGATTACAACCTGTATCAATCCTCCATTTTGTCTGGCCAAGAATTTTCCATATAATTCTTCATTTTTTTCTTCAGTATGTTTTCCAGGTGACCTTTCTTGTTCACAATTCAAATTTTGCTAGCGTATGGTGGTTCAGAATTTATCACCATGTTCGAGTATGTATGTAATTTGTATGTGTGGATATGCACTTTTGGCATTCTCCTGCATGCTCTCTAGAGTTTTTGTTATCTAACTTCAGTGCTTCCTTTTCTAGTCTCATTTGTTCTGTGACCTCACAGACATACTTGAACTGTATGCCTCTCATATTAAATTTTTTAATGGTAAATTTAGTATAGACCAATTAAGTTTTAGTGAGGGATTTGTAGGTCAGCTTTTTTATCACAGTCTTTGAGGACTTATATCTTATTGCTGTGATTTCACTGTCCACTGATTTTGTCTGCAAGAGCTAAGCAAGAGATATGAATATTATCTTTGTTGTCCACAGCTAGTGGTCTTGCGCTAGCGTTCTCACTTCCCGCGCACGGGGTCCTGGGTACGATTCCTGCTGGGGTCAGGGATTTTCTCTGCCTCGAGATGACTGGGTGTTGTGTGTCTTTGATCATCATTTCATCCTCATTCACTTGCAAATTGCCGTTGTGGCATTAAAGAACTTGTGGAGCGGCGGCCGAACCGCCCCACGAGGGGTCTCCCGGCCACCAATGCCATACGCTCATTATTATTATTATCTTTGTTCATCCAAGCACAGTAGGTTTCATGATATTTTGATTATTTCAATTCTTTTCCCTATTTTGTAAGGATTTTATGGCGACAGTCCATCTCCTTAGTGAACACCTCTTAGAACTTCAAAGGATTCTGATATTTCCCATGTAAATTTTACTTTGGATTTGCAGATCTGCCATGGGTGCAGGATCACCTTGGAATGGCTCTGCCCTACAATCTTAGTGACAACAATTCAACTGTTGCTTATAACTTTTGACTTGGTCTTTTCCAGAGCAGGGTTCCTTCCCAAATTGATGCATTTCTCCATCAACCTTGAAAATTTGTAACATCATCAGATAATCACCCTGTATTATACCTTCTGAATGTGTATAGAAATACTATAAAATTTTTACCTTGGCATGCTGTTGGGTATCAGTATGATACTTACTGCTACTTGATTACAAATTAATTAATTATGTAACTACAATATTTTGCACATTTTGCAAGTCTGGCATATTGTATTATGGTCAATTGGTAGTATAACTATCCAATGATTCCTTCATTGTTAAAATATGGTATTTACATTTTGTGTTATTAATTTAGAAGTGCTGTTGCACTTATCTCTTTATACAACAGACTATTTTCCTGTGTTACAAATATGGTTTGGATTGCTGTTATTCTGAATGTTTATAACATTCAGTTAACATTTTTGGTCAATATTCTCACAAAATATGTTATTTTGTGTAATTAAAGCTTAAAAAGCCATTAAATTTCAAGATTTGTCACGTAATTGAGAACACTCTGTTACTGACTGGTGACATCACAGGCTAGGAGCAATAGGGCGCTATAGGCCCTAGATGTGTTGTAAGTGTGTTAGTGAAAGTTACTAGTGTTTTTCTGTACTTGTTCTGTAAAAAGTTTAGTTATTTAGTGATGGGAAAAAATATTTACATCTCTTATGTAACAATGGAAAGCAATTTTGTGAAGGCTGATAGTAGAAATCTTTCAAATGTTGATACATTTATGGTCTCTTCGTTCTTTGAAAACAACCCAGATTTTTATGTTCTGGAAATAACAAACACGAAAGCTACATTGCCAGGTCACTGGGATGCAAATACTATGACATGGCAATAAGTCTCATCTTAAAACTGACGGAACTTGGAACTGGGTTATTTGCTCAGAACATTCTGAAAACTTTGTCCAGGGTAACTTGTGAAAGCCTACACAGTAAAACATAGTGGAAACTTTTTCATTAAAAAGATAATTCTGATTCCTGTGGTTGTTGCCAGAAAACTATTGTTTTCCTGGTACCTCTTTTCTCAATTTACAAATTTTCAGACAGCATAATAGCTTGCATGGGGAACTACAGAGCATCATCAGGTTTGCCTTCAACAGCTTTAAACATTGAAGTTATTTTGTTCCTCCAGGGTGTTAATTTAAACGGGGAGCAAGGACGGTGCCTCCACATGTGCATTTTACTTACATGCTACATAGAAGAAAGTAAAATGCCGGCACTCCCCGGAAACATTGCCCAATCGGACAACGGCCAAACCTTCCACCACCGGAAACCAATGCAATCAAAAGCCAAAAACAAAAACAGGCCCTCTTCAGGGCCAACCCTGACGATCATCAGCCTGAACATCGAGGGAATCACCAAGAATAAGGAGGATGTAATATCTCAACAATTGCCAATCAGAAAAGTGGGACGTACTGTGCCTGCAGGAAACGCATAGAGATGAAACAGCAAACAGACCCAATATCAAAGGAATGTGCTTGGCAGTAGAAGCACCTCGCAGAAGGTATGGGAGCACAGTATTTACCAGACCTGAGATGCTGCTCTCTTCCACGAGTAAGACAACCACCAACAACATTGAAGTGTTAGCGATAGAGAGTGGATCATTTAAAATATGCTCCGTATATAAACCCCCGGGCCAGAACTTACACACTTCGACGCCACAAAGCTTTAACAACCAAAGGACACACTTTGTTGTGGGCAACTTTAACAGCCACAGCACCACCTGGGGCTACGACGAGACAGAGGCCGATGGTCAGCTGCTAGAACAATGGGCTGAGGCAAATAACCTCTCACTTCTCCACGACCCCAAGCTCCCCTGCTCCTTCAACAGCAAAATTTGGAAGCAAGGTTACAATCCCGATATTTGCTTCATCAGCTGGAACATCTACAACACCTGCTGCAAAAGAGTATATGATGAAATCCCAAAGACACAACATCGACCTATTGGAATCCAAGTCTACTCAACAATCAAAACAACCAAAATACCTTTCCGTAGGAGATTCAACTTTAAAAAGGCTAGGTGGTCAGAATATTCCCAAGCGCTGGATGAGGAATTAGCCAGTCTGACCCCAACACCAAATAATTATCTTATCTTTGTTGAGACTTTGCGAAAGGTATCTAGACGCTATATTCCTAGGGGCTGCAGACAACACTATATCCCAGGGCTTTCAAATGCCTCAAAGGACATCCTGGAGAAGTATCAAGTATTGTTTGCAGAAGACCCATTCAGTGACGAAACCATCACTTGTGGCACAGCTTTAATGTCAGCCCTCAGCGAGGCACGCGAGAAGAAGTGGATAGCAACGCTAGAAAGAATGGATATGTCCCACAGTAGCAAAATAGCCTGGAACCTGATGAAGAAACTCGATGGTGACCCAAGGCTAAGCAAGGCCCCGACCAACATAACTCCAAACCAGGTGGCCAACCAACTCCTTCTAAACGGCAAGTTCAACTCCAAACGTCAGAAAACTAAAATCACATGCCTACTACCAACAGAAAACACAAACTTCCAGAAACCATTTAGCATGAGAGAGTTGAACAATGGCATAAATACCATGAAGAATGGGAAAGCCGCTGGGTTTGATGATATTTGCGTGGAACAGATTAAAAACTTCAGCCTTGGCGCCAGGGACTGGATACTTGGACTACGTGTGCCGTGAAACCTTTCAAATCCCGAAACTGTGGAGGAAATCAAAAGTGGTGGCTCTCCTTAAGCCTGGGAAGGACCCAGAGTCTCCGAAGAGCTATCAACCCATAACCCTTCTCTGCCACCTGTTTAAGCTCTATGAAAGATTGATCATCAACAGAATAGAGAAGATCATTGACTCGAAGCTAATTCCACACCAAGCAGGTTTCAGACCTGGAAAGTTCTGTACCAGTCAAATTCTGGCATTGATGGAACATATCGAGGATGGGTTTGAGAATAAATTAATCACCGGGCTGGCACTAGTCCACCTCAGTTCCACCTATGATACAGTAGATCATCAGACACTACTGCATAAAATCTACGAGACCCTGAAAGACTACCACCTAGTCAAGATAATCGAATCCCTGCTCCAAAATAGACAGTTCTTCATAATGCTTGAGGGGAAAAAGAGTCGATGGTGGAATCAGAAAAATGGGCTTGCCCAAGGGAGCGTGTTGGCGCCAATCCTATTCAACATATATACAAATGACCAACCAACTCCAGACAAAACCAAAACTTTTGTATATGCAGACGACCTGGCAATAACAGTTCAAGGCAACAGGTTTGAAGTCATCGAGGAGAAACTAGAAACCGCTCTTTCTGTAATGTCAACCTACTACAAAAAGAATTCTATAAAACCCAATCCCTCCAAAACTCAAGTGAGTGCATTCCATCTGAACTCGAGGCAGGCAAAGTACAGGCTCAATGTTACCTGGGATGGGACATTACTAGAACACACAGATACTCCCACCTACCTTGGCATCGTGCTGGACAGAACATTGACATACAAATATCATTGCGAAAAAACATGCAAAAAACTATAAGCACAAAATTCCCTAATAACAAAGCTGTCCAACAGCAAATGGGGTGCCAAACCTACGATGGTCAGAACTTCAGCCCAAGCTTTGTGCTTCTCAACTGCTGAATATGCCTGCCCGGTATGGTGCAGATCCGCCCACGCAAAAAAGGTAGATATTAGCTTGAACAAAACATGCAGGATAGTGACAGGCTGCATGAAACCTACCCCCATAGAAAATCTTCACAGGGCCGCAGGTTTCACAAACCCTGACTCACGTAGGAAAGCCCATGAACATACCGAGAAGGTAAAACAAATCTTTGATGCCCGTCACTCAAAATTTGGCCTAGAGTGTGGCCCCAGCAGACTCAAATCCAGACGCTGTTTCCTAAGTTGCGCCTTAGATGAGCCCCCCCATCTACTATTCACTAAGAGAGGATCCACCAAGTGGCGTTTCTGGTGATTGGAAAACCTGGAGAATGCTTAACCGCATCAGAACTGGGGTGGCTCCTGTGAAATCTAATCTGATCAAATGGGGTTTGTAGGACAAAAATGACAACAAATGCGACTGCGGCACTCGACAGGACATGGAACATCTCCTACAATGCCCTGCCTGCCCGCACAGATGCATCCTCGACGATCTGTGGCTGGCTAAAGAAGAAGCATTGGACATTGCCCTATATTGAACAAACAAATTGTAGTTTCCAGACACGAAAAAGTAAAGTAAGTTAATTTAAACCACCAGAAAATTATGTCTTTGAAGCAGAACCTAAAAATATCTGTTGTTCTACTGCATACTTAGCTGCTGCTGAAACACTATGGTTTAAAAGTGCTTCAGCGGGATTGACTTTCAGTTTTATCCCAATGCTCTGGTCTTATTACATTTGCTCATAAGCTCTAAGCAATGTCAAAATCATACCACGTTACAATAGACTCAGTGGAGACAGTTGAAAGTGCCACAGTATTGTCTTCAGTGACTTGTTTTGGAAGAATAATGTGGTTATAAATTGTTAAATGGTTTAACAGATTCTTCAGAATAAGAGCTAAATCAGGCATGAAATGCAGTTTCTTAACACCATCCTTGTGATTCAGCTCAAATTGATCAGGTGTAAAATGAGGCAAATAAATGAAAATAAATATTAAAATTTAATATGATATAGAATGTAAAGCTCTTACATAATTGCATTATGATTAAAGTAAAATTGAGAAAAATATAGCAGAGAGAGAGAGAGAGTTGAGGATCCATCTTGTAAACATCACACTGGAAGTCCAGCACACTCCAGAGAGAGATAGAGTTGAGGATCCATCTTGTAAACATCACACTGGAAGTCCAGCACACTACCTGTTACACTAAAAGCGAATTGTTCATTTGGAGTGTCTACTTACATCAAACTGATTCTTACAGAAATAAGCACGTTGGCCATTTGGAGCTCTGTTAGTGAGTTGTGACCACACTTTATGCATCTCCTCATTCTTTGGAACACTCCAAAACAATTTTTTCCAGAGTTTTTATAGGTGCATTTGTACAGTGTGGTACTACACACTATTTGCAACCCACTTTCTGAAATGTAATTTCATCAACAATATATCATTGTGAATGAGCTCTGTGCCAGTAGGAACAGCATGCTAGCAAGTGACGTCAGAGGCATCACATGACTCAAATGGAGCATTTTAGTGGTGTTTCAAGTAATCTGAATTTCATTTCAATCCTTTTTTTAAGTACTGAAATTCATGAGGGAAAAGAAGAATGTTCTGAGCATAAAATAATTAACATTTATGACAATTTCCAGGAAACAGATAAACTATTGTCAGACTGAGAAACAATTATCACCAGTAATTCTGTTTCTGCATTCCCTATAACCTGGTACACTTGGATATAATGTAGCAACCTAAGTTAACAATATCCCTCTGCATTATTATTTGTCTTATACTGCTCATGTTAAGGACAGTGGCCAGTCAGTATCCAGCAATGACTACTAGTAACTGTAAGGTTTAATGATAGTCACTCCTGTTGTGTTGCTGGGGATCTATTTTAGGTTGATGAGGCAGCTTGCTGGCCAAGTGTAACCTGTATGAACCCTTCAGCTTGGTAATATTCAGATATTGGCAAGTACACACACAAAGAAACGTTTTGCATCACCCCAATTCCCAGAACTCCTGAAGATAGACATTGACTGTGGATATTGTATCACAGACGGAGTCCCTTTGACTGTTCAGAGGTGTCACTAAACCTGCCCAAAGATGTAAATAACCATGCATGATCAGTGCCTACTAGATGAAGGGGGTCCAACAGCTGATCAGTTCCAGTCATTCCACCAGGAAGGAGGTACACGGCTCGTGTTGTCTGTAGTTCAACCATGCCTAGACGGTCAATACCGTGGTTTGACCATGTCCGCATTGTTACATTGTGCCAGGAAGGGCTCTCAACAAGGAAAGTGTCCAGGCATCTCGCAGTGAACCAAAGTGATGCTGTTCGGACATGGAGGAGATACAGAGACAAAGGAACTGTTGATGACATGCCTTGCTCAGGCCACCCAAGTGCTTCTACTGCAGTGGATGACCACTACCTACAGATTATGGCTCAGAGGAACCCTGACAGCAACCCCACCATGTTGGATAATGCATTTTGTGCAGTCACAGGACGTTGTGTTATGACTCAAACTGTGCACAATAGGTTGCATGATGCGCAACTTCACTCCAAACGTCCATGGCAAGGTCCATCTTTTCAACCGCGACACCATTCAGTGCGGTACAGATGGGTCCAACAACAAGCTGAATGGACCGCTCAGTATTGGCATCATGTTCTCTTCACTGCCGAGTGTCATATATGCCTCCAACGATACAATCGTCATAGATGTGTTTGAAGACAACCCGATCAGACTGAACGCCTTAGACACACTGTCCAGTGAGTGCAGCAAGGTAGAGGTTCCCTGCCATTTTGGGGTGGCATTATGTGGGGCCGACATACACTGCTGGTGATCATGGAAGGCACCGTAATGGCTGTACAATACGTTAATGCCATCCTCCGACCGATAGTGCAACCATGTTGGCAACATATTGGCGAGGCATTCATTTTCATAGATGACAATTCATGCCCCTATCATGCACATCTTGTGAATGACTTCCTTCAGGATAATGACATAGCTCGACTAGAGTGGCCAGCATGTTCTCCAGACATGAACCCTATCAAACATACCTGGGATGGATTGAAAAGGGCTGTTTATGGACCAGCCAAATTGCCATTGAGGATTTGGACAATCTGGATCAACAGTGCCTTGATGAACTTGTGGATAGTATGCCATGATGAATACAGGCATGTATCAACGCAAGAGGATGTGCTACTTGGTATTAGGGGTACCGGTGTGTACAGCGATCTGGACCACCACCTCTGAAGGTTTCGCTGTGTGGTAGTACAACATGCAATGTATGGTTTTCATGAGCAATAAAAAGGGCAGAAATGATGTTCATTTTGCTCTCTATTCCAATTTTCTGTACAGGTTTCGGAAGCGAGGTGATGAAAAACTTTTTTTTATGTGTGTACTTGACTGAGCCACAGATGGGGCAGATCACAAGTGAAATCAGTCTAATTCAACTGTCCTGGATGGAACGTGTCCATCCTGTTACACCGAGTGAGGTGGCGCAGTGGTTAGACACTGGACTCGCATTCGGGAGGACGACGGTTCAATCCCGCGTCCGGCCATCCTGATTTAGGTTTTCCGTGATTTCCCTAAATCACTCCAGGCAAATGCCGGGATGGTTCCTCTGAAAGGGCACGGCCGACTTCCTTCCCCATCCTTCCCTAATCCGATGAGACCGATGACCACGCTGTCTGGTCTCCTTCCCCAAAACCAACCAACCATCCTGTTACAAACTTGACCAAGGTGCACTCAAACACCCCTATGAGTATGAGGACTGCTACACCAGGTTAGATTTCACCCAGCCACAGGTGAATATTTCAAGTGCTCCACACTGCTGAAACAGAATGAGAGCTCTCAGTGTCTTTATTTCACTCAAGAGAATGGTTGCCTCCTTGCAAAAGAGATACTAGCCATGGAACATGGTGTCAGATGCTCACAGCAACACCCCTCTATCAAGAACAGTGATGCATTTTGTACAATATTGCAGGTGCAATTTGCCCAGGTCCTTGGCTTAGCAGAGTACTTGCCATGAATGTCTGAAGGAGCATTGGATCATTCTCCTTAGCAACACAAGCAATGCAATATCAGTTTCATCATTTTTATCTGCTGACATCAGGCAGAAATATTGAATTAAAATGTCCTCCCCTGTATAGAAGTACAGGTTGTGATGCAAGAATGACGACATACAGAAGTTTGGGTCCGACCATGGATAGCCAAAGTGGTTGAGATATCCAGATTTGAGTCCCAATTTACAATTATCATTGTCGTTATTCCCTTCTACAGCTGATGGTTGTTTGTATTCACAACTGTGAATATATTTCACGTATTTTGTGGGAGGAGGACAACCATGCCCATGACCCTTGCTATTGCTAGGGGCATCTTATTGTTACCTCTGAAAGATGGTGACCCAGAATGGAGACATCTGGAGAGCTGCATGGAGGAGCTCTAGGGACTTCCTGAAGCTTCATAGATGATCCTCACAGACCTCATCTGTTGACATATCAGTCTTATGCTAGTTTTTAACAAAATACTTGAAACCATTCTTACTCAAGGAATCCATCAGCATCTTACAACCCACCGACTCATCCCCAACACCCAGCATCCCTTTTGTCTCAATTACTCCACCAATGGCAAACTTCTTTACCTTATCCACCTTACCTACCATCATCTAAATAAATGAAAATTTGCCATAATCATCTCCCTAGGTATCCAAAAAGCCTTTGACTGGGCATGGCATTATGTACTGCTCTTCAAGTTAGAAACCTATGTTCTTCAAGTTGACTATGTGTGCAGGAGAAGGTGTGGTTGACTGTAATATATGCAGGATGACTATGCTACAGCATCCTTCCTTCACCACTGTCTTGCATATGTCACTGTCAACCACACCTTCTCTTGCATATTTTGCCTCACTGCATATTTGCATCAAGGTTCTGTCCTGCCCCCTCCTCTGCATCCTCGACACTGCAGACATTTCCAAACCATCACCACTCCACCTACCACCTTGTGCAACATTCTAACAACACTGCCTACCTAGCTATTCACTGCACCCATGGCTCGCTCAAGTGGCAATTGAATCTACTGGTCAAGTGATATAATACATAGAAACTTCAAATTAAATCTGCAGAAAAGCCATGCTATCATCTTTCGTCCCACCCACCACTTGGCATTTTCATCTTCCACATTTCCATCACTCCATCTTCAACCAACAGATCAGTCTGACTACCACAGTAAATTATTTAGAACTATCACTCGACAGAAAACTAACATTGAATACACACTTCCCAATTATTCAACACAAAGCCTAAAACCAACGAAACTACTGACAGATGGCATCTAGGATCAACATCCCACTGTCATTATCCCTTCCCATTAATCCATCATGTGCACCATTCTGTCTTATGCTAGTGGAGCCTGGATCTCCACAGCCCCTAAATTCTAAAAGTCCTTTGAAAGTCTGGACAGACGTGCACTCTGTCTTACCTTTGCATCCACCAGCCCTTCCCAATTCACATCCTATACAAATTCATTAACTTCCTACATCTTCTTCTCTTCTTAGAGCATCTTTTGATCCAATACATTAACCACAAAACCCTGTCCTAGCACCCAATATCACACCCAACAATCTTCAGTCTAGGTATCATCCTCATCCACCGGACTTTCAACCAACTCCTGCTCCTCAATTATGAGGTCCATCTCAAGATATACCACTGTTTCCAACCTTAGTCATAACAATTCACTTCATACCATCCTTCCATTTTCTCCCCTTCCCCCACCTCACTGACTTTTAGAGACTAACTGCACTTCTATGGGGCCCCTAAGTTATACACATCATTCCACCCCCATAATGGTCATTTCATTGTCACGAACGAGCATTACTATTACTCCATAACATTATCAACATAATCATCAGTTATTTTATTTTAACTGTAAACAATCCTCTAAAAAGTTTTAAAATCATAGATGTGTTTTAAAAAACACCAGAAACATCTGTTTTGATGTATTTTAAACACCTTATGTACATGTGTACACTTTGACTGGAGAGCAGTTTTATCCGCTGACAGCCTGTCCCTTTGTGGGGAACTGAAATAATAACAATAAAGAAACAAAAGCTCTCTAGGGACCAGCTCTCATCTGAAACAAGCACTCCTGTTCCGTTCCTGAGAAAATAATGGGAGAGATTCACAGGACCACTATTTCATCCAGCAGCAATTAACCACCGCAAGATAAGATATTTCTTGTACCTTATATCATTCGGAGAGAGTCCTCCTTGTTGGTAAATATGACAGCATCATCAGTCGCCCCTGTCTGTTGCTGAGCATCTGAAGGAGTACAGGTGAGACAGACATATGTCCCAAGGAACTGAAATACTATTGTGAAAATTAGTATGAGACCAGGGCCGACTCTGGAACAAAGAGCCCATTGTTCTCTTTATGTAATCAAACCATGTAATTTATGGCCCTAATGTAAAGAAACTGCTCAATTGTGCTCTTAGTTTTGTTTACACAAATGTTATTTAATCGCCAAATGCTTTTAGCCTAATCTCCATAACTGTTATCTTAATAACTGTGGTTTATGACCCAAAATGGCCACCACCCTCCAAAGTTATGTTTATGCTAGTCTGATCTTAATTACCATTATTTCTGATCCTAAATGGCTATCTCGCCTTTCTCATTTGTGTAGGACACTCCTATTGGTGCCCCACAACCACTCTTTGGGATACAAAGCATCATGAGGTGGAGTTAGCATTCACCCTCCGTGTGTTGGTCAATCAAAACCATGAAGCATCAGCATCAAATACATGTAATATTTATTTTTTTAGGACATTTTTAAAGGACATCCTTTTTTCCATTGACTGCTGAAATTCTTTATTTCACAATTGAAATTTCAGCCTGAAGGCCATTATCAAGTGGTATTTCAAAAGATTTTGCATCAACATGTGTTAAACTTTACAATCCTCCAATATGTGTACATTTCACAACTGGAAATGAGCCTTTTCACTGTAAAAATACAGTAGCATTGAATGAGTGTGAAGCTCCATACCCTGTTAAATAATGTAAATTATTTCAACTATTTCTAATATTAATATCCTTAACAGTAATTGCAGTAAACTGATGTTGTTATGCACTGTTTACATGGAACTGAGGTAGGTTTTTTACCAACTGACAAATGTTTAACAAGTGCCGCCACACTGGAACAAAAAAGATTGACAATTAACACTTTGCAGCAAAATATGCTCATGCTAGTTCATCACTATCACAGTTTTAGGAAACATTGGTTACTCTGACACTGTAAAATTATAGTAAATAATGGCTGGAACATAACTACATTGAGATAGGAGATCTATGCACTTAATTATAAACAGACATCTTTCATGATCCGCATCAGCATTGCTCCTGGCCAGGGTAGGGGCAGTCCCTCTCTCTCCTCCATCTATACTATTACTTCCATAGTGAAAGTCTCAATCAGCTGGCCCCGGGAGGTGTGCTAATGCACCCCACTTTATTACCGACTTCATCCTCCCCCTCCAAATTACCATCTGCTGGAGCTGTAATGACCACACATTTTTATGTGAAAGAAGAAAAGAATAACATGTATAAACCAATTATTTTATTTGTTCCCTTTACAGCCTTCACAGCACACTTTAATAAGAGGTGGTCCATCTTGCTGATGTTCTCCATCTGACTGAAAATATTTATCACAATAGTCATATTTAGAAATAAACAGATCACTTTGAAACACTGGTGGTACCTTGTCAAATCTGTGTTCCATAAATCTGTGTTCCATAAATCAGGTATCAGTTGTTTATGAAACAAATAACTGTATTGTACATATTGTATGTTTACCGGGGGCCTAGAAATGATGGAGATGCTACGTACCCACCACAGCAGCAGTGGTCCACAACCCCACAATGACTACCACAGTCCACTTCACCCCTCCACTGCCCCACACTGAACCACTCTTTCAGGGTTATTGTGCGGTTCGGCCCCCGTTGTCAGACACTGACAGTGTAACATAACATACACAACATACAGCAAAATCAGTGATATCTCACCACCTGAAAAAGTAAAGCCTAACAATCTCATTATATTTGAACATCTTTCAAACAGAAAATATAAATTTACAATGTGTTTATTGGCCATATATAGGAACTGGTGTGAAATTCAGTGAATTTATAATCGTATGTGGGGATTGCTGGAATCACACACAGTACAGGTTCCTGGTCATTCATAGAAGAAGAAAATTGAATGATGGGTGATATAGATAAAATTTCTGAAGTTTCTGTTTGAAAGATAGTATACAGAGTCTGCCAGAAAAATGCATACACTCTTTGTCAGGCTCTATCGAGATATCCCTATTATCATTAAAATTAAGTTATGAGTGTGTTGTAGTATGGTCTTTCACTCAATAGATGTTAGTAATTTCATCTCAGTATTGAGAACACAAGATGGCTGGAGCACGCTTGACATTCGAGCAACAAAAATGTGTTGTGAAGTGGTTTTTCAAGTTTGATAATCCCATTGAAGTGCAACATCAATGGAAGCAGGAGTTTGAAACAGAACTGCCAACCTTCTTAATAATTAAATGTATCATCGACAAGTTTGAATTGCATGGAATGATTTGTGATATTCACAAAGGAATATCAGGAAGACAGCGTACAGCTACAAGTCCTGCTTCATTGGCTCTCATATTGGAAATGTTTGTTAATTCTCTACAGAAGTCTGCTATGCAATGTGCACATGAAGTGGGGGGATAGCAGTACAAGTGTATGAAGAATTCTGAAAGCTGCAAAGTGGAAAGTTTACATTCCATGATTACTGCACACAATTAATGATGATGATCCTGATTGCTGAATGCAATTTTGCGAATGGTATCAGCAAATGGTACCTTATGATGAACAATTTGTGATGAAGGTAGTGTGGAGCGATGAGACACAATTTAAACTTAATGGAACCATGAATCAGCATAACTGTGCACTGGGCACCAGAAACTCTGCATGTTTATGTGGATAAAGCAGTCAATCTACCAGGGGTTCATGTGTGGTGTGGACTATTACCTATGGGCTTAGTAGGACCCTTTATCGTTGATGCTACTGTCACCAAAGAAGTATACCTGGAAATGTTTCACACATCAATTTTGCCAGGCATATGTGTGCTTTATGGAGGTGATTAAGAGGTCTTCTACCAACAGGATGGGGCGCCACCACACTACCACCTAGCCATATGAGCTATCCTGGATGACAATTTTCCGGGGCATTGGATTGGACGAAGAGGACCCATTGAGTTCCCTCCATGGTCAACAGATCTAACACCTATAGACTTTTACTTGTGGGGAACTGTGAAAGATAATGTCTATCAACATAAGCCGTGCATGCTGGAGGGACTTCGCCAGGAGATTACACTGACATGTGCAGCAATCTCCACTGTAACATTGACTGACATAGTTGCAGTGACCGTTCATCATTCTGTTATGTGTATAGCTGCCAATGGTGAATATTTTGAATATTTAAAGTAACCATGTGCTAAACTGAAGGTTGTACAACATGTGTGGTCAATTATTAAATGCAAAATAAACACGTAAGTAATACTTTTCGTTCCTTAAAGTGTGTATACATTTTTTTTTGTGGACTCTGTATGTAACTGTGTCAGTATATTGCATACTACAGGTAAGTTTGCACTCATTCAGAGGGGGCAATGCATAGGCCAAACATCCATTTATAGATTGATAATAGAAAATTGAAGCAATAAATGAAAGTCTTAAAAGCTGTACTATGGAATTGTCAAATATGAACAAAATTCCTAAATGTCATACTGTGGAAACACAATCTTCGGGAGAGGACATCAAATGGGAAAAAATATTAGAAGATATTTAAAGGAAGCCTTCTGTAAATATTAAATAAAGAAATGCACAGGAAGAAAGCACTAGAACCATTCAGAGGTTAATCGATATAGTAAATGCAAAGGTTGAGGAGAGTGAACAAGTTTGATGTATTAAAAGAAAGCCCCATTCATTAGTAGCTAGAGTACATAATTTGTGTACTACATTGAAGTCATTTTAGTACACAACAGCTTGATGACAAAATGCACAGTTGTCAAGGTGCACCCACCTGGATAATCATGTATGTTAACATGACTGCTTCTGGGACAGGGAAGTATTCTGGCCCTGGATTGAATTCACCCAGTGGATTAACGGTGAGGAGTCAGTGTACCATTTGTTTTACTGACACTCTGAATCATGTGATACAGTTGCTTCTCAGTTTAGAGAAAACTAAAGTCTCGTTTCAAATAGGTACCCCGCTCATACAATTATAGTTGGTTGTGATTTCAATCTACCAGCATTATGTTGGTAAACAACATCCAAATCATACTGAAAGCTTTCTAAAAAAATTATTAACAATTAGTTCAGGAGCTCTCTTGAATCATGAATGACTTTGAAAACATACTTGACCTCTTAGGGACAAATAATCTGGAACAAATAGGGAGCATCATGGTGGATACATTGAAAGGTTGAAGACCATAATATTCAAATCCGCCAAAAATAAATGAAAATATAGCTATTTAGAAAAGCAGATAAAAATTCACTTTACACTTTCCTAAGAGACAGTCTCCATTCCTTATAATCTGATACACAAGTACAGACCACATGTGGTTTAAATTAAAAAAAAAAAAATGTTGACAGCAGTCGGCAGATATGTACAAAATAAATTAATAATAGATGGTCCTGAAGCTACAAGAAAAGTATGACAAATTTGAAAGAATGCAAAATCCCCAGGATTTGTGATCTTTCACTGAAGCTTGAAATTTATTGCAGATTCCAATGCAAGATGCTTTTAATAGTTTCCACAGTGAAACTCTGTCTCGAAATTTGGCATAAAATCCAAAGAGATTCTGGTTGTATGTAAAGTACACGCGTGGCAAGGCACAGTCAGTACCTCCACTGTGCAATAACAATGATGTTGTTACTTATGACAGTGCCACAAAAGCAGAATTACTGAACACAGTTTTCTGAAATCCCTTCACCAAAGAAGATGAAGTAAATATCCCAGAATTCAAATTAAGAACAGCTGCCAACATGAGTAACTTAGAAGTAGATGTCCTTGGTGTAGCAAAGCAGCTTGAATGACTTAATAAATGCAAGGCCTCTAGACCATATTGTATATCAGTTAGGTGCCTTTCAAAGTATACTGATACAACAATAGCTCAGTACTCATAGGTGTCACCACCACTAAACTATTGAGGGGGCAATTCAATAGATAGGGTACAGAGCACAAGGGGTCTGAATGGGAGATGCCCTTGAAAAAAATTCAAAAATTATGACCTAAAACAATTTTTTGGGCATTCTGGGTGCCTCAGACCATATATTTCAATGGCACTTAAAACTGCTAAAGCATGCCAAAATAAACCTGGATTAAAAAAAGTTACATAATATAAACATTTAAATTTATTAACTGTGTGTGTATAACTATTATGTATTGTATGCTAAACAACTGTTGAAACTATTTTGGATTGATTAGTTTTTGAAACTAAATTCCACTTGATTTTTACTGTCAACAAATAGCCTATTACATACATAATTTTCTTTATTTTACTTTTCAGATATTAAAAATACATTTAAAAACACCAACAGGAAACTATGAAAATTAGGAATAAATATGTAAACAGTGAAAAATTTTCAAACGATACTTAAATATGGTGTCAAGAGCATAAGGTAAAAAACATCTTACAAGGTTCATCCTATAGTGATCCTGTTGTCAAAATTGGCAATAAATAATTCAGCAACATTTTTTAAAGTATTTTTCATTCAACAGTCATGGAGTTGAGGCTCTGCTGTGTCACTGTTGAACACAGATAGTTCTTCAGTCATCATAGAACAGTAAAACTGCATTCTGCTTCACAACTTGAAGCTGAACGCATGAGAATGAGTCTTACCAATGCTTCAACATTTGCAAATAATTCTCAGACTTCTGTTTTCATAGAAATAAAAACACCTTTAGTGACTTTCAGGTATTTGATGTTGTTTCATAGAGGAAAGAGTTCAAGTTCTGTTTTCTAAGACTGAACATCAGTTGCCAAATGTTGAGCTACCACATCAGGTCTTTTTTCCTCCAACAACACTTTTTCAAGAAAACTTGTTTCTTCTTGCCAGGTTGGTCAAGTATTAAATATCTAAGCACTTGGACAGCCACATCCGAGATTTCAAAATTTTTCTGCCTGTAAAGTTCTTCAAGCAGTATAAATTCTTGTAGATCAGTGACCTCAGACAACCACATAGGAACACTCTCTCTCTCTCTCTCTCTCTCTCTCTCTCTCTCTCTCTCTCTCTCTCTTTTTTTTTTTTTTTTTTTTTTTTAAAGTAGGCCAATGGCTCATTTGCATCCCTTTTCTGTTAATTCACCCAGTGTCTTGAGAATGGAAGTATATATTTTTTAAAATTTTGTTGATTTGTGACTGCTGGTGTAGCCATTTAGTAGGACATAAAGACTTGATCTTGGCAACATTACTGCAGGTCCTTCAGCTATGTAGTCAATCTTCTGCAATACCCACTGTCCATTGAACCCCCTCATGGTGATGCCCATATCCACACTTAGAAATCAGAAACAACTGCTCACTTTATGAAATATCCATAGGAAATAGGATTAATCTGCTGAATTACAGACACAGATCACTAACATTGATTTGCATTAGGATTTTGGAATATTACTGTGTTTGAACATTACAAATTACCTCAAAGAAAGTGATTTATTGGTAAATTGCCAACACAAATCAGAAAATATTGTTCTTGTGAAAAGCAACTAGTTATTTATTCACATGAAGCAACACACTATTTCTCCAAGCAACTTCTAATCAAATTGCGTGCCTATGGAGTTATCTCAGGCACATGACTGGATTCATTATTTCCTATAAGAAATATCACAGTTCATAGTAATTTATAGAAAGTTATTGAGTGAAACAGAAGTGACATCTGCCAGTCCCAAACGAAGTATTATACGCCATCTGCTACCCCTGATCAGCATCAATGATTTAGGAGATATCTGAGCAGTCCTCTTTGAGAGTCTGCAGATGATGCTGCTATTTACCACCTTATAAATGAAAACCAACTGGAAAATAATTTAGACAAGATATCTGTATGGTACTAAAGGTGGCAGTTGACTCTAAATAATGCAAAGTGTGAAATCATCCATGTGAGTACTAAAAGGAATTCACTAAATTTCAGTTACATTATAAATCATACAAATCTAAGGGCTGTGAATTTAACTACAGTAATTACTTAGGGATTACAATCACAAATAACTGAAACAGGAACAGTCACATACCATAGATATGTTTGGGGGGGAAAGGGAACTGAAGACTGTGATTTGTTGGCAGAACACTTAAAAAATGCAACAAGTCTACTAAAGAGACAGTGTACACTACACTTATCCCTCCTCTTCTGAAGTATTGCTGCATGGCATGGTATCTGCATCAGATAGCATTGATGGAGGACACTGAAAAAGTACAAAGATAGGTTGCTTGTTTTGTGTCATTATAAAGCAGGGGAGAAAGTTCCATGGATCTGATAGATTAATTGTGGTGGCAATCATTAAAACAAAGACTTTTTTGCTGTGGCAAGATCTTCTCCTGAAATTTCAATCACCAGATTTCACCTACAAATGTGAAAATATTTTGTTGGCACCTGCATAGTGAGACATGATCATTGTAATAAAATAAGAAAAATCAGAGATCACTCAGAAAGATTTAAGTGTCTGTTTTTCCTGCACACTGTTTGAGAAAGGAGTGGTAGAGAAATAGCTTGAAGGTGGCTTGATGAACCTTCTGCCAGGCACTTAATTGTAGAGTATTCATATGGATGTAGATGTAGGTTTTAGACTGTTTCCCACATTCCATTACACAAATATTGGACTGGTTCCCAAAAGAATTTACTCCATACACATACAGACTGGGTACAGTGCTTCTTTCCTGGTGGGTGAATGGGATGTTAATGACCTTAGCTGTTTGGTCTTGTTAAAAACATTTACTCAGAATCAGCATTGTGACATGGAGGGCTATTCATTATATGTTACATGTTTATTTATCAGCTGTTCAGCATTTTTATCATGCAATTGGCTTCATCAAAATAAATTTTATGGAAATTACAAATGCTACAATAAGGATAGTTGGAGCAAGACCATTCTCTCTCGGGAACATTTAAGCCAGTAACTGAAAGCCTTAAACAGCTCTCACACATGATGTACATAGGATGAGGAGGATGGGGATGATGAGGATGAGGAGGATAGGGATGAGGAGGATGGGGAAGAGGGGACGGGGAGATGGGGACGGGGGGAGATGGGGACGTTGGGAGACGGGGGAGGGGGGAGGGGATGGGGGCGACAGGGACGGAGGGGGGGCTGGGGGGGGACTGGGGAGTAGGAGGATGGGTGGGGTTGGGGGTGGGTGAGTGGGAGGGATGGTATACTAGACTATACTATACTGATTACATTAGCCATACAGTGTTAACAAAATAGATTTAACATACGGAGTCAGTGAGGATCAACCACATATGTAAGGAAATCATCCTGTATGTTTAACCAGGCATACAATACAGGTTGGGGATGAGTAATTTGGAAAAAAATGCATGGTTTAGCGGCTCTAATATTCTCAAAAACTTTGGATCCTGACAAGTAATTGCCAAAATAGGTACAAACATATGCTGAAATATTACGTATCACTAATGCACATTGGCAAAACAACATACCATGTGGAGAAATAAAATGCCCAAATATTAGGAAATACCTGTGTTAGCTGCTGCACACAGCACAGGTGAAGGTAGAGACATTCAGAATAAAAGAATGAACAAGTGACCTCTGGTGTGTGTCCCTACAGGGTGAAAAGTATTTAAACTGGCAAACTCTGGGAGGTTGTAGGAGACACCAAAACAAATATTTTCCCCTAATGTCATTTTTCCTATGAGGAATATTTAAACTGGTAGAGGTAGATTTCTCTGGCGACATATTAATTAAACCAACAAACACTTTTCCATTTTTTTTTATGACGAGGAGACAATACATTAACACAACCCAATTTCAATTACAGTAGATTTTCAAAAATGCCTCCATTGACACGCAAACAAATGTTACGCTGTCAGCTCATGTTCTGTCTGACACTGGCAAAAACCCCAGGAGTATCCTGAATTGTTCCTGTTGCTGCTACTATCCGGGCAACCAGACCCTCTTCTAATGCAACAGGAGTTGTGTAAACAAGGTTGTGCATCTCTCCCCTGTAAAAAAGCCTAGAGGGGACATATCTGGGGATTGAGCAGGTCATGGTACAGGACCACCTCTGCCAGTCCACATTTCTGGGAACCGTTGGTCCAGGAATTGACGCACACGACGACTGAAATGTGCTGGCACCCCATTATGTTAGAACCACATGCGTTGTCTTGTAGGGAGCGAGACGTCTTCCAGCAATTCTGTCAATGCTCTGGTGAGAAAATTGTAATAGTGCCTGCCATTTAATGGCCTAGGTAGCAGATATGGCCCAGTTAAACAGTCCCCAACAACACCGACCCACACATTAATGAAGAACTGCACTTGATGAGCGCTAGTAACTGTGGCATGGCCGGCTGAAGTGGCCAAGCGGTTCTAGGCGCTACTATCTGGAACCGCGAGACCACTACGCTCGCAGGTTTGAATCCTGCCTTGGGCATGGATGTGTGTGATGTCCTTAGGTTAGTTAGGTTTAAGTAATTCTAAGTTCTAGGGGACTGATGACCTCAGAAGTTAAGTCCCATAGTGCTCAGAGCCATTTGAACCATTTGAACTGTGGCATGTGGATTATCCTCACTCCAAACATGTGAATTGTGCATGTTGAAGACTCCATCACGCCCAAATGGTGCTTCACCGGTAAACAACACAGATGATGGAAATGTAGGATGCATTTCACACTGTTCCAGGTACCACTGCAAAAACTGTGCTCTGGGTGGATAATCGACTGGTTCCAGGTTGTGGAAATGCTGTAAGTGACATGGACGCAACAATTGCTCTCGAAGGACTGTTCTTACATTCGTCTGATTCGTCCCCATGTTATGTGCAATTGCATGAGTGCTGATTGAAGGATCCCACTCCACGTGCTGCAAGACAGCTTCCTCAAATTTCAGCGTTCTTAGCGTGTGACAGCGTACCTGTCCAGGTAATCTGCTAAACGACCCGGTCGCACGCAGACGTTGGTACACAGCAGCAAAGGTCGTATGATGCGGGATACGGCAATTGGGATATTGTTGTTGATACACCCACTGTGCAGCTCGTCCATTGTGGTGTGATACATAGTATGCACCAACCATATCAGTGTACTCACTCCAGGTATATCGCTCCATTAGTAAACAGAGACAATGCACTACTACACTGGTGGACAGCAGTTGCCTACAACTAAAGAGAGTAATACACCCTCTAACAACTGAAGATCATAATACGGCCTCTAACAACTGAAGAGCGTAATACGGGCTCCACTGGTTTAAATAATCCTCATAGGAAAAAATGCAATAGGGTGAAATATTTGTTTTCATGTCCCCTACAACCTCCCAGAGTTTGTCGGTTTAAATACTTTTCACCCTGTATACAGAATGAGTCATTAACTATTGCCACCTAGAATAACTCCGAAAGTATGATAGTAGCTGAATAGTTTATGGGACAAATGTTGCATGGCAAAACAGGGGCCATAATATGACATTGGTTTTTTGTTACTAGGTGGGGTCGCGTCAGAGATATAAAAGTCAACTTCGTTTTTTTTTAATGGGGTGCTATAGTTTGGTACTTATTTTCTGATAGCGGGTATTGAGACACATCCAATGATGTGTAACAGTAAGGCCTTTGAAGGTCAATAAAGGTCAGAAAGGTGACATGAATCTCCATCTACGGAAGGTGTTTGAAGTTATGACCATTGGTATCAATGCAGTGCTGCAATCTTCTTATCATGGATTGAGTGGTATTCCTTATCACTTTGGCACTTATCGAAGCACATGCCCTGACAATTCTCTCTTGTACATCATGCAGATAGTAAATATTCGCTGAATACAGCATATCCATCTAACATGACATTGACATATAAACACCATTCAACATTTTCTCAATACAACATAAATAGGAATGGTAAGACTAATATCGTCAAATCAAATGAATGTGAATGCTGTATTCCTTTAAAGAACAAGTTGATATGCTTCTCATTTACAGAGAATGCCAACGAAATTCAGTGAGAGCTAGAGACTTTTATGCTGAAAGATATCGTCAACATATTCACCCAACATGTGGTACATTTAAATATTTGTATGATTAATTGAGAACAACTGGGTTTTTAACACATCGGAAACATATTCAGCAAAGGAAAGTTACTAACAAGGAAACAGAAATTGGTACTCTTGCCACTGTGGTTTGAGATCCTTGTGTTAGTTCATGTCAAATCACAATGAATCTGTCATGAGCCAGGGTAGTGTTGTTCATGCTCTGCATCACCTTAAATCCACCAAGAATTAACTGGTAAAGATTGTATGTGTCACATTGAATTCTGCTGATGGGCTCAACTTCAGATTCAGAGGGATGACACATTTATTGATTTGATTTTGTTTACTGACAAGGCTACATTCACAAACCATGGAAATGTTAATTTGCATAACATGCATTATTGACCAACTGAAAACCCATGTCGACTGTGGCTAACTGCACACCAAAAACTGTGGTTGCTGAATGTATGGTGTGGGATTCTGGAGGACAGAATTATAGTCCCCTATTTCACTGAAGGAAATCTTAATGGTAGGAAGTACACCACATTCCTGGAAGAAACATCAGGTCTGTTATTGGAAGAAATACCTTTAGAAATAAGGAGCAGAATGTGGATCAACATGATCAGCATCTGGCACATTTTTTGCTGATGACTATGACTGAGTTGCAGAGACAATTTACAGATCGTTGGATTGGATGCGGAGGAGATATGTGATGGCCAGCTCATTCGCCAGACTTTATGCCTCTGAATTCTTTCTTGTGGGGAGTTGTAAAAGACATTGTTTATAAAGGATTTCCAACTACACCTGAAGATATGCGAGAGAGAATTGTCAGAGCATGTGCTTCGAAAGTGCCAAAGTGATAAGGAATAACACTCAATCCATGATAAGAAGATTGCAGCACTGCATTGATACCACTGGTCATCACTTCAAACACCTTCTGTAAATGGATGTTAATGCTACCTTTTCTACCTTTGTTGACCTTCTAAGACCTTACTGTTACACATCATTGGATTCATCTCGATAGCCGCTATCAGAAAATAAGTACCAATCTATAGCATCCCATTTAATAAAAAAAAAAAGTTGACCTTAATATCTCTGACGCAACCCCACCTAGCAACAAAAATCCAGCATCATATTATGACCCCTGTTGTCCCATGCAATTTTTGTTCCACAAACTTTTCAGCTCCTATCATACTTTTGGAGTTACTCTTAGTGGCAATAGTTAGTGATTCACCCTGTATATTATGATGACCCAATGGAATAATACAACAGCAGCAACTGCTCATGCCACCACTCACTACAGGACATAAAGCTCATGTGAATGAAATCATATCAATTGTTTCAGAGCTTTGAGAAAGATGCATTATTGAATAATGATGGAGACAGTGTTCTGAGCACTCCACAAACTGGTGTGCAAAACATTCCTGTGTAGACATGTTATTATACAGGGTTTGGATGATTTATGGCAGATGGGTCTCATACATATGAGGTAATAATCACTACTGAATAAAAGTTACAAATATATTTTAGCAGTTATAGATATATATTCTTAAGTTGCCTGAGCCCTATCTGTGACCGTGCAAGGTGGCACAGTGGTTAGCACAGGACTCACATTCGGGAGGATGACAGTTTAAACCCGCATCCGGCCATCCTGATTTAGGTTTTCCATGATTTCCTTAAATCACTTCAGGCAAATACTGTGATGGTTCCTTTGACATGGCATGGCTGATTTCCTTCCCCATCCTTTCCTAATCCAATCGCACTGATGACCTCACTGTTTGATACCCTCCCTCAAACCCACCAACCTACCTGTGAAAGCAAAAATGGGAATGGAAGTTGCATTGGCTATTTAAATAGTTGCTGCAGACACGGACAATTCATTATCCAGATAACCTTCAAACTGACAATGGAGGTTAATTTTACAATAGGTATTTCAAAACAGTAATGGATTGGTATGGAATACACTACTCTACATTCTCCCACATGAAAGCGAGTATGTGGAGCATTTCAATAGAACAATAAAAAAAACTGTATGTGGATGCATTTTGATCTTCAAGGATCATACTAATGACTAGATAGTCTCTCATAAATAATTGGGCATCATACAACCAAAATGAAACTGATAGATGTCCATTATAATGAGCTTCTGAATACAGTATACACTTTTATGAAAATGTATCCATGCAAGCAGCAATTTAATGTAGGTGATTTGGTACCTATTTCAAAATACAAGGCTTCATTTTCAAAATCTTACCTACTGACCAGAGATATTTACATTTCCCAAAGTCAATGAACAAACCCAAGAAGTTCCATTTAAAGTGACAGTGAAGGTAAAGAAATTTGTGGGAGTTTTTCTGCAGAAGAATTACACAGAAGTTCTAAACCTGATGTGTTTCTTATTGAGTGTGTCATAAGATGTCAAGGGAACAAGACTTTAGTCAATTGGCTTGGCTTGCTGTCATCCCATAACAGCTGTGTGATACTTAAGATGTGGTATACAGGTTGATTCAAAAGTAACTGTACACACTTCATGGGTGTAATGTACACATCAAAATAAGAGTAAAAAGTGAAATAGTTTCGTTTGAAATTGCTTTATTTCAGAGTTATGAAGTAAAGCAGGGGTCACAATTGCAACACAAACAAAACGAAATTAACTCTTCTCAGAATGAAATTAGATGAAGGGACCCAAAATTCTACACAATTATGCTGTTACCCCAGAACATGTTCAAAACAATTTGTAGGCAAATATAGTGATGTGATTCACAGCTTACAACTTTTGGAATGTCCGTTCATCTCATTCTGCACAGGTTAACAGCCATTTACAATTCACTGCTGTAGTTGTGCTACATTCCCAATTGCAACACAATACACGAAATCCTTGAGATGGCCCTTAAAAGGGTTAGGATTTGGAAATCTGGTGGGCCAAGCAACTGGCCCTGCATGACCTATCCATCTACTGGAATAAGCAGCATTGAGATACTCCCATGTCTTGTGACTGAAATGTGCATGGGAACCATTGTGCACAAACCATAGGTTGGTTCGTGTAGCAAGTGGGACATCATGAAGCAGACTATCCAGTTCGTGTTGCAAAACAGTCCATACACTCCATCAGTCAGATGCTGTGGAATAACACGCAGTCTGAGTAACTGCATGATACCCACACGGGTAAACAGTATGCAGTGATTGAACAGTGGATCAGCAGCATAGCACGTGAGTAACCATTGACAGAAATTCTATTGTTTAGGATAGTCTACAGGTATCAGCTCCTGAACCATCTGCAGCCAAAATGGGTGGAGTTGCTGTCTCCAAAGCAGGCACCATTCAGTTGATTGAGGAAACCATATTTATATGGCAGGTACTTATGGTCAGATCTTCACCTATCGTTTCCAGGATGTTCTCAACACCCACTCCTTCCAGTTGAGGCTGACCTAACAATGGTGCATCAAGAATGCAATATTGGCTTAAATGCCTGTCCACAGCTGTGAAAGTCTGATGCTTTGGAACTCTTCTATGTGGAAACATTTCAATATACTGTCATCTTGCTATGCATGCATTGCCTTCTGCTGCACTGTAAAGGAGGTGCATATCCACGTATTCACCACTTGACTACTGTACTGTGCACAATGATTGCAGTCTATGAACTACTAACAGCATGAATGTATGAAGTACGTCTGGTGCTGCTAGACTGCAGCAGCGCCATAGAGTACAATGGACCTCACAAAGTCAGGCAACCAAAGGCATCTCTTGCCAGAATGAAATGAGTAGTGTCGAGGGGTGTACAAAGCAACATCAGTCAATATGCAACTGAACATGACACACCAAAGCCTGGCCTACTACAACTGATGTTATGCATCATAACTCGCAAATAAGGTGGTTTCAGACAAAACTTTATCTAACATTTTACTCTTACTTTGATTCATACATTACTCACATGAAGCAAGTACAGTTATTTTTGAATCACCTTGTATAATAAGGCAGGCAAACCACTCAAGTGTGCAGTAACATAACGTGTCTGAAAGGTCATGCAGTATTCTCAACAAATTACCAGTTGAATGACATGCCACTGGATATAACTATTTTTGATTTGGTACAAAGCTGCAAAAGCAGCAAGCACCTGGTGATAAGGGGATTAATCTCTTGGCTGAGGCCTGCAGGGAACATGCTTTAGCGTACATTGCAAATAAAAGATTGGCAGAGCATCATGCTGCAGCTTGCATTTTAACTGACAAAAGCCAAACAAATACATGGAAAAGGGGCAGCTGCATAGGGCATCATATCAAGGAATTTGAAGTTGACAAGGCAATGTACACCAAATTTAAATTGGGTGCCAGGATAAATTACCAATTTATGAGTGACTCTCTTTGCTCACTAAAGAAGCTAAAGAGACCTGTAGGATGTTTATAAAATTGCATCCAATCATTTTCGTCCACAGCTAGAAGTGTACTGGAGTGGAAAAGAGTAAGAAGATGCTGACTTAAAGGCCTAGGATTCTACTAATGCCTAAAACATCAATTGGAATTAGCCCATTGCTAATTCCAGCACTGGCCAGATTATCAGCTATTGGCTCTTTAGCTGAACGGGTGACAGCCATAGCTCAGACACTGAAGAATGTACAAAGTGCACAGGAGCAGCTACAGGAGATGAAAAGACATAATAGGATGATGGAGTTATCCACTATTAGAGAAGGAATTTATTTTAAACCACACAGAAAATTGGCTGTTCATATAAAAAGTCTCATATGTGTACTACCAAATAGACCACTTATAAATTCAGATCTGCTTAAATTCATCAAAAGATTCCATAACCCAAGATTTCATGGAATCGACATACAGGTCATGATAGACTCATTAATTGTATTGATGTGTAAAACATTTCTCATTTTTCCTTTGTTTCAGTTGCATGTTTTTAATTAGTGACATGTTTTGATCTCTCTGGATCTTCTTCAGATCTAAAACAAAGTAAAACTAAACATGTACCATCTAATATTTTACAACAAGTAGAAAATAATTGTACAAAAATGTAGAATTTATCAGAGTAGTTGTACCAGCAATCTGTTTTGTCTGTCAGAACATCATATCAGAGTACTGTGTTTTGCAGCTGTAGTCAGTGTTTTAAATGGATATCTGGTAGGGGCAGATGAGAGGGTTGAGGGGAACAGGGAATGAGAAGCAAAGGGGAAGAATGGAATGAGAGTGTTTGTGAGAGGGGAAAGGAAGCATGGAGGGAGAGTGGTAAGGATGTGATGAGTTTAACAAGAGAGGGTCATATGCTAAAATTATAAAAAGCATATTATGTAAAAATTCTTGTTAAAATATTAAAAGTGTACAACACTGGGTGTGTAAACTGTAAATGGCACAAGACAGTGAAATTATCCCTATTTCTCCACTGTTCTCTATTGTTCCACTCTCAAACAACGCATGGGAAAAACGAACTCTTAAATCTTTGTGTGTGAGCTCTGATTTCTCTTACTATGGTGATCATTTCTCCCTATGTAGGTGGGCACCAACAAAATATTTTCACACTATGAGGAGACAGCTGGTGATTGAAGTTTCATGAAAAGATCCTGCCTCAATGAAAAACACCTTTGTTTTAATGACTGCCACCCCAATTTGCATGTCATAACCATGGTGCTCTCTCCCCTATTTTGTGATAGTACAGAACAAGCTACCCTTCTTTGAACTTTGTTGGTGTCCTTCATTGATCCTATCTGATGTGGATCCAAGACCATACAGCAGTACTCCAGAAGAGGAGGTAAATGTGTAGTGTAGGCAGCTCTGGTTTGCTTTACCCAGACATTATCTACGTGATTGTTCCAACTTATATTATTTGCAATTGTAAACTCTAAGTACTTATTTGAATTTACAGCCTTTAGATTTGTGTGATTTATTGCATGACCAAAATTTAGCAGAGTCCTTTTGGTACTCATGTATATGATTTCACACTTTTTATTATTTAGAGTTAGTTACCACTTTCACACCATACAGATAACTTGTCTAAGCCTTTTTGAAATTTTAAAAGTGGAAATTAAATAACTAAAACTCATTTACTGTCTTAAAATGTTCAAAGTGTGAAACACTCAATGTATAAAAGGATCTTGCTCTGAAAGTATAAAAAGTATTGTGTAAAAATTTAAAAGTGTATAAAAATGGATGTATAAATAATAAAAGACACCAGTCTAGTAAAATTATATAAATGGAATTATGTAGAGTACCTGAATTAAGTGTAATTAAATATCAAAGATTTTAAAACATTGAAAGTATAAAACCATGAAAAGTAAAAAACAATAAATTACAGAAGAGAAACTATGTGCAGCGACTGAAGTTACAGGGAAGAGGTTTTGACAGTAATGCTTCTTTCTTGTGGCATTGTACAGCATACAGTTTTTGGTATTGTTATAACCTTTAATCACGAATAACTGCGTGGATATTCAAACACACTCACTTAGAAACAATAGCTGGTTACATGATAACAACTCAGTATCTCTTATTCAACTGCCATTCCGTGACGTGCGGCCGGCGCTGTTCATAGCTAGGTGGCGCTCCCGCGCTCAGCCGAGTTGCGGAGCACCTCTATCGCTGTTTGCGCGTACTGTCGTGGCGGCACTGTAAATGTTGTGGCACTGTCACAACACTTTTCCCCCATTGACAAAAAAAAAAAAAAAAAAAAAAAAAACACTCACTTCCTTGGAGGCATGGACAGTGCGGAGACATCCATGACCTCTTGTGAGGCCCCGAGAAGATCCCGCTGAGAGACACGAGAGTATGGTCAAAAATGTCCAGGACGGAAGCTCGTGCGTGGAACGTGCCTCCTGGACGAGATGTTGGGTGAAAACTCCGGAGCAGCATCCATAGGTGTCGTGGACCTGGGGGTGTGCTCCAGCGAGATGGGTCCCGGAGATGGCGGCGTCGCGACTGGGGCCGGTTCCGGCATACTCGGTAGCGGTAGCGACGTCGGCTGCAGCATCACGTACAGTAGATCGGCAGCAGCGACAGGAGTGGCATCTCGGGCTGGTGGAGGCGAAGGAAGGGGCGGTGGCACCGGCGTGGCCACCACTCGTGGGCGCATCTGGTCATAATGGCGGACAATCATTCCGTCGTCCGTACGTATTTCACAAAGCCGGCAGCCGCGAAGAGCCTTGACCACCCCTGGAATCCATTTAGGGCGAGATCCATACCCTCGTGCCCACACGTCGGCGCCCACCGAGTATTTTCCCGCACTAGGGGACACAGCACAAGGCCTGACAGGGTGAAGCAGGTGCAGTAGAGTGCGCAGTTGGCGGCCATGCAAGAGTTCAGCAGGGCTGCGATCACCCAGAGGCATGAAGTGATAAGAACTCAGAAATTGCAGCAGAGCGTCATCTGTGGAAAAATCATTAAGGTATTTTTTCATCTGGCTTTTGAAAGTGCGGACAAGGCACTCGACTTCCCCATTCGATTGCGGATGGAGGGGCAGTGCTGTAACATGATGGATCCCTTGTCCAGTACAAAAATCACGGAAGGCCTGCGAAGAGAACTGAGGGCCATTGTCCGTGACGATTGTGGATGGAAGACCTTCTAGTGCAAAGATTTTGGACAAAGCCAGCATCGTCACCGCAGTGGTGGGCGACGGACATCGAACAACAAACGAAAACTTCGAGAAGGCGTCAATCAACAGTAGCCAATAAGTACCGAGGAAGGGGCCAGCAAAGTCAGCGTGCACCCGTTCCCATCACTGCGCCGGATCAGGCCACGGAGAGGGCATTGTACGAGGTGCAGCCAGTTGTGGAGCACACTGACCACATGCAACAACCATGTGGGCGATGTCCGAATCAATACCGGGCCAATAAATGTGCCTGTGGGCCAGGGACTTAGTTCGAGAAATACCCCAATGGCCTTCATGCAACAGTTTGAGAACATCTTTGCGAAGAGAGGCTGGCACCACGACCTGTGGAGATGCGCCATCCGTGGACAGAAGAACAACACCATCACGAACAGACAGATGAAGGCGCAAGGCATGGTAGTTGCGAAGGGGATCCGATGTCCGGCCCTTGGTCCTGTCCGGCCAACCCCGTTGAATATAACCGATCACCTGACGCAGGACCGGGTCCCGCGCAGTAGCCGACGTGACCTGCGAACCTGTAAGTGAAAAACTCTCGACCGCACGATGTTCTTCCTCATCAATGTGGAAACAGAGTAGTTCATCACGATCGAAAACCGGGTCGGGTCCCATCGGCAATCGCGACAATGCGTCAGCGGTGGCGTGCTGGGCCGTGGGGCGATAGTGAATCTCATAGTGAAAACGAGACAAGTATAAGGCCCAACATTGCAGGCGGTGAGCTGCCTTATCTGGAAGCGACGCCGATGGGCTGAACAGAGAGATGAGCGGCTTGTGGTCGGTGATGAGGTGAAACTTAGAACCATACAAAAAAAAGCTGAACTTTTTTAGATCATAAATGATAGCGAGCGCCTCCTTTTCGTTTTGAAAGGAACGCCGTTGTGCATCGTTGAGGGTCTTGGAAGCATAGGCGATGGGTCGTTCCAACCCATCCTCATACCGATGGGCGAAAACAGCCCCTAGGCCACACTGTGACGCGTCAGTCGCCAGAACCAAGTGCTGACCCGGACGGAATGTGGCAAGACAAGGCGCCGACTGCAAATGAGCCTTCAGGCGGACAAAGGCCTGCTCACACTCGTCGGACCAACAGAAAGGGACGTTTTTGCGTAACAGCTGATGCAGAGGATGAGCTACCGCCGCCGCGGATGGAATGAATTTGTGATAATAAGCAATCTTGCCTAGAAACGCCTGAAGTTCTTTGACCGTAGACGGCCGGGGTATAGCGTTAATGGCCGCAACGTGCTGATGTAGAGGACGTATACCCTCACGGGACAAGTGGAAACCAAGATACACAATGGAGGGTTGGAAAAACTGTGACTTGTCCAGATTGCACCTCAACCCAGCCGAATGCAAAACCCGAAACAGGTAACGCAAATTGCGAAGGTGCTCCTCAGTGGAGGCCCCAGTGACAGCAATGTCATCCAGATAGTTTATTCAGCTGGGAACGGAAGCCGTGAGCTGTTCCAAAAACCGCTGAAAAATGGCCGGCACGCTAGCGACGCCAAATGGTAACCGCTGGTACTGATACAACCCACAAGGAGTGTTGATGACGAGAAATTCCTTGGAAGAAGCATCCAACGGCATCTGATGGTACGCCTCCAGTAGGTCAAGTTTGGAAAAGAACTGGCCCCCAGCGAGCTTGGTAAATAACTCCTCAGGACGGGGAAGAGGATAAGTGTCAATGAGGCTCTGAGCGTTGACAGTGGCTTTAAAATCACCACACAATCGCAGACTCCCGTTTGGTTTAGAAACCACCACGATGGGAGATGCCCATTCGCTAGAAGTAACAGGAAGGAGAATCCCTGAAGCTGTTAACCTGTCTATCTCAGCCTTGACGGGTGCACCCAATGCCACCGGAATAGGGCACGACCCAGACCAGCAGAGAACATGGACGAAAATTCAGAACACAATCCATCCAGCTGTTGATACGGAATATCCTCAGATATGAGGTGCACATCATCATCAATGGAGAACCCAAACAACTGGAAAGCATCATAACCGACCAGGTTTTCAGTGCCCGCATGATCCACCACATAAAACGTGAGGGGCCTAACAACAGACTTGTAGGCAGTGGAAGCATCAAACTGGCCAATGATAGGAATTTTCTGTTTATTATAAGTTCTCAGATTTTGCGTAACTGGAGACAAGGGAGGGGAGCCCAACTCCAAATACGTGCCAGAATTAATGAGAGTTACTGCAGAGCCAGTGTCCACTTGCATGCGAATGTCTTTTATCCAGAACACGAACAGTAACAAACAACTTATTTGTTTGAGAGAGCACACAGTTAACATCCATGTCCGATGCCTCGTCCTCGTCGTCAGGAACTTTAGGGGACTGACACACAGAAGCAATGTGGCCTTTTTTCCTACAGGAATTACACGTGGCCCAACATTTTGGACACGCGACCCTGTCATGCTGTACGAAACAACGTGGACAAGAGGGAAGTGCGGAAAGAACCTGCTTCTGTGGTTGCTGTTTTCATTGCGAGCGTTGCGGCCCAATGCAACGTTGTTTACGCGAGTGAACCGCCGCCACATATTCGTTCTCCTGTGAAACAGGCAAATTGTCCGTGTCGAAAGTTGATTGTACAGTGCCTACATCACACCACGCGTCTATTTGCGCGCCAGCAGCGTGAGACACTTCAAAGGATTGAGCGATGTTTAGAACTTCCGACAACGACAGGTTTGGCAG